>NC_088885.1:153668540-154293540 GCF_037157495.1 Lathamus discolor | reverse complement strand
CTTCACTATTATTTTTACTCAGGAAATTAATGCAAATGGAAGGAAATCTGAATTGGATCCAGTGTATGGACCACAGCACCTTGACTGGTGACAACAGTTATAAAATGGCTCTAAAACAAAGTTTATATTTATGGTCTAATGATAGCCATTGAAGATGAGGGATGCTGTATGGCTGCAGGAGATGTGCTGTAATTCTAAAGCCTGCTGGCAGAAAGGCAAGTGTAACCAGAATTAATGAAGCATTTTATACAGTTTAACAGCACAGAAAACTGGGAAATCCTGCTAAGAGTGTTATGGGCATCGTGAAAACACTAACAGTCCATCCACGTTGCAGATAAAGTAGCCAAAGAGCAATCACATGCCAGACAGAAGACATCACAGAAAGGTAGACTAACGGCAGAGGGCTTGGAGACAAGCTGCCAGCTAAACTTTGGTTTGGGCTTCACTTAAATCTCCAGGGAATACTACCTAGCTTAAGTGACTGCATTTCTTGGGCTAATGTTAAGGAATTACATTACTTCATAAAAATAACAGGCCTCTGTGGAGGGCAATATACAATGCCCAAACTATGTCTTCCTAAGAAATGTTTACATAAGACTCTCTATTGACTACGTTTTAGCTGTGTACTCCCGTAATGAGGTATGGCCAATAGCAGTAACAGGTTGTGAGCTTTGTAGTGTGTTGCAAGGCCTCAAGACAGAGTCTTTTCAGCCTTGCTCTGTCTGAAACTTTCTTGATCAGGTTTCAGCTTTGTTTTACTTGATCTATCTGTGGCAGCAATTTCTCCAGTTAACAAGGTGTTTATAATTAATTTGATTTACTTTTTTTTTATAATGAGTCAAGAAAAACCTAGAGCTTTATACATGTGGCAAAACCAAGGAGTTATTCTCTGCAGAATACATTAGCTATGACTAAGACAATAGTGATGTGTAGAGAAACACAGGCCTTGTAAAATAGCAGAGGCTATGAGAAGTGGAGGGCAGGGTGGGGTGATAAGGGATGGGCAAGGACTTGGCACTGGAGACCTCACAGCTGCAAACAACTCACTAATGGTCAGTTAAAGAAACGCAGATAGGAATTTGGACAAAACTGATTTTAGGGGTAACAAAGATCATACATAAATAGTGTCTAACATGCATTAAAAGCATTATATAGAGTAAATCCAGGTGTAACATGGAGCTGTAAATCAAGGGAGAGAGCAAAGGTATAAAACTGTGCTACAAAACACAAAAAATTACTCCAGCTGGATCCCAGAGTGAAAAGAAATTATCAACATCATACTACTCCCAACAAAAGACTCTGGATGCTGATAAGTAGCCCTAGCACTCCCAGCAACATTGCCAGAGTGAACCACTGGCCCTGGGATCCAGAGGAGCAGTTGGGGGGTGGGCCATAACCCCAGGAACAGTGGTAGAAATCCAATAGTGTGTGTATAACTGCATCATTCTTCTTTCTCTTTCTGTAAATTAGATCTGGACTAATAACAATTAGACTCTAAAGATTTCAATACTGAAAATAATTTCTTGTCTTTATGTATGTCTAAAATGTGCTTCCTCTTTGTCAATAAACAAGATTTTTATTATAACAATGTGCAGGCTTGATAGAGTAAATATCCAAACCTGATGGAAATTTTATTACAATAATATCAAAACTGTCTAGGGATTTAAAGGACCATGATTTTTGATTGGATATATATGAGGTTCGGTGCCAGACGAATAACAATATTTCCTTTTGGTGTCAAATGTTGAAGGTTTAGTAGGTTTTTGGTTTTTTTTCCTATCCCATAATTAGATGAAATAAAGATCTTAAGAAAAAAGCTACAAACTTTTATTGAAAAATCAGTTTTGTGATTAAACCCTATTCGGATATTGGAAAATACCATGTTATGGCTGATTTTTACATTTCAACATGCTATTACTTCATAAGAGGCATTATTTCTCTTTCTTGGGTTTTGAGCTTTTTTCTTTTCTTTTTTTTTTTTGATGACACATTCCATCTTTTAAATCAAGAATGTTCTCTCAAAGTCCTCAACTGTGCTTAGTGCAGACAGATTATAAAATGTTTATTGCTGCTCATTCCTGTGAATTATCTAACTATAGCCTGTGCTGATGTCATGTTTGACCAAGCCAAGTGCAAGATCCTACACCTGGGTCAGAGCAATCCCAGGCACAGCTACAGGTTAGGCAGAGAAGAGATTCAGAGCAGCCCTGTGGACAAGGAGTTGGGGTGTTGGTCGATGAGAAAATGAATATGATCCAGCAGTGTGTGCTCGCAGCCCAGAAAGTCAACCGTATCCTGGGCTGCATCAACAGGAGCGAGACCAGCAGGTTGAAGGAGGTGATCCTGCCCCTCTACTCTGCTCTCAGGAGACCTCACTTGGAGTATTGTGTGCAGTTCTGGTGTCTTCCACATAAGGAACAAGTCCAGAGGAGGCCATGAGGATGATGCGGGACTGGAGCACCTCCTGTATGAAGACAGGCTGAAAAAGTTGTGCTGTTCAGCCTGGAGAAGAGAAGGCTGCGTGGAGACCTCATAACAGCCTTCCAGTATCTGAAGGAGGCCTATAAGGATGCTGGGGGAGGGACTCTTCATTAGGGACTGTAGTGACAGCACAAGGGGTAGCAGGTTCAAACTTAAACAGGCAAATTCAGGTTAGATATAAGGAATACATTCTTTACCGTGAGGGTGATGAGGCACTGTAATGGCGTGCCCAAGGAAGTGCTAAATGTTCCATCCCTGGTGGTGTTCAAGGCCAGGCTGGACGTAGTCTTGTGTGACATGGTTTAGTGTGAGGTGTCTCTGCCCGTGGCAGGGGGGTTGGAACTGTGTGATCTTAAGGTCCTTTCCAACTCTAACTATTCTATGATTCTATGTTGATGAGAAGCCTTAGAAGGAAGACAAAAAGTTAGATGTATGTGGAGGCATGTCTGTTGCACATAGGAACTCTTTCTAACAGATTTAAAGCATAATTGTAACCTTTTTAGAGGGACCTTACCTTGATAATATCTTTTCATCACCCACCACAAACTGAATAGGGTATTTCAGACTTTGTTTTTTTTCATCAATGTTGCATATACTTTCTCTATTGAGCTTTATGTAGGTACCAAGGAATAGTTAGCAGACAGAAAGCTAAAACTTCACCATTGTGAAAGTATTTTTTGCCTAGCTCGGAAAAGAAGTTAAAAAACTTTAAAAGATTTTCCATTAAAAGGATTAGCCATGGATTAATGTGAAGATTTTGGCAGCCTTGCACATATGAGCAAGTGAAAATTAAGAATCCAATTCGATCTACATTCAGACATTAACTAAAGTATTGAAATAATGAATCTAGCTGTTTCAGATTGTCTAATGTGCCATCAGAGAAAGAAGTCTGCTGAAATTATTTTCAAATCATACTTCTCTTTTCATTTACTCTAAGCAAGGTCTAAAACAACCAACAAAGACAGCTCCTTAGAATGCTAATGTTGGTTGAAATTAATCCAGGTGTAAGATTGGCTATCAACTTAAATTCTGGTAAATTAAAAATATGAGGGTATCAGCAGTGCTCAATATGGTGGATTACATGCTAAAGTCATTACAGAGCTTGAAGCTTTAGTTCCATGTGCAAAATAAGTGAAAGTGTCACTTTCTAGGGCATAACTTCTAATATGATTGAACTCCATGCATATTACAGGCTGATCAAATGAAGTCTTCAATTTGAAAAGAATGTGCCTATCTCAGTGTGGTATTAACCTATCTAATAGGCTCAGATCTTTCTGTACCCTGATGTTAAATCTTGCGATCTGTGCTGGTTCACATCCTACCTGTTTAGAGCACAGATAAATCTTGTAGATGACCCAGTATGAGACATAAATTTCTAAGTGTATTAAGAATGTTGGAAAATGTTTTTTTAATGCATGTTAAAGTATATCCAAGTCCTTTGTTTCTGTCTCTAACACCCTCCCTTTACTAGTTGCAATAGTATTTTGGGAAACTTTCTTAGTTTGTTTCATCCCATTGAGGAACTAAACCAATAGAAAGAAAAAGAAAATAAAATAACATGGGAGTGGAACTTGCATTTAAAAATTGTCATTAATAATTTCCCTCTATTTTTAAATATGTCATATATGTATAGAAAAAAAGATTTATTTTAACTCAAATCACATAATCTGATTCCTTCATGACCTTACCACAGACAGTCTTACAAAGGGCTCTGGATATGTGAATAATGATGTATGGATGTATTCAGTAGAGCAGCTGAGATTTCCTAGACCAAGGATTAACACTGGGTTCAGCCTGTTCATTGTGCGTCCTCTACTATGGCATGAGCACTGTGTTTTGAAGTCCAGGACCACGTTCTAAATGCACAATCAGAGCAGCACTTGGTATAATAGCACAGAAGGGAGTTGCTAGCTGTAACTAATTGTCATTTATTTTAACAGTGTTAAGGTGTAGTTAAAACACCAGGAACAGATTAGTACAGGACCTCATACCATAATGTTCTACTGACATGTTCTTCCAAGCCAACAACCATCAATCATGGACAAAATTAGTATGTTAGATTTAAATGCTCTTGAATTCTGAGAATGAATATTTGGACCTGAATCCCATACAAATATCAGATGTTTGAGTTGCCTAAACTCTATCCCCACTGCAGACAAAAAAACATACCTCAATCCTACCTTTTTAATAGCTTTTCATAAATCTTTCTCCAAGACAAAGTAGAGGTATGATCTTATTCCTACTTCCACCTCTCGCTCTCCTGATGCCAAGAGTGTCAGTACTCATGTTTCCTAAAAGTCACCCACTGCCGTGCTCATCCTTTTGTTTGCTCTGTCAATCTGTAAAGAATACCATCGGTAAAGGGTTTTACAGGTTGTTAGATGAAAGACCTTGTCCAGAGTGACTCTGTGGAGATACAGGTTTATTGTCTTGACTTTCAATATTCATCCGAATATCAGTACTGCTCATCATTAACACAAAGAGACTTTCCACTTTCATAGAATCATAGAATCATCAAATAGTTTGGGTTGAAAAGGACCTTCAAAGGTCATATAGTTAACCCCCTGCATGTCTAAATACCCAGTTTCCCTTTTTTTGTTATATAACAACCTGTTTTAACTCTTGTATTACTCCTCCAATATCAAGATCATGAATGTGTATTTACAGTCTTATTTGTTGTATCACTCAACAGCCTCCTTTTTGCATTTCTGTTCCTGTGTCACCCTCTTTACCTAGCTTCATGTCCTACACTTAAACCCTTTCATCTCCATTACATTCTCTAAACCAGATGCAGCTTTTCCTCATGAACTTTTTTCCTCAAGGACAGAGGAGTTCTTCCTGAGGAAAAGGCAGTCCTCAGAAATCACTTTTTCCCTAGATGCAGGGCATCGAACAGGATCTGTCAGAAGCAGCTCGTTGTGTTTCTAGTTTGGGAGGTTTATGACCTTTCTGTTGCTCAAGTAAGGTGTTAGGTTTATATTTAAGACTTATACTTCCATATGTCTGTATTTACATCCTTAAAATCACTGAATCTTGGTACCTGCATCTAACCAGCTACCTGTGTGTGCACCCCTTCAGGGGCCATGTACATCTGCTTAAGTGTTAAGGTCCACTTTGCTTAAATATTCCCTGACCTGACCCTCTTCCACCGAAGGTATATCTTTCTTGCTCCAATCCTTCACCTTGAACTCTGGGATTTGGGATTCCTGCTAGTAAATTCTGAGACAAAGTTGGCATTTACTACATCTACCTTTTCTATGTCCTGTGTAACCAGGTCCCCTGTCCTATTGAGCAGTGGGCTTGCATTTTCCCTGGTCTTCCTTTTCTCTCCTGTGTACTTAGGGAAGTGCATAGTTTTCTTTGAAATCACTGATCAGATTCAATTTCATTCGGGCTTTAGCTCTTTTAACTTCATCCCTGGATGCTTGGACAATGTGTCTGTATTCCTCCCAGCTCACCCATTCTGGCTTCAACCCTCTGTGTTCTTCTTTTATGTGTTTGAGTTTGGCCAGGATCTTTGGTCATTTTTCATAGAATTATAGAATCATAGAACGGTCTGGGATAATTAAAGATCATCTCATTCCAACACCACTGCTATGGACAAGGACACCTTTCACTAGACCAGGTTGTTCCAAGCCCCATTCAACCTGGCCTTGAACACTGCCAAGGATGGGGCAGCCAAAAGTTCTTTGGGCAACCTCTGCCTGCACCTCACCACCGTTATAAAAAAATGTTTCTTCTTTATGTCCAATCTAAATCTACCGTTTTTCAATTTAAATCATTACTCCATCTTCTGTTCCTAGAGTTCTTGGTCTTTCTTATAAGTTCATTTTATATATTTAAAAGCCACAATAAGGTCTCTCCAAGACTTGTCCAGGCTTAACAGCCTAAGCCCTCTCAGCTGTTCTTCACAGAAGAGGTGCTGCAGCCTCTGATCATTCTTGTGTCCCTTCTCTGGACTTGCTCAAACAGGTCCATGTCTTTCTTGCACTGAGGTCGCCTGACTTATTTACTAGGATGGAGATCTCTTGAGCTTGGAGGTTGTGATCCTTGAATATTAGCCAGCTTTCCTGGGCATCTTTTCCCTCTACGGCTTTATACCATGGGGTACTTCTAAGCAGACCTTTGAAGAAGTCAGTCTGCTATCCTGAAGTCCATGGTTATGAGCTTGCTGTGTGCCCTCCTCCCTGCTCTCAGGATCCTGACCTCCACCATCTCATGGTCACTGCAGCCAAGGCTGCCTTTTATCTTCATACCCCCAGTGAGCCCCTTTGGGTGGGTAAGATCTTGCCATTATCATTAATGTTTGCTCACAAACATGTCTAAACATGTAAAACCAAAAGCAATTTTACATTTTCATCTTGATTTCTGATTGAGTGTTTAACAGCATTGGTCCTAGTATTGATTACTGTGAAAGCCCCCTCCCAGGGATAAGTATTTTTTGGAATGTCGATTATCCATTTCTTAATCAGACTAACTTCTGCATTTAACATTGAAGCTTTTTTTCCTATTATTCTTAAGCTTTCTTCTTTCTTCTTATCTTCCTTGTTTTTACACGCCTGAATCATTTTCTTGTGCTCCCAGACTTCATTGCTCCAGCAGCAAAAAGTCAAGCGCTCTGATCTGCAGCTTGTTTACTCTATCCTCTTCAAGCACATTGGTGGAACAAGAATAATTAGAATATAGAATAGTACCCTGCAGCTACCCAAAAGTCCCCCCAAACCACCAATTAATATTTCCTGAGTGTATTTACTGCACAAGGAAGGAAAGACTGAGGTAATACTTTGCCCTATTTCTCACAGAGGATTAACTCACACAGAGCAAAAGTGTAATGCACGAGCTTAGAACCATTGATTTTTTAACTCTGAGTAATGAAAAGCGCTACAAACTTCTGTTAATCTAGATCTCATTCAGGGTTATAAGGTCTTGCACAGAATATTGTAGTACAGTTAAATGTAGCTGAGCAGTTATTTAATCCTTATAGGGAGTTATAATAAAAGTAATAATAAGAAACACATGAAAATGTCTGCTTAAGTAGAAAATTATGTTTTCGGAAGTTTATAGAAGGGATGGAAAAAAAGTTCAAGTTCCCTTATGTTTTTACTAGCACCAAGGCACAGCTGGTTTAGTTGTAAAACCTTAGTAAGAAATATATAAGTATTAACTCTGAGTCTATGTATGACTTGGAGAGATTCCAGATTTCACCATACTATTGCTGACTCTGATCAGATTGGATCCATTTCTTTGTAGTGGTAAGCTGTGACTATTAATAAAAGAAAGAAGAGGAACAAAAGTTAGCCGCATCCTTCTTAATTTTACATTATCTACCATAGTGAGATCATGTACTTTTATAACAACATTATTTAGTAATTGCATTTTACAGTAACCATTTGGCTGATGAGTACACATACCCCACTACTCTACAATAATGCAGAAAAGACTATAGAGTGAAACAGACATAAAAGTTAGAAAAGGAACTTCCTCATAATCATGGTTTTCACATAAATGTATCAAAATTCCCAGTAGCAATCTTAACTTCACCAAACTTGTCTCTTTGTTCTTTTTTATATATTTGGCAGAATAAGCAGTGAAAATATGAGTAAGTAGTGAGCAAATACTGACATCACTCAAGCAATAGTGCCCTAACTCAGTTCATCTCAACTGGAAGCTAGGTATAATTCCTCATTTAGACTGACAGTGGAGTCAACACAGAGCAGGAAAGGTTGCTTGGAGGGTAAAGAAATCCTTAATTTTTCTTCATATATGAAGGCTGGCTAATGTCTTTACATTTGTATTCAGCTATCTTCTCATTCTTAGTGTGAGTGACACAATACCCAGGAGTCCTGTATGCAGTTTCTTTTTGCTTTCACCCTAATGCCTTTCAGTACAAATGAAGACTCACAGTACAAGAGAAATCACTGCAGTTGACTGAGCCAGTTGGAGAAAACAACTTCATTAATAAATGTGAATATTCTGAAAACCTTTCTGCTTCACCTAGTTTAAAATGAGTCTGTTTTCGAAAGCTGATAATATTTCCTACTGTATCCAATCTTATAGGGCGGTTTTTTTGGGTGTGTTCAAACACTCTGTTTGGTCAACAGAGACCTTTTCAAATACCACATTCTTAAAAGAAATATTTAACAATATTTTTGGTAAACACAAAATACTTGATACAGATTTCACCTTTAATCTAATGTAATTTTTAAAACATCATTAAAACTGCGGCAGAAAACATGGTGAGAATGGAAAAATCACTGTCACTAGTACTCATAGCAATTATCAATTTTTGATAAAAAGTTTACTTGCTAACAAAACCTTTCTTGCAAGAAAATTGATGTCTGTTTCCCCCATTATTGTGGCACAGCTATTTACCACTCACTTTGTGCGTTATAAATGATGAATTGCATTAAGCATAAAATGAAAAATTATATAAACAGTTATCGAAACAACCTTATGCTTTAGAAGAATACATTGTTATCTGCACAGAAATGCAATTATTTTTTCCCTTTATCAAGTTTTAGTACTTTCTTTTAATTTTTCTAATGCTTTCTTAAAGAAAAGAGAAACAACTATAATATAAGCTTCCCTGTTAATTGAGTAACCAAAGGTTTATTGTCATAACAGTTTCCTAATGTTGAAATTCTTAACAGCTTATGTGTTTGCAGTGTGGTCTATACAAACAAATCAGTGTCTTATCTCCACCTGGGACTAGTGTGTTTTATTTCTGGTATTGTGGATTGTTGGTTTCCACCATTCATTGGATTAGGTAAATTTTCTTTGTTTTTTTGTTGACACCCTCTTACACCCAATTTCCTCTCCAACCCAAATGATCCATTCCCAATCTGCTCCTTTCACATCCTCTGCCATTTGTGATTATTTCAAATAAAACTCATTATTTTCCCGTGTTTTCAAGTGGACAGATTCTGTTCTTGGTTCTACATCGCTTAAACAAAATGAAACTCTATTAATACAAAATGTGCTAACCTATATAGAAATGACCCAATAGAAAGCACCTCTGTTTACAGGGTGTATTGACATCTTGCTTTTGCTTCAGTTCTGTTTGAAGTTTGGCTATGAGGTGGTCCTTTGAGAGTTTACTATGATTTTATTAGAATTGAAGGGATTGATTGGAGCCAAAACTATATACGTTTTTGATAAAGCGATTCCAGTAACAAAAAAAAAGCACTGAATTTCTCCTTCTCCTTACTGCCTTTCCTCTTTTTCTCTGCTGATGTATCCTAGAGTTCTGCTACTACAACCACACTCTGGGCTGCCATGTGAAGTGCATCTGAGAGTTAATGTGGTTTAGACGTGTGTGCTGTAGGGTAAAAGGAGTGCTAATAACACACATCAGTAGTGGGGAGGGATAGTGAACCTGGAGTATTTGTTGCACAGAAGTCAAGGATCCTTTTTGTGTTTGTCTCAAAACACAGAAGGAATCGACAGGTCCTTGTCGCTTGGGCAAACAGCCAGGGGCAGAGAAGGGATGCGCTGCACTGAGGCGAGGGATGGTTTCCTGTGGTGTCTGACCTGAGACTGCCAACATCAACTGCACAGAACCAGCACTGCAGACACTGTGGTGCCTGTCAGGGAACAGCGTCTACTGGGCCAAGTTTGGCTCACCAAAGACCCCTGATACCACCCAGAACCCTCCAGAACCGCTCATGGCACATGTGCAGCGTGTGAGTGAGTCTGAGCCTGTAGCAGGAATCCAAGAGATGCTCTGGACCTCATAAATGACAATGGTGCTGCAGCCACCTGGTGCATGCCTATTCATCATGGACCACAGTGTGCTCACTGACTGCAAGCATCACAAGGATCATAACTGAAAGGACCACAACTGCTGATTAAGAAGACTTGGCTGGATCCAAGGGGTGGTGATCCTGTTTCTGTTTTCTTCTTTCTCATTTTCTTCTTCTACTTAGTATCTTTGTAAGAATAAGAACCTGCTACCACCTGACACAGTTTTAGGGACGCTTACAATACAATTAATTGCTGTTTCATTTTTCAGCCTCTGAAGCTCCTGTTGCTTCTCCTGAACCGTGCAGTGTGGTAAAAGATGAGCTCCCCACAGCCATCCAGGATGGGACAGGAAAACCTCCTAAAGGCTGTTGAAAGCCCATACACTGAGAGACTGTGCTCTCCAGTCTGTAGTGGGCTTTGGTCTTGACAGAAGGGTGCTAGGTGTTTCCTATTCAATGAGCAACCAGAGAGGATGAGTTCTTCCAGGTCTTTGCTGCCATTTCTCTGATGAGCTGCTAAAGGCTCATCAGCAGGTTGTTAAGGTTTTTAACTGACACACTGAGATATGTCCTGACTGAGATTTCTTCCCAAGCTTTGAAACATCTGTCAAGGTATTTGCTTATATTTTCCTTTTTCTTTTTGCTGTTCCTGTATTACCTGAATATCTTCAAAGATCTGGGTTTATATTTATGTCCCTTTTGCAAATGATGCAAAAGGTTTTTCCAGTGCTGCAAAAAGTCAGAAGCCACATAGCAGTATAAACTATCCTAGTGGTTTCCACTGGCAATTACCACATGTTGGGGATAATGACATTTCTGAACAACTTGTTTGTCAAAGCAAAGAAGGAAGGAAAAAGGTAGGCTTTACTGTGAATCCTGGCATGCACTTCCCAAGACGGAAATCAGTTCTAGTCTAACAACAAGTAGAACTTAGCAGACCACTTTAACAGATGTGAATCTGTATATTGATTAGGATGAAGACAATAACCAAACAAATACGCATAGCATATGCTGCCAATCCTAAGAAAAAGCTGTAGTGATGCAGAAGTTCAAATGGAGCAAGCTCAGCATAATATTTGAGGCAGTGATATTTATACCAACTTGTTTACAACTTCCAGCGCTACAGAATTACCTAATCTCCATCTGCTTATCTCAGAGAGAGAAGAACAGAAATAGCAGACTCAGACATGCAAACCACTTTTTACGGGCATCCATATGTCATTCTTGCAAAAGGAAGCATCAAAAGTGCAGAACACAGATATTACATTGCTGCTACAGAGAAAACAAACACGAAGAGGCCTGCTTATTGCATCGTAAAATTAGGTCAAAATAAATGTTAAAAGGTTTATGTGGGACCTTCATATAATGGTCCAAGTATTGCATTTCACTACAGGTATGGACAGAAATGTAAGACTTGTAGCAGAGGAGATACATACTATTCTTTTCCATATGTTTTATCAGCAGAGGAATAAAAGCTGTTGAGGGAGCTATACCTTATCAAAGGAAATGGGTGAAGTATTTCAAACAAGCCAATATTGAGAAAGAAGTATGTCTGGTCTGGTTTTCCTACTTGACACTCTACTCTTAAAAATTAGGCGATGTTTTTCTACCTACATGAAGTTAACTAAATGAGATGTAAATTTCACTTATATAAGGTGTCTGCACTGTGCTGTCAGAATGATGTGACTTTGCCTGGATGTAAAAGCTATAATGCTCGTAAAAGAGATCCCAGGCTACCAGGATTGCTTTCATTATATGTGCAGTATCTTGGGTTTAGCATTTTTCTTTTGTTTCAGTGAAGGTAAAAGTTTAATAATTAAAGCAGGGCATTTTAGATCAACTCAAAAAGAGCAACCCAAACCCTGAACTTACGCTTCCAAAAAGGGTAGTGGTGAAATTTAGGTGTTGAAGCTGAAAGTTTCTGATACTAGCAGCTCCGCATTCATCTCCTGCTACAACCTGAATTCACATCAAGTTCTTGCTACATCAGGTTGTTGAGATTTCCATGAGCCATACAGTAAGACCCTCCACAGAAGGACCTCAGTTTTCGTAGGATGGAGCAGCTAGGTGTGTTTCATACGCCTCAGTCTGCATAGGCTGCAGGAATGAGAGGTAGGATTCATCAATCTCACCTGACTTCCAGCACAGGCACCTATGTTTGAACTGCTAATCTCTGCTGCCATTATCATCAGTAGAGACCTGATCAATTCAGTTAATGGAGTTTAGGATGCAATTCCTCTGAACAAATGTAGGCATCTGTTTAGGGTGAGATGAATCACACTCTAAATTCCATTGTATGTACTACTAGATCTTCCCTGACAGTAAAGAGAACCAAAAGCAACTTGCTGAAATGCACATCAGCACCCACACTTAGATGAATCCTGAAGAAGTCTGTATTACAAATGTTCAAAAAATGTGCTTAACCCAGCCTGATAGGCACAGGCAGATCACCAGGTGGCTGCTCTCTTCATCGTGTAATGACAGAGAAGACTTTCCTCTAAGTCACACCTCTGCAGTGTGGTGGAAAAAGAGATGAAACTTGAGATGTAAATTAGGAGAAATTAAACCTTGCAGCTACCTGCAGACAAACAGACTGGCCATATGAATATCTGAGGTCAGGCCACACTCAAAGAAGCTACACATTTTGTTGTGACTTCTCCAGGGGGAATTTTCCACCCTTGGAATAGGGATAAATAAGGGGTTTACACACACATGCAGCTGCCTTTAGAAAACCAGCAAGGATGATTTCCAACAGGTTAACTTCAACTTGCATTACAGTGTCTATGCCTATGGAATAAATAGTCTGAAAGTATTGCTATGTAATTGTATTAGTAGGGAGCTCTGGGATGGCCTGATTCAAGGGTCTGAAGTAGCACATTATATCTGGCAAGTGGAGGATCAAGCCCTTAGCTCATATACTTCAACGCTCTATGCCATACCATATGGCAGATTTAAGCTGTACTTGTGCCCCCATGACGCTTGTACTGATCCATAACCAATATCCCTTGAGGGCTGTGTAAACTGCATGACCTGATAACAACTCTGAGTTCAACTGAGCATATTGAAAAACTGTGATCACATTCCCTTTATTCAACTGTCTTGTTGGGTATGTATACCAGAAGAATAATTTTAATCTGTGTTTTCATCTCTTTTCCCCCCTCTGCCCCTTTTTCTCCTTAATTCATGGGGTGGCAAAAGAAATTGGAAGACATGATTTTTTCAGCTGCCATGTTCAAGCTCCTTTAACATGTCTATACTTTGAAGGCTAGAAAGACTCAGGAAGTGAATACCAATAATTGTTATATTCATTAAAGCTGAAATATTAAAAAAGAAACTAAAAAAAAATGAAGCCGAGCTATGGCTGGATGTGCAGGGACATAAATATCACTCAGTATTTAACCAGAGCTTGTGTTGTCTGGTGTAAAAATCCAATAAGCTTCCCTCTTTAAAGGCAAGTTATTTACAGTGGTTTTCCTCCCTTAGGGGATACAATTTACAAGCTCAATGCCAATAATTCTAGGCAGGAAACATTGCGATTACATCTGAAAATAGTGTTCAGCAACAGATGAATTAGCTGACCCCTTTGCTGGCAGATAATTCTGTTTGTGTTCCCATTGCTATTGTTTTAGTTAAAAAGTAGTTTTTAATGGTTTATCAGTGTTAAGATGAGCACAGTGTCGTGGAGACATAGAGGAACTTTGGATACCAGGGATCTCTGGTGAATGTCATGGTTCAATCTACATCTCAAACCTGGCGTAGTTTCAAAATTGGATCCACAGCATCCAAATATCAGAGCTTGAGGGCTTCCAAGCATTTGCCAAAGACCTGTAACTGTCGTTGGGTCAAATTCCAGTTTTTAGATTCATCTACATAAAATTTTCTTTGGTTTGGTATCATAGAATCATAGAATTATAGAATAGTTAGGGTTGGAAAGGACCTCAAGATCATCTAGTTCCAACCCCCCTGCCATGGACAGGGACACCTCACACTAAACCGTACCACACAAGGCTTCATCCAACCTGGCCTTGAACACCTCCAGGGATGGAGCACTCACAACCTCCCTGGGCAACCCATTCCAGTGTCTCACCACCCTAACAGGAAAGAATGTCCTCCTTATATCCAATCTAAACTTCCCCTGTTTAAGTTTTAACCCGTTACCCCTTGTCCTGTCACTACAGTCCCTGACGAAGAGTCCCTCCCCAGCATCCCTATAGGCCCCCTTCAGGTACTGGAAGGCTGCTATGAGGTCTCCACGCAGCCTTCTCTTCTCCAGGCTGAACAGCCCCAACTTCCTCAGCCTGTCTTCATATGGGAGGTGCTCCAGTCCCCTGATCATCCTCGTGGCCCTCCTCTGGACTTGTTCCAGCAGTTCCATGTCCTTTTTATGTTGAGGACACCAGAACTGCACACAATACTCCAGGTGAGGTCTCACAAGAGCAGAGTAGAGGGGCAGGATCACCTCCTTCGACCTGCTGGTCACGCTCCTTTTGATGCAGCCCAGGATACGGTTGGCTTTCTGGGCTGCAAGCGCACACTGAAGCCGGCTCATGTTCATTTTCTCATCGACCAGCACCCCCAAGTCCTTCTCTGCAGGGCTGCTCTGAATCTCTTCTTTCCCAACCTGTAGCTATGCCTGGCATTGCTCTGACCCAGGTGTAGGACCTTGCACTTGTCCTGGTTGAACTTCATAAGGTTGGCATCAGCCCACCTCACAAGCGTGTCAAGGTCCCTCTGGATGGCATCCTTTCCCTCCAGCGTATCAACTGAACCACACAGCTTGGTGTCATCGGCAAACTTGCTGAGGGCGCACTCAATCCCACTGTCCATGTCAGCGACGAAGATGTTAAACAAGACCGGTCCTACACCTGGGTCGGAGCAATCCCAGCCACAGCTACAGGTTGGGCAAAGAAGAGATTCAGAGCGGCCCTGCAGAGAAGGACTTGGGGGTGCTGGTCAATGAGAAAATGAACATGAGCCGGCTGCAGTGTGCGCTCGCAGCCCAGAAAGCCAACCGTATCCTGGGCTGCATCAAAAGGAGCGTGACCAGCAGGTCGAAAGAGGTGATCCTGCCCCTCTACTCTGCTCTTGTGAGACCTCACCTGGAGTATTGTGTGCAGTTCTGGTGTCCTCAACATCAAAAGGACATGGAACTGCTGGAACAAGTCTAGAGGAGGACAGGTTCTAGATGGTTTCCAAATGGACCCACCACTGGCCAAAGCCTGCTTCAGCAGCAAAGCTAGTGGTGCTTCTGTGATTACTCATTTTTGAAGGGGGAAAACCCACTCTGTAGCAGCTCAGAGAAGAGTGAAAATGTGAAACATCCCACATTTTTTATCTAATTTTCTCCTGCTGTCCTGTTGAGATGTAATAGCGAGAGCAGTTAGGTAGCCAGCGAAGGTCAAACCCACCACAGACACTAAAATAAACTTCAAGAACAGATAGCAGACCACTGGCATAGATTAATGTGAAGCTGTACCAGCTGATGTCTTCAGAATCAGCACCTGACTGACCTCAAAAATAACATAATGAAAAATGGCATGAAATCACAGTCCTCTTGAAGTCTCATCACCAGTCCTGTCACCTCAGCTGGTGCTAGGTAGTGTGGTTTTAAAGGCTATTATTCCTAGCTGTTGCATACTAGCTTCATAGTTTGGGTACAGGAAATGGTGACATGCTGGATTCGAAATCATTCGATGCATAGTAAAAGTTAATACAAAAAAAGCACCACTGAAATTCATACTACTTTGATTGGGATAAATTGAAAGCATTGCACATGGTACACTTCAGTGAAAACAGGCTTTTTATCCCCTCAGCCTATCCTCTTTCCTGGAAGTCAGGAATAATTGAGAAATCTACACATTCAAGAAGTGACTTTTTTCTTTTTTATTTGAAAAGACAAGTCATGTTCAAGTATCATGTGAAATTCTTGCATAGTTCCTCCTTTTAGTCTTACTACTTCATACTCGTTATGATGGCATATCTGCTAAAAAGAATAAGAACAAATGGGTTCGAACTTAAACAGGAGAAGTTCAGTGTAGATATAACAAAGAAGTTCTTTACTGTGAGCGTGGTGAGGCGCTGGAATGGGTTGCCCAGGGAGGTTGTGAGTGCTCCATCCCTGGCGGTGTTCAAGGCCAGGTTGGATGAAGCCTTGTGTGGCATGGTTTAGTGTGAGGTGTCCCCGCCTATGGCAGGGGGGTTGGAACTAAATGATCTTGAGGTCCTTTTCAACCCAAGCCAGTCTGTGATTATGTGATAAATTGCGTAGAAATGTGAGGGAATTACTTACAAACATATAAAAGAGGTACCTGTTATGTGTGATTATGTGGTAAAAATACAATACCTCAAACCTCTTAGTCACTTAAGAATACTTCATGCAGAGGACTGATTTACAGTGTCACAGCATGAGCAAGGAAGACTCAGGACAGGAGTTTTTGTAGGATCAGGCCCTCAAGTGATTCTGGTGATTGCTTTCTCCTTTGGCAGTAAACTTTTGTGAAAATAAATTGCCCAATCTACAATTTGTCCCTATAGTGTTCCACTGTTTACGGATCATTTACAACACTCTTGTGAGCACCTTGCTAAAAGTACTTTGAAATATCAAAATGGACATTATTTGTGTAATGAGGTTTGGGGTTTAATAGCTTCATTCACACATGAGGAATTGCATTCTTTCCTGATAGGCACCTATTAAACAAAATGGTTTTCAATCTCTGCTTGAGGGGAGAAAAACCTTTGTGTTACTGCTCAGGCCTAAGATTAAACAGGGCTTATGTCTGAGCAGGAGCTTTTTGTAGCAAGAAAAAGCAGCACACTTTTACTACAACACTTTTGTTAGGGTGATGAGAGAAGTAGAAAAGAATCTATTCTGCTGTTGAAAAGAAGAAAGGGGTTGGGAGAAATTTTTCAAGAACATGGAAATCTAACTCAAAAAGCAAGCACTTGGGCTCATTTCCAGCATTAATGTTCTTGAAGCTGCAAGTAAGTGTCCAGATGAGTTTTCTGCAATCCTGCCTTTTACATCTTCTTAGAAGTCAAAGAAATTCCAATCTTAGGCCAATTGTGCTACCAGTGGCACACAGAATTACAGAATGGCTGAGATTGGAAGGGACCATTGGGGTCCACCTAGTCCAGGAAGACCCTGCTCAGTGTCACCTAGAGCACATTACTCAGGATTGTGTCCAGATGGCTCTTGAATAATATCTCTAGACTAGGAGACTCCACAACCTTTCTGGGCAAACTATCACAATACTCAGTCACTCTAATAGTAAAGAAGTTCTTCATGTTCAGGTGGAACTTTCTGTGTTTTAGCTCATGCCCATTGCCTCTCATCTATTGCTTGGTACCACCAAGAGGAGCCTGGTCCCATCCCCTTGACAGCCTCCTTTCTGGTACTTACATTCATCAGAACCCCACCCCAAGACTTCTCTTCCCGAGGCTTAACAGGCCCAACTTGCTCAGCCTTTCCTCTTAGGAGAGATGCTCCAGATCCTTCAACATTCTGTCAGACCTTTCCTGGATTTGCTTCAGGAACTCCATGTCTCTTTCACTGGGGAGCATGTAATTGGGCACAATATAGCAGGTGAGCCCTCACCAGGGCTGCGTAGGGAGGGGAGATTACCATCCTTGACCTGCTTGCAATGCTCTTTCTAATGAATTTAAGGTGGAAGGAGTAAAACTATCTCTTTTGGTTACAACAAGCCATTTACTTGTCTTTATAATAAACTCCTTCACTATGTCCATTCTAGTTAATTAAGTAGTTCTGAAGCTTCATTCTACCTACAGTGAAATTGTGATTAAGTCGGGCATGATTTTAATCTGTGATAGCTGTATATTTTAGGCCTTGCATAAGCTTGATATCATTCCCAATAGGCACTTTGGATGTGGTTGCTCAGTTTGGAGGCTAAGATACTTTAATAGACAGAGGCCACTGAGTTCCGCTCAAATACAGTGGCAGAGAAAAATTCTCATAAAATTTATTTTAAATTATTGTCTGATGCTTTGCTGCCCCAGGTTGCCACAAACCCTCAATACCAATGGTTTTTACCATACATACCATACTATTGACCTGATTCAGTTTATTGACCCTGGGGTTCCTACTCTAATTGGAGATGTCTGGCTTCCACTTCCCAGAAGGGCACAGGATCTGTATTATATTCACTAGTTCTATGTGAAGATTTCTTAGAGTTTTAGGTGTTTCAGATGGTGCTAGACTCCTTTGTACAGAGAACTACATTTCCAATCTGGTGAAAATTCATTAACTTGACTAATTATAATTTAAATTTACAGCTAGACTTACACTTTAAACATTTGAAGCTATGGTGATCTGATTTGCTCTGGTTTATTTTCCCTCTGATGCCACTGTAGAAATGCAGAGTTCCTACGACATACCTTCCTAGCCCCTTAACTCTCAAATATATATGACATTTCACATGGCTTTATATACCAATGTTTAGGCAACTGCCCATGTCTGTATGCTTGTGCAATAGCTATTTTGATCTGAAGCTGATTTCTACCCTCAGTGACTGTTAATCAGAGCCTTGAAGGAGACACTAAAAAATTATTGCAGTGAACAGATATGACTGTGCCCATACTAATACATTTAAAACTGGCCAGGTCAATAGCTTGGGTCAACTAGCACTTTATCGAGTAATGTCTGAGGACAGCCAGGAGTTAGTTAAAATCATGGATTACTGCAGCTAGGCACTTAGGACAGGGCATCACTATTTTGAACAAAAGGATGGTTCTATAGCAGGTTCATGAAAGCTGTTGTGCTAAATGACCTCAGTGCCGGAGAATGTACTTGATTCTGCTTTATTTACCAGTTTGGGTGTTTTCTGTGTGAACAATAAAGTTGCAGTTTTGTGTCACAGTGAAAGTGCTCTCACAGCTTGGTCTCTTTCTGCCACAGGATGGTCTCATTGCCTTTCTCTTCATTCCCCTAAATAACTTTCATTTTCATCTCCTCCTTCACACCAGTTCTGGGGCTCGTTTGATGTCTCAGAGCAGCAGCTCAGAGAAAGCTGCGTGCTTTTCTACTGTGCTTATTTTATGGGTCACCTGGGGGTTTCATACCCACAGGGATCACACTTATGCAAGTGTTTTCACAAAGGAAACAACCTGTGGATGCATTGGGCAACAGAAGGCAAACGGAAAAGCAGTATGGTTAGGAGTCACTAAATAACTATTCCTTTTTCATCATGGTGTAGCCTGAGGGTGCAGATAATCTAGAAGCCTGTGCTTATTTAAAAAAGGTGGTGGAGTGGGGAGGTGGAAACGCTTACGTCCATGTGATCTCAGAACACCCTTTGATTTGCTGCCTAGTCCCTTTGAACTGGCAAGTACTAACCTATATGAAAACGCAAAGAATTACATAGGTGTGTATTTACAATAGATGTAAATTCTCTCATATAAAAAAAATACCAGTGATAAACCTCTCTGTCCTTTTGGACCTCTGAGAGATATCAGGGTTCTGTTTCTCTTTTCTTATACACTGTCAGCACTTTGGTATTTGCTGGGGGAAAAATATGACAGCTACTTTATACAAGGCATAATTTTTCTTCCCCAAAGTCTCCCTCACTTCTGTCTTGCTCCATAGTATTTCAGTAATTTGTTATGCAAACTTTCCACTTTCCTGGCCCAAGGCTATGAAAAAGATTATAATTCACTACTTTTTATGCAATCTTTTAATCCATAAATTCCAGTCTGACCCAATCTTCATATTCTACCTGTCTTTTTTATTGGATTCTGGTGAGCTACATGGTGTGCCTTCCCATTATCTCGTTCTGTGATATTCAGCTTACATCATCCGTTTGTAACAGAGACAAGTTGGGAAAGCACTTTGAGAGAAAGGTAAAGGCATAGCCCAGATAGAAAAGCAAAAAAAGATTATGTAGGATTTATTTAATTTATTTAATTTTAAAATAATGTTCTAAATAGCCTTTCTGCATTGTCATAATGCTTTTTCTTTAAATGTCCCGCTGCATATTTATCAAAGGACACCTTGTTGGCTGATAACTTTCTAATAGAGATTTCAGTTGACAGGAGATAAAGATCTTGATCTAGGTTTTATATTCCGCATTTATGGCTGGGAGAGGCAACTGATTCTCTCTTGAGAATAGCAACATAATGATCAGTGCGATACGAAGTTCAGTTCCCCAAATCCTTGTTACAAGAAAGTCACGCTGTTCAAAAGAAAATGTGGCTATGCAAGAATTGGACATTTTCAATGAATTCATACTAACAAGTAGAACCTTGCTTTCTGCACATGAGTACATCGCATTCCATGTTTCACACAATACAAAACACTGAAATAGAACTTAAAAACCACACACAATGTTTGTATCTTCAGCCTTACATTCTGGTAGGAGTAGCTGGAAAATAATAATTGGAAGAAAAGAAACTATTCAACCACTTTATCACCAGATAATCAAGATAATTTGGTAAAGTGTAAAGAACCATTAGAATAATCCCGAAGATCTGCTGGTAAAAATGGAAAAATGTAAGTCCTCAAAAGTAGAGTAACTAGTGTCAGGACTGTTGTCTTCCACAGCAGCCCTTGCATGACATCCATTTTCAAATATCATGGTCCACATGAAGGCAAAATAAGTAAATAATTAAACTATGTTCTATATGGTTTTGCATTTCCCTAGTAAATCTCTTGTATCCTTAATGAAAAATGTTGCATCAATTGGAATATCATTTAGGCAGTTCAAACTGCTGAACAATTAAATTTCATAAAATCAACAGTATGACTGTAAAGAATATTCTATTATTGTTTAAGCAAAATGCAAAAACCTTGAGACCCTGAATTCATCATAAATGATCCAGGCCAAAATCACTTTAAATCTTACTTTTCCCTCTTACAACAAGATAAAAAAAATCCTTAAGTATGTAAATGATAACATTTTTATATGGTGATCAGAAGCTGAAAAAAATAAAAAAGGAAAATGTCGTTTAAAGAAAATTTCAATTGTCATAAATATATTAAAACCATCAACAGTTTGCAAGGTAAAGATTTTTTTGCTTATCTTGTCTTTAATTTTCTTGCCACCTATTGTTATCTCTTTAACTATCTCACCTTCCAAGCCAGGTTTCCCTTTTGCTTCTGTTTAGGACATCAGTTTGTTCTTCAGTTGCTTCAAAGAGGGGATTTGTACCCCAAGTTTTCCACATCCCCAGGAGCAATGTATTTTAATATCTGTGAAGTTATAGACATGTCTACTGATATGCTGTTTACTGCACACAAGTAAGAAATGAAACACTGAACAAATAAATTGAACTCATGTATAGAAAAAACTTTATTAACAGGGTATAAAGGGCACTGGATACAGGCCAGGCTTACACAGCTTTTTTCCTTCTTTAATCGAATGCTTCTGTCCTTCCTGTGCTCTTTCTCTTTTCTTTTGACTGTGTCAAGTATGTGAACAGATCATAGCACACATCTGCTTTCTGTCACCTTCATCAGACAGACAGAGCTTTTTGAAGCTTTCCATAAGGTCATTGACCTGAGGATAGGATTTAGCACAAGCTTCCTACACCCATCCTCTCTGTGTAAATTTTGTCTCAAAATACAGTTTACCATTCACAGGCCCTGAAGAGTTAGTCATAGTTAAGATGGTTTTGTGAGATATTTTGTGCATCGTATGGGGGTGATGGACCTTGCATGGTGATGGAGTAGCACATGAGGATGAGAGAACGAGAATTCATCTTAATCTTCAAAAAATGGTAAGTATTATAGTGCTTTAAGAGGTTGTTTAATGAATGATTTAAAACACTTTTTCCTCATCTAGTCCTCAGAGTCTTAGGTGTGTACCACTGCTATAAATTGATTTAAAAGCCCTGGCTATTGCAGTTCATTTTGACTTTAGAACCAATCACACAGTTATTCTTGGGTACCTCAGATGTACTTGGGTAATTAGGATGTATTTAACACTAGTGCTTGTTGGCTACCTATGTTGGCATTTGGCTTCTGTTCATGTTAGCTTCAGAAAGGAGATTTTTATGTCACTAAATGTTCTCACTTCCATAGGACTGTAGTATGTCTTTTTAACTGTTCTGCTACTACACACATGTAATAGATTAATACCTTGACAGTCAGTTTAACTTGTACACAGAGAAATGTTATTAAAAGTATGTGAAATGTGATGGTAATTGGTTAGACTTCAGCCTTTTTTGCTGCTGTCACTTCTATACTTTTTTTAATCTTCGGATCCTGCAGGCCCAGACAGCAACACAAACAGGTCATCCATCTAAGGGGTTATGATTTAAATACCTCATGAAACTACAGCCCAATTTGATAAATTTGGTTTGGTTTTCATCCGTGTTGGAAGTTAAAGAGGGAAACACAGTTAAGGCTGCTTTCAACCTCACAGTAATTTCATATGCTTCAGCAATCAATTTTCAAATAACACCTTTAATTCAGACTAATTTTATTGAAAGTCTGTGTAGACAAGCTTAAAAAGTCACTTCAGTAACTATTAGGAATATTAAGGAAATCTGGAATAATAGACACAGAGGTAAAATTACATTCTTGAAGTCAATTTCACCACAGTAAAATAGACAAGATGAAAATAGCATATGTAGATACACATGCATAATAAGAGGTGCTCTTTACCTTAATGCAGTGCAGCAGTAGATCACGAGAGAACATACCATAATTCTTAACTTAAAACCATTGTGAAAGAGCAAAACATCAGGAATAATAAGAGTGCTTTTAATTAATCAGGAATACATGCTAAGTATTCTCAAGTCAAAACAAAGTGTTGTGGTGATTGCTTTGATTTTGTTGTAATTGAGCTAGTCAGGATCTGAATCAGTTGTGCCCGGAAACTTGAGTCTCCTGTGCACTTTGTAATGGTTCTCAGATAAGGACAGGAAGTGTTTTGGGGGGATTTCTTGTGTGTTTTCATTTGAAAATAGCTGCTTTAAAAAAGAAAAAGAAAACAAAAAACAAAGGGCACTTCATTAGGAAAAAGTTGCTTATCTTTAAAAGAAAGTGAGCAAGGAGTCATGCATACACTAGAGTAGAGGGGTTACTTTATTAGGATGTAAGAGGCTCAATACTTTCCTCACTCTGCCTAGTGCTGAGCAGTGATTTTAATGTTGGTTCTGCCACCTGAACACTTTCCAAAGTGATCTTTCATCTCAAAGGAATGACTGACTTCATTTATATAGTCTGTCAGATCTGTTTTCTCTGGCCTTGTGGTAAGCAGAAGGAAGACTACAGCTTTATTTCCTTGTCCGTTGTATCTGAATCTGTTATGCGCTTCAGATTTTTTTGTGTGGTCTTTGCACTTCTCCACTTTTTTCTGTGACAGACTTTAAAAGATGTGACTTTCACCTGATTTGGAATAAAAGGTTTTCAGGCTTTGTATTTTGGAGTCATTTCCTGCCCATCTGTAACCTAGAGATTCCCAGAGCTGTCCCTAAAATTATGTATGATATCTTTTATTAAGCACAGTTAAGTAAGCTTGCTTTCTTATCCCCTTTCTAGAGGATGAGCTGTTATGCATGTGTTTATTTAAATAACCATCTCATAGATTTTAAAACCCTGAGATGAGGGACATTCATGTGAAGACTCTTTACATCCAAAGGTAATCCTCTGTGGAAGTATCGTATCTTTAAATGGTAAGAGTAAATCCAGGCAGTCCCAAATATGTGAGGGAAGCAAATACAGGGAGTTAGAAGGAGCTACAAATTGGTTCTGTCAGAGAATGAGTAGCAAAAACAATGGACTAGCAAGGAGATGTCTATGATATTAGGGGGGAAGGTGGGAAGAGTTTGTGAGACTACAGATATTAATGAGTTTTTCTGTTAATACCTTTGTATTTGAAATACTCAATTAATAAATTAAAAATAAAATAAAAATTGTTTATTAGCCCAGATTAGGTTTTCACTGTTAAAAAACTCCATGTGCAGGCTTCATGTTATCCGTTATAACTAAAGCAGTCCTACAAAGATCCTATGTGCATGGTGTGTCATGTTGTTCACTTGAAAGTACTCAGCAGTTTTGCCCTTAATCTCTCAAGCCTCCTAGTTGCAGTACATTGCATGGTGCAGAGGAAAATCTGTGATTCACACATGCACATGGATAACCTTTAAACTACAGTGTTAATTGAATAAAATGACTGTGGGGAGCTAGTATGCACCAAATTGATCCCTCATTGAATTAATTTTACTTAATAAATAAAATCTAGTCTGAAAGGGGGATAAAAATGACAAGGGCAGTAAACCCAGCTAATATCTTCAATTTAAACTCTCCTAATACCTAGCTGTTGTGTAAAAGTCAATTAATCAATGTCAGATGTATTTTCTCAAAATACTCGCCTTGGAAAGATATATTTAAAGGATAACTGTGATTGGCATGTGGTATCAACAGATGGATGTTAGCTTTCAAAAACAGTACTTGCAAGTGCCGTAGGAAAGAGCTTGTTGAATAGCATACCTCAGCCTTTTTTGATGACTTTTATACAAAAGTGTGAAGTGTAGAGAGGAGATCTTTACTCAAAATATCACAGAAATGGGTGAGTTCTCTATTTTTTCATCTTTTCCCCTCCATTTCTCTTTTTAAATATTACTTTACTGTTGAGAATAAACATGTTGAAGAATCAATGCACACATGCCCAGTCCAATAGAATAAATAAACCCTTAACCCCCCCCAATTTTGCCTCAGATACACCAGAAAAGTAGAAATTTGATGTTTTCAATTGAATAAAGAATGTTGTCAATTTAAATGCTTACCTCTGCAGCTCAGAATTAAACTCAATTTCATCCATACATTCATGGTCCACAATTTTTGATGCACAACAGTAGACTGCATCTGCAGTTGAGCCAGGTTTCTCTCTCTTCAGTTTGCCAAAATTCTGATCAGCTACTTAGATGTGTTTGTCTGAGATGTTCCCTTTATAAAAATCAGTTTCTTGGTAGAAGGAGTGGGCATTCAACATACAGAATCATGGAAGTTTAGAATGGTTTGGGTTGGAATGGACATTTAAAGGTCATCTAATCAAATCCCCCTGCAATGCTCAGGGACATGCTCAACTAGGTCAGGTTGCTCAGAACCACATCCAGCCTGGCCTTCAATGTTTTCTGGGATGGGACACCTATCACTTCTCTGGGCAACCTGTGCCAGCGTTTCACCACCTTCATCACAAAATGCTTCTTCCTTGTATCTAGTCCAAATCTACCCATGTTTAGTTTAAAACCATTATCCCTTGTTCTACAGACACAACACTAGAACATAGATGCTATAAAGTATCAGGTACCTTAAAAATGGTCTTGTAACTCAATTTTCCCTCGTAATTCACTGGGCTCCTTCCTTCTTCAGAACCCCATGGCAAGACAAATGGTATGGATCTATTACAATTTGCTGACAAGATAACTCAGGTATTTCCAAGGTTGTGAGAAGGAGTAGCACAACTCAGCAACTGATGATACCTGCCAGGCTTTTTAAAAGATGACTTCCTAGTAGCAGAACATCATCAAAGGCCCTTTCCCTTATATGTGATGTGTTCATCAAACATCTGTTTATGTCCTAGTGGACAGACATAGAATGCCCTACGAAGGGTGGCAATGTCAAAGTCCACTTAAATACTTGACAAAATAGTCTCACAGTTCTGAAGACTGACCTAAAATACTTCACGCTGAAAACACATGGCTCTATTCAAAGCAACAAACTAGTTCTAAGCTAGCTGGTCTTTTTTTGTCTTAGTCGAGGTTAGTATACAGATTCATCTTTAGAAGACTTCTTTGGATCTGTATGAACACGCTCCAAACTTTTTACACCAGCCACAAAAGTGAGTTCCCAGGTTTTTTTTATAGTCACCTTATGATTGGGAACTTACTGAGAACATACAAGACCTAAGTTTGATTTCTTTCTCTGCCTGCCTCAAACATATATTTTACTGGCAGTGAACTAAACATAAGGTTACATACTTTTTTTTACCAGACAGAAGGAAGTTGCTTGTTAGTCACTTTACCAAAGGAAGGACACTGTAGGAAATGGCATGAGATCAGAAGGACACAATTTATAAGGGAGTATCAAAGAACCACAATGATCAGAGCACTTTTCCCCTCTCTCATTCAGAAGGAAACATGCTTTTGATTTCCTTACCCAGATCTTACCTGGTTTTTTGTAATGGGAACCTAGATACTTAGATCAGATGTAAACTGTAGCACTTCATTTCATCTTAATGATTCCTACTTTTTTTGATTTGCTGTCACCTAATTTGATTTGGAGACAGCATGTTTTCCCTTTTTCCGTATAAAGAAATCTGCAACTTCCTTTATAATTACAGTATTCTTTGGAGGAAAAAAGAATTACAGGTCTTATTCTCTTTAATTAAAAGCAGGTACTGAACATGAACTCATATTTTAGGTTTGATGAACAACCCTTAAGTTACAGAGAGGCTAAAGGACACAAACAGTGCCAGCAGCATCTCTTTACTTTGATAGGTGTTTGATGGAACAAGTGCTGCTCGTCTCCAGTAGGCAGTTCTCAGGTATCCATTCTGAATTGACACTCTCAATTTAGGGATCTCAGCCCCTTATCTCAGGCTCAATTTCTCATCAGGCTGCACATGCACCTTGGCTTAGCTGCTTGCAGAGCTACATAATCTAAACACACATAGCTTTTTCCTTTTTATAACAGCCTTCCAATATCTGAAGGGGGCCTACAAGGATGCTGGAGAGGGACTCTTCATCAGGGACTGTAGTGACAGGACAAGGGGGAATGAGTTCAGACTTACACAGGGGAAGTTCAGGTTAGATATAAGGAAGAAGTTCTTTACTGTGAGAGTGGTGAGGCACTGGAACAGGTTGCCCAAAGAAGTGGCTGCTCTACTCCTGGCAGTGTTAAAGACCAGGCTGGATGGGACTTCGTGCTGCCTGGTCTAGTGGAAGGTATCTCTGCCCATGTCAGGGGAGTTGGAACTAAATGATCTGAAAGTCCTTTCTAACCCAAACCATTCTATGACTCAATGTTGCATGTCATGTCGATGATACTTTTGTGAAATGTCAGACTTTTGACATAAATGAGCAATGAGTTCAGCTTTAGTTCTGGTCTTAAAAGTTCCTGGAATAAGGGAAACATTTATGAGCTGGGTTAAATTCTGACCTCACTTACTTGGACATAAATCTAGATCAAATCCACTGACCAGCTTTATTCAGTATAAACAGAGCTGAATGCTAGCTGATATGAACAAAAAATAAACCCTCATACTTTATAAAACAATACAAAGCTTCGTATTTTGATACTCAATGCGTATCTTACATACAATAATTTCTCTGACAAAGAAAGGCACAGAACTGGTCCACACAGACACATGGGATTTCAAAGGAATTGGAAGAATAAATAGAGGGTGTATCCAAGTGAATACTTCTTAGTAAAACACGTATTTAATTTTCCTTTGCCAGTGATCTGTTTAAGACCCTAAAACTGGATGTATTTGGTATCAAATGCAATTTACATAAATCAGGAAACATTTCCCTTGTTTAAAAAAACTGGTGAAATGTTTGGTGCGAATATTCACACACTCCAACATAGTTTTAGCTGGTGAGATACAAAGCTGACAGCTATAGAACTGGATGCAGACAGATAAAGAAAAAGGTAAAGACAACCGCAGGACAGGATAGGCAATCAGTGGGCAGAAATAGTGAGAAGAAGTGGAAATAAATCTTCCTTAACCTTTCTGTGAATCTTCCCTTTCTTTTAATATCTGTATGTTCTTAATGGATTTCAGGGAAAATTGAACAACAGAACAAAGAATGAATCTAATGCAATTTATTGGACAGTCTTACATTCTTTGATTCAGAATGATATATTACATGGATTTAAACACTGAAGACAACCATTAAGAGCATGTAACCTTCCCCATTTATTGTAGAAAATATCAAATACTGCATGAAATATTCTTTTTGGTTATTGCAATTTTTGCTGTAGAGTTAATGTGGGTATTGTTGCAAAGTAAATTTGCCAGAATTGAGATGAACAGAAATTTCTTTAGTTTGCTAAGGAATTCTATGACGTGACTGCTTTCTTTTACTGAAATACAGAATCAAGAAGTGCCCATTAAAATAAAGGACTGGAAAAAATAAACTGTGACCATTACAAATTTTTTTCCTCATGGAAATTCTCAATAACAATTGTGTTACTCTGTTATGGGAATTTCTAAGGAAAAAAATCAGACAAAGAAAGGCTTTCATTATCTCTAACAACTAATCAAGTTTTCTACTTTTTTTTTAAGCGAGTTGCATAAAAAAGGTTTTCTTTCAAAGAATTTCAGGTTTCTCATTTTGTTGTGAATTTTCTGCAGAGTTTTATTTGCAAACTTTAAAAGTTCATTTCTTCACTGAGTAGACACTTAAGATTTTTCTTCCTATCTTATGCAAATTGAAAAAGAGGTCAAAGATTAAATAAGGCATCATGATCCAATTATCATCGTCATTCTGAAGGAGGCAGAAGAATGGTTGTAGTATATGCAAGTATAGCCTGAACACCTGGAAAGTTTGGGAAAATCCTTCATTATCCTAATGCTGTAGTTTATCCTAGGATGCAATTCAGAAATCAAGTTGCTTTGACTTTTTCTTTTTTTGTTTTTTCTTTTTTTTTTTTTTTAATCCTCGCTTGAGTTTAACTCATTCATTTCATTTCCAAGCATGTTCTTTTCATTTTGAATTTTGTTTTGAAGGTAACAAAAACCCAAATTTCTCACCTTTGTCTCCTCTGTGAGCTGTGGGATTGAATACAGTTAGGAAACTGAATTGGTGTTCTAAAATTCGTTTCTGTCATCAGCAGTTTTTATTTATCATATTGGACTACAGCCCAGACACTCAAAGGTCTTTGAGTATGCAACATCCATTGATTTCACAGCAAATAGTTGCTTTCAATAACGCTGAAATCCCTTTTGAAAAGTATGGCCCCATTCCTGCCAGAACCAGGTCTCTGTAGGACAGCAAGAATCCCAAAGCTCAACAAGCTTTGCATCAGTTCTGCAGGGTTTTGTTGTTGCAGAGCAATAACCTTTAGCTTTATCACAGCTCCTTCAGGAAGTGCTTTCCAGACATATACTTTCCTGGTGCCAATTGGCTTACGTGCATCATTATTCTGCTACCATGGAGTAGAAATGCATTTCAACCATTCTTAGAGTCCTGTTCTGACACAAGCTCATAGAGTTTCAGTTGGCTGAAACTACTTTCTTTATCTTCATACTAAGTTTCACTTTGGCCTAGGGAGCTAAGGAAGTCACTCGAGAACTTCTTATACTGTTCATGCAGATAAAATAGACGTGTTTGCAAATATTTTTTTCTTAAGATTGGAAAACTCTGCCTTATGGCAGAAAACTAGCACTGAGGTGACCCTCAGACATTGGCTTATGAAGAAGGATGTGGGTTCTTTTAGCAGAGTACATGCAGACTGGCATTCTGATAGTATAAATGACAGACTACAGTTTCTCTTTATCTCCTGTAATAACTGAACTCTTTTCAAACAACTTACTAAAAACATTGACCAATGTTTCTAAACTAGTGTCTTCCACCCAACTTCTCGTGGATAGTTCCAATTCTCATATCTGTACATGGATCACCAGGGCTTTGGTACCACTGGTATTACTCAAACCTTTACTCTTCAGTGGTGGCACATCAAGTGTGTTGACTCAGTCACTGTTAATTTTATTTAGTGCAAAGGTGTTATATAGTATGTTACAGCTTGTAATTTTGCATGTTGTGCTGCTCCTGTTCATAGTAGCCCGGAACTATTATTTCCACGGGAAATCACAGCAGCAAACTCCTGACATCTCCCTTGCTCTTGCTTTGGTCTGAGGAGCATTATAATTTTCTGATAACATGTAAGAGAACACACCATGACATTTTCCAAAAGCCACAGGTAAAAAAAGTTCTCACCAATCAATGATACTCCACTTTTTTCCTGACCCTATATGTATTTCCTCACACACATACAAAGATCCGGATACACAAGCCAGAAATTTCCCAAAGCAGTGAATAAGAACCATTCCAATCCTAGTTTCTTACACATGATTACAAAATTAGGTACTTTAGCTCAGATTGGACTCCATTAACTACTCTGGGGCTTTTTATAAATGAAGAATAGTCAGAAACTTTTGCCTCATTTTACCATCTTAAGACCCCAGGTGAGCAAACCTTCAGCTTGCCTTCTGTTTTGGGTTTTTTTTTTTGTTGTTGTTTTGTTGTTTTCTTTGTGTGTATATATATATCTATTATATATATATATATAGGTTGTTTATTGGTTTTTTTCCCCCTATGTCACCAGTTTGTATCCTTTTTTTTTTTTTTTTTTTTCTCATTGACTCTGGATTTTTACAGTTCCCTTTAATCCTCATAATATTTCAATCTTTGCCTTTTAAGACCCTCTATATCTTTTGTCCATGAAGAGTAGCCTCATTTCTGTCTGCTTGTCAGTTCACTGATGGATCTTTTGCTCCAGAGACTGGAATCCCATCTGCATCTCTGGGCCACAGCTGTCCTGTTACTGTCTCGTCCAGTGTGTCCTGGTGGTCAATTCTTCTCTACCTCGCTAGCACTCTGGATCCAGACATTCTGTGTCTTCGTTCCTCTTGAAAGGTCCTTGAAGACCTCCACATTAAACTCTTGGAAATGAGCTCCTGCCAAGTGGCACAGCTAGCCTTGGTCTGCCTGCAGCCATGATCATATACCTAACCAGACATCCAGAAACAGATTGCAATGTTCTCACTCAGTCTTAGCTCAGCACTGTGTGCATAGCCATATCTCCTGTATTCTGAAGCAGAAATGTTGTGATTTCCCAAAATTGCAGTGGTTAAGGTGGATGAGATAATTTTCCAGGTTTTTCAGTTTACCACTCTCTTATTACATTACAGATGGCAGAAGGTGGTTTGCAATGAGAGTTATGATGTGAAGATGTCTTTAAGGAGCTTTCACTAAAACCTACATGTTAAAACCAGTTGATGAGAAGGCAGCATGTGAGATATACCCAGACACCATCCTCCCTCGTGGACTCTTTCTTTTGACGTTTATTAACTTGCCTGTCATATTAAAGACTCCTTGTGGTTCTCCACAGTAAATCAAAGTTCTCCTTAACCACCACCTAAGAACATCTTAGGGAGTTTCCCTGATGTGCAATGACAAACAGCAGTTTATCCAAAGTTCCAGATCACCCTCATGTACACCGTGGCACCTGAGAGATTTGAAAGTAAGGAGCTGTCCTGGGTTCAGCAATAGCAGTTATTTTTCTCCTTCTTAGTAGCTGCTGCAGCACTGTGTTTGGACTTTAGGTCTGGGAACAGACCTGATAACACAAATGTTTTAGTCTGACCAAGGACTTTCTGAGCCTCATGCTCTATCAGGGAAAAGGGGAAGCTGTGAGGAAGCAGAGACAGGACACCTGACCCAAGCTAGCCAAAGAGGTATTCCATACCACAGCATGTCATGTCCAGGATGTGACAGAGAATTACCCGGAAGGGCTAGTGGACTGCAGGGTTGGACGAGGTATCAGTTGGTGCTCTGCTGGGGGGAGTGGGGTGAGTTATCGGTTGGCTGGTGGTGAGGTGTTGTATTCTCTTCCCTTGTTATTTCCTTTATCATTATTATTATTGGTGGTAGCAGCAGTGATTTGTGTTATACCTTAGTTACTAAACTGTTCTTATCTCAACCCGTGGGAGTTGCATTCTTTTCGATTCTCCTCTCCATCCCTCCAGGAGCAGGGGGAGGGCAAGAAGGGGGGGGAGTGAGTGAACGAGCTTTGTGGTTGGGTTTAAACCACGACAGGAGCATACAAATTAAAACACAAAACCTACCAATAGGAACTGGTGGTGAATCAAAATCACTTTGAAATCAGCAGAGTTTTGTGGTAAATTCAGCCAACCTTTGATCAGGTTCCTAAAAAGCAAAGGAAGATGATGTGTTAATGTTTCAAAATTGTTCTGAATAATAAAAATAGATTCATTGTAATGTTACTGAAGGTAAATGTTTTCAGTGATCATCACTATGGCCTATATGGGTTGTTTTTACATGAAATTATAGCTGGCTAGTTGTCCTTGGATAAAATAAGACCTGGATCCCCTTCTTGGCTCTGTCCCTGGCTTCCTGAACAAATCCTTTAGCCATCCTGTGCTTCAACATCCCAATTCATGAAATGAGATAATCAATGATGACTAATTTAAGATACATTCATTAAAAGCACTGTGAAGAAGTTAGTCCATACTGTTAAACCAATGGGGAAATCTGTTCCAAAAATTACAATAGATGTCTTTAAACATCCGACATACATAATTCATGATGTAGCAAGAAGACAAAGCAAGCAGGAAGTTATTTCTTATTAGTGAGGATGAAATTATTCAACTGGATCATGTGCTAAATTCTGCTTGATGACAACTGCTTGATGAGACTTTCAGTTCTCTGGCAAACATAAGCAGTATTTTCCTGGGTTGTATTTGCCTTCTGAAAAACAGGAAATGGAATAGCCCAGAGTAGTTGGTGGCACTAGGTAATGAGTGACAAGTATCATGATTGTGTGTATGTATGCAAATTCAACACTCTGGAACCATGTTTCAGAATATTGGGTGATAAGAAATTTGCTTTGGTAGATGAGGATTGGGTTAGGGATCAGCTATGCAAACTGGACATCTGTAAATCGATGGGTCCGGATGGAATGCACCCACGGGTGCTGAGGGAGCTGGCGGAGGTCATTGCTAGGCCACTCTCCATCATCTTTGGTAAGTCGTGGGAAATGGGTGAGGTGCCTGAGGATTGGCGGATGGCAAAGGTCACACCAATCTATAAGAAGGGCAAGAAGGAGGACCCGGGTAATTATAGACCGGTCAGCCTTACCTCCATCCCTGGAAAGATGATGGAACAACTTATTCTTGACTCCATCACTAGGCATATCAAGGATGAGGGGGTCATTAAGAACAGCCAACATGGTTTTATGAGGGGGAAGTCATGTATGACCAACCTTATAGCCTTCTATGAGGAAGTGACTAGGTGGAGGGATGATGGTAGAGCAGTAGATGTAGTTTTTCTTGATTTCAGTAAGGCATTTGATACTGTCTCCCACAGCATCCTCATAGATAAGCTAAGGAAGTGTGGGCTTGATGATCAAGTAGTGAGGTGGATCGAGAACTGGTTGAAAGGAAGAAGGCAGACAGTTGTGGTCAATGGCGCAGAATCTAGCTGGAGGTCTGTGACTAGTGGAGTCCCTCAGGGGTCGGTGCTGGGACCGGTGCTGTTTAATATTTTCATCAATGACCTGGATGAGGGAACTGAGTGCACCCTCAGCAAGTTTGCTGATGACACAAAACTGGGAGGAGTGGCTGACACACCAGAGGACTGTGCTGCCATTCAGCGAGACCTGGACAGGCTGGAGAGTTGGGCGGGGAGAAACTTGATGAAATTTAACAAGGGCAAGTGTAGAGTCTTGCATCTGGGGAAGAACAACCCCATGTACCAGTACAGGTTGGGGGTTGACCTGCTGGAAAGTAGCGAAGGGGAAAGGGACCTGGGGGTCCTGGTGGATAGGAGGATGACCATGAGCCAGCAATGTGCTCTTGTGGCCAAGAAGGCAAATGGCATCTTAGGGTGCATTAGAAAGGGAGTGGTTAGTAGGTCAAGAGAGGTTCTCCTCCCCCTCTACTCAGCCTTGGTGAGGCCGCATCTGGAATATTGCGTCCAGTTCTGGGCCCCTCTGTTCAAGAAGGACAGGGAATTGCTTGAAGGAGTCCAGCGCAGAGCCACAAAGATGATTAAGGGAGTGGAACATCTCCCTTATGAGGAGAGGCTGAGGGAGCTGGGTCTCTTTAGCTTGCAGAAGAGGAGACTGAGGGGTGACCTCATCAATGTTTACAAATATGTGAAGGGTAGGTGTCAGGATGATGGAGCTAGGCTTTTTTCAGTGATATCCAGTGATAGGACAAGGGGCAATGGGTGTAAACTGGAACATAGGAAGTTCCACGTTAACATCAGGAAGAACTTCTTTACTGTAAGAGTGACAGAGCACTGGAACAGGTTGCCCAGGGGGGTTGTGGAGTCTCCTACACTGGAGATATTCAAGGCCCGCCTGGACAAGTTCCTGTGTGATGTACTGTAGGTTACCCTGCTCTTGCAGGGGGGTTGGACTAGATGATCTTTTTAGGTCCCTTCCAACCCTTGGGATTCTGTGATTCTGTGATTCTGTGAATAAATATTCTCTGCATTTTATGCAAAATCTTCTTCCCAGTCCAAAATCTCCAGGTCATGGTCAAATTTCCGAAGGGAAATGTGTAAGCTGCAAGATAATTACATGTGCTAAGGAAACTATTACTGCTCACCTACAATATCCAGTCTTAGTGCAACTGGCTATCTCGTTTCTACTCTGTTACCATTATTTAATGACTAAACAGCATGTGGAAATGCTTTATTATAATGATTTAAAATGGCATTTTTACTGAAATTCTGCAATGAAAGATGAGCTACATGGAATTTCTTTTATGTTTAGTCATTTAAGCAGAGAGACATCTATCTGGATAACTATCAACAAGCTTTTAGCTGGCATTTTTCTCACTGACTTTGTTGTACTTGTTGGTGAAAAAAAACCTATACACTTTGTGCTTTTTAGAAAGAATATATGATCATGATATCAGTTCAAGAAAACTTTCAATACTCAGTTCAGCAGCGTGCTTAGGTGAGAAATTTAAATTGTTTAAATTAATTGTCTAAATTTAATTGTTTAAAATGTCTGTAATGGAAAATACAGGATATAGTTCCCAGACAACCAATGGTTGGTGTCATCCCACATCACTTGAGGTTCATTAAAAACTTTATCACTAGTAGATATGAAACATCAAAGTCTGTGGTGTCAGCTTGTTCTTGGTTTCAGTATTTCATGACTGAAAGACCTGTGTGTATATAAATATAGCATAATAAATAGATAAATAATGCCAGTAAGAATAAGGTAGAACCAGCTTCTGAATAAAAGATAAGTTTTCCCTATTTTCAGGGGTGCATCCTGTGAAACATGGGAGATCCACATAACTTCTAAGCAAAAAAAGCCCATGTTGATTTAGAACTTGGTCCATGTTTACCACAGAGATTTTGCATGCTGGATAAACTTCAGGTTTGTGACAAAAGGAAAGGTTAATATCTTTCACACTCCACATAACATCTCTGTATGGATTAACAATAATAGCTTATTATATTGGAGAACTAAGAATGATGTGAAATGCATAACCAGTGCCCAGATTTCTTCAAAGCCAAGTTTTGAGGTAGTTTTCAACCAGATTCTGATATTGCTTACAGTTATAAGCCTATATTCACACATGGACCTATGTCTGTTTTCCTAATTCAGGACTACAAATACCTCAGTATAGGCAGTGTGTTTCAGTCCCTGCAAACTAGGAAACCATGATCGTCTACCTGTTTACAGTCTGTTCTAGTTATTTTATGTGCCTATTTTTGTAATATTTAAGTGGGTAAAAACATCCATGCTCAAAGCTTTCTTTTCCACAAAGCCTGTGGAAAAATGCCACTAGTGATTCAGTCTCTATGGCTTAAGCTTATCTCTTGTTCCAGTGTGTAAATCTTCTATTTTCATTGTATTGTCGAGTGATTTATCCATGCAAATCTCTCCATCATCCCCCTCTCACAGCTACGTAGTTGTAGCAACCAAAGCCAATATAAATATGAACAATTGCAGTGTGGTTAGGTCTGTCACATCTCCCTGAATACTCCTTTCAGGACCATTTTCTAAATTGCTTTGGCAAAGCTCTGTGGACACCTTGCTTACAAAATGCTACCTTGTTTTAGGGAACTTTGATCTATATATCTGCAAGGGTATTAGACAGGAAGCTTAAGTCGTTCTTTTGAGAGGGATGAGCTGATTTCCTGAGAGGTGCATGGTTTTGCATAGACAGCTATAGCAAAGAGTCCAGAGCATTTGTAGAATCAGAGTACTCTTATTTTCTGTATCTCTCACTTTTCAGTACAGCTCAGGACCAACAGAATGAAAAATTGTGTTGTCAGTTGTATATCTTCATCTCCTATCTGGCTACCTGAAACTGCTTGTGTCCCATCCAGGTCCTTCAGTCACTGGCTTTTCATGTGCCATTGTACACGGTTGAGCACCACCTTAAACAGTTCTCCATTTATTATGGGCTGAATGTCCATTAATATTGAAAAAAATTCTGCCCTCTGGGCTTGTCATATCTATCCCAATACATTCTTCTATTGTTAATATTTTTCCTTCATTTTAGTTTGTAAATATTTTGAAGAAGAAATTGCCTCCTTTTTTTTGCGGTCTGAAAAATGTGTCCCCTAAATCTGTGTGGCAAAATGGCTAAAATCTTGTATGCCACACATGAGTTCAGGTCTAATTCTTAAGTCATGCTAAAAATGCTCCTGTTCTGCTTAGTTAACTGATAGTCTGGTGGAACTGGAATCATTACGTTGCGCTAGCCATATTGTCTCCTAGTGTGCTATTAGCTAATGATGCCAGTCTTAATTACAACAGCCTGATGAGGTGCTTATACTCAGGACAAACATTAGATCATCACAGCACTGCAAAAATGTTTATTTCCAGTAAATTAAGAATAAATGTTCTCTGTATAAGATGAATAGGTTTCTAGTTAATATATCCATGGAATATTACCTGACTTCTGCTGTTTGAACACATAGGTTGTGTCTTTATGAATAAATCAAATAGATTCAAACCATCAACTGGCACTGAAATCTGTCCACGCAGAACATCCTGTTTTCATGTTGTTAAATTTGGCCTGGGTCATCCTGCACCAGGCATCACAGTTGCCACATAAAGGAAGTACTCTTTCACTGACTAGCTATATGGGTCTAGCTATAGGAGGAGTTTGTGCATGAAAACACAATTAACATTTGGCAGCAGATTTCCTGCTGTATTTTAAAGCTTGTAAAACAGACGGGTATAACTTATTGTTAAACACTAACTTCACTATGCCACTGAAAATTAAAGAAACCTTAGTGAAAGCCAGCTATCTAAAAGCAGATTTACTTAAACAGGGATTGTCACATAGTAGATGTGTTAATGATAGCAGCGGCTTGTTTTTACTCTTGCCGTGTTATTTAAGGTGATGTTCATTGCTGTATCACAACAATGTTTTTTCTTTTGTGTGGTGCAGAGACAAATGCAGTTCTATTCCAAACATTTCATTAATGCTAAGAAAGGAGCTACAAGAAAGTCATTGTGCATCTCTCACCGACAACGGGGTTTGCAGGTGCTGCAGCTCTTTCTCACACTGCCTGAGTACTTTTCCCTCATAAAGTCAAGTAAATTTGTGGTCCATTTTATTTACATCAAAAGAAATCTGAACTTTCAAGAAAACCAAAAATTTATCTCAATAAAAACAAGCTTGCTGGCTATACTTCAAGTAGTGCTAAAATCCAGTTAACCCAGTACAGAGGCAATGTTTTATATACAGTGGCTCTGGACACAAATACCAGTGCTAATAAAATTAGTGCATCAAACAATGCGAAGGAGTATTTCTAGGTTAAGGAAATATAATTATTCATACTATTAAAATACATCCTGTGACAGTGTTGAACTGTGCCAGCCAACAGTCTCCCCCAAAACTGTTGGGCATGGTTGGGGAGTTAAGATGTGCTAGGAATCATTCCCTGAATGCAATTAGCATGTGGCCATGTGATTTTGGAGACTAAGACAATTTATAGCATTAGTGGAAGACATTGCATGCCAGATGGCCTCAGAACCAGAGGACAGCCGTGCCAGTATAGGAGTCCAGTCCCAGACAGCATGGACAAGGAGAGCTGTACACCCACTTCTAGCCCAACATCAGCATCACTCTGTATTGCAGGTTGGGAGTGGGAGAAAGCGGAAGAGCTACTGCTTTTCTCATTGTATTCTTTGTTGGTGAAATTGGGTTTGAATTTGATAAGGCACTGCTGGTACCTCACCTGCAAACTTGGCCATATCTTCTATTACAGTATTTCCTGCTCTTTGTTCTGAGCAAATTATGAGGAGAGGCTGAGGGAGCTGGGTCTCTTTAGCTTGGAGAAGAGGAGACTGAGGGGTGACCTCATCAATGTTTACAAATATGTAAAGGGTGGGTGTCAGGATGATGGAGCTAGGCTTTTTTCAGTGATATCCAGTGATAGGACAAGGGGCAATGGGTGTAAACTGGAGCATAGGAAGTTCCACGTTAACATCAGGAAGAACTTCTTTACTGTAAGAGTGACAGAGCACTGGAACAGGTTGCCCAGGGGGGTTGTGGAGTCTCCTACACTGGAGATATTCAAGGCCCGCCTGGACAAGTTCCTGTGTGATGTACTGTAGGTTACCCTGCTCTTGCAGCGGGGTTGGACTAGATGATCTTTTGAGGTCCCTTCCAACCCTTGGGATTCTGGGATTCTGTGAAATTGTGTGGAATTTTCCTCCTCCTCATTCTCCATTATTTTCTTTAGGATGCAAGTCAATACGGGAAGAGTAAATAAGGATAACAAGCCAGGCTGTGAAGAGGAAACATTCTGCAAAATTAACTTCAGATAAGGTAAATTGCAAGAAACACCACATATTTATGTCAGGGCAGCAATGATAACTGCCAGCTGCATATCTGCCCCGGAAGGATATTCCTGCTTATCCGATGTCCAGTGGGCATTTTCTGTATCTCTGTCATGTCTTGAAATATTGCTTTGCTTTCTAAGTGTAAGCTATTTCTACAGTCTGTTTTGGAGCTACCAAGCAGTACTTCCACCTTACCAGAAGAGAAGGAGCATTGCCAGCACTAATGAATCACCTCAGTAGAAGTCGTTTTCAGAATACGGCATTGCCCTTGTTAATAGCATTTAACCTGGAATTACTGATACCATGTTAATTTTTGACAAATTACCTCAGGATCTTGGTCACCCTGTTCTGGCACCTGGATCGTATCGAGAAGGCAGTGACCAGCTCAAGTCCGGCTTTAGCAACATCAGGTACATTCACAGACATAAGGAGGGGGGTCTGTTAGTCCCAATAAAAGGAAGACAGCTGAGAGATGAAGCATCGTCAGTACTAGCTAAAATATTGATGCAGGAGGCAAGACGGGTACTTACCAGTCACATGTTACAATTCTGACACACCTGAACTAGTTGAGCTGACATGCTTACTCCATCAATTTGTGACAGTGCTTTATATTCAGTATAGCCTGATGAATGTGAAAATTACAAATGTGACTGTTGTCTCCATTATAATAGTGAATTATTTCGATTTCATACTGGAGATTTTCTATTAGTATTTTCAGTCAAATACCTAGTCCAATATGTAACTTCAAAATATAAAACCTATGTTATGCTAGTATATGATCTGGGGTCAGATGAAACGTACTTACTACAGCTTTCCCATTTATTCTTAAAACAGAGGATCTGAATCCATGAAATTACTCAGTTATGTTCATAGGAGACTGTATCTGCCAATATTACACCTATATATTAATAGGATATATAATATTAAGTATAGATTTAATGTTATATGTAATATTAAATAAATATATTTATTGTATATTTATATATAATATTTATTGGATAAACAGATTGGTGGTGAAAAGAAGCCCAAGTAGTATTCTAAAATATATAGTATTTAAGTACTGCAAACACAACACAGGGTGGGAGAACAGACTATCTAAAGGGTAGGAATAGATTCTCAAGCTTTTCTTGGAACCATCTAGCCCTCATCACTTATCTCTTATATGAGGTAATCTAAGAAGTTACATCACAGAGTCTCTGAAACTTGCAGATTTCCAGCTGAAACCTGGTTTGTTGTCTTTCCTGTGTTGATCCTAATGTACAGATATTCCAGGACTATAGTTTAACAAATTAGATCCTGATTCAAAGAAGCCTTTAAAAGGTGTAAGGTACTGCATTACCTCGAATGAGGAAAATAAAATGACCTTTTAATTTTCTTTTAGTGTGATTTAGTGTGAATACATTAGATTGAATGACAGAAACTGGGCAACCCTTCATTTAAACAGGGGTAGACATAACTTCAAGCTCTGACAGACATCCATGGCCTATTCAGCAAATTGATTCAAATTTTCTTCTTTGTGTTCGTTTCTTCTAATTGCTGTTCTGAACATATTTTCGTATGCAATCACTATAAACAGAGCAGTTACCAGCTGTATGGTCAGTTAGCACCCACCATGTTTTGAACAGGCTAGGCAAAACCATCACCTTGCATAATCTGTTATATCAGAACATTCATTTTGATCAGTTGTCCTCAAGACGCATTGAATACATCCTATGAAGAAGAAGGGAGCACAGATGTGGTGTAAGCAACTACTTCAGAAAGGCAAGTAAAGGAGGCTGATGGGAAAATGTTGCTATCCTGCTGTTCATTGCCAATGTTTCATAACCATAGTGATGGTACTAAATCTTGAGATGGAGTTCTGTAGGGCAAATAAACTTGTGCTACTCAGATTTTTGTAAAGGCGTCTGCTGGGGGGTTGACATTGGTGGTACTCAGATTTTTGTAAAGGGTAAGGTGTTCTGCTGGGGGGTTGACATTGTTTTTCTTTAAACTCATTGATATAATGTACAGTTCCACTCTACATACCGTGCCGTTACCAATGCTGTCAGCTAAACCACAAAAAAGCCACATTATTCAAATACTATTGAAAGAGTGTAGCACTAATGATTTCTACTCATTATGCAGCCAAAGAACTCTAGTACTGCTGAATTGAAGGCAACTGAGTGAATGGGTAATATGGACCATGTCTTTGGGATACATTTCAACCTTCTAATGGCTCAAGAGTTCCTTTATTTCCCTCTCATTTATATTACAATAATTAGGATGAAGTTCCCTGGATCCTCAGTTACACTGATGCACGGCTCATTTAAGCAGAGTCAAGCCTATATTTTTATGTATTTGCATGCAGAGACTTAGTGCCATGAACACTGTGCAAATGTCTGTGTGTATAAGCACAAGTATGTATGTACAGACACTCAGAAGTGTACAGATGTCAAATATATCTTGTAGTTTAGCATCAAGGAGTTTTGTCTAGAGGAGTCTGCACGTGCAATACTGTGTGCCCATATAGACTCTGCATAAAAACAGAATTAAAATTTTATGAACATTTTCATCTTAGGTATACTGAAACGATAAAGCACAGAATTTGATCTGAGGCATAAACCCAGGAAAATAGCCTTTCTACTGCCTTGGAAAACTCCCTCTTGAAATCAGAAACATCAAGGTGCCCATTAAGAAAAGAATGAATGTCATTGCACAGTAGTGAATTGCTCTCCATGCTTCAGCATCCTTCTGAAATGGAGAAGCAGGTTATACCCTTTCTGTCAACCACCTCGTTAAGAAAGGAATTGTCTGTGTTTGTGTCACAAACGCCCCTTCATCCATCTTTTTTCCTGATCATGAAAGAGTCATTAGTATTTGAATCCAGGCAGGCAGAATCATCCCAACTCTTTCTCCTTACTAGAATTTGTATGGAACCATCAATGAATCGAAAAATACCTTTAAAAAAATTAACAAGTAGGTGTAAATACCACTTGAACTCCAGGATTTGCCAGTGCTTTAGGTCTCCTCATTGCTCTTTCCTGTTGACTCTCAGGGAATATATTTTTTTCACTCTTGCTATCAGTTGTGAGCAGCAAGCAAAGGACAAAGCAGGAGTTGCTCAAAAGATTTATTTTGTTTGTCATGATTATTGACAAGCTAGGAAGGTTAAAACTTAGATCTCACTGAATGCCTGGGTGAGATGACTCTTGCGCACCAGGAACAGAGAACATACAATTAGTGCTCTTGCGACCAAGAAGGCAAATGGCATCTTAGGGTGCATTAGAAAGGGAGTGGTTAGTAGGTCAAGAGAGGTTCTCCTCCCCCTCTACTCAGCCTCGGTGAGGCCGCATCTGGAATATTGCGTCCAGTTCTGGGCCCCTCAGTTCAAGAAGGACAGGGAATTGCTTGAAGGAGTCCAGCGCAGAGCCACAAAGATGATTAAGGGAGTGGAACATCTCCCTTATGAGGAGAAGCTGAGGGAGCTGGGTCTCTTTAGCTTGGAGAAGAGGAGACTGAGGGGTGACCTCATCAATGTTTACAAATATGTGAAGGGTAGGTGTCAGGATGATGGAGCTAGGCTTTTTTCAGTGATATCCAGTGATAGGACAAGGGGCAATGGGTGTAAACTGGAGCATAGGAAGTTCCACGTTAACATCAGGAAGAACTTCTTTACTGTAAGAGTGACAGAGCACTGGAACAGGTTGCCCAGGGGGGTTGTGGAGTCTCCTACACTGGAGATATTCAAGGCCCGCCTGGACAAGTTCCTGTGTGATGTACTGTAGGTTGCCCTGCTCTTGCAGGGGGGTTGGACTAGATGATCTTTTGAGGTCCCTTCCAACCCTTGGGATTCTGTGATTCTGTGATTCCTTCTTGCTGTATTCCCCATCTGCCTTCCACCTAACATGCTTATTCTGGCCAAGTGAGATCCAGTCTGTTGTCAATTAGTTCCCCTATGCTCTAAAGGCTGGACTGAGGACCCCTCTCACCTCTCAGAGCCATTCCTAGAGACCAGAAAAGTTGTCCTTAATAGACAGTTTGTGTTGGGTTTACATTGGTATCCCAATCTACATGAACTATATTGACAGTACCCGAAGCATAGTTCTCTTGTTCATCATGAATCATATCAGATTAATAGCTCCATTCAAAAAGTTTATCTTCTCTGTGGTCATCCTCACCTTATCCCTTCATGCATATCTGCAAACAAGAATTTGGAACACATATTAAGCAAAAAATGTCAACCATCGAGGTGCAGGTAAGAAGGCAAACCAGCTTGCTTTCTATTTCAATGAATAAGGCATATTTACCTAGTTTGCTACTGTGTCTCATTTCAGAACTGATAACATCTTGCAAAGGAATGACAGTTTCTCCTAATGAGCCAAAAGGATGGCTAGTCACTGCTGGAAAATACCTGAAAACAACATATAGGAGTTTATTAACAACCTGTTGATGTCCCTCTTGATCAGGAAGCACAGTTCTGAGAAGAGCGTCCAGATGGTAAAAAGGATAAAACAGTCTATTCAACCTGCTTGGAAGGCATGGAAAGCATTACCAACAAATGAAAAGGCATTAGCTCACTTGATCAAGATGACATGTGGAGAGTATATTTGTTATTTTCTTTTCAGATAATACATGTGAAGTGGAAAGCATCAGGTAATGAAGAAACTTGAACAAATTGCTTTCCGTTTCAGCACATGTGCTAGTGTCAGCCCCAGACAATGAAGCAAGCAGGTTCTGATGAAGAAAGTGAGAGTGTTGATCCTAATTGGAACAGACAAAGGCATTTCTCATCCTGGATCCTTTGTTTAAAGGTTGGCTCTTGGCAGGCATGCAATAGCTCAGTGCACTAACGGCACTGGTTACCAGGGCGTCCATCATACAGGCGATGTGCAGCAAATTCAGAAGCAGACTTCATGCCTGGAACTGGAACACCTGCCAGAAGCAGATAGGTCATTCTCCTCAAATAGTGATAGAATAATTGCCTCCCAGTGGAGGGCTAAAATCTGCTGGCAGACCTTTTGGGGATTCTGCAGCTATTGCTTATCTGCCTGATCGTTGCTGAACTTAAGGAGAGCTTAACAGGTTACCTTCAGCATGAGAGTAAACCCAGAAAGTAAGCAATTTTGGAACTTGGATCAAAGACTGAAACTTAACACTAGGAGACCAAAATATATATGACAAAATCCAAATGTACAAACAAAGTTTTCTAGACATTTCTTAAGATTTTTCAAGAATTAGGGTTTTTCTAAGAAATGGTGTAAGTTGTACATATAGAATAATAGAACTATAGGATAGTTAGGGTTGGAAAGGACCTTAAGATCATCCAGTTCCAACCCCCCTGCCATGGGCGGGGACACCTCATACTAAACCATGCCACCCAAGGCTCTGTCCAACCTGGCCCTGAACACCGTCAGGGATGGAGCATTCACAACTTATTTAGGCAACTCATTCCGGTGCCTCACCACCCCAACAGTAAAGAATTTCTTCCTTATATCCACTCTAAACTTCCCCCGTTTAAGTCTTGTCCTGGGTTCAGCAGTAGCAGTCATTTTTTCTCCTTCTTAGTAGCTGGTGCAGCTCTGTGTTTTTGATTTTCAGCCTGGGAACAGAGCTGATAACATATTTAGTTTGACCAAGGACTTTGTGAGTCTCATGCTCTGCCAAGGAGGAGGGGAGGCCGGGAGAAAGCAGATACAGGACACCTGACCCAAACTGACCAAAGAGCTATTCCATACCACAGCACGTCATGCCCAGGATGTAACTGGGAGTTACCCAGAAGGGCACTCTCTGCTCGGTCAGGCTCATTTTGGCAGGTGGTATCATATTCCCTTCCCTTGTTATTTCTCTTACCATCATTATTAGTGGTGGTAGCAGAAGCGATTTGTGTTATACCTTAGTTACTGGGCTGTTCTTATCTCAACACGTGGGAGTTACATTCTTTAGATTCTCCTCCCCATCCCTCCGGGAGCGGGGGAGAGTAGACTGCGTGGCTGACTTGCCGACAGAGTTTAAACTGCAACAAGTCTGAACCCATTACCCCTTGTCCTATCATCACAGTCCCTAATGAAGAGTCCCTCCACAGCATCCTTATGGGCCCCCTTCGGATACTGGAAGGCTGCTATGAGGTCTCCAGGATGAACAGCCCCAACTTTCTCAGCCTATCTTCATAAGGGAGGCCCTCCTCTGGACTTGTTCCAACAGTTCCATGTCCTTTTTATGTTGAGGACACCAGAACTGCACACAATACTCCAGGTGAGGTCTCCTGAGAGCAGAGCAGAGGGGCAGGATCACCTCCTTCGACCTGCTGGTCATGCTCCTTTTGATGCAACCCAGGATACAGTTGGCTTTCTGGGCTGCAAGTGCACACTGAATCCGGCTCATGTTCATTTTCTCACCGACCAGCACCCCCAAGTCCTTCTCTGCAGGGCCGCTCTGAATCTCTTCTTTGCCCAGTCTGTAGCTGTGCCTGGGAGTGCTCCGACCCAGGTGTAGGACCTTGCACTTGTCATGGTTGAACTTCATCAGGTTGGCATCAGCCCACCTTACAAGCGTGCCGAGGTCCCTCTGGATGGCATCCCTTCCCTCCAGCGTATCAACCAGACCACACAGCTTGGTGTCATCGGCAAACTTGCTGAGGGCGCACTCAATCCCACTGTCCATGTCAGCGACGAAGATGTTGAACAAGACCGGCCCCAACACCTATCCCTGAGGGACATCACTCGTTACTGGTCTCCAGCTGGACATTGAACCATTGACCACAACTCTTTGCATGCAGCCATCCAGCCAGCAACCCTTGAAAGCAGCCCTTTTTAATTTATTTGCTCTTGGAGTGTCCAGCATTAGCAACAACTGGCCTTATGTCATTGTTTTTAAAGTGCTGTAAGGGATGAATGCAAACTGAATTAAAAAGGAGAAAACATTTGTCAAAATTTAGTTGAAAGACTGCCCCTTGATATTACGATTCCTGCATGTAAATGTTCTTTCTCACACTTTCTTCATTTAAGGTAAGGGGTATTCTAGTGGTTAGTTTAGATTAAATCTTGTGTGTTATTGGCACATGAAGGTGACAGGATTTATGTCTGGAGTGGTTTTACAAGGGAAACTGGTGAGGTAGTCCTGTTGTGCAGATGAGTGCTATAAAAAGCTGCTCTTGCAAGTGTAAATGTTGTACTGGATCTTGTCTTCTCGGTTTGACATCAAACAGAAGATAATGCATTCTGATACCCAGGGTTACTATCTTCACATTTTTTAGGACAGTTCTAAAGTGGAAAAGAAGGTTAGATACAGAATCAAAAGATAAATCATAAAAATCATAGAGTCATTTGTGTTGAAAGAGACCTTTAAAGGTTATCTAGTCCAACTCCTAAATGAAAAGTTTTCTTCTCTTTTCCATATCAAAGCATTGTACTGTAAATAGAGAGTAGTTTTGATCTGGTCAGGTAAGAGTAGTTTTACTGTTACCCTATTGCTGTTTATGGACTGATCCCTCTCTACCATTCTGGTGTCTCATCTGCTCATAATCACTTACCTGTGACTTTCCTTTCTGTAAGTTTCAGAAAACTGTCCTTGAATGTAGTGATATAAAAAGGGAATACAGATACAACCCTCTGAGAACACTTTGGAATTCAGCCCCCAGAAAAATTATGTCCTGACTCTGATACAGTAGGAAATTACTTTGCACTCTCAGGGAATGGGTAAAGATGTCTCTGAACATTTACTGCAGCATTACTCAGTGTGGGTCTGCAGTTTTCTGTGGCAGAATGATCTGAAATCTAAGCAAGGTCAGATACTTTGTTTATACAGAAAACAAACAAGACCAGTGTGTAGCTGTAGACGTAACATCTAGTAATGTTCTCATCTTCATTTGCATTCCCAACTAGACTGTGAAAAGACCCATTGCATTTCTAGGAAGTCATAGAAACTTAAGGTTAAATCAATATGATGATGTAACTGATCTTTTGGAGACAATGCTGAAACTCAGTGGCAATGACTTCAAGGAAGAAAAAGCTTAAAGAGATGAATTTTCCACTGGAGAACCGAACAGATTAGGGGGATACATCTGAGTAAATCACAGAGAAGTTGCAAATTAAAATTTGTGTCTATATATACTTATGCATAAAGCAATGTGAATAAATGTAATCTCAGGGTGCTACATCATTACCTGATGTAAATTATCTCAGCTTCATTGATTTCGGTAAGACTGTCAGAATACATGTATTATAAAGAGGGACATCAGCTGGTTTATTTTCATAGAAAGTCTATCATCAGTCCATCATACATTCCTACAGCAGTGGGTAATACTGGGTAATTGTAATTTGAGTTGGTGGGTAATACACGTTTCAAGATATCAGAAGAAAAATGTTTTGAAAAGTTCAATCAGCACCCAGCAAAAAGCTAGCACTGAATGTGAGAAATAATGTCAAATATTTTGTCAACCAGAACTTTACACAGTGAGGAAAATGGTAACGTGTATCTAATATTTTGAAATATTCAATTGCACATGGCTTCATTTCCAACTTTGTTCTGAACTATCCAGTGTAGAAATATGTTTTAGGAAAGTGAATATGTTTTATGACTTCCATGCAGAGTGCTTCTAGTACTGTTCTTTTATTGCTGCTCCATAGAAATATCAGCTCCTCTTTTTTAAGTAATATTTCAAAGTGTTTCTCTTTGAATGGTAAGCTCATAGGCTGCTGTGTGTATTCTCTAGTGTGATCTTGTATGTGGTTAGTTAAGAAAAGACAGACTCTTTAATAACCCCATTTGCTGGAAAAATAATACTTAACTAAAAAAACAGCTCATGTTATTGATTGATTGATGGCTTGGCTTCGCGAGCAAAGATTTGGGAAGGGCTTTAACCATGCTTACTACAAGCACGATGACCAAGGGCATGTGGAATATGCAAATCTGGTTGGAAAAAAGGGTGCTTAGGCCATCAGGAAGTGTCTGACCAGGACTGTCATCTCCTGAGCAATCTTGAGCTACCCATGCAAGGTTGGATCTGCAGCTTCCCATGCACTTTGTCACCTACTGTTTCGACCCTCGCCCGCACATACAGACAAGTGAGAGTAAGCCCTTCCAGCCTGCAAGCTCATGTTATAAGACAAAATGAAGTGCACGTCATCTTGTATTGCAACACAGCTCTTGACAGAAAGGGTCACGAGCCCTCAGTTCAAGATTTCAAGTCCCAGATGCATGGCTCATGACTCCAGCTCAAACAGAATTCACAAGGAGCCATATGGTACCTTTGAAATGTAACAGGCTGTTTCCTAGATCTTTGTGGACGCTTTTAGCTGAAGAGCAATTTTGAAGAGGGCTCCTTCCATTGCCTGTTTCTTTATTTGGATACACGAAAAGGGAAGGACTTATATCCTTTTCTGAGTTCCTGCTTTCCCCTCCATTTCTGATTTGAAGCTGATACTCCAACAGTGCTGAAGAATGAGGACTTCATCCAAATGTGACCAGGAACAATAATTTTTGTCCTCAGAAAATAGTGCATTTGGAACAAGAAATTCAAGTTACATAAGGTTGTGGAAATTTTTTGGTTGGTTGGCTTGCTTTGGGTATTATTTTATTATTTTTTCTTCCCCCAGAACTATAAAGAAATTCTGTTTGGGGAAGCAGAATGGAGGGGTTTGTATCTTGTCAACTTCCTGCCAACTGAACACTCCTGTCAGTTTCACCTCCTGACCTCTTGTCCATTTCATTTTCTGCCAGAAGGCAGAAAGTGACTCCAATGAGAATGTTCCAGGCAGGGAGCCAGAGCCAGATGCTGGTCACCTGCTTTCCCTGCCTCTCCAGTTCTCAGCATCCCCACCTGGACCAAGCCTACTTTCAGTTCCTTAATTCCTCACATGAAGAGTCTTTGACAATCTTGTTTTCTTCTTTTATTCCCCTCAGACAGATAATAGAAAAGGAAACCATAATCACAATTTTTAAACAGAAATCCTACAGAGTTTTCTCTATCTTTTATTTTTTTTCCCCCTATGGAGAATTTAGATTAGATTTTGTTTTCTGAACGGATTGCTCTCTGTTCAAAAATCATTCTGCCATAAAATTGACTGTCAGCTCTGCTTCCTTCTCCCTCCTCTAATGCCTAAAAAGGGGCTTAGCTGACTCCGGCATATGCAGGAATGGTGCTTCCTAATATACTTGGCATGGCTGGTTGTGTTGGAAATGAGATGAAAGTACTTGAATCATTTTGCTTTTCAAATGGCAGCCTAATTAACATATAGATCAGCTGGCTAACACTTCCATGAAATATGTACGGTACTTGTTATTAAAATACAAGCACTCTTTGAACTTCAGCACTCACTTGAAAAATTCTAAATCTTCCTATTCTGGCTTTGTTTGTAATAGTCTAGATAAGAAATTGGACAGCGAGGGTGCTAAACCTAAGCAATCATTTGGACACTCTTAATGTCCTGGTTGTGCTTTCTGTTTGTTTAACAGCATATATTATGCATAAGGAATCCCAGTTCAAGGATTTATTTAAATGGAATGTGTTACAGAAAATGACAGCAAGAGGATTTCTTTCAAAATTAGCTTGTGTTTTTTAAGGCAGAGTGAATTATCCCCAGGTCCCATGAAATCATCCACAATAGCTTTCATTGGCTCTTGGCAGCAGTGGTACCTTCTGCTGAGGACAGCCAATCAACTGGAATATGCTTTTGTTGCTGGACCTGAAAACTGCATCAGATTGGAGCTTCATGCATGAAAAACAGGGTACTGTTACTACTCACAGACCTGCACGTCCTGGATAGAAAACAGGGTGAAGTCAGTGCTTCATTCATGATGGGGCGAGAGGGAATCTACATGAGCAAACAATTGGTTAAACCTATAAGTGCTAAACAGTAGGTAAGAGAAAATTGAGTGCTCATTTGAGTCTATCTTTTTTAAAAGTCTATATTTTTTAAAGTTTATCTTTAATAAAAAGCCCTGTTATAAAACAACCTTCTTTGCTCCGCATTTATGATGAGTGTTCAATTTACTTCAACATAAACAAAGCAAACTTCAATTTTACAATCATCTGTTTAAGTTCACTCTCTCTATGTATTGTAATACAGTCTGTGGATAAAAAAGGTGGTATTTTGGTTTGATTGCTTTGGGATTGGGATTTTCTTTACTTGGTTTCAGCAATTCCGGTGAGCAAACCTCAGGTGTGTTAATGGAAATAAAATTATTTGGCTCTTCTTTTTCTTTTGCGGTTATGAAAAAATTGGCTAAAGTTAACTGTGGACAGTTCCAGTGGATGTATTTCAGAGCTCACCAGATAGGCAGAGAAATTAACGATGTGTTTAATTTGAAGTCACTGGATTTAGACATGTGGTAATATTGATAAATCTTGCTCTTCAGACAATTATTCTTTTTTTTTTTTTAACTTTTCTTTTAAAAAAAACCTTGGTTTTTATTTCCAAGCTCAATCTTTATCTTTGGGACCACTTTTGTTCATAGTTTTCTACTGACAGAAAATCACGACAGAAAGTGATGAATGAATGGCAGGTGAAAAACTAGAGGAGACAGAGTCAGAGTGGAGACTTTGTGACTCTTCTGATGATGAAAAATTTTCAAAACACTTAGCAAGGGTTAAAATTCAGTCTATATTTTATGATTCTGCTTTTCGAGATAAACAAAAAAGATGACTAAAATACTCATGCTGAATTTAAACATTTTTCAATGTCAAAACTTATTTAGGTTCTGACACTGAGAAGAGACTAAATTAAACAACAATAATTTATCTCTCGCTCCTTCCAGTCCTCTAGGAGGTGTTCCAAGAGAATAGTCAATATACAGCAGATAGATATTAAATACAACCTCACTATCTGGCTGTCCTTTTTCCCTTAGGCTTACTTATCCTCACTGCTGACTTTGCATTGCTGGCAGCATGAGGACCAGCTGAAATGAGTGCATCCTTACAGCTTTTTACTTTTTCCTCTGCAAAAGTCAAAATTGCATTGTAATCAAGATGAAAAAGACATTGTCCATGAAGTAAAATCCAAGATGAAGATAACTCCTAGATATCTCTTTTGCTCTAGCACAAGCACAGAGAATGCCATATATTTTATAGATATATTTCAGTAAGCACAAATAATAAATTGAGCCCAAAGGTTCACCTGTTAGTATGGGAACGAAACACCATTTTTTCCAGAATATATTTTCACCACATTCGAGTCCTGCTCACAGTATCTTCTGTCTGATCTGCCCATATTAGAGGACACATTGCTTCTCTTAAGATTGGGTTGCATGTTTCAAGCTGACAAAAGAATCACAGAATCACAGAATCCCAAGGGTTGGAAGGGACCTAAAAAGATCATCTAGTCCAACCCCCCTGCAAGAGCAGGGTAACCTACAGTACATCACACAGGAACTTGTCCAGGCGGGCCTTGAATATCTCCAGTGTAGGAGACTCCACAACCCCCCTGGGCAACCTGTTCCAGTGCTCTGTCACTCTTACAGTAAAGAAGTTCTTCCTGATGTTAACGTGGAACTTCCTATGTTCCAGTTTACACCCATTGCCCCTTGTCCTATCACTGGATATCACTGAAAAAAGCCTAGCTCCATCATCCTGACACCTACCCTTCACATATTTGTAAACATTGATGAGGTCACCCCTCAGTCTCCTCTTCTCCAAGCTAAAGAGACCCAGCTCCCTCAGCCTCTCCTCATAAGGGAGATGTTCCACCCCCTTAATCATCTTTGTGGCTCTGCGCTGGACTCCTTCAAGCAATTCCCTGTCCTTCTTGAACAGAGGGGCCCAGAACTGGACGCAATATTCCAGATGCGGCCTCACCAAGGCTGAGTAGAGGGGGAGGAGAACCCCTCTCTGAACCTCTCTTGACCTACTAACCACTCCCTTTCTAATGCACCCTAAGAGAGACTACAGGGCCCTGGGACGGCTGGTTAAAGGGTCTGGAGCGCAAGTGGTGTTTGCCTCCATACCTGTTGCAAGCGAGGGTGAAGGGATATATAAGAAGACTCTGCAGGTTAATGTATGGCTACGTGACTGGTGCCAAAGGCAGGGGTTTGGGTTTTTCAGTCACGGGCTGCTGTATGGGACACCTGGTTTGCTGGTGACAGGCGGGATACACCAGTCCCAGAGAAAAAAAAGGGTTTTGGGGCAGGAGTTAGCAGGGCTTATTGACAGGGCTTTAAAAACCAAGTAAGAGCCAAAGACCAAAGGACCACGTACTTTGCTCCACTCACAGGCAAAAAAATCCAGGGTAAATATTTGTCCTTCCCAATTACAGAACTTTTATTTACATTCCCAAGCCACTCTCTTTCATCAAAGGAGAGTTAGAATCAAACAAAGGACAAATAAGAGAACTAAAGTTTAGCTCCTCTTTAAATTTCCATCTGATGATGGGGACTATCACTGTTAAATATACCATCTGGAGATCAAAAAGACACCTGACAATTATGGCAAAAAATATGATATAGTACCAGCTTGACATAACACCGTGCTTGCAGTGGAAGAGTGCATTGCTATAATTAAATGCTAAATAAAGTTGATCTGGTTTTTAACTGATTGGTAGAGAACTGCATCAGTGCAAATAATGCCAGACAAATTGTGGTATTGGGTAAGAGTTATCATAAGCTGGCTGTAAAATATTTTAGGCTGGAAACTAGAGGTAAGTTCCAACAGTTGGAAAAGAGGAGATTCAGAATATCATTTCTATTGGAATTCTGGGAAATTGAGGGCTTAATTAATTTTATGTGGCTCTTCAAGAATTTATGAGTGTGAATAGATGATGTGGTTCCTTGAGTTGGCAGGGAGTCTGTTCAGCAACCCATGAAATAAATCCTTGATGCTGGGTCCTCTGATAACAACCAAATCATCTATATTCACTAGGTTTTTATTTCACCTTTGGTTGAGCATTTATTAGCATCAGGATGAAGGATTAGCCCAGATGAACACTTCTGATGATTGTACTTTTAATTTGTCAAAGACATGGTAGACTTTGTGTGCGTGTACGTTGCAAATGAATTATAAATACATGACTTCATTGATTACTCTGCATTATTACAGTTTTATTAGCAGTGTTCTATGAGGCCACCACAGACCAAAATGTTAATTCAAGACAGCACTTTTTAGTGACCTAGTTGTGCAGAATTTAAGCCTGTCCTAAAGAATACCAGTCATATAATACAGTAAGAATGATAGTAAATATACCGATTAAACAGCACCTTGTCAGCTTTAGTTTCATTTCTGGTAAACCTTCCTAGCCAGTAGGAAGGTAAAGATTAGTTTGATCAAATGTTCAGTGATGTTCTGAGAAGTTACCTTGCTTTCCACCCTCAGGCAGGGGTTATGACTAAATCCCTGAGTGTTTAGGTGATAGCTCACAGAACACGTTAGCAACTTGCAGTGGACTGAGCTCTAGCAGGCTGACACTTAGCTCTCAATGCCCTTGTTTTACAAGATTGTTACTGCATGACATGCTTAGTACTGAGTCATTTCAAGTGAATTAAACCAGAAGGTAAGAGGGGCCATAATTTAACTGAAGCACTTCTTGCGTGCCTTGCCTTCAGAACACTGCTTTTTTTTTTTTGTGTTTCTCACGTCTATGCTGTTAGGGACTGATAACTTAGGGGAAAAAAGTACTTAACCTGTAAAGGTTAACAAATGACCCTCAAATAAAATGTGTCATCCTTCCCCGGAATGAAATAAAAGGGGGAGAGAGAGAAAAAAATCTGTTCTGGCAGAAGGCTTCCCAGTGATACCAAGTGTCCCTATTTGTGCTTTCATGCTCATACTAAACAGATGCTAGGCAGTGAGATAAAGGTTCATGATGATGTTTTTCCTTGAAAGGGAGAGAAAGATGATATAAAGACCAATCAGGTTTTCTGTCCCCCAGCCTTTTTTCAATAAAAATGTTCCTTTTAAATGATCAATCTATATTTCACAATCTGTATCAGATAAAAACTTTCAAAGACTTCAGCTCCTCTCTAAACATGACTTGATTTCATCACAGTATCTGAACTGTAAGTCATAGTGAGGGTAGGTTTTTCTGCAACAGATGGTCTTAATCCCACTATTTGTATTATCCTGTATTGAAAGGCACTATTCTAATACTAGGGAGAGCTAACTGGTGTATAAAACCACTTCTCAGCTTTCAAGAAAACAGATTAATCCTGAGTTTGTTATGATTGCATCATAAACTCAGGTGTAGGGTGTGAAGACTGAAAAAAAGAGCATGTCTGATTTAGCTGAGAGCTTTAAAACAAAGCTGCTTATATATGCTTCCTTTTTAATCACCTTCAACAAAGCTTTTCTGTACTGATGTACCAAACCCCATGGTATCTCCTATTGAAACTCTTCTATGCAGTGTGTACAACTAAATATGTGGGAGAAATAGGCTTTTAAAACACTACAGTGCCTCTAGCACCAGGCAATCAGATCAGTCTGTTTCTCACTCACATTTTTCTGCTTCTGACCAAATCTTCAGTTATGGGTTGAGGGAAAAAGAGACAATCATCATCCACCCAAAATCTAAACTAATGGATAGGAGAACACTAGTGTATGTCTTGCTGATATGATATTCACTAAGTATCCCGCAGTGCAGTTTTCATTTTGCTTTTACATTTTTTTACTTTACTTCCACCAGGTTTTTATTTCCTCTTACACCAATTCTTTCCCTGGAGATGGTAGATTATTACTTCATCAAGGAGACTCACTGTCCCAATTACATATATCTATGAGTTCCTATGACACACTCTGCTTAGTCGGACTTTCAGAATATATAGCACTGTCTATTCTCAACAATAATGCTCATATTCTGTTTGGTACTTGGGAATATCCATTGCAAGCAGTAGTGAGATGGGGAAAGAACAAGAAAGACAGAATGAAGGATAGCTCATTGTATATAGAATTAACCTTTTGCTTGTGACTAAGCGACCTGGACCCTAGGTGGAATCTATAACAATGATAAGGAAGAGAACTCTTCAGTTAATGTTTAGGGAAAACAGTTAGAACCAGCTAAGGAGCTGGCAAACGGACAAAAAGGCTGTCCAACTCCAAAGTTCAGCCAAAGGATGAAGCGATGAAGAGGAAGATGATGAAGAAACGACCACCAGGGGGCCCAAAGCCTACTACCACATTTCAGTGTGCACTCGGGGAGAATTTTCTATAAGTATGATGCAATGTATAAGTACCTTAATGAATATTCATGCAATGTAATGAATATGTATGATTAATGACAATATAATCACAGCTTGTTTGGTGCTCAAGTGAGACACGGTCAGAGGAGCTATCCCCAGTGTCTCCCAGCGCCACAATAAAGAATACCTGCTTGTCAACTTAAACTGTGTTGGCAAGTTCTTAGAGTTTTTCTATTAATCAGAAGGCAATAAAGCTGATGCTGAATTTTGCCACCTTCTGTTTCCATTTTAGCTCCTACCTATTTTGAGGTGATCAGCACCTGCCAAAATCTGTGCATCCACTGTGCATGTTACATGTTGAAATACTGACCCTGGATGCCCTTATTAACCCCCAATAGGACTTATACCATAGCTATGCACACTCACCTCTATAGATGTTCTAAATATGCATGTACACATAGATAGACATATTATAGCAAATATTTTAAATTACCGACCTACACAAGGTTCTTTTGTCACCTCTAAACTTAAACCATTTCCAGTCTGAATCTCCACAATGCTTATGTTTTTTTTTCTTCTACTGTTTTGAATTCTCTTTATTTCTTACCTTTCTATGCATCTTTCATTATCTTCCTCTGTAGGTGTTTGACATTCTGGTTGATCTCTCTATCCTTTCTTCCCTCTGGCTGTTTATTGTCTGTTCCTTTTAACAGCCTCTTTTTCGAGTGTAACACAAGCACATTTGTTTATACATTTAAAATGAAGAAAAATAAGTTATCCCAACCCTCATAGTAATTACTTGTATCCCTGGTTAGTTATGACTTCTTCAAGTTAGTAAACAAGTCTTGAATCTGTCAAAAATGTTTTATGCTGGCACTGTCTAAATATAAGCAGTCTTTGGCTGATATAAACTATAATAAAGGATTATTAAATGGGCTGGTTCAGATTCAGTTGTGAATGTTTTCTCAAATAGGGTAAGAATAATGTCACTGTAGAGAAGAGGGTTCAGGACCACCAAAACCAAATGAATTCTTCTGTCAGTCTGGTAGTTTTGTGTATGATTTCTTATTTTCTTGTCAGTAATTCCTGAGTTCACATATGGCTATGAAGGACAGGATGAACCGGGTGGCAGGCTTTCCAGCTAAGGTTTGCACTTGATCATATAGCTGACAACAGGTGCCGAGGACCAAATGTGGTCCAAAGAAGTCTTTGTGCTGTGGAGTTCAAACTTTTAGTTTGGCAAAGTAAGGCAATTCTAAGGCAATTCTGCAACCAGACATTCACATCTTTTCAATCAAGCAGCAAGTTATAATTTTTGGAGGTGAAAATGTCAAAAATCATAATATGGGAGGAAATAATTCTGCCCAGTCTTCTGTTGTTCCCATATTCATGAGTATCATCATCATTCTTTCTTTTACTTCAAACAAGATGGTTGTTTTATACATGTCTTTACAATTGTTCATTGTAAGTTTAAATTTCAGAAACACAAATAAGACAAAGAGATATAAAGAGATAGAGGTTAAGGTTTGGTTACTAGGCAGGTATAAGCATCCTCTAATGTTTGCCTATATAAATGACTTCAAAGGAAACCTACCAATTTAGTCATACAGTTTTATTATTCATTATCACACTCTCAAAGTTTCATACACTCATGCCTTATTCATTTCTCCCAACGGTTAACTACTTTAAGTATGTATGACACTTACTTAGTGCCTTTTATCTAGACTTTTGGTCCTCTCTTTCACCCCACCTAGATTCCTCATCTGTACTCACAGACTTACCTGAAAGGACATAAATGAAATCAACAACACTATTAAGTTAAACTGATTCTCAGTTGTGATGCTCCTCAGAGGGTCCCCATAAAAATCTACCCCAACCATTATGCTATATTTTTTACTCCATTTTCCACAGGTTTAGTTGAGATGATTGATAGATTTTTTTCTTTCATGTGGTGCCACTCTGACAGAGGAGTGATTACAAAAATCATCCTGCAGTCTCAGAAGCTTCAGACTACCACAAAAGTTTGATACTGATGCCCATTCCCCTTGTGTGGAATTTACTGTGACCATCCACCAAACAACCTCCAGTACACTTATGATGTATTCACATCATATATTGATATGTTTATATTATTTTTACAGTGTTGAAACTACAGGATGTGGTAACTGTGAGTACTTAAAAAACAACCAAACTAACTAATAACAACCTAATAAAACAATGTGATGTACGGATTCACCTTATTTTCAGACACGGACTTTGACACCTAAATGTCATTGAAACTCCTAGTAACACCCAGGGAAGTGTTCACCATGCCTCATTTTCAGACATGGGTTTTGACACTTATCTGTCATTGAAACTCCTAGTAACACCCAGGGAAGTGGTGGAGTCACCGTCCCTGGAAGTATTTAGAAGGCATGTAGATATGGCACATAGGGACATAGTTTAGTAGTGGACATGGCAGTGTTGTCAATTGCATCAATGATCTTAAGGGTCTATTTCAAACTAAATGATTCTATGATTCTATAGACTTCCATTAAATAATATTCACAATGTGAATTAGGGAAGTTGCTGGATCATGTAAAGACATATCTGCCTTTAGCTGAGGTAGCTTGCATGTCGTTGCAATACAGCATCATAACAGCATGGTATTAATCACAGATTAAGTATGTAGTTGAGCAACTAACCAGCTGCCATCTCCTCACACTTACCTGTATCTAGATGCCTGGGAGAAAGGGGCAGGCATGTTCTTTTATGTTGTCATCGTACCTCTTCAGTCAATCCACCAGGAGTAACAGAAGAGTTACGACTAGTCAAAATCCTTTTCCTAGGACCAAGGGAGATGAGATCAGCAGCTCCCTCAGATTTGCAACATCAAAGTAAGTATCACAAAAAGAAGCTGATGGTAGAAAGAAAAATGCATTTGCCTGATTGGGAGATCATACTGTGGACAGAGCTGCAAAACAGATGGGGTCTGCTCTGACCTTGCCTGCTCCAAATGTATCACTGGATGTGTTTAATTAAAAACACACCAGATTAAGTCATTCTGTTATATAGGAAAACGCTGGAGTCCCTCAGGTGCAATCCCTGTTGGAAGAAACACAACGAGGACAAGATTCTTCATTGCAGCAACAGAAATTAAATGCAAAAATAGTTTAAAGCCCATCCTACTGGGGAATGAGAGAGGTGTGAGAGAAGCAAGTGCATTGGCTTGTGCTCTTTTATTTCTCTGGTCAGCAAGAAGACACAGTAACTTACAATAGGTGTGAAATACCCAGTCGAGACACATTATGTTCATGTCATTCCTTTATTTCCCTATTTCCCTTATAACTTATGTTTCTCTTGTATCAACCATTTTTCAACTCCTTTTGCTCTCTTTGGGACTGGCTGAAACTCAGAATTGTTAAAAGTCACATATAACGAAGTTTTTCTAAATTGAGAGATAAAAAGAACAAGATATCAAGAAATGAAAAAAATCCAATAACATAATACCACTTTACAATAAATGCTCTACAATGTGATAATCAAGAACATCAATTTCTCTTGAGGTATTAATATAAATTTTAATTCATTCTTTAGAATAAAAAGCTCATTTAATCTGAGACTCTACAACTCGTTAAAAAATATTGTTAATGGGTGTTAATAGTAGAATTTACCATGTATAAATTTCCTTTTATATTCTTCTTGAACAGACGCAGTTGTCGTGGTTAAAGCTATATATGTAGATTTGTCTGCACACACACAGAGTATGAACACGGAGCTCAAAGCTCCATCCAGCCTGGCTTTGAGCAATTCCAGGGATGGGGCAGCCATAACTTCTCTGGGCAACCTGTTCCAGTACCTCACTACCCTCACAGTGAAGAACTTTCTTCTAATACCTATTCAGACTCTACCCCCTTTCAGTTTAAAGCCATTCCCCTTGTCCTTTCCCTACATGCCCTTATAAGAAGCCCCTCTCCAGATTTCTTGCAGGTCCTTTTAGGCACTGGAAGCTCCAGGTCTCCCTGGAGCCTTCTCTTCCACAGGCTGGACCAGCCCAGCTCTCTCAGCCTGTTTTCATGGGCCAGAATTCGCTCTCCTGAAGTCCAGAATAGTGAACTTGGTCTGCACCCTGAAAATGTTGAAGTCTACCACTTCACAGGCATTGTAACCAAGGCTGTCCTTCAGCTTCACATTATCCACCAGCCCCACCTTGTTGATGAGAACAAGATCCAGCATAACACCTCTCCTCACTGGCTCCTCTATCACTTGGAGAAGTTAATCATCAATGCATTCCAGGAACATCCAAGTCCTTTCTAAAGAGCCTGTTTTCCAACACTCCAGTCACAAGAGTTGGCGATGTGTTTGTCTCTCCCAGTATAACAAAAACCCCACCAAAGCATAAACAGTTGGAGCTACAAATTCCATGCAAACGTTAGACTGCCCATGGTAGAACTATAGTCAAGGGAAAAAGGAATCCTCTACTGCAATTTCCTAACTGATCACCCTAAGCATCAGGAAACCAGAAATACTGTAATGCTTTAAGAAATACAGTTCCTACTTGAATAGGAGCTCTTTCCCTAATGAAATGCTAATATCAATAATGCAGTGATGATGAGATCACACAAAGTTCTAATGATACCTGCACTAGACCTTATTCTTGCATTGATAAGTACGCCTTGGTTTTGGTTTCTTTTGGTATTTGAAATGGTCTTAAATTATAAAAGTAACTCACCGAATACATTAATGTGAGAGTCCAGAGATTTTTAATATTAAACATGAAATCTCTGTGAGGATGACATGAGCAATCTGATGTGAACTGACAAAAGCAAATGAATTTCAACTCAAACTTGTTACCTTGTCCTTAACTCACTTTGGGGTGTACCAGAGCTGTTCGAATTGATGTAAAGTGGCATGAATGTTTCAGATGCCCACTGATGTACTGGCAAAAGGCAGTGTCTGTGGGCTGTTCCCTTAGTCCTGTGGAGGATTGCTCTGGTTCCCACAGGTTCATCTCAGACCTTTAAATGTTGTTATGAAGTTTTATACATTTTCCTAAAGATCAGTCCAAGCAATTAAAAATACAGTGCTGTATAACTGCTTGGGGTTTTTTTGGTGTTTTGTTTATTGCTTTAGCTTTAAATGTAATTGTAATCACCTACCTTTTAATTTTTCATTCTGTTGTCCTGGTTTGGGCATCCGTAGGTTTTCAGCTCCTACCTTTAACTGGAAAGCATGTTGTTCTCTTTTCCCCAGAAAACTGATTTCCAAGGCTGAGAGGTTATTTTTAATTATTCAATTAAACATTTGAACATTTGTCTTTCAATAACTGTCTTCCTATTTCACAGTTTGATCTGGAGAACATGCATAAATATTCTCAACCAGAGAATGTTTATATATTACCCTATACATAGAATGCTGAGGGAGTGGATCAATATATATTTCCTTCAGCAGTGGAACTGGTTTAAGACATCTCCTATTCCCCGATTCTTCTTTCTGATTTGGCCTTCACTATTCTCCTTATTTGGTGAATTAGAGAACTTACTGAACTCATAGAATCATAGAATACTTAGGGTTGGAAAGGACCTCAAGATCATCCACTTCCAACCCCCCTACCATGGGCAGGGACACCTCACACTAAACCATCCCACCCAAGGCTTTGTCCAACCTGGCCTTGAACACCGCCAGGGATGGAGCACTCACAACCTCCCTGGGCAACCCATTCCAGTGCCTCACCACCCTAACAGGAAAGAATTTCCGTCTTATATCCAATCTAAACTTCCCCTGTTTAAGTTTTAACCCGTTACCCCTTGTCCTGTCACTACAGTCCCTGATGAAGAGACCCACCCCAGCATCCCTATAGGCCCCCTTCAGGTACTGGAAGGCTGCTATTAGGTCCCTACGCAGCCTTCTCTTCTCCAGGCTGAGCAGCCCCAACTTCCTTAGCCTCCACCAGCCACCAGTAGATCTGGCCAACAAAGTTCAGTCCCATGTTCAAGACACCCAAACCCCTGACTATGACACCACCCTTTTAAACATTTATTAACCTGGCTAAACCTTCTAGCTTTTATTTGGTCCTCCCCTGTGTCCTGAAGAATTGATGAAAAGACTATCTGAGCTCCAGAGCCCCTAACCACCTCTCCCAGGGCTCTGTAGTCCTTCTTTATGGTCCCCAGTCTACTACTATCTATATCCCTAGCACCCACATGGATCACCAGGAGCGGGTAATAGTCCGTGGAACTTACTAGAGCAGGCAGCCTCTCTGTAACATCCCTGATCCGTGCCCCTGGTAGGCAGCACACCTCCCTCGAGACGGGGTCAGGCTGACAGACGAGTGCTTCCGTCCCTTTCAAAGCAGAGTCCCCTATTACTAGGACCCGCCGCTTTTTCTTTGTAGTGCCAGTAAAGATCTTTACCCGTGCGTAATCCGGCTGTTTGTGGTGTGAGTGCGTTTCCTCGTTAGTCTCCTGCAGGACAGCAAAGCGGTTCTGCGTGGGGACAACAGATTTAGGAGGAAGCCCCTTGACTTCAATTGTCCTTTTCCTCCTTCTTTTGTTATTTTTCTTTGTCACCAATTCCCAGCTTCCCGGGTTGGTGGCCTCCTTCTTTCCTCCATGACCTGGAGGGGAAGCTTGAGGCCCCCGCACAGTTTGGGGCTGGAGCAAGCAGCCCCGCTCCCTCTCAGCTCCCTGACATCTCGCAGCCCGCTAACAGCATCCCGCACTCAGCCCCTGCTGCAGGAGGGCCTCCACCAGGGAGCACCGAGCGCAGCCCTGCCCGTCGCGCTCCTTTCCCTCCCCAGCCCAGCGCAGGCCCCCTCTGCACCCCGAGCTCTGCCCTGCAGCCTCCCCTCTCACCGGCTCTCTCTGGTGCCTGCGCTGCCACCGCCGGGGCCGCCAGAGCAGAGCTCCCGGAGCGGGCCCTGCCCACCCGACGGGCGCTCCCCGCCCCGCCCGCCTGCCCGCGCTCCCCGGGGCAGGTTTGAACCCCTCAGGGCTGGTGCCGCCCCTCCTGGCTCCGCCCCTGTGAGTCCCGGCTCGCGCCCGCGGAGCTGCCGGCTCCTGGGCAGGGCCTGTCGAGGGCTTGAGGCTCCCTCGGTGGCTCTGGGCGCTCTGAGCTGGGGCTCCTGGCGCTGATCTCTGCCCCCTCCGGTGTTGAAGGGGCCCTCTCTCGAGCTGCTCACCTCAGGAATACTCAAATACTTTCCAAATAGTTTCTCCTTTTCCACAATGGGTTTTATATTGACGATGGAGTGTATGGCATCCTTTTGCAGCAGTTACTTCAGCACAAGTTGAAGAAAGGAGCTGAGTTGCGGAGGAGCCAAAACTCTTCCACAGAAACTCCCCAAGCATCACTTCAGTTGTGAAAGCAAGTCTTTTAAGTCATGGAGCTGTGAGTTTAAGAAGATACAGACACCTGAGAGCAAAGGCTCATTGTAACACAACCTTGCCGTATCGACTGCTAGCATGATAATATAATAACCTCCTTCTATAAAGCAGTCGAGCATATTTAAATTAAATGAGAAAAATCACACCAGGAAGGGAAGGGAAAAGAGGAGGGGGACAACCAAGTGTCAGATTCTTGTTTGATGCAAATTAGAAGACTTAACATGATAAATCCCAGAGCAAATGCACTTTTATAATGGAACTGGTGACAGTCCTTCCATTTTATTGCCAAGCAACAAAAATTGAAAGCCATATGAACACATAAAAGTGATCATCTGCTGTGTTTGGTCTAGATTCAGCTCACTCCTCCTTGCTTCATGGACCACACACAAAACCTTCTGGAGACCAACTGACATCAGTAATTAGACCCTCCCTCACAAGAACACACTGACAGGTACCTCAGGCAGTTCCAAGTCATTCCATTTAGATCTATGCACCCTCTGTCCCGAAAAAGCCTCAGTCCAACCTTCCCTCCACCTACCCAGAGGGCAGAGCATCTCTGGAGTTTTAGTTAAACAAGTTGGGAGCAAAAAGAAATTTCTCAAATAAGGCAAAATGCAGCTATAAGCAGAGTTCATCAGTGGCTTCCAAGAGCCAGAAACAATGTGGAAGCCAAAATGTATGGTCACAATTGAAAGCATTAAAAATGCAAATCCTAAAGTTGAAACTAGGGAAAGTGTTACAGAAAATACATGAGTTTTAAAGTACCTCTCTATCTTCACAGTAAGACTCTCACATCAGTCATTTCTAATAAATCACTGAATCAGGTTATCTCTTCACAGCATGCCATGCTGCCTATGTCAAGAACAGAAGTCATAAGTAATGGAAAATAACATGCCTGCTTCAGTTTCTGAGGATCCCGGAGTAGTCACGCAGATCGTTTCTCCTATATACTGAGAATAGAATTCATCCTTGCCTGATAACTGCCAATGTCTACTTGCAGAAGCAGTCCAAGGAATGGATGGTAGGTGCTATAATTACCTTAGATGAAATACCTGTTGACTGACCTATCTAATTGGTAGTGAAAAATAGTGTGAAAAGTATATGGATACTTGAAAGGATCTGGCATGACTGTTTAGGTGTCTAAATCAACTGCTCAGCTTTGTGCCTTCAGAATGACTCCTTCCCACATATTTCATCTCCCAGTGGATACATCAAAGCTAGATCTTGACTTGTACAAAACCCTCTTGCACAAAGCTAGACACTCCACCTAAGGGCTTATTCTGTGCCCAAGTCTCTGGATTCAGACATCAAATGGCCTATCTACCTTACCAGGCATGATAAGGTCCACATGTATACTTGGACCATGAGCACACTGAGAACCCATAGTACAAGCAAGAGCTCAGGATATAGTTTCAATCTTTTTGCAGCTTCAAATGGGGGGATAGCAACTATTAAAGTACTATTAGACAGTCTAGAGGTACCTTCATGTCTTAATACAGAGAAAAATTCTTTTTGTCTCTGTAAAGAAAGATGACAAAAGAAGGCGAGGTACAGCTCATGAGAAAACTCACGAAATTTCAGCATCTATATATACTCAAACCTTTTAGCTGAAGTTATCACCTCCTTTTTTCAGGGTACAACTTGTATCAGAAGATGAAGCAGGTCTTCTACTACATCAAGGTTAAATAGCTCTGTCTTCTGCATTTTGCTTTAGATTGGCTTCTTGCTGAAGACAATTACCTCTGTTGGTATGCTACTCCCTTGTGTCTTACTTGGACATATAACCTGACTGAACATTTTAATAGGAGTTCAGCACTCAGACATGTAAAATGTTTGAGGATTTTTCTTACAAGTCATAGAATCATAGAATCATAGAATGGTTAGGGTTGGAAAGGACCTCAAGATCATCTAGTTCCAACCCCCCTGCCATGGACAGGGACACCTCTCACTAAACCATCCAACACAAGGCTTCATCCAACCTGGCCTTGAACACTGCCAGGGATGGAGCACTCACAACCTCCCTGGGCAACCCATTCCAGTGTCTCACCACCCTAACAGGAAAGAATTTCCTCCTTAGATCCAATCTAAACTTCCCCTGTTTAAGTTTTAACCCGTTACCCCTTGTCCTGTCACTACAGTCCCTGACGAAGAGTCCCTCCCCAGCATCCCTATAGGCTCCCTTCAGGTACTGGAAGGCTGCTATTCGGTCTCCACACAGCCTTCTCTTCTCCAGGCTGAACAGCCCCAACTTCCTCAGCCTGTCTTCATACGGGAGGTGCTCCAGTCCCCTGATCATCCTCGTGGCCCTCCTCTGGACTTGTTCCAGCAGTTCCATGTCCTTTTTATGTTGAGGACACCAGAACTGCACACAATACTCCAGGTGAGGTCTCACAAGAGCAAAGTAGAGGGGCAGGATCACCTCTTTCGACCTGGTCACGCTCCTTTTGATGCAGCCCAGGATACGGTTGGATCTCTGGGCTGCGAGCGCACACTGAAGCCGGCTCATGTTCATTTTCTCATCGACCAGCACCCCCAAGTCCTTCTCTGCAGGGCTTTTTTAAGTGAAAATCCCCTGCAGCACAGAAGCAGTATGTTGAATGCAAAGATTACTCCTGCAACTTCTGAAAGTCCTTCCATTGGCTCCACTAGGCTTGAAATGCTACTCTCAGTAGGAATGGTTACTAGTGAGGTTGAATTCTATGACGGTGAGGCCTGTGGGTAATAATGACTTTTATTAGATCATAGAATCATAGAATCATGGAATAGTTAGGGTTGGAAAGGACCTTAAGATCGTCTAGTTCCATATTACACAACTGAGAAATATGGAAATAACAAGCCTTTTTTTTTTCTCCATGTAAACTTGGTCTCACTTCTGCCTTTAGGGCTAATCAGGACTCCAATAATTACACTAAATTTAGCATGAAGTCAAAGATGAGGAGATTGTCCTATCCCAGTTGTAGAACTACATCTAGTTCAGGATCTTTTAGCCCTCTCTGAGCTCATGCAGTAATAATTCCCCTTAATTTTGATTATGTGTGAGTTAAGGATAAAATCTAATATATATTTCTAGGATGTCATTATAACCAATGAAGGGAAAAAAGCTGCACATCTAGAAAATCATCTATCTGTCCTAGGGTGGGATGACTCATCACTTGGAAGTAAGTATTTCTCTCCTCTGATTACGGATGAATGATTAGCTTAGACTAGGCTACTTTTAGATAGTCAAAGTTAAAGCAGGTTTTATTCTAGAGCAAAAAATTCTAAGAGAAATTTCCATTAACCTTGAAGACATTGTCCTCATACGCAGGAGTGGTTCCAAGTCCTCATCGTTAACATTATTTTCAATAACTTTTTTCTTGTGGCAAACAGCTAGACTCCACACTGACATAGCAAAGGAAGAAAATACATAAACATTTATCCAAAAAGGAGAACAATTTCCTGCATACAGGGAAGATCTGTCACATCTATTCTTCTCAAAAGTGTGATTCAGAACTCCCCAGGTGCTTTCCCCTTTGGGAAACACACTGCGATCCCTTTTGAATCTGATGGGGTAAGTGGAAATCAGGAAAGGTTAAAAACCCTAATTCCCGTTTAGGAGTTTAGCTGTGTGCCTCAGTAGCCTGTCCTCTATTTAAGTTGTAGCAGCTTGGGTACATTTTGCCTACATGGATTGCAAGTCCTTTCTAGTGATCTTAGAAAAATGAAGCCCTGATCATTTTATTCCTTTGTATATTGTTGTAATGCAAACAGCAATGATATTAGCCAATAATAATGCTTTCTCCCCCCCCCCCGCCCCGTTAATTCTTTCAATCATGTTCCATATGTAAAAAACAAAATAAAACTTTCTCTGAAACAATAAAAAATAATTGAAGGATATTCATCTTAAGGCTGTTCACCATCTCTTTGTTCTAATGTAACTGCTAAGTTAAATGACACTGGCTTTATCAGGTGAAAAGGAATCTGAATGGCTTTGTAATTCAAAAACAGGTAACATTTCTTCTTTAAGCAGTATCACAGCCTAATGTTATCTGTACACAACACCCCCCTTTATAATACTTCAAAGTGGCATAAGTTAAAGGATAAAGCACTTCCTTGCTGATGAAAATGTAAATTGCTACATGCTGATCCCTTGCTCACAGAAAGTGTCAAATTGCTTTTACATGGGAACAAATTTTGACTGCTAAGAGGTGATATGCTTATGGAAGGATCCTTGCACTGCACTAGTTTTGCTGAAAACAGCACTCACAATGCTCTCTAACTCACTATCAAATAGTGGCCAAAAGTGGGTTTTATAAGGACTGATGATGAGAAGGACTTTCCCATGTTTTGTGTTTCAGTTCCCTCAGTGTAGCAGCACCTTAGGCAGTCTTAAAGGTTGTTCCAGAATTCCACTGCACAAATATAAAACACAAACAAAAATACACCTTCTAATGTTCATCCTCATACTAGCAAAAGTAATAAGGCCCTTTGACATTGTGCACATTATCCTCCAGTTTCTTTCCCTGATAATCATTGCCATTCACCAACCTTGGTTTCATAACAGCTGGGACCAGAGCTGGTTTGCTTCCCTTTTAATCAGGCATGGTCTCAATCTCCCCTCATCTCACAGGCACGCTCTTCATCTGCTCTAGTTTGAGTTCATCATGTCAGTGATATGGATCAGGTACTGAAATAATGAAGGACATGGCATATTTCAGGGTTGGCCTCTGCTCTGGAAGGATCCCCTAACAGTTTATTTACTTCAGAAGCCCATATGAGTAAGAGAAGAATCTGAGTCTCGAAGTTTATAGTAAATTGGACATGCCTAGAAATAGTCTCAGACATCAAAGCTCATAGAAAAGAAAGTTAATTTCTTTACTACTAGATTCTCTTAACGTTTAAAACTAGGCAGCCTGTTGGGAAAGGTTATTTAATGACTCTCACAGTGTTTTCCAAGCTTTCTTATTTGGGAATTTGTGCATGCACCGATTATTTTGGCTAATCCCCTAAGGACAGCATAAAGTAGATGTGACTGTGAATTCCACTTAGATATTAAGATGCTGGTATTAAGTATGATTCCTACCTTAACCATTACCTTAGTTATTTGCCAGGTTTTGCTTTATATGAAGTTGCTTGCCAGAAAACAAGTAAGAAAACACAATAAGAAAAAGATAACTCATATTCCCACTTTATGTCTTCAACTGAGCAAGAAACCCTCATGAAGGGCAGGGCAGAAGAATCACTTTATACAGCCATTGCTAATACTGTTATGTGTATCTCATTCAATAAAAAATTATCCTCTGTTAAGGTCATAGGTTTAAATTGTCTCCAATAAAGGTGCGACATATTGAAAATGAAATTGTAAAAGCTTGAGGCATGAACACTTACAGCTGTCAGTGTAGGTTCTGAACTGAATCCTTTTCTCCATGCAGTGTGTGTAGTGGCTTTGCATCCTTTCCAGTGAAAAGCTTGGGTTTTCTGATTTTGTCTGACACTCTTAGCACAAAAAAAGAAGTGCAAGAACCTGCAGATTTGAGGTGGGAAATTTTACAGAAACACCGAATGTTAAAGGAATAAATTAAATGTTGCTATGGGAAAAACTTCCACCCTGCAGTTTATGTAAACATCCATAAACTCCTGTTCAATTATTGTACATCTCTGAGAAATCGTATTGATTTCATAAATAAGAATTAACAATACTTAAGAATCTTTCATTTCTTTAAATCATTAAAGATATATAACAGAGATTATGGTATTTGACATTGAAAAACTGTTTTTTCCAGAACGGCAAGGTAAGATGACCCTCTCTGAGTTATAGTCCAGGACAAAATAGGAGTAAATGCAAGATTTCACCCTTTGACTACATTAGTGAATAGTTGAAATGTCTTTTACCTGCAAACAGAGGTCTGGGTGGTGTAACTGCCAGTCCAATAGGATGATAGCTTTAACAGAATCTATAAAGGATCTCTAATTTTTATTGCCTAAACCCATCAGTATTATTTTTATATATAGGGTATTGGTTTCATATTCAGTCCTAAAAAGCAGGAAACTTTTAAATAGAAAAGTGATTTGCATGGAGGGATATGTCTGTCTGTTTTCTAAATCCTGACAATTGCAATGGACCTTGCCACAGACAAACAAACCTTCCCTCAATCTTTCTCTAGATATCTGAACAGGAACTAAACTGTTAAGATTTAAATTGTATTCATTACAGAAAGATAATGTTACTCATTACATTGAGCTTCAGGTATTCTCTATGGGAAAGAGTTAATTGAAAGATTCCAGAAGCTTTGTTAGGTATTAACACACTAAGGATATTGTTCTGTAATACTGGGTTTTTTGGCCCTCTACAATTACTATAACTCATCTTTTTTCTGAATATGAAATGTTCTTTCAGAGTTCATTTGAAAACCAAAGGATCCCATTAAAAAACTTTAATATTTTTGCATTATAATGATTTTCATCCTAGAATCCCCTTGCAGCTCAAAATATTAATTGAATAAGCCTGTCTGTCAACTAGGCAAAGGTTCTGCTTTCTAAATGAGTAAAACGATGTAGACAGACTGAATGGCAGACACAGAAGCCAAGGTCCTAGCTCTGGACTGCCTTAAGCTAGATCAGCACTGAAGCATGTTTATAATTTTAAGCACGTAATTAAGTGTTATTACTGATAATTCAGTTGGTTGTGTTCTGAAATTCATGCAAATGGTACTTAACTGCTGCCCCAGTTTGAAGTAAGAGATCAAGGAAGAACTTGGTAGATTCAGACCTCAGCTAACCTGGCACACTATACCCTGCCATAGCCAATAGTTCTCAGTGTCAGTGCTTCACCAAAAGTATAGCCAAGAATGCATACAAAAAATGACTTAATGAATTGATTAGAGAAGTATGAGGAAGCTTGTTAAATAGTCTAGAAGCTACTTAGGAAACCTCCAAAACTTCCGATTCTGTTCAAAGGGTACAGGGATCTTTATCCTCAGGATCTGCATGTATATCCTGATTGTTTTTATTTTCATCTGTTACTTGATTTGCCCTGCTTTCTGACTTCTAAGGCCTCTCAACCTCTTTAAAACATATGTATTTTTTCCCGAAGTTGGAGCTTTGACTCAAAAGATGGAAGTATGTCTTGTTCTGCTTTTTCCCCATCACAGGTAGTATGGGTAGTCTCCATTAAGTTTAGTAGAAATGCCAGGTATAGGAACAAATATTTGCATTGAGGAGGGCAAGTTGGTAATGCGTGTCTTACTGGCACTTGAACCTAACTTGATAATGATGAAAATCCAGATTTGTGTGTACAGCTACTGTTGCAAGAACTGGGAATGTGGCAGATTAATCTCACGCATTTAGCTGTCAAAAGGTATACGTCATTTTACAGAAATGCTGAGATGTCTCTCAGTAGTCACTGGGGAAAACAATCATCTCCAGAGAGTAAATCGTCTCATCTGTCACCCCAGAGAGTTAAATCCTGTGTCTTCTGTAACATACTCAGCAGTTTTTAGTCTTTAGTTCCTGTCTTCATTGTGCTCAGCCTCTTCTTGTGGTTTAGTTTCCATTATTATTAACATCCAAGTGACCATATTAGAATAGACTAGAATAAAACACAGAATGGAACAGAAGACAATAGAGTAGTCTTAGCTGGAGAGGGCCTACAATGACCATCCAGAATCATAGAATCCTTTATGTTGCAAAAGACTTAAGATCATCAAGTCCAATTGTTAACCCGACACCACTAAGTCCACCATTAAATCATGTCTCTAAGTGCTACACATACTCATCTTTTAAATATCTCCAGGGATGGTGGCTCAACCAGTTCCCTGGGAAGCCTGCTCCAACACTGGGCAGTCTTTTCAGGGAAGAAAATTTTCCTTCTGCATTCCAGCAGCTGGACACTGTACTGTGAGTGGGGCACAATGCATTTAAAGCACAGGTAAAGGATAATAAATTAACAGTTAGTAAGCTGTGCTACGAAGAGAAGAAAAAAAGTAAGAGAAGCTACATCACTAGCTTATATATAACATATCTGCATCGGGAAATCAAGAAGAAGAAAACAGAGTGGGTCTCCATTTAATGGTACCTTGGGATATTCCAGGTCCAGTAAATGGAGTGATTGCATCCGGAACTACAGACACTCAAAGCAATGAGGCAGATAACAGGAGCTGATAGAGCTTAACCAGCTTGTACATTTTTATCAGACAGCCTCAGATTTTACGTAGTTTTGAGAAAGTTAGGCAGGATATATTTTCCTGACTGCATTAAAGATGCAGAGATGCCTTAGAGTTGCATTTATGAAAGTAATTAGATTTATTGCTTTGCCAATTAATTCTTCCAGAAGACTGTGACTAGTTTAGTTTCTTGTGATTCTTTAAAAGTAATCAGCCTTTAAACATATGGATCGCTGGACAAATTAAATGTCTTTTCCTCTAACAATAGCCATAATCTGAATGCTTTGTCTGGAATCCCATCAATACTGTACATTTGGCCAGCAAATGAGTCATGTTGCATTAAATTACATTTCTGTTTTCCTGGGCTGCCTCTTCAAATTTTCTTGACACTTCAATTCATTAAGCAGATGGAGATGGAACATGTGACTGAAATATTTTGTTCAATAATACTCAGATTCATTTCCTGCGAACCAGTGCAATCCACCGCTCTTAGAGGAGGGTTGTTTCACTTCAGCACCTTTCCTAATAACTGGTTGAAGGCTCCCTCATAAAAATCCATTTTTGGCAATTCATGCATAGTTGATTAAATACCTTTATTTAACCCCACCTTTCCCTTGATAAATGCAAAGAAGCTGAAACTGGGAAGTTGTTGATTAAGATGATATTGGACAATTAATTATGCATTGTAACAACCTTTGGCCCAAGCAAACACTTCCTTTTTCTTTTAATCAGCTGAAATGAAAAGTGATCAAATAATTGCATGTTCTTGTCTTCCAATCAAGCTGTAGGTAGAGATGCTGAGAGGAAATCAAGCAGAACCTTAAAGAAAATAGTAATAATAACGAGGCAAATGCAGAAGAAGAAATAAATCTCTTGAAATTAATAATAAATTATATTTCCACTTACTTCAGCGTAATATAAAAAAGTGAAGTCCTCCTGAGGTGGCTTCTGCACTCAGCTTCATATTGGTGCCATTAGACAGGCAAAACTATTACTACCTATGTTTTCATAGCCAAATGAAAAGGACCTGCGATTTAGGAATGATTCTGTACCTGGTTCTTCAGAGGCTGTCTGGTTTGTGTTACTATTTCTCACAGACTGGGGGGAATATTTCATGGGCCTTCTTTGCACAGGTGGAAAAAGGGGTAAAAATGAGGGGGAAGAAATAAACCTGGGGTGTGTTGTATTAAGCACCACTCAAATGGAATGTTTGTATTTTCTCAGATATCTCAGTCTTTGGAGAGATGATCTTTCAGTGATAAAACAGTATCACCTCTAGATTTCTTCACCCATTTTGGATCCTTGGAAGTGATTTTCATCTTTGTTTCCATAGAGTAAAACTGTATTGAATTCAATAACATGCCAAAAGGAGGTAATTTTTTATTTTTTCTTGAAGATCTTGATCAGTAACAACACACGTCTCTGCAGTGTGGTGTCTGCAGCACAGTTTGGCAATGCAGGGTACGGCATGGGTCACCAGCAAGGGTGCTTCTCTCCTGGCAGCTCTGGAGGCACTCTGTACATACTTTTAGCTGGATTGGGAAGTAAGGACTTCAAGTTATAGACAGGCCGGTATTACCTTCCTTTGGCTTTGAAAAGTTTCACCTCCGTGTGTTCCGATTCAGCTGGCTATGGCTACAAGTGAAAATGCTCAAAGCAGAGAATAATAAACATAAATAAGCTTATTTGTTTAATAAGTAATTAAAACAGAAATGGGTCCTGCTCAAAATGATTAAAGCAGTATTGGGAGAACCCCTTGATTTTTACTCCTGTTTTTTTAAAAATACTGCTAAGAAGAGATTTCCTTTGTAATCAGTCAAACGAGCCTGGCTATCTGCAGTTCTGAGAACTTAAAGTGTGAGTCTTTATTGTAGTCAGAACACACATTTATTATGCAAAAATACAATGTTACTGAAATGCATTTTCAGATCAGGGAATGATCATTAATATTTAAATTAATCCTAAAATACCTTTTCATTCTAGAAGTTTTATTCTACAAAGTTTCAGAGAGGTCCTCAAGTATATTTTGTTTAATTTTGAACATTGAAATAGTCATAGCTGCATTTAATTCAGTGTTGAGTGAAATATTCATTTGACTCCGTATAAATGTGTTTCTTTCTTTTGTAATATCCTCAAGCAGATATGAAGATTTTTGTATTCTTTTTAGGAGGACAGACAGGATATGCAACATACAGTGCTGGGGTGGGATGGAGTGCATTGTTCTCTCACGAATATCACTTCTGATCACATCATTAAGTACACAGTTCTGCCATACAGATGAGCAGGGTGTTTGTGACCCAGTGATGTGGATATTAATAAGCATCTTCCCTTGCATCTGACTTTGATTGAACTTTTCATCACCTTTGTGGTTTAGAGATCTTTGCATCAATTCCAGTTAAGTCCTTGCAGAACTCATTTAATTTCTTTTACATGACTGACCTTTCTCACACATGACTGGCTGTCACAAGCTGAAGAGACTGGTAGGTCTGGGTTTCTGAATCTTGAGCCATTTAATTGCATCAAAAGGCATTTTACTGAAGGATAAGAAAGAATGCTTGATTACTTAACGCAGTACATGCTTTAAAAAGGATCCTGATAGGTCAGACACAGACTTTCTAAAGCATTTTCGGGTTTGTGTTTATGGTTTGGTTTGGGTGGGGTTTGGGTGGAGGAAGGGGTGTTTACATTTCCCCCTCCTCTGCCCACAATTTAATAATAGAAATATGTAGAAATAATAACCAAGTCAACCTTCCATTTTAATCTCAAGAACACCTCTTTAGGATGTACAAAAGAATACACCTTCATCAACTGTTAATAATCCTTATTTACACTACCTTGTCTAATATTAATTGGCTTTTCTATATCAATGTACACTGTTCCCTTTTACAATCAGGCAGTATTTCTGCTGGTGAATGATTAGTTAGTTTGATATTTGTACTATTCTTCTCATTGCAATAAAGCTAAATTGACTCTGTATTCTATTATTTCTGGAAAAGTACCATTTTTACTGAGCTATTCTAAAATCAAAGGAATTGTTTTAGGTATAGTGATCTGTCCAATATGTTCAAACTCTATATTTTATTGGTTGTAGATTTACATTAGGATTTATCTGATATAAGGTAACATTTCTAAAACATCTAGTCTAAGCTAGTCTTTACACTCCATCTAATGCTTGTGTAGAGAAATAGAATCCTTTATAGGGTAATTTGTCCTAATTATCTCAGATATCATATGTTTTGATTAGAGGTGTCTGGTAATAACTTTCTGATCAAAAGAGCCTGGATGGGTGTCTTAGCATTCCGATGGCTAAGGCTAGGTGATGCAGACTCCCACTATGGGCTGTGAGATACGCTTTCTCTTTCAGTCCACTACTCCACCGGGATTTTCAATATCTGAAACACATAAACCATGTAGAGCTTCTCCAGAAGCTCCTCAGTGTCCTTCATGCTATTGATCAGCCTGGTAACTCTGTCAGCTTCAAAGATATGTATACAGTATGTAAGATATGTATACAGTATGTATACAGTATGTAAGTCCAGCTCTACGCTCATTTCCTGTATGACTTAAAAAAACCCAAAGGTGAGGGATGTTTGTATCTGGTGTCAAAGAAACTTCTGCCACAACTGCTTAAAGAATGAAGCAACAAGCACGAATGAATATTATTTGTTTTGTTTTGTTCTGTTTGCAATAGGTATATATGAAAGAAAAATGCAGACAAAGAGCCCTGGAATGAGTTATGTGCAACCTCAGCGTGATAGTAGAGATTCCATTTTGTTCCACAGCTACAAGGCAATAGGAATTAAAAGCAGTGAGATTCAATGGCATGACTTCAGTCAACTAATCATCAAAACAGCTCAACTGGAAAAGCAGCTCTTGGACAACAGCCAGGTAAGTAAATTCCCCATCTATGCATTAATTTCTGACCAGAAATCTATGGGGACCCATGTAGCACATTGAAAAGATCAAATACATACAAACACTGGCTCAGTTCCTCTCTCAAGCTAATGGATATTGTATCACTTTCCGTGCCATAGCTAAAATTAAAGCCTCTTTACGAAGCTAGCATTGAAGAAAATACTGTAGTGTATATTTCTGTTTTAAGAAACTAATAATTCTATGTGGCTTGAAGAAGGCACTAAAGCTTATCCATTTTATCCATCAGATATAGGTCAAAGAGATAGGACTTGATATTTTATTGGAATTATTTTATCAATCTTCGCTCTGAAAAAAAAGAGATTTACTCAGTATTTTCCTAAAATAAATCAGGAAATCATATTGTATTTCTTTATTTTTTCAATACAACGGTTAAGCTATAGCTAAACTGGCCTGTGCACAGTCGGGCTGTTAAAACTAAGCATAAATTCAGTTATTACAAAGAGAAATGGAAAATTATTGGTTCATGTATTATTCCAAATTGTTCTGAAACCTTAATAGGGAGCTGCTGGATTCCTTCTAGTATATGGTACTGCGGAATTACCCTGTGATACAGAACGACAAACACTGTACAAGAAGATGGAATACAGATGAGCTTTAGAGACTATCAATCACATTATTTTTGTAGAAATGGGAGCTACGGGAAGGCTCAGTTTGCACATGTCAGTTAACAACTATTTTTAAAACATCACAGATGGCATCAAGGAACTCCTGGGAAACATATTAATTTCTTTGTGAGGGTTTTCCTTTGAAAGTCATGAAGTTTTGCACTATTAGGCATGACTTCTGTATCTTGCACCAGTTACTTTCATTCAGGTATGGATACATGGTGCAGTGATTAACACAGAAAACTTGCCATGTGAACCATAAACAGGGCAAGTTTTTGAAGAAACACCATTGTGCAGACACAAGGTGAAGTCAGGTGCTTCTCTGCGATGGATGCACCGGGTACATGAACCTTCACTTGCCCGTTGTGTATCTGCCTGCAAGTCCTTTGGCATTTCCTTTTTTATCATGTTAACCTTACAAGTCAATGCAACAGCAAAAGGTAGCTTGAAGTGAAGTTTTACAGAAGCTTGATATACTTCATAGAGTAAAAAGATGTGAAAAGAACTCATCACCTCTCCTCCAGCAGAAAATGGGAGGAGAGTTGGCCAGCCACTAGAATAAGTACTGCCAAGGCCCATCATGAAAAATTCACCACCATGCAACCTATTCGTATTTTTGTGGGATTTTTTCCACCCCCTATATTCAGCTGGTTTTATTGTGTCTTTGCATGATCTGATTTTTCGGAAGTATTGTGATCATTCATTTTTTGAAGTGGCATCTTCGCATGGAAAATTCAGTTAATAGTATGGTTAGTCCATGTACCACTTTAGTCCATGGGATTACTGCCACTGGTTGAACATGAGAACAGGGTTCCCAGAGTTGCTCTAGCTGTTGCTGCAGCTGTCTTAATAAACACCACTGGACACTAAAACCAAGTATTTAGGCAGGCAGATCTGATGTGGAATTTATCTGAGTGCAGGGTTGAACCAGATGATATCCTGAGGGCCTCTCACAACCCAAATTATTCTGTGATTGTGTTATATTTCTGAGACAGTAAATTAATCACAAAACTTTGGGTGAGGCTGGGAATGTTCAGTTCATCAGAGCCAGTTTCCAGGGAAGATGAAACCCTTCCATACCTTGGTTCAAGGCTCTAAATAGGCACTTGTGGAAGAGTTTAGCTTCAGTATGAATAATGGAAAGTGCTCTCCCTTCCCAGTTTCTCCAACTTTAAACTATTGTGTGTGGAAACTACACAGTAACTTAGAAGAGCTTCACATTGCAAGTTTCCTGATGTTCAGAAGTGCTTCATTTTTCAGATTTGATGATATTCAGATTTTTCTTCCCTTTTCCTATGCCACTGATGTGTTACTCTAGTGTAAGAGTGTTAATATATACCTCTCTATATAGAGAGGTGTATATATATATGTAAGAGTGTTATATATACCTATATATATGTATATATATATATACCTTCTACTCTGTTGGAAAGTACCACCTATCAAGGGGAGACATGGAGCTCTCAATTCCAAGTGAATAGTCACATAGTCCTCCTCAGTTAATTGCTTGGTAAGATGCTTTCATGTCTGCCAAATCTTTCCTATTCCAAGACAAAGTCAAACTCTAAATGATATGAAATTTTTCACATCCCTAGAATCACTGTTCAAAATTAGCTGTTATAGGTGATAGTGATAAATAAGTTTACTGAGTGTATCATTCTTGACTGTATGTGCCTAGCTTAGGTGCTCTGTATTATATTCCTGAGGCCAAGCAATATCTTTTAAGAATAATAGCCCCTAAAATTAGGTGAGTTATTCACAAAGCCAGAAAGAAACACAAATATCTAGACTCTCAGGCCATTTTTTCCAGCCACAAATCCCCTTAGGCAAGAATAGATCAATTTTTAAAGGTTCCTTTCCACCCATAACACAGTTGGCTCAGGTTTAACTGACACTGGCGGAAATGCAATGCTAAAATGAGAAAGTTCATCAGCTGTCTTCTAGGATAGCACAGTTATGTGGTTATGTATTATCAAATGTCTACAGAAAAGATATGTATCATTTGTATGTCTACAAACTCCAAGCTTTTATTCCTGACCTGGGTACATGGGGTTTATAAATTAGGAAAGCAAAGATTTACAGTCTTCTACCAGTGCTTTATTCCTGTTTTGCACAAGCTATGCTGTGACTTTCCCTCCCAAGGTCCTTTCTTTAGTTTAATTCCTAGTGACACCATCTCACTATTGTAGGGGCAGTACAGATGGTAAATTCACACCTGTCCCATATTTTGCACCTTGTCAGAACCTGCCATGGCATGGATTCTGTAGGAGTGACAGTATTATTAAACATCTTCTGGCAGAAGCCTCAGAAATCAACACCCAGCTCAGATATGCCATGACGAGCTGTAATATTTTTTTGTTGTGAACAGAAGAAAAGCAACAGATCTGCTGTGATATAGAACTACGGAAGGACAAAGGGGCCCAAGAGAATTCCTGGTTTTGAAGTACTGTCTGGTAATTTAACCTAGTAGGGGGAAAAAGGCGAAACTGAAACAAAACCCTTTTGAGAAAAGGAGAGTGAAAAAATATCAAGAATCGAGATTTTTAGGATATTGTAAGCCTTGAAATTTGGTAACTTTGATTCAGGTTCAGCATGCTGAAAGCTCAGCTGATTTATTTCAAGAGAATGCTCTCTATCCCTTCACCATCACAAATGCAGAACCTTAAATTTGTTAGGAATCTCAAATCATCATGTTGACATCACAACATCACATTTTAGTATTATGAAATTACAAATTTATAAAATTATCCAAAAAATCGGAATCAGATTATGTCATCAAGGTACAGAATTAATGCTGCACTGATTATAAAGGGAGCAAACACCTTTCCTACCTAACAGATTCATTCACCAAAACAGAACCTGGGAGAAATCTGCTGTTAAGTCTGAGGAACGTCATTTCATAGGTGAGATTTTGTAATAGCACAGGAGAAAATGGCACCAACTGAAATAAATGAAAAGGCTTGCTCGTTATGGTCTATGGTTTCACATTTGCTCCTCTACTTCTGGCTGATGAGAGTGGAAACTATACAGGAATTCTGAAAATTGCCTAGCAATAGCAACTAGTTTTGTTGGTCTCAGGAGCCAAGGAGATTGCTATCGTGTTTCATACACTTTATTACTTTAGAGATTTTAATTTGGGTTGTACAAGGTCTTGGCTTAGTGACCAGAAGACCTACCTTACCAGGTTTCTGCATCAACTTACCTTCATGATGATTTCACGTATTCTATTGATAGCTGCAGAATCTCAGGATTCAAGATTTTAGAGCAATGTTACATTCTCTTAGGCATGATAGGATAGACTTTCAACCTGATGATATGTGAAGCCCCCAAAGGCATGTTTTCTTCTCCATTAGTGAAAGGAGGAATTGTTTAAGGGCTTGGTAGGAGTTCATGCTTCAAAAATATCAGTTGTTGTTGATTAAACTTCTACACACTAAAATGTGCTATAAGATTTCCTAGATTTCTACTTACACTGAGGTCACTAAGAAATAAGACAGTCCTCTGCCTGTTAAGTAGATGTGTGTCATTTATCTCACAATAAAGGGATCGCCTGTTTCCATCCTCTACATCTCCCATCCTTTGCCACCCTCTTCTGCACCAAGAGCACAGCCATTCTGCTGCTTTCAACCACTCTGGAGAGGTGATACTCCATCTCTTTTCTCCTCTGAATGTCTGTACTGTGGAGGCAGCAGCACTGTGGTATGAGCTAGGTTCAGAGCAGCCTGGTGGCATGAAGATGAGGAAGGTAGGAAGTCATGAGATCCTGAGGGATGAAACTAGAATAATAGGAGTTCAGTCTTTCTTACAGTGCTGCCTCTCACTCCTTTTACCCTGCCAACCTTCCTGTTTGCCTGGATGACTGGCTTCAGTTTCCGGGGCAATCTTTGAAAAAATCCATCATCCCATTTAATTTTCTTCTGCCTAAAACAAAAAGAGCGACTTTGGAGAAGTGCTTATTTTCAGTCCTGGGAGAGAGTCTTAGTGCTCCAGTACTAAGGCACTGGTTGTTGTAGTAGTGCAAATAACACTTTTCTAAGAAAACTGCTGAAGGGGGCCTATAGGGATGCTGGGGAGGGACTCTTTGTCAGGGACTGTAGTGACAGGACAAGGGGTAATGGGTTAAAACTTAAACAGGGGAAGTTTAGATTGGATATAAGGAGGAAATTCTTTCCTGTTAGGGTGGTGAGACACTGGAATCGGTTGCCCAGGGAGGTTGTGAGTGCTCCATCACTGGCGGTGTTCAAGGCCAGGTTGGATGAAGCCTTGTGTTGGATGGTTTAGTGAGAGGTGTCCCTGTCCATGGCAGGGGGGTTGGAACTAGATGATCTTGAGGTCCTTTCCAACCCTAACCATTCTATGATTCTATGATTCTATTAAATAGATGAGAAACTAGCTGAGCTCGCCATTCTGCAGACTTCTCACAAACATTTCCTTAAAACTGAATGGCTTTAGAAACCTGAGTAATCAGAAGACCTGGCTCTAAAAGATGTTGGAGAATTAGGCAAAAGTTGTTCCGGGCTTGATATACTCATTTTAATAAAACAGTAAGTTTAATACATTAGTATCCTACTGGAAACCCAATTATTTTTTCAAACAGCATAAGCAGGTTATTAAAACTGCTTTTTAATTAAAATCAACTCAAGTGCATTTGTGCACAAATGGACAACACAGAGCTCTTTAAGGAAGGGCTCTGAACACTTGAAACAGCTAAAGGTTTACCTAAGTTTAATTTAATGTATTTTTACTCTTCAGATAAAAACTGTGGTTAGAGCCAGAAAAAAAAAGTATATCAAAAAGTTAATCTGTTTAATTTTATTTCCAGGTCTACATGAGTTCTAATTTTCTTCCTCTTTTCCCAGCCTCATCAATGTGACGGCAATACTGCAAGCACTGAGAGTTAGAATGCAATGTGTCCAAGGACAATTCCCTTGGTCCTGTATCACGTCAAGAGGAGTTTCAGGGAAGTGGAGTTTCACATCCACTTCCAACTGCAATATGATCTAAAAGGGTTGTGCCAATGGCAGGAAATCAAAGCAGTGTTTTGATGATTTGATACAGCTATTTGCAGATGGCAGATCAATTTTTTTGTGTGTGTCCTGGGTTTACCAGGAGCCATTTTGCTCCTTCTTAGTAACTGGTGCAAGCTCTGTGTTTTGACTTCCAGCCTGGGCAGAGAGCTGATAACACCGATTGTTTTTAATTGTTGCTAAGTAATGTTTATTCTGGCCAAGGACTCTGTGAGTCTCATGCTCTGCTGGGGACGAGGGAGGCCGGGAGGAAGCAGAGACAGGGCACCTGACCCAAGCTAGCCAAAGAGGTATTCCATACCACAGCATGTCATGCCCAGGGAGGTAACTGGAGTTACCCAGGAGTTACCCGGAAGGGCACACTCTCTCTTCAGGGGGGTCGAACTCGTTCGGCGGTGGTATCGTATTCTCTTGTTATTTTCTCTTATCAATATTATCATTGGTGGCAGCAGCAGTGATTTGTGTTATACCTTAGTTACTGGGCTGTTCTTATCTCAACCCGTGGGAGTTACATTCTCTTGATTCTCCTCCCCATCCCTCTGGGAGCGGGGAGGGTCGGGGGGGTGGGGTGGTGAGTGGACGAGCTGTGTGGATCGGTTTAAACCATAACAGTTCTTTTTGGTGCCCAACGTGGGGCACGAAGGGTTGAGATAACAACAGATCTGACCGGATTAATAGTCACTCGTTACAGTGCTGATTTATTGGCTCTCAAAGCTGTTCCTCTTGATCTCACAGGTTCAGAACTCTGTACATTACATACAGCCGGTATTTGCTCTGTTGGTGTTTTTCAAGTGTGGGGCTTGGGCTAAGGTTTTTGTCTCCTTGTACTTGATTATGATGACTTGTAATACAATAGAATCATTGATCATGAAACTGATCGGTCTTATGTTCCCAGTGTGGTCACCACCTTTATACTTTGGGAGGTATATAATAAAGGTGCTTAGCAATTTCACATCTTTTTTCTCCTTCTCGGGTGGTCAACCTGTGAAGGAGACATTCTTTTACCCTCCTAGTCCCCCTCTCAGACCATTTACAGCATCATTTGAGAGTTTTGAAGTTCTTGAATGGCCTTTTAATATTGTTGAGACCTGTTTGTTGATTGTGATGGGGATTACCATGTTGGCACACATAAAGAGTGTGTTTTTCCCACAACCATTTCGTCTGATTTCAGCAGTTAAGCAGAGTCAGGTTTGGGCCTTGTCTGGGGTTAAACGACGATATAGGAGAACCAAGAGATTTTCCCCGGGGCTGGACAGCCATGAGTGGCAGGGTGTGTGGGATAGTATGGGGAAGTATCTAGGTCAGTGGGCTCCTCCAGTACTTTGGAATTTCACCACCGAACAAGTGCAAAATCTGGAAGAATTAGTAAAACACTTAAATGAGGTATGTGGTCAGTCTGGCCATACCAGAGACGGACAAATCATGGCAACGTGCTGGGGCTTGGCCTATGCTTACAGGGCCTTGTTCAACACAAAAAGTAGCCTACAGCACCCGGGATTCCCAGGCAGTCTCCCATCCAAGTACTAACCGAGCCCGATCCTGCTTAGCTTCCGAGATCAGACGAGATCAGGGTGGTGTGGCCGTAGGCAAAGCTATTGGCTTTAACAAATAGGTTTTACCATAGGAGATATTCTGCTCCTTTTCTGCTAGTATGGCTGAAAAGCTACCTTCCATTCCCTTACAGAGTTCTCCAGTCTTCAATGTATTCTACATTTAGCTAGGGCTATGTTAATAATAATAACAATAAAAATTATAATAATAATATCAGATTACCTCTTTCTGATATGTTGAAGATGTTTCCATTCTCTTTTTCCCAGGTGCTCCTTTCAATCTCATTAGACATTCTGAACCCTGTGTTGACATTTCCCACACAAACCTGGTGATGCAGCATTTCCATAGCCTCAGGAATAGGGCACCTCTCAAGCTGCATCAGTGTTTGACAGAAAAGATGCCTTCTGCATCCATTCCTGCTTCCTGTCTGCCACAAGCTCTCCCGGCCTCAGCTGAATCACTAATCTGTATAGTTGAGTACAAGCTGAAGGGTCTGGTACTATTTAGTGAAAAGAAATCATTATCACCCATTTAATCTTTTCTTACTTTTTGTAATTCTATTTTTCCAACCAATCCCAAGCTATGCTCACCTGTCAAGAGCAAAAATGCTGCTCATAGAATAAAACCTGAAGGAGTAAGCTTGGTGATGCTTAAGTACATTCGTTTTGCAAATAACTGTAGTGTGTGGCAGTCAGAGGTGCTGGTTTGTCAATAAAAGTGCATGGTTCACCATCTGGGTTTTGCATTCGATTGCAGTGCTGATGAAAAGAGAAATGAAAATGCTTGATGTTGAGTTGGACTAGAAAATACAGACTACTTCAGTTTGCCACAGCCATGCTATTACAATGTCGGAGTAGGTCTGCTGTGCACCTCACTTGCCTTGTATGTGTATTTATGCCCATTTCCTCAGGAGAAGTCCCTTGTACCCCTATGCTAAGTGACTCACTCTGTGAGAGTTGCCAAATGACCACTAGCTTCAGCAGAGTTCAGATTCCATCCCTGAAGAATGCAAATTAAGAGAGCAATGTGCAGTGACACAGATGGCACAGCAAATGAAGAAAGCAATATACATTTTTTTACAGGGGAAAAAAAAAAAAAAAAAGCCTTTAATTTAAAACAAAGGAAATAGAGAAATCCAGGATGAACTTATAATAGAAGTTTAATTGTCACCTTCCATAAAAGTAAAAATGCATAAGAAGAGGTTTTAAGAGCAAATAATCACAGCTAAAAGCATAACATGAGCATCTGTTTCTTCCTTCTTATGGATGGTATGTTAATATATGATATAAACATCATCTCGAATGTTTTATAAACAAAGATAAATTAACAGAATCCATTTTCCCTACCAAATACTTTCCTCCTCACAGGATAATCTTTGAACACTAATAAAATACACCACAAATCATATTTACTCTTGGGCTTACTCTCTTGCTGCAAATTAGCCTTGCTTGAGACAATATGGCAAACTCTATTAGCAAAAGCATAATTTACTTTCTTTCCTCCAAAGAATTAGTTTTCTTTTAAGGTGGTTTTGCATATGTACAGTTACTCTCAGAGTAAATGAATTGATGATAATTCATATTTACTCATTAACTAATTTAATTTAATAACTTAATCTGAGTTTTCCATGATGCATGTATCCTGTAATAAGAGCATTCACACATTAAAGGTTACAACTATTCTTCATATCTAACAGGAAGACATTTATTCATAAAAGTTCATAGGTATATTACTGAGTTTGTACATGGTTAGAACTATGAAAGTTGTATGTACATGGTAATTAAAAGCCAAGATGACTTCCTGAGTTCCAGTGTCCTCAACATAAGAAGGCCATGAGGCCATGAGGATGACCAGGGGCTGGACCACCTCCCATGTGAAGACAGGCTGAGAAAGCTGGGGCTGTTCAGGAGAAGACTTTCCAGTATCTAATGGGGTCCTATAAGGATACTGGAGAAGGACTCTTCATCAGGGACTGTAGTGACAGGCCAAGGGGTGGTGGGTTCAAACTTAGACAGGGGAAGTTCAGGTTAGATATAAGGAAGAAGTTCTTTACTGTGAGGGTGGTGAGGCACTGGAATGGGTTGCCCAGGGAAGTTGTGAATGCTCCATCCCTGTCAGTGTTCAAGGCCAGGTTGGACAGAGCCAGTTGTTCTTCAGTTATCCACCAATGCTGTAACCCCATCGTAGAAGGCTACTGAATTTGTTAGGCAAAATTTTCCCTTAGTGAAGCCATATTGACTGTTATCAATCACCTCTTTATTCTTCTTCTGCTTTACATAGTTTCCAGAAGGATCTGTTCCATGATCTTGCAAGGCACTGACATGAGACTGACCAAGCAGTTTTAGTTTAAATCGCCCAAACGCTCCACAGTAACCACCATTCCTCACTAACTCTACCTGTCTTTGAATAACTCTCTTATCCTATAGTCTCCCAATGAGACTAAATACCTTTTTTTCCTTTTTTTTTTTTTTTTTTTGTGAGACAAGATTATGGCTATTTGTAAGCATTTGAGAGAATAGTGGGAGAGAAGGATCTAATACCATGCTAGACATGCTGGTGAATCCAGTCATCTAATTCCATGTTGGGTGCTGATGGTGAGTCCAGTCCTGAATACACATGAAACAGAGGAAAGAATGGGGAGAATGATGGTATTGTGTACATGACACACAAGACAAAGTTAACTGTTCAATGTTTTATTTCTCCTCTCCATCTGATTGTTATAAGGTATATTGAGTGTAACAGATCAAGCTAGTTTTTGTAGCCGCTGCCTGACTGATGCTCCCTCTGATTAATAATAAACAGAGGTAGATCCCTGTCCCCAGAGTAAGGAAGAAAAACTGTTTTGGTACTTCCGTTTGTATCTATCATCATTCAGGGGTAGCACATCATGTATCAATGCATGTGTGAGGCACTGGGAGTCATATATGAATGAAGAGGATCCGGCAGGCGAGATACCTGATAAATCTGTGCTGAATAAGATCAGTGCCTCTAAACAGGAACAGAGCAGTGGTTACTCACACTGTGACTGAGGTTCAGAATGTATGATGCTGACTCTGTCTTTGTGACCTTATAACCCAAGATGATTGACAACCCACCAGCAGGCCCATTTTCTTCTCTTAGGAAAACAGCAACAGCTGTCTCCAAAGCAACCTACAGGAACCAGGTAGTAATATGTCTTCAGTCATCCTTTCACCAAGAAAATTACAGTGCTCTGGACAGGGTAAGAAAGAGGCCATCTGCTATTCCTCTTGGTGAAATGCTTAGTGTGGGAACATTTTTTACCTTGCAAGGTGGCCTCAGAGGCATAAAGCAGCTCCGCTGCCCATCTGTCTGCCACTGAGGCATTACTCCAGCTACTAATACCTCCTCTCCTGCTCACATTACAATGATTTATATTTCAGTTTTGTGTTTTATTCTGGTTTTATTTTTCATCCCCCAACCCCTTTTTTCTGATTACAAGGAATTTTGGGTTTGCGGGGAGGTTGGTTTTGGTTTTTGCATCTGTCACTGTGAAGCAGCTAAATTGTCCTAACAACTTTTTCAGCTGATGTTCTATATTAAAGATTCTGTTTTGTACATTGGTTTACTATTGGAAGTTCCCTTATCACACATTACAGTGGAAGCTGAACTGGATTTACAACATATTCACGTTTCCAACAACATTCCTCCTCCACCCCCAGCCACTTAGAATCATGGAGTAATTAGGATTGGAAAAGACCTTAAGATCCTTAATTCACTTAATTCATCCATAATTTGAAGGGCAAGCAATCTGCCTCTGGTCTTTTTTGAACAGGTGAAAATTGGTCCCCAAAAGTATGTCCTGCAGAAATAGGCAGAGATTATTTTGATTAGATTTTACCAAGGTGTATGAAAGAAAAAAACCCATCAAACTCTTACAGAATAATAGAAAATTCCCTAATGTCTACAGGTTTTTTTGAATGGTCTAGTAGAAATAGGTGTCTTTACAGGATTAATTCTCATTTTGAGTAACAATCAGATTCTTCTATGAAATAGTATAGTTTGTTAGCAAAGTCCTAACAGTACCTAGTATAACTTGAGAAATCACAAAAGCACTGTTATGCACTTAGCCAAATAAAGGTATAAGTCAAGACTTGAGATATCTGTCCAGAATCAATATTTTGCAGCGGAATTTTCGTTTGGATAGAGGTACATGGCTCCTCCTTCAGCATCACACTGAATGCTGCCAGACAGGTAGTTTAAAAAACACAACTCCATAAATTGTTATTTCCAGTGTGCGCAGCTAGAGGGCCAGGGATATACTTTAATACTACATCACACCTATCGCTTGTAAACTGAGTAGTACCTGCTTGAGTAATCCCATGTACATTGGAACCACTAAACAGCACAAGCAGTTCAGTTTTCTCCCTGCTTTTTTCAAAAGGGTAGGTTCAATTATTTGTCTGGAATTCTGCAGGCTAGCATTTGTAACTTGTTGGGCTGCTTTAGGCCTGGCTATGTGCAATGCTCACTCATGTAGTCATCTGACCTTCTGATTTCATACTTTAAAGCACAGATTCCTTCAGAAATGCCCTCATGTCCTAAAATAAGTAACTGTTCCTTCAAAACTCTTGGGTTTATTCTTCAAAAATAAAATATCTGAAGCTTTCCCAAGAGACAAACCCAGCAAAAGCAATCAATTCCAAGAGCAGGCCCAGCCTGAAAAGGGCAAATGAATGACAGTAACCATATTGCAATCTCCTGACTTTCCCGTATGTGTCTTAATGGATATAGTTTTTCATATATTTTGAATTTCAGCCAGATTGCTTGGCCACTGCTGTGTTTTACTGACAAAGAGGTAGAGGATTTGGTCCTATAGGAAATATTAATAATTTTCCCTTCATCATTCTTGTTCTGTCAACAAATCATCTATTTCATTAAATATTACAACATATTACACAGTATTTTTATTCTGACGTGTGATATCTGCATTCCACCTCCATTATCTGTTTCAATAGTTTGTGTGTTTTACACATTCTAGTTTGTAATATATCTGCTTCCATCTGTATTTCTGTTTTTAGAGGAGCGGACCCCCCTGAATAATAAATATGCAGATTAGCTGTATCTTTTGCCTTGTCCAAAATGTGCTGATACTGCTGGAAAACACTTGCGTTGTCTGTTGTGGGTTTTGGCCTAAGCCAGAACTAGTTACAGAATTAAGGCAGTTAGGCCCAAAGTCAGAATTTGTTCCTTACTGTGGGAGAAATTTAAGTTGCTGAACTCAAAAGGAGTAAACAAGAGCTGAAAATAGAGCTGTTGGTTAAGTAGTTTCCTAAAGGAAGCCTTTATGAAGACCCCTGCTGTTCTGCTTTTATTCTTCCAACAAATGACTTTATCTTGTAGTCACTTTCTAACAAAGGTTAATACTCATACATTTTTAATATTCAGATTATCTGGATTCTCTTTGACCTGGTTAAATTGATTTTTTCCATGAAACAGGGCACTATACCTTCATTTGGTTTTCCTTCAGTTCAGTTTCTCTATTTTTAATCATTCATTAAAATTTAAATGAGAAATCAACAATATTCTCATGTTGAAGTCTTGTTTTGTATGCATGAAAATCAATGGTAAAGTGTTTATTGAATTAAATGGAACACTGTCTGTTCCTTTATATGTATTGATCTAATAAGGTAAGGTCTTAACTATTTGCTATTTAGAGAGTTCAGCAGTATCCCTAGAACTGATAAAATCAGGTAGCATGATATGAAATAGAAAGATGCCCATTGACTTTCAAGAGGAAAACAGTGTTAGATAAGAATCTTTTGTATATTGTGAGCTTTTGTCCAAGGACTGATTTGATGTTAACAAGTAGTGTGGTGCAGCAGAGGAAAGTCTAGAAAGTGAAACAGTTTGTAAAGGTTTAAGATCCACACAACCTATTTTTAAAGTTTTTTGTATAAATCTGTCTTGATACTAATTCATGGACTGAGTATATGTCTGTGGCTGAAAACTGTCCTAAAGCAGATCTTCCAGTTTAGTTTCATCTAAAAAGAATGTAATGTGCAACATTCTGGTATGAACCAAAGCATATTGGTACGAACCTAAGCGTATTGAGTGGTATCTCGAGACATTCCTTTCAAATGAGCATTCTTTATCTGAAACCAAATGCTAGTGAGATGGGAATGCCAATGACCAAGCAAGGAGGATGTTATACTGAGTTGTTGGAGCTGATGACATTATAACTTGAGGCAGAAAAGCAAAACGACTTTAGGAACACAGAAGATGCAAAAGTGTTTTTATGCTAGAGGGGTGTGAAAGACCACATTAATTTCATAAACTAATATGATTTAAAAAGATATTAAACATTTAAAATGTGTTTAGGACAAACTAAAGATAGTTCTTCAGCAATTTCTTAAGGAGCTTTTAGTGGAAATGCTTATGTAATCTCAGATATAAAGGTATGAATGCCATACCTCTATTACTTGAGTTTAATCATTGAACTTGGCTGGATTTCTCAACAAAGTTGTCATTTATACATATAAATAAACATTCTGAATAATCTGCTACAATTAGAGGTGAAGGAATGTTATCCAGGAATTATGAATTTGGTACCCAAAATTGTTTTAACTGCTGCTATTATTTTGTTTTCCTTCAAGATAAAATCATAAGATTGCAAAGAATCAGCCATTTCCCACAGTTTATAATAGAGAATGGGCTTTTAAATCATTCTGTGGATTTTCTTTCACAGACTGATATTCACAGAGTTGGAAAAATTTCAGATATGTGCTTTTGATTTCTCCTATCCCTTCCTCTTTTTAAAGAGATGCAGTAAAATGTCATTTGTTAGAGGAGACATGAGACATGCTGCATAGCCTCCAGAGCTGGGAGGCCTCTCAAGGTTTGAAATTCCTTCTGACTGATTGCATGCTGAATAAATACTAATTAAATTGATACTCAATATTAACTCTTATAAACTTTGCATATATAATCCTTTAGACATAAACTATTGACCAAGTCTGGATCCAGGTCATCTAAACTCTTCTCTGAGGAGGAGTTCAGAAAGTAAGGTGTCTATTTTGAATCTTATGATTCAACAGGAGCATCTTCCTTACCAGTTTGTGTCTCTGGTCTCTGTATAAATCATTCTAGTTTGATTCTAATTCAATTTTCATTCTAATTCCATTTTGCATGTTTCATCCGTGTAGTAAGTAATGGCATGAACCTTGCTGTTGAACTTTGTTAAGTCACACTTTTACAAGATCATATTAAAACCACCTTGCTAATACCTCTGGCATTGATTCTTTAACCAATCTACACCAGTCATTCATGACAAATTGGCCTAGTCAGCAGGATAATAAATCAGGATTTACAGCAGCCACCATGTTGTTTTCCCAACAAATGTCTGGGTAATGGAAGTTGATCACATTCTATTGGATCAAGGCTGTCTTGAACAGCTGACGTATGGTTTCATTAGCCTCATCTTCTTTGTCTAAAATTCTTTCATTTAAAAACATCACTTAGAACATGTAAGGAGATAGAAGAACTAAAAGGGAAAGAGATAGAAATATGATTCCTGTCATTATTCTTCTCTTAGTTTTATTAGTCACGTAATTGTTGGAAGACATGCTTACACAAGCATGCTGCCTTGCAGGACATGCCGTCTTGATGGAAGAAGGCATATGCCCAAAACAGCTTGCAATTTGTCTGAAAACAGGATGAAAGAAAAACAAGATAATAAGTTTTGGTCCTGAATCTTACAAATATGCCTGAAGTCCTACCACAATTAAAAGGTTTGCTCATTCATTCAGAAGGAAGTAAGGATTACGTATCTTACTGTGCAAGTGATCACACAGCAATGGTGAAGGAAATAAACCAGATAAGAGTAGCAGGTAACAGTGACTTTAGACACATTGGTATCTTGTGGTAGAGGGTGATATGGGGACATCTGGCCTGACTCTGCATCTGAAGGCAGATTGGGCTCAGAACAGTGCATTCCAAAGGAACCGTATCTCTTAAGAGTTCAGGAGTACTCGGACTGGGTGATGTCTCAGCACAGCTTAACAGATGTCAAGAAGAGCTGTGTATGCCCACAAGATAAATTGCATTGCTTCTTTTGGATGGGCTACTTCAGGTCACTGGTAGCTCAGGGACTGCTTCAGTAAGCTCTGCTGAGCAGCATACATGAGGTATTTGGCAGGCCCAGACTAATGCAAAGATATCCTATTCTTTGATTTTGGACTGCTTAATTTTAATCCCAGCCTTACTGAAAGACTTTAACTATTGTCATTCACTTTAAACGCATAAGGTCAACCATCTTACTGCTCCAAAACTCAGATATTTGTAATCATGTGACAGCAATTTCTGGTAATTTTGGTATTATTTCCTCTAGCCCTCTTCTTATCTATTATTTCACACACATAAGGAACCTCAAATAAGCATCAGTGCCTGTGCATCAACAACAAAAGTAAATCAAATACGTTTTCTTGCCAATGTAAATTGTGTTGTTTGATTTCATTCCCCAACACACATATTTGGTACCAAATATTGTGATATAATTTTTCATTGTACATGAATCAACATATTCTACTAGAATTATGAAGAAATAAAGATCTGACTCCATAACCAAATATTTGTGAATAGCGTCCTTAAGATTTAGCAAATAGTGGATTAGTTGTAAGTACTGGCTAATGATGCACTTGACTGAAGTTTCTTCGTCTTTGTTTCCAGTTGGTTAGAAGGAAGTAGTTGATTATATTTAATAGACCATGTTAATTACTGCATCTCTGAAATTTATTGAACAATTAAAATAAAGCACCGGAGACTTGTTATACCGAAGGGAACAATCCTACAGTGAAGGGTACAATCCTACAGTGAGTGTTACACAAAGGGAAAATTAAACGACTTAATACCACTGAGTCTGTTCCAGCTTGTAATTCCACATACCTATTAACAGAGTTCGAGTCTAAACTTTATTCTGTGCTTTGTCTCTGCATTAGGCACTGTGTCCAAGGATCTGACCTAAATTCCTTTTCAGTTCCTGGCAGAACTCTCAAAGACAACAGTGTGCTTTGCACCAGGCATCCCAAATCACCCAAATGACTGGCTTTTTAGCCTAAAATAATGGAAGTCTACAGAACTGATTTGTCACCTTTGCCTGATGTTCACATATACTAATGAGTTCTGAAAATGTTAATTTGCTTTGTGCCCAGATCAAATATACTGCTCTGTCAGAATAAAATAAGTTCAGAGCCAACAAATTTACATGAGTGTAGTTTATTCTGAAAACATTTACATGTCATTAATACATTAACATAATATGATGTTTGGAGCATATTTAACTGTGGCTGGGATGTTCTTGATTAGGAATTGTTGGCAGTGGAAAGATCACAGTTCTTGTGTCTTGTGGGTTTCTTTTGTCATCCCTGGATCACCGTATATTTGCTGAAGAAAAAATGGGAGATCAAATACTTTAAGCTATTATTTTCCTGAGGAATCACCTATTCTTACTGGTAGTTGATAGCTTTGAGTTTTGCTGGACACGTTGAACTGGAATCAGCTCTCCAAACCTAGCCTAGTGCATTTTAGCTTCTCTGCATCCTGCCTGGCCTCTAGCTCTCATTTGAGAAGAGAATGTGAGTAACTAATAACCCAACAAAACCAAATCAGATGCTACAAAGAATTTAAAACAGTCATCACTGCCTGTGATTTTCAACACAGGAGTCTCCTTGGTCTTCCCTGTCTATAATGGAAGCATGAACACCTTGCTCATATGTAGATAGGAATATATTCACACCAGGATTTAATGTCTTAATTTGGAGATGAATCTTAACCACGATTAGTATATATAAACTCCCTAGAGATTCCTAAACTTCCTGCTGAATGCCAAGCCTAACTTCAAACAGTAAAGGTAAGTAAAGCCTTTCTTTCACAGAGATCTTCAGGCAGTTCTCTATTGAATTTTTTTCAGGGTAGAAAAGGGGGAATCTATTTTTTACTGTTTTTTTTGGTGAAAAAAGGGATGTGCCTCTTCTTATCCTGACAGCAGGGAGAATCTCCTTGAATGGCACAGCCCAGCATTATCTTTTGCTACATTTCCTATGGAGAGGCTTTTTCTAACATAGTTTGAGGAGCTTTTCTAACACACTTTAGTGCTACCACTTCATTCAGACAATTAAGGTGTTTCACCACACTTCAGGTGACTAAGTATTGGGTTGGAGGAGCCCTTACACAGATCCTGCTAAAAAGATTCTCTGTCCCATGCATGTGTCTCACGCTGTTCCATAGCTGTTTTCTTTCCTCCTTTCAAGAAGCCTTTGACTGACAGGAGGTGGATTGCTGCTTTTCACTGCTGTGAGCAGTTACGAGGGGTCAGTGAAAATCCTGGGAAGATCAGACTGCTCTTGTCCTTAGCAGTGAAGGCATGGCTGTACATGCTGCCGCCAACTCCTGCAGAAGCCTGCTGCATAAATTAAAGGGGTTTTGTTAGCAAAGCCTGATTCTTAACCATTGCAAGTTGAATGGGAGCAGTGGCCCAGTTGATGACAACGTTCATAGCAGGGATGACATGGAGGTGGTCCAGAGCACATCAGTCTCGGTTGACTCACCCGTTTTCAAATAGAGCAAGAGTAAACAACTGAGCGTGGTATCTGACTGGCAAATCAAAAAGGCTCTGTACACATGAGCTGGGTCAAGGAGGTGGCGTTAGGAGATTGCAGCAGTTAAAGCAAAATAGAGGCGGAATTCAGCAAAATAGCTCTGCAGGCAAAATTATCTGCCCCTGCTGTTTGGCAAACTTTATGAACAGGGAATCCAGTTGAGAGGCTTTTTTTCATATTCATAGAATCATAGACTCATAGAATCTTTGTGTTGGAAAGCACCTTTAGACCATCTAGTGCAACCCTGTGCCACGGGCAGTAACACCACACACTAAACCATGTCACCCAAGGCTCCATCTAACCTGGCCTTTAACACTGCCAGGGATGATCTTCAACCTGAAGTCAGACCTGCTGCTGCTCAGTCAGTAGAGCCGGTGTTTTTCAAGCGTAGCCTTTCTGCAGGGCAATGATCAATTGCATTTCTCTTTGAGCACCAGCGGGCTGCCTGGCAACAAAACTGCTCCTGGCTGGTTGCATGATGTCAACCAAGGCTATGTGTGACATCACTCAGCAGCTGCCAGCCGTGAGCTGATTACAGCCATACAATGATAAGCCATTTGGATTCACACATAAACAACTCATTCATGCTCAGCTGCTGCTTTCTTCCCCGGGTAACAAAAAGGCTCTTTGATACAATGATGGCATAGGGAATATCATCGGAGCATAAGAAAGAAAGCTCAACTGCATCATGGCTTTGAACAGTGTCTTGGAAAATTACTCCCTTAAGGTGCAGATAAAAATATATATCCAAGGACGTGATGTGGTATCCCATCATACTGGTGCTGCTGTCAAAATGTACTTCAGTGCATGACTGTACAATCTCCTGCCCATTGTAAGTAGGGTGGGTAAGGGCAGATGGAAAGGCAAAAGGATACGTATACTGGGTTAAAGCTGCCTGCCTTCAAAATGTAGCAGAGCAATTAGAGCTGAGGCTCAAACATAAAACAAACCAGAGTATGTGGTTAGCACTAGTGCTGCGGTTGCATTTAAAACCCTGGCCAAACCCACAAAGCTGTTCATGCTCATGAAGAATTAGGTTTGTATTACATACAGATTTTGTGACAATGGAATTGGAGGCTGTTTGCTTATTTATTTACTTTTATCACAGAGTGCTGGAATATTTCATTCTGAAATAAGCAGAGCTACAGATACAGAGATAAATCAGTGCCATACCCATGTTACCCTGATTTTTTCCCCCATATTTCATAAAGTAAACTTCTACAGGCATGTGTTGTTCATCAGAGGGCAACACTGATACCAAGAGCTCTGTTATGTGATCCAAGACCTTTATCACTCTTTGATCACAGCAGAACGCTTACTCAGCATCAGTAAGTCAGGGTATAAATATCAAAATTTTTGCTGATTTCTGGAATGATGTTTTTCACTTTCTTTTTATAGTATATGTATATAGCTGTTTACTGGTGTGTGCATAACAATCATTTGGCAGGGGACTTTTCCACTTTACTTTTAGTTTTCTTGCAGTTTTACTTGTGCCTTTGTATCAAAGGCAGCTAGATTGCAGATCAGACTGATTTTTAACTACCACTTGGCTGCATTTTTCTTTGTTATTTATCCATTAGAATTTCTATTTTACTATTATTTATTGCTACTTTCATTTACTGTTTATTACTATTATTAATTCTATGTAATTTTATTTATTAATCATATTTATTATTACTACTTATTGCTATTTAAAAACTTAAAAACATTTTTTTCTCAATTATTGGGGGTTTTTTTCACTTCATCCCAGTCTCTTTTTTGTGAATTCTCTGTTCTTTCTGCAGCAACAAAACTCATTCAGTTTTGATTTTTTTCTGCTGAAAGCTCCAGACATTCTAGCATGAGGTGTATGAGACGAGCATGTATAAAAAGGAAGAAAAGGATGTTTCCACCATGGTAATAATAAAATGTTAACTACTCTTTCCAGAACAGTTTAGAACAACGATGACGTTTTCCTAAGAATGGTTATTCAATTCTATGAAGTGCCAGCATTTGGGTGCATTTTAAAAGGAAGAAATGAAAACCAAACAGCAGTGACATAAGACACCGGATGTTTTAAATTGCTAGCCAGCTGTATATTTATATCACATTTGTCACCTTTGTACAGAAATGCAGTATTTACTGCAAGGTGTTCACAATATGTCCCCTCTGGTGGCCATTTCATTTAATGTGTTGATAAATAGAACAGGTTTTTAAATTCAAAACCGGGCTTTCTGACATATTTGGCTTTCAGAACTGATTTTGTCTCTTTTCCCCTAAAAACTATATATGAATGTGGAACTATTTTAAGTTCAGTTGATATGTGAAGTCTTCCCACTACCAAGCAGCTCCCTGAAGAAGCTGAAGCCTGCTCTCTTGAAGCCCAGAGCAGTCAGATTGCTGCGTACACTTCTCGCCGTCCTGAGGACCCCAAACTCCATCATCCCGTGATCACTGCAGCCGACTGGCCCGAACACATTCCCCACCAGCCCCTCCTGCTGGTGAGCTGGAAATAACGAGTACCGAGGAGATAAAACGCAATTGTCAGAAGTGGGATTCGAACCCACGCCTCCAGGAGGAGACTGCGACCTGAACGCAGCGCCTTAGACCGCTCGGCCATCCTGACTTACGGTGTAACTTTCGTTTCAGCTTCTTTCCTGCATATGAAAAATACTTCGATCTCTTCATCATCTTCATGGTTTTTCCCTGGACTCACTTCGGTAAATTGATATACACACGGTCATGACATTCACCACTGAATAATGCACACATGCAGATACATAAATGCATGTTCATCCAGGTATGTTCTGCAGAAATGACTTAAAGTGCCTTTACCTTGGTCTTCTCAGAGGGACATGAGGTAAAAGAATCTATTTAACTGCCTTTAGACCTACCACTACTACAATGATTAGCGGAGGAAGCCTGCCCTCATATCACTGCATCAGACTCCACTTTGTTGATACAGGCTCAGGTTTTCCAACATAGCTGGTAACCTAATTCGGAAAAGGTTAAAGTTTTGTTGCTTTTACAACACAGAGCTCAAATGGGTCGAACGAATTTGTATGTGGACAGAAGACGCTGGTGTTAATCGTGCAGTAAGGATTTCTCTTACCCCTCTTCCACATTCACCATGCTTGCCCACCATTCCAAAGATATCCTCTCATGCTCCGTGGCCTCCTAGGCTGTCACAACACCTATGTACCATGTGCCTTAAGAGTGAACATACTTTGAAATGCAGGTATTAATAACAGCATCATTACCTGGAGGGACAGATACTCAGTCATGGATGCACTTTCAAGGCACAGGAAGCTGGTAAATACCAATTTAGATGATTAGGTGAGATTCAGGGTTTCCATAAATGCTTACTTGCACTAAGTGAGATGGAGAAAAGAAAAAGTATACTAACATGAGAGAGCTGCCAGGAGCACCAAGCTATCTGCCTGCTACATACTGACAGTGCATTTGGACAAACCAATGAGTTTTGAGAATCTTTGTGAAGAGCAAGGCATTTAGACTTTGAAAAAATGTATGTTAGATGGAAAAGGAATGAAGTGGAATAACCAGAAGCCAACCACTACCACTTTTGATGGTAGTGAGAGATAATAAAGGATCAATTAGAAGAACTTGCCAGTTATTTTCATGCCAGTGATAGTAACACAAACTGGCAGTGGTACACAGATAATGGCATTTTGATCACCTGCAGCCCCATAAGGTACCTCAGCTTCCAGTGAACCATCAATAAAGTCCATGGTGATACAGGTGAGAGTGCTTTTCAAGATGTGGTTGTGAAGGTCAGTCAGGAACACTCTTCCTGCTACGGTTATGTCTCAGAATCATTACAGTCTCAACCATTCTGTGTAGCCAGGAAGCACAGCAACACATAATGACTGAGAGGCCCTCTCACTGCAGTCTGCTGCAAAGAAGAGCAGGACAGGCTTGTACCTATTTGTGCTTGTCATTAGTAGCTGATGATCAGAATAATCCCATGACAGGACACTTCAGGCGAAGCTTATTTGAACCCATATATAAGTACTGTTCTTATCAGAAGTACATGTTCAAAGGACCTTGAGTAAATTTACCTAAGTTGAAAACACTCATACCTTTTCTCCAATAATCTTGCTTAAGTCCTTGTATCATATTTTTGATCCTTGGACCTGAAAGTTCCTTGAGGAGGAGTCACTGTTTATCTTCATTGTACTAATGCAGAGAGAGGAATGAGATGGTTAAATGCACTGCATTAGCAGTTTAGGCATAATTTTTTATGATCAAACACAACTTGGCCCTTTTCAAAATAATTTATGCCTGACCTTTCCCTATTTCATATCATTTCAGGAATATTCATTTTGTTGTGGCTTCATTAGTCTGTAATGCGTACTAACAGGAAATAATCACAGTGCATATTAAGCGCTCATTTCCCCTGTCATGTAGAGGAGACAGCTGTCAAGGAAAAGGCTTTGATAACTCATGAAACCTAACAAATTACAAAGAAAACACACATTAGTTCCCAGTTATTGTCATGCAAATAATCCATTTGTTTCATAAACAGTGGCCTAATTGTCAAAAAGGCAGCATGAGTCACAACCGATGTGATTAGACCAAGATGTAAACAAGAATATAAAAGATTGATCGAAAGCATTTAAAAGTTACTCAGAATCTAATAATTTGTGGATCGGGTTTGCTCTGGGAGGAAGTGAAAATAACAAATTATTTGGAGAGGGAAAATATAATGATCATTGAATAACAGGATACTGAACGAATACTGTGATTTCATGCTAGGGAAAGTAAACAATAGTGAAATGAAAGATGAATTCTCTTAAGAATGATTATAGGGAATTGAGAGATGGAGGACAAAGGAAAAAGCAACTGTATTAAATAATTACCATCAGCTAACATAAATGGAAAGAGAGGTGAAGAATGGAACTTTGCTGAAATGAGGACATTGTTTCCACAGAAGACCCCCTTAGTAACTCCAAAATACATTCATAAAAGAGATTATGGTTAGTCGTTATTACAGTTGTCAAAAAAATGAGTTCCTTTAAGAATGCAAAGATGATAACTCATGGAATGACTGAAAGCTTTTAATAGACATGCAGTTTAAAATGAAATTTAGATTACTGGATCTGTCCACTCATGTCAAAAATCTATGGAATGAGTTAGTTAATTAAACTGTTCAAAATGGAGAGATGGGAATAGGAAATGAGAGACCACTTCTTTCTCCTGATGGAGACTATTCCAGAAATTATGTAGTATAGTACTTCTAAGAGTGCCATTGATTGACTTGATTGACAAATGGAATGTCCATGATGGACAATATGATACTTTAGGGGGTTATCTGACATTTAATAGGGGCTTTTTCTATGCTTTTTATTTTTATGATGAGAAAAGAGGACTGCTCTGTATACACAGAAGCTACTAGCTAAGGCACAGCTTATGCTGCCATATAGCCAATTGATGAGTTAATGTCTCCATGTGAGACATTGGCTTGACTGGCGTTCAGCCAGGTCTTGATCGTGAGTTCCGAGAGGCTTTGATATCTTTCCTCCTTTTGCAGTAAGATCTGTGGAACATGGACTGCCTGTTGATACGCCAAACATAACAGCACTTATCTACCAGTGTTCTGAACACTCCTGAATTCAAATAATTAATCATAGTAAAATTATATCAAAAAAGTTAATGAGGAAAAGACTGAATCATGCAGGTAGATAGGAAACAGTGTTCTGAATAAAAATTGCTTAAAAGAGGCCAAACACAAACAGGGGGAAAAAAAAAGAATAGGGGAAATGTTGGAAATGTCCTTTAAATGTGCCATTAAATACATGGTTCCCAAAGAGAAAATTAAGAGCATGACATTTAGTGTGCTATGGGGGAGTAGTATAACTCTTAGGAGGTAGTATTATTGCTGTGAGAGCCACTTGTTATGCCTCACCCAGAGCACTCTCTGCAGCTTTTGTTGCAATACCTCAGCAAGAACATAATTGCCCTTGAGCTAAGAAGCAGAGCAGCAAGCATAATATCCTTTGAGATGTGTCGTAGAGAAAGGTTAAAGGAGTTTAGTCTAGTGCAATATAAGAAGAGACTTTGTAACAGATTAATTGAAGTTGCTGGGCTATTAACAAGCTACCAGCCACGATGTGAGAACAGAAAATCACAGAAAAACAAAGCTTATTAGAATGGCTTAATTTTAATACTTAGCCTGCTAAAACACACAACACGCAATAGACGAGATATTCATCTGGGAAGCTCGAGGTCAGGCTACAAATTCCATCAAATTACACCAATTTACAGCTGCTGAGGATCTATCTTGAAATTAATTTGCCCTCAAAACATTCTTGTTCCTATTAAACCTTTTCATTTTAGTAAGTAGAATAACATACTAAAATGGATAAATAATTCCTTCAAAGTGACACACAGAGTGAATATCAAGAAAGTTTTGGGTTTTCTTTCTTTTGCTTTGTTTTATTTCTCCCTTGGTGTCATGTTTCCTTTTCCCCTGCTTTCATTCAAAGTCCGCTAAGCAGTACAATTGAGACAGATCAGAATGGGGTTCTTTGATCAATCAGGTTTTAGACAGAAGCAGTGGGAAGACTTTTTTCCTCTCCCTGACACAGTTCAAGTGTTTTGGGATCTTCTCAATGTCAAGTTTAGTTTCATTTATTTCTTTATTGTAGGGAAGTACTTGTGTGTAGTAAAATGCCTACTTTTGAAAGATGCTTCCCTTAGATCACATATTAAACTGCATGTTTATTTGACGTTTTCAAAACTTAAGGTTAATCTAAGCTGACATACACTTAGTAAAAAAATTAGGCCTATAGTTTCATAGCACTTTGTCTGCTAGTGCTTAAACTTGAAGGAAAACTCCATAATGTATAATTTGGAAATGTGGCTGTATGATAAAAAATCCTTTTCAAAGAACATCCTTGGTTTGACCTGGACTCAGGCCCACTCTCAGGTTCTATTCTATTGATTTTAAGGCCTGAACTGAATGGAAGTTAAGCTTTCCAAGAAGGTACTTAAATGAGAAAAAGAACAAAATACCATGGAAACAAAACACGGTTACACTGGAATCAAACAAGCATATAAAATACACACATTAAAATCCAACGAGAACCCAAAAAGCTGTTCTGTGACTGGCGAAACTCACTTAGCCTTGTTCCAAATGACCTTGTGTGAAGGAGTTGATCATGTACAAGGATTCTGTTATTTCTAACTAGAACTGGCTATGAACTCTGATCAAACCCTAACACAAATGAACCTAAGGCAGCATTGGGGTCCACAAAGGCAGTGTCCGTATACTGTAAAGAGCGGATCATGTGTTATGGCCTGTATCTATCTATGCTAGTTCAGAATTGATACTCCTCTAGGGCACTGGAGATCAGATGCCCTGGGCTTTCTATTCCAGATAAACACTTCTTTTAATTTAATGGAGCAGTGACTGATGCTCTGCAGGCCATATAATGCAAGACATTCTTAAATCCCTTTGTCACTCTTCTGGACAAACACAGCAGACATCATTACTATTGATTATTTCCAGCAAAGTTACAGGCAAAGACATTGGTCAAATTTGGGATTTCTGTGTGGAGCTCCAGAAAAGGTATAAGAACATCCCTGCTCTGGTGGGTTAGCCCTGCCTAAGGGCCAAACTCAGCAGAACAGGGGGAATCCTAAATGCTCCACAGCCTTACTGGGAGGACAACTTTACGCATGAAGGTGACATGTTCATGAAGCTTTGAGTTCAGGAAGATGATAGATTGACACCGACTGCTCTGAGGAGGTGGTATACCTTTAGCCCTTTGACTTTGTGCCAACACTTCTCCACATTTACCTTTCCAAGGCTCAGATTCAGTTGTTTCACCTGGACTCCTCTCCCCTGAGTGTGCAGGCTGCACTGAAGACCCCTCCTGATAACACTTGTGCACTGACACCCTGGATACTGCAACTAATAATTACCGTCATTTCTTGCCTCAGTTAAGTACACTCCTGATGTCTTTTTTTAGAGTAGTAAATGGATTTGGATTTACATACTATATGGAGAAATGAGAAATGGAGGAAGAGTTTGCCCCTCAAAAAAACATTCCCCTTTTTTGCTCCTTGACCACCAATCGCTGCTCACTTTAGCCTCATTTGGGATTATGATTTACCTTTCCCTTACAGCCTTTTCTCCTTACCAGTGAGATAATCACACCACAGCTGCTTCTTTCAAAACGGACTCGGGGAGGGGAAAACCTACCCACAAACAAACAAACCCAATAAAACCCAAGAGGCTAAATCAAAGATAAACACACCCACAACTGAACCTGCACATCTTGTACTCAATCTGAAATACTTCCTTTACTCAGAAACAAAGCTAGTGAAGCAGATGGAAACAAATGAATCCACTGGGCTTGACTACTCTCAGGAAACAGTGAGCAAGACTAGAGTTTCCTTTTGTTTCCCTGAGTAAGTGCTGCTACACAGACTAACCATGCATTGCTAATCTTATTTACAGAGCTGATGTGCTCAAAGGACAACCTGTTGGGAAGCAGAGCGTGGGGAATATGACCTCATGCTTTATGCATTTCAAGGAAATGCTGCAACAGGTTATGAGAAATGTAGATGGCATTGGGAGAATTCTATTAGTAGTGGTAGGAAAATAAAGATAGCTTTTAAATGTGTACCAGCTAAGGAAAATAATCACTTGCAGTTAATTGACTCCAGTTGAAGACATGAGGCATAGGTTTTGATCAGTTCATAGCATTTATTTATTTTCTTCAAGTTCCTTCCAGTTTCTTCCCCATTTTGCAGACACAAATAAAGCTGAAAACACAATAATTTCTATGTTCTTTATATTAGACCTTCATATAAAAAGGTTTGATTCTAGCCTTTATAAGTTGCAATGGATCTTGAGTCTCAAATTTGAGCTAATGAAAGCTTCTTGATTTTCAGGAAGCTTTTCTCTTTTTTGTTAGTTTGGTTCTTGGTTTTCTTTTCTTTCATTTTGTTTCAATTGTATCTTCTGGAATAGCTTATATTTCATACAAAAAGACGTATACACTTAATCTTTGTGCTTTTTCTAATATCTTGTCAATCTAAAGGTATTTCTAACCATTCCGATTCACTGCGTGCAGCGATGATGGGAAGGAGGAACCTTTCCCACAAAACTGAATCGAAGACGTAGTGCTTAAAAGCAGGCAGTGAGTAAGGTATAAGAATAATGACAGAAATAGCAGTTTCATATCTCTGCACAGAGCCCAGATGTATACAGGCTGCTCATGGCCACGTGTGATTACAGACAAATGTGTTGATGCTCTATATAAATCAGAATAACTGACTTTGGAGCCATCACATGTATGTGCAGAAACTTTTCAAGCCATTCAAACCACTTTTTGGCCTTAGGCTCATTTCTGTTGCCTGGAAGAAAAAGCTGTGGGGAAGTTTAGTAGGGATATTTAAGAGTGCCTTAATCTAGTTATTCTCATAATATTTTTTCCATTTTTTTCTCAATTGATCTTCATCTTGACCTTGTCTTCTCTTTTACCATTGTGCTACATCCAAACTGGATATTTAACTGTGGAACGGAGATATTCCATACCTATGGAAGGAACTCTAAGCTAACTTCAAAGGGGATTTAAGGTCAGTACTGGAGTGCTTAATTTTAGTGGTTTTCTGAGGAGAGGATCTACAGGCTAGTGTTATTGCTCATCCAGGCTTTTAAGAGTATAATCTGTAAAAACTGTAATACTGACCCTGGAAATCGTCTATACTGACCCTGGTTCATCTTTCCCTTTACATTTTACCATCTTGTCGAAGGAGATAACTCAACAAGTCCATTTCTTGGTTGAGACAGTGGTGTGGGTCAGCTTTTCCCAGTAGCCACTAATTAAAAATACTCATCTGGAATATCTGATTCCCTGAATCAAACCTGCCCTCTCATGCTGCATCCCTATTGCCACCATCCCAGCTGAACAAATGGAACATTTGATCAGAGAATATGCTCAGATATTACTTTCATAATATCTAGCCATGTTTAAAGAGTGAAGCATAAACTGGGCTACGCGCAAAACAAACAGAGACTTGAGTGTATAATTTCATGGCTGTGAAACTCATGAAGGAAAGACAAATACAATCCTGAGCTTTACCTGAAAGTATGTGCACTCAAATAGCCAATGAAAACTCACTTGAGACAGGACATGGTCATTCAGTATCAGACTTTTCTTATATTTTTTTGTCGAAGCTGTTTCAGATTTGTAAGTTAGTAAGTATGGAAATACAACTGCAGTCATTTAGGACATCAAATTGGCTTTCTGTTCTTAAACCTGCGAGTAGCTGAAGAACATTATTTGTAGATCTATTTATTTATCTATATATTTTTACAAATGTGTAGATTATATATATAATTTATTAAATATTTATTATTTATTATATTTATTTACCTATATATTTTTACAATAATCTCAACAGGAGACAAATGGGAACAATATGCCCTCAGACACCTTATACTCTAATTGTTAGTACATTCACTTAAAAAGGATAGGTTTGATATAGCTTAGTCAGAAAAAACTTCAGCTTTTCCATCTCTAGAAGACTATTTTAACTACTTGACTAAAAGGCAAAAAACAGAGAATTCTTTTCCCATCTAGCTGTGTTCCACAGGAAATTACTGGCTTTCTCCTTTCTCTCCTTTTTATTTTTAGAAAAGGGTTTAGCAATTTAACTTCAGAAGAAACAGTTTATGAATCCTGAGAGGACTAAGCTACTTGGGAGTTAAAACCCTCTGTCCTCAGGAAGCATTTACTAAAATTCCTGTCTTCTGAAAAGCATGAGTTGGGAATCATACCCTTCCTCTGGCACTCTATGGGAAAGCCTAGGTATGGATAACTGATTCTGCTCCCCAAGGAAATCCTTTAATCCCTACTGAAGTTGCTTTAATTCCTACTGCAAGTAAAATCTGAAGTGTCCTCCTTCTTTTCTCTTTGAGTGGTGTCATGAACTCATCTAACATCCAATAGGAAATGCATGCTTTGAACAAGAGGAGCAATGGATACTAATGTGTTATACCTTTCGCAAAATATGTACGCTTGCTGAAGGTTTTAAGCTCTAGAAGGATATCAAAGGTTTTTATTGACATAGGTGAGCTTATAATTTTACTGCAGATGTTTCAGAGTTGAAAACTTCTAAGAAGCATTTTGCAAAGTTGATATCTAACAAAAATCAATGAGTTCATAGGTAGTCTTCAACAAGAATCACATCCAATCAATTTTTCATCTTGCATGAGGTTTTCAGGACACTCATTAAGCTATTCCAGGCATATTGAAAATATATTGATCTTTACTGAGGGTATAAACAAATCCTTTGAATGTTGCTGTATTGAGCCCTAACAGACCCTATAGATAGATTCAGGAATATAGAAAGTAATACACAATTCTAGCACACAGGTTTGCAGTACCAGGTTCACCTTACAGAAGACAATTCTTTGTTACAAGGGCATATCATTGGCTCATGTTTTACTTGATGTCCATCAGGACTTCCAGATCATTTTCTGCAAACCAAGAACATAGAATCAGTCCCAGGAATCAAAGGTAGCTGAATACGACATTTGCAGCAGTGCTTTTTAATGTATCTTCACAACAGTAGTTGTAGGCTTAGGCCTTAAGTCTGATATCCCCAGGCCTTTCAACTTTGCTCCATAATCTCTGCATCAATTCCATTGATTACCCCTTGCCATTTATGTAGAATGGCATTCCCAGTGCATCAAGCAGCTTCTAAGGATGAAGAATACACCAGATCCTCACAAAATTATTACATTTATTAGTAGAATTCAATAACTACTTTTTCATGCTACAAAACTTACTCATATGCATTTCCATTACTCATAAAAAACATACAAGTGGACTATGGACGTGATGCAAGAATCATAGAATCATAGAATAGCTAGGGTTGGAAAAGACCTTAAGATCATCTAGTTCCAATCCCCCTGCCATGGGCAGGGACACCTTACACTAGACCATGTCACCCAAGGCTTCATCCAACCTGGCCTTGAACACTGCCAGGGATGGAGCACTCACAACCTCCCTGGGCAACCCATTCCAGTGCCTCACCACCCTAACAGGAAAGAATTTCCGTCTTATATCCAATCTAAACTTCCCCTGTTTAAGTTTTAACCCGTTACCCCTTGTCCTGTCACTACAGTCCCTGATGAAGAGTCCCTCCCCAGCATCCCTATAGGCCCCAAATATTTCAGTTAGATTTGAATTTTCTTCTTATTATTATTTTAATATTTTAAAAGCCCTCCAATCATAACAATAATAATATAAAAATAAAAATATTAATGTATATTTCTAAGTATCTAACAATTTAGTGAGCAACAATTATCACATTATTATGATAAGGATATTTAGTTTTCTCCAACATTTATTTTTTTGGCAATGGATCCAAAGATACTCTGCAATGGAGTCTAAAATTATTTAATCCATGTAAAAGTTGCGAGTTATTCAGCATAGAAAGCAAATACAGTGGTGACACCTAGAAAAAGTGAAGACAGAGGAACCCAACCACTTCTTTTCCCAACATACCAAAAAAGAGTGAGTGGCTCATAGAATCATAGAATAATAGAATGGTTTGGGTTGGAAAGGACTTTAAGGTCATCTAGTCCCAACCCGCCTGTAATAGTCAGGGACACTTTACACTAGACCATGTCACCCAAGGCTCTGTCCAACCCGGCTTTGAGCACTACCAGGGATGGACCATTCACAACTTCCTTGGGCAAGTTGTTCCAGGGCCTCATCAGCCTCAAGATGAACGTCTTCTTTATGTCTTCCTTTGATATCTTCAGGGAATGGAAAATTCAAGCTAAATTTCCGTAAGTCCTCTTTCTATTTCTCACTAGTCTTGGAAGTCCCAAAGATCCCTGTGACTTTGAAAGTGTTGCCCGATTATCCCAAAGAGCTAATTGTGCTCAGCACCTGCATCTTCTCCACCCCTAAATGCCTGATTTTGACAAAGGCTATCTTCCACCATGGAGTACCATCGTCTGCTGCTGTACATCAAACTATCATCTTCTCTTTCGCCTGAACACAGTGATGTACTGCTACTGAGAATATGAGAAGAGGACATTTTCTGTGGCTTTGCTACCACAGCAGAAATCCATGCTGATGTGATCTGCTGATTTTCACTCTGACCGTCTTAAAGGTTGTCTAGTGTTTTTTAGACCTCATTTCTGAAGGTTTTTCACTCACATCACCTCCAACACACCCACTGTAGTAACCTCTTTAATAAGCTGATGTTTTATAAAAGACACTTGTGTAGGGTAAAAGCCTGTGCACTATTCACAGAGTTCTTTCTTCAACCAACCTTCCATCCCCTGCGTCAATAAGGAAGGGAGCAATCCTACAAAGTACAGAGCAAAGGATTTCTGATAAGATTTGCTTTGTACTGGGGCTGATTGACTCCGACACCTTAGAGTTTCCCACATCAGGTAATGCCTTTCCTGAAGTCACTGCTGGGTCTGGTTGATAAGGGTACTTGAAATGCTGAAAGCTGTGATCTTGTTAAAAAGGGTCAAAAGAAGCAATCTGAGTAACATTTCAATGGCTGGATTATTGCTACTGAAGAGAGCAGTAAATGCCACTTACAACTAAATTTTCCACTTCATCCTAGGTGAGGGTAACTGTTCTTCTGATACCTTTCCCCCAAGGAAAGCTCTGCAGCAGCAGGCAAAGGAAAGTAATTACATATTTAAAGGTACAGCTGTCTTAGACAAATTCAATGCAGTGGGGAAAAAAACCCAACATAAACACAAACCCAGCTAAAAATAAAGAAAGGCATTTCTTACAGACATTTTGTTTTTAATAATAACACTAGGAAATGTAGTATTGCCTGATGTGGTGGGGATATCCAGGATTTTACTGAATTCTCCAAGCAGGAGATGTACAACAGCATAAGACAGCATGAACTTCAAGCACTTTGAATAATTTCCCAAAGGCTCAGGAGCATTGATGCTCTTCTCTGAATTGCCCCCATGTGCTTTCCTAGTTATATTACGCATGAAAGCAGTTTGTATGCAAGGAGTTGTATGCAACAGCTCACTCGATCTTACTCAAAATTATTCAGGGAACAGCAACACTGGATGTTGTGGGCAGGTAGAGGTTAAAAGTACATAGTGAAACTCAGCCCAGAGCTAATGGAATCGCGTAGTGATAAGACTGTTCACACCTCGCATCTAACAGGCTCAGAGTCATAAAGATACATCTGACTATGCTGTTTTGGGCAGACAACCCTGCATATTACATTTGCTTAATCAAATAAACGAATTTGAACATTAAAAGAAATAAAAAAAGGAAAAAGAAAAAAGGAGGAAAAAAGTAAACCCCAAAACAAAAAGAAAATGAAAATTAAGAAAAAAAATTGTCAGCTGGCATTTAGATACTTCAAGGCTGAAGATACAGACCAGAGTGACTTGTTCCGACCTAGTAGCACTCCCTGGTTCAAGCAGGATTATTGACTGGAGTCCCTGAGGCCACTTCCTGCTTGAATTATCCTATGATCCCATGGTACCAAACTGCCATCTGAAAACACCCTCCAAGCCTAATCTAGACCTCCCTTGTGACTCTGAAAATAGATGACATTAAATCCCAGCTTGAGGACATTAAATAATTACTGTGGAAGGGAAAAAAAATCAAGTGTTTTTCTTTAGCTTGCACTGGTGCCAGCTGGATTGATAGACCCTGTATCACATCATGCTGTTGTAATCACATAGGTGGGTCTGTCCCTGGCCTGTGTCTCGCTCTAAACTGAGGCAAGTGTCCAGAGCTGCCTCATCTTGGCAGTTCAGAGGATCTTTATGCCAAGCTACAGAGCCACAAACTAAGCATTTACTTGTATTTGCAGAGGGACTTTAACCAGGAGGTCATCTTTAAGCACTCCACAAGACTTCAAACATACTGAGCACCAGGTATTTTCATACAGAAGATAGAAAAAGAACAAAATATAGAGAGAAGGGGGAAAAAGTGTCTTATATGTCTCAACAGAACATAGAATGTAGAGCACTTTCTAAAGAAGATAAAAAAATGGATCCTTAATTTCATACTTAGATCTAGGACATCATGGAAGCTCTTTTGCTCAGCAGAAGTATATATTTCTTATTCTTTTAATTTTAATGCATTTAATTTTATTCTATTACTTCTTTAATTCACAGACGTTTCTGTATTGTGACAGGAAATGAAAACAAGTGTGGGTATGGATGTCTAGCCTAGTGGTTAGGGAAGTACTTAATAGTATTTTATGTAGTGATTTTTCAGTGCAAAATAGTCCATTAACTAGAACCCAGGTGTGTACCCCAGAAACTTATAGGCAAATATTTTATATGTATAATATTAATGCTGTCAAAATAAAAAATACAGTAAATAACAGAATAGAAAAAATAATACATATTTTTAAAAATTACTGTAAGTTTCTGCAGTGCCTATAGTGAACAAAATGCCACAGACAACAGTTCCCTGTATGCTCTACATTTTTTATTTGATGTATATATTTTTCTGAAGTATTTTATTCTATTCTACTCCTTCTTTTTCCTGCTTTGTTTTTTATCCCTACCATACTACTTTTTACATCATCTATTATTTTACAGACATCTCTACTTCCCGACCTGCTGACGGTGCAGTTTGTTCTCACTGCAAGAATAGCTTGAGTTCACCACAATTTGTTCAAATTCTCTGCAGGCTGGTAAACCTCCAACTATATCCACGAGTCTTTTTAGTTCAGGGACCTAATTTAGTCAAACTGGAAGATGATAAGTAAGCTGTCAGAGATACCTTATTGCTCTCCATTGACTAGTTATAAGGTTAATATATTTCATTTAGGGGGATGGGTTCACTTCCCACCAATTTCTTCTATTTTTAACACCACCATCCCTTCTCATTCTGCTGCACATATTAAGAACACTATGTATGAGGCTTAGCCATGCATAAGTAAAATGATAAATTAGTCACACTCGAGACTTTGTAAACAGCAGCATCATTTCCTCTTTCATAAAACCAAAACTGGTTAGATGCTTTCTAGGCTAGCAGCTCTCTTTCTTCACAAGCTCTACTGCTTGTAGCATACCACAAGCTAAGATATTGCTCTAAAACTGAGTTATTCACCACATAAAATACACATGTCCCAGCTAAGCCAATTTTCCCCACACTTTGTAAGAGATTATATTGCTTTGTCTGGCACTTCGAAATACTAGTTTGATGGCCAACATGATAGCTGGAATATTTACTCTGCACTTTCTCCTTGCACTGTAGTCTGTTTCCGTTGTGCAGTGGAGATGTGCTAAGAAACATGGTTTGTAATTAAGACAATGCATTTGTGTGTACATGGTACTGCAGAGCTAAAGAACCTGCAGCACTGACCTGTTTCTGATGAATTAAGATGTGACCAATCGCAAGAAGTCATGGACACATCCTAAGATGGTCTATTTTTATAAACACATTTTTCTTACAAAATAAATCTGAGTATCAAATCTGAAATTTCAGTTTATGGAGGTTGTGCGAGTCTTACTGTTACTCCTTAGCCCTCAGTTCTGCACCAGGAATGGTGCAGAGCTCTTTCCAGATCTCAGTAAGGCACAGCATAAGCGGTGTAACAAAACTGCTATAATAACAGTATTGATAACAACACATAAGAATTAGGAAGACAAATATAGATAACAAATAAATCTTATGATCCTTCAGATGCTGGGAACCACAGTCTCATACAACAACAGACAGATCCCAGATGAACAGCCTTAGCTTGCTGCTTACATCCCATCTGCGAAGAGGTTCACCATCCTCTTGGAATCAGTGATCCAGATCTCATATTTAGAACATGTTCTGAACAAAAGGTGATTGAATGATAACAAAAAGGACACTTTAACCCTAGGAAGTAAACTTAGAGTATAACAAAGGGGAAATATAAATTTGAACATCAATGATAACTGGGAGTTCTGTGGGAAAATTTTGTCAGAAGCCGATGATGCTATCAATTTGCAGCCAAAAATCAGTACCTGCCAGTTTTCTGAATACTCAGATATTTTAGCCTTACCATAAACCACAAAAACAAGTAAACAAATTCTCTATCATTCCTCCCCTTAAGTCTCTCACTGATAGCAAGCCTTACTGGTGAAGGTATCTGCTTTAATCTAACATGCACAGACATTTCACTTAACCCTACATGATATTTCAAATGAAAATATCAGCACACAAATCATAATCTGTGTATTTAAAAGATTAAGAATATCCATCTGACATTTCAGTAAGTCAACATCCAGATCATGATGAATTTTATGGTAGCAGGACTGTGTAAAAGTTAGAACTTAGTAAGTTGTTCAACATCAGAATTAAATATCTGAAGTAAACATAAAATTACTGGATAAGTAAAAAAAAAAAAAAGATACAAAGGTGTAATAGAGATAAGAACAAACAGTAATACTAAGCTACAAGGACAGTTGATTTTATAGAGCCTAATGAAAAAACAGTAAGGGAAAAAAGCTGTGAGGGTTAGGCATCCTTAGAGAATGAAAAATAAGGGTTTCCCTCCTTGAAAGCAATGGCTCTTAAAAGGATTATTCAACATCAAAAGCTCCATACATTGTTTTATGCATTCTTACTCCTAAATGGGAGGAAAGGGCTGAGTAGCACCAGAGAACACTCCAGATATGGGAAGAGACAAAGATACACCTCTAGCCTAAGGTGGCTCATAAAATTGGATTGTCGAGGGGAAGTCCAGCTGTGGAGAATCACTGAATGTGTTTGGCTGTGAATATCTTTTTTCCTTATAAATACGCTTTTTGGTTTGTTTTGTTTTCAAAGTTGTGAAATTAAATCCTGCCTTCCAGGAAGTGCATTGATTTTCCATCACCACTGAGAAAACTTCTCCAACAGATAGGTGAAAAAATAAAAGTTTCTTTTGACAAATCACAATCAAATGAGAGCCTTTAGCTATTTCCTCCACTCCACCACCATTGGGAAGGAACGCATCTTGCTGTATAACAAATGCTTTTGAAAGGCCCAATGTTGATTTTAATTCAGTTTACAGAGTCTGATTTGGAAGGGCCTCAGGTTACTTCATAATCTCATTTTTGTACACTTTTGTTTCAATAAGTTCTGATGCAAACCAGAAAATTCCATAAAACAGTTACATTATCATTAAATTATATGCTTTCCATGGGTAATTAACTGAGCAATTGTCCTCACATCCAATCTCAAGATTCATCTCTTCTTCTTGATATAAAAGATTTATAAAATTATTCCAGAGCTGTTTTTATAACTTATTTCTTGTACAACCTAGCTTTGATAGGCATTTTTATCCCTCCATATTTTAGGTACCAGTGATTAGTATGAATCTTTATGAATATTCAGTCAATGTACTTCCCGGCACTGATGCCATGAATAGTTTCTTTACTTGAAGCTGAATTTGTGAAGTATAGATGCTATGATATGTATATAATTAGGTGCAGATTGGGTGCTCAAGTGAGGAAACCAGGCTTCTCCAGGGAAAACAGTAGATCCCCTGGGAGGTCCCTGAAAACATCTTTCTTAGGATATCATTGATATGCAGTACTCTTTTGGGAATTAACTTAAAGTACATAAATCTCTTTCAAAATCTGCCCCTACCAGGATGTATTGTAAGCATGATTTGTTGCATAGCACTAAATCATTTAAAGTTATGAGCTTCATTGAAGTTGGATCTAGTTGTACAAGCTCTAAATCTGATTGATAGGAAAGAACCCAAATAAACTTCAACAAATAGACCATCAGGTTTGCCTGTGAGATTCACTGAAGCCACAAATGGAATAATGCATGTACCCCTGTAAAATTCCAAATACAATGAAGAAAAGGAAAAAAATACATGAAAAAAAGAGACAAATTTTCCAAATCAGTAAGAATATCACCCGAGACAGTAGCCAGATAATACTTGCATTGTTTTGCCTTTCTTTTGTTTAGCAAATGAAGCTCTGAATAGCCTGATAAATCCAGAAGATCAGGAAGCTTTCTTTTGGCAAGAGAACAAAAGCATGCATGATGGATTTAGCAAGCTGATCCTTCATTCTGGGCAGATGCCAGTTGTTTCATGTGAAAGCATGAGGTAAAAAAGGAGACAGAGAGTGGAAAGCAACCCGAGTTGTGTAGCTTCCAATTTAATCCTGAATAGCTGTAATGGGGCTAACAGGACCACATGAGTAAATATCTCAATTACCAAGCTGAGTTCTATATTTCAGCGTTCAGGCCAGACCCTCAGTGGGTGTAAATCAGCATAAACAGGCTGCGGATGTGGCACACTAATTTGTCAGATCCAACAGTCTTTGGTGAACAATAGCCCTTTCTTCCTTCCCCTTCTTGCAAATAAAAAGCAGTTTTGTGGAAAACCGAAGTTTCACTTCCACTCTGTGAAGAGAAATAAATCTGGCACTTAATTTCACTTGTGTTTCTGTACAGCTTCCTCTCCCACCCACTGTCCTTGTTGAACAAGAACTTACAGGTTCAAGGCCTTGGGGCATGGGTGTCATGATTAGCAATGTGGGCCTTAAAGCTAAGGTACTTTGACAGTTTTTTCCATTCCCTAGTATTTACTTCTGTAGTGAATTGAAATACCTTAAGGAATAAATACTAACCTCAGACAGTAGACTGTGATCCCTAATCAAATTCTGGAACTGAATTACTCCTGAAAATGATTTCAAATCTTTCTTCCTTCACTTTCCTGTCAAGGTCCAACGAAAACCCTCAGCTTTTATTGCAGCTAAATTTTTCCTTGCTGTTAAAACCAGATTGAATTTTCATTGGGCCAAGGTATCTTTGAGGGAGAAAAGAAAATGTCAACAGTCTGAGATTCTAAACTGCTTATTGATCTTCTGATACAAAGAAGGGGACAGCCCAACCTGCTTTATCAGAAGGGAAGCCCACAGAGCACAATATGTAGAAGAATCAGGATATCCTGTATATGGACTTGTGCAAAGCGTTCAACACTGTCCCACACAACATCCTTGTCTCTAATTTGGAGAGACATCAATTTGATAGGTGAACCACCCAGTGGATAAAGAACTGGCTGGATGGCTGCACTCAAAGGGTTAAGGTCAATGGCTCAGTGTCCAGCTGGAGACCAGTAATGAGTGGTGTCCTTCAGGGATCGGTGTTGGGACCGGTCTTGTTTAACATCTTCATCTCTGACATGGACAGTGGGATTGAGTGCGCCCTCAGCAAGTTTGCCGAAGACACCAAGCTGTGTGGTCCGGTTGATATGCTGGAGGGAAGGGATGCCATCCAGAGGGACCTCGACATGCTTGTAAGGTGGGCTGATGCCAGCCTTATGAAGTTCAACCATGACAAGTGCAAGGTCCTACACCTGGGTTGGAGCAATCCCAGGCACAGCTACAGATTGGGCAAAGAAGAGATTCAGAGCGGCCCTGCAGAGAAGGACTTGGGGGTGCTGGTCTGTTGTGGTTTAAACCCAACCACAAGCCTCGTTCACTCACTCCCCCCTCTTCTTGCCCTCCCCCTGCTCCTGGAGGGATGGGAAGGAGAATCGAAAAGAATGCAACTCCCACGGGTTGAGATAAGAACAGTTTACTAACTAAGGTATAACACAAATCACTACTGCTACCACCAATGATAATAATGCTAAAGGAAATACCAAGGGAAGAGAATACAACACCTCAGCACCAGCCAACTGATAACTCGCCCCACTCCCCCCAGCTGAGCGCCAACCAATACCTCGTCCAACCCTGCAATCCCAGCCCTTCTGGGGTAACTCTCGGTTACATCCTGGCATGACATGCTGTGGTATGGAATACCTCTTTGGTCAGTTTGGGTCAGGTGTCCTGTCTCTGCTTCCTCCCGGCCTCCCCTCCTCCCTGGCAGAGCATGAGGCTCAGAAAGTCCTTGGCCAGACCAAACATTCGAGCAGCAACTGAAAACATCGGCGTTATCAGCAGTGTTCCCAGGCCAAAAGATCAAAACACAGCACTGCACTAGCTACTAAGAAGGAGAAAAATGACTGCTGCTGGTGAACCCAGGACATGGTCGATGAGAAAATGAACATGAGCCAACTTCAGTGTGCACTCGCAGCCCAGAAAGCCAACTGTATCCTGGGCTGCATCAAAAGGAGCGTGACCAGCAGGTCCAAGGAGGTGATCCTGCCCCTCTACTCTGCTCTTGTGAGACCTCACCTGGAGTATTGTGTGCAGTTCTGGTGTCCTCAAGAGAAAAGGGACATGGAGCTGTTGGAACAAGTCCAGAGGAGGGCCACGATGATGACCATAGAATCATAGAATCATAGAATAGTTAGGGTTGGAAAGGACCTCAAGATCATCTAGTTCCAACCCCCCTGCCATGGGCAGGGATACCTCACACTAAACCATCCCACACAAGGCTTCATCCAACCTGGCCTTGAACACCACCAGGGATGGAGCATTCACAACCCCCCTGGGCAACCCATTCCAGTGCCTCACCACCCTAACAGGAAAGAATTTCCTCCTTATATCCAATCTAAACTTCCCCTGTTTAAGTTTCAACCCATTACCCCTTGTCCTGTCACTACAGTCCCTGACAAGGAGTCCCTCCCCAGCATCCCTATAGGCCCCCTTCAGATACTGGAAGGCGGCTATTAGGTCCCCACTCAGCCTTCTCCTCTCCAGGCTGAACAGCCCCAAGTTCCCCAGCCTATCTTCATACAGGAGGTACTCCAGTCCTCCTTCCCTGTTGGTGAGCACCCACATGGATCACCAGGAGCGGGTAATAGTCCGTGGAACTTACTAGAGCAGGCAGCCTCTCTGTAACATCCCTGATCCGTGCCCCTGGTAGGCAGCACACCTCCCTCGAGACGGGGTCAGGCCGACAGACGAGTGCTTCCGTCCCTTTCAAAGTAGAGTCCCCTATTACTACGACCCCCCGCTTTTTCTTTGTAGTGCCAGTAAAGATCTTTACCCGTGCATCATCCAGCTGTTTGTGGTGTGAGTGCGTTTCCTGATTAGCCCCCTGCAGGACAGCAAAGCGGTTCTGGGCAGGGACAACAGATTTAAGAGGAAGCCCCTTGCCTTTAGTTGTCCTTTTCCTCCTTCTTTTGTTATTTTTCTTTGTCACTAATTCCCAGCTTCCCGGGTTGGTGGCCTCCTTCTTTCCTCCATGAGCTGGAGGGGAAGCTTGAGGCCCCCGCACAGTTTGGGGCTGGAGCAAGCAGCCCCGCTCCCTCTCAGCTCCCTGACATCTCGCAGCCCGCTAACAGCATCCCGCACTCAGCCCCTGCTGCAGGAGGGCCTCCACCAGGGAGCACCGAGCGCAGCCCTGCCCGTCGCGCTCCTTTCCCTCCCCAGCCCAGCGCAGGCCCCCTCTGCACCCCGAGCTCTGCCCTGCAGCCTCCCCTCTCACCGGCTCTCTCTGGTGCCTGCGCTGCCACCGCCGGGGCCGCCAGAGCAGAGCTCCCGGAGCGGGCCCTGCCCACCCGACGGGCGCTCCCCGCCCCGCCCGCCTGCCCGCGCTCCCCGGGGCAGGTTTGAACCCCTCAGGGCTGGTGCCGCCCCTCCTGGCTCCGCCCCTGTGAGTCCCGGCTCGCGCCCGCGGAGCTGCCGGCTCCTGGGCAGGGCCTGTCGAGGGCTTGAGGCTCCCTCGGTGGCTCTGGGCGCTCTGAGCTGGGGCTCCTGGCGCTGATCTCTGCCCCCTCCGGTGTTGAAGGCGTCCTCTCTCGAACTCCCGTATGAAGACAGGTTGAGAAAGTTGGGGCTGTTCAGCCTGGAGAAGAGAAGGCTGCATGGAGACCTCATAGCAGCCTTCCAGTATCTGAACAGGGCCTATAAGGATGCTGGGGCGGGACTCTTCACTAGAGACTGTAGTGACAGGACAAGTGGTGACGGGTTAAAACTTAAACAGGGGATGCTTAGATTGGATATAAAGAAGTTCTTTACTATAAGGGTGGTGAGGCACTGGAATGGGTTGCCCAAAGAAGCTGTGACTGCTCCACCCCTGGCAGTGTTCAAGGCCAGGCTGGACAGAGCCTTGTGTGGGATGGTTTAGTCTGAAGTGTCCCTGCCCATGGCAGGGGGTTGGAAGTGGATGATCTTGAGGTCCTTTCCAACCCTAACTATTCTATGATTCTATGATTCTAAGTTGTGTGCATACATACCAAAATATTAAAACAATGAACTTGGAAGGACCCCTTGGAGGTTCCACCTTCTCTGTACATGTATAAATTTGAAGTTAGATCAGGTTGTTCATGTTTGTGAAAAGCTGAGTTTTGAATGTCTCCAAGAACAATCTCCACAGGTTCTCTGGACAACCCATTCTGTGGATAACAGCTCCCATTGTAAAGAGCTTTTTCTTGTCTCTTAGAAACTTCACTTGTACATTTTTGATGGTTGTTTCTTGTCCTTTCATTGTATAGTTCTAAGCAGAGACTGATTCCCTTAGGTTGAAGACAGCCATTAGATGCCTTCAGAGCCTTTGCTTTTCCAGTGTAAACCAACTGAACCTCTCCTGGCACCCTCCAGCTCCAATCACTAATTTCATTAAGAACTTCTTGCTGCACTTGCTCCAGTTTGTTAATATGGCTCTTCTACTTAGAGCTGCTAAATGAGACACTGTGCTCTGCATCTCCCAAGGGCAAGGTCCTGCATTTGGTCTCGTTGAACTCCATGAGTTTTCTGTCAGCCCCTCTCTCTAGAGCTTGTCAAGATCACTCTGAACAGTGGCCCTGCCCTCCAGGACAACGATGGTTTCCCCCAGCCTGGTGTCAACCCCAGACTTGCTGTGGGTAAGTTATCTCTGGCTGTACAGCTTAGTACAGGAGAAGATAAAATCTACCAGCCCAGAAACATCTCAGATTCCACCACCCAAGCTAAAACAGGATCTGGAAGCAGGATGTATCACCTCTGAGCAGTTTGGTCTTGTGGCTCTCTGAGAATGTGTAAAGAAAGTCTTGTTCAGCTGCTGAGAAAATCACTGTTTAAAGTGCAAACAGATCAACTTCTTTTTAGAGAATGCACCTAGACTAAACCTTTATGCCTAACTTCAAAGACCCAGCTTTTCCTCATTGCAACATATTCCCTGACAAGAAGCCTGTTAATAACAAGGGGGAGTTTAAGTTCCTTTTGAATTGGCTTCACTTTATCAAAAAGAATTCAGGATTGATCAGGTCAGAGAATGGAGAGAAAAAGTGAAAAAGAGTATCTGCCTGGGTTTTTCTCTGGCAGAAAAGCAGCGTGGGTTCCAAGCGTTGCTCTCATATTTTGCATTAGAAATGAAACTTCATGTCTTGTCTTTGATTCCAGAAGGGAGTAATCGCATTCCTCGCTCCCTGTGTTTCCAGACATTCTTTCAGGTCTGACTCAGTGAGGAGTAAATCACAGATGTCATGTGCTGGGCTCTTTTTGACTCTTTGCGCTTGTGTTTTCAAGCAGCAGAGACCCACACGGATTCTTACTTTGGAAAGCAGAAGCCTAAGTGAACTGTTACATAGAGCTGTTGATAAGCAAGCTCTGGGATATGAACAGTCCAATTAGTCTCCTACTGGTACACCATGAACATCTTTATAGATCATATTGGGGGAACTCCAAGAATCCGGAGTGGCTTCATCCAGCCAGATTTTGCTGCCAAAACCTCGGATCAACCAGTTAACAAAATAATCAGTCATAGATTAATAAAATAATAAAAAGTTAAAGAGAAAGGCATCATGGGGCATTCAAGCTTGACACAAATCACCCACATGAGATTAAAAGTATGGGAATAGACAGGAAGGCTGTCTTGGGAGTAAATATTTCATGCAGAATGATCAGGAACAATGGAAAGTATATGACTGTTTAAATTCAGTTAGACAGATATATTTTATTTTGCTTTACGGAAAGCCCAGCATCAACATCACATATAAAAATGTGGCTGTCATCAAATGCCAATACCAAATAGCCAAAGAGTGACACAGGCTTTTACTCACTCCTTAATTATTAATAGTTTTGTTTTGTAGAAATCAGACCTTAGGAAAAGCTGTCAGCTCAGGCACAGAATGTCAATTTAGTGGCGACTCACCTCCCATAAGGCAGCGGTTCCAAGATTTACTCCACAGCCTGGACAAGAATTTCCCTGGAGCCAGAAACCAGTTGCAAAGCAGAAGAATTGTTGCTGCTTAGGGTTGTGTCTTGCCTCTTGGTGCAGCTGAGACTCCTACGGTCCTGAAACTTTATGAACTATTGAAATAGACAAAAATACTCTCTTGCCACTTCCCACCAGGCCCCTGCAGCTGTAGAGAAAGCATCTCCAACCTGATTCCCGTTGTCCTAATTGCTAGGGAGTGGTCATATTTGGTCAGCTAACAGAGGCGATGTACATGCCCCAAGTTCAGCCAGCAATGAGGCTGAGAGTGTGTTACAGTAAGCACATGCACAAACAGACATATACCAAACACATATGCACACACACACAGCTAGCCACACAGATCAAAATAAACAAACATGCTCAGCAAATGTGTAAGCCTAAACAGCACCAAAGGCCTTGTCCTGTTCTCCTCTCTGATCTGGATGAAAGTCCTTTAGTGGAAAATACATATACATATAAGCAGTATATATTTATATATAAAACATATATTTATAATAGAAATAAAAGTTGTTTATACATATAAGCAATTACTGCAGTAATTGACCTCAGATGCTCAGTCTGCCCAGTAGCTGAGCCTGCATCTCAAGCTCTCAAAGTTGCCAACAGTGGGATTTAAGATCCCCACTCCAGTTAACGGTACACAGACCCACTTGCACACACCAACACTACACACTATAGACCATGCAGTAATAGTCCTTAGACACTGAATCTACTTAGAGGCTGGCCCTTGGGCCCTTGTGGCCCTCCAGATACCTCTCACACAGAGACATACACATGGAGAATGGTCCCTCAGCTGATCCCTAGACCTCATGGACTCCTCAGTAGCTGGCTTGGGCCTCCTGGCTCCTCCAGTAGCCAGCGTAAAGACAGAGGCCTCTCTTGTACCTCACCCAGACCACCACTATTTCAGTGTTCTCCCCATGCATCCCATAATGGCTCCTAGAGCCCAGAGAGTGACATGCCAGAAATGAGGAAAACCTGACCCTGCCTTGATCTTCTCCTTCAATGACTTTTTCCCTCCTTGTTCTGGTTCTTTTCTTACGCTTTTGTTTAGAAAGATGTGGCTCTGCATGACTGTTTCGTTTACAGTTCTGCTGTGAACCCATGACTAGGAAAAATTGAAAGAAAAAATGAAGAAAAAGCCACAAACACACACAAAAATGCCACCAACCCAGTTAAAAGCTTTTTAAACATCCTGATGGTAGCAGAACTTTATTTGGTATTTTAGTATATAATAAAACTGTATGTATTACTCTTTATCCTTATCAGTGAGAGTTACAAGAAAGCAGCAGCAGCAGAAAGAACCATTGCTAATGCACCATTCCTCTCGTTCCCCACTTTCATGGGTTATTACTGTTTTGTCTTCAAGAAAATAACATCAGGCTTTAATAACAGCAGTAACAAAACCTTCAGACAATCTCAGCTAATTTATAACTAATAAATAAGGCACTTTATGTGCTCTGTACTGCCATCAAATACACCGAGGGGGAAAAAAGAAAGAAGGAAAAACTAGCAGTCCCAATAAGTAAAAGGAATGGGAAGATAACTTCTTCCCAGAATGGGTAAATATTACTATGTGGAATAATTTTAAAAATATATTAAATAGTTTCTTTCCCTTTGGGTTTTTCCTTTAAAATTACTCTCTGCTAAAAGACAAGCATTTGAAGGGCACTGTTCAATTGACATCCTTACCTGATACTCTACATGTTTCAAAACTTTAATGTTTTATTTTCCTTGCCCTTTCTCCCTTCTGCACACACATTCACCTTTCTCTTTTTTTGTAACTTTAATGGAAGAATTAACAAATATTTAAAGGTCTCACATAACTCGGCAAGATTCAGTGCCTTTATTTGAATCCCCCATGTCTTTTGTAACTGGCTCCTTCTTAACAGTGACATGGTCCAGGTGCTAGCTTCACCTGACCAGTCTATATATTCCAGCAAGACTGGAACAAGTGAGCCCTAATACTTTCAGGATGAAGTACACAGTTGTTATTAGAGAGTGTGAAAGTGAAATAGATTGGTGGAACCACACCCTAAGGCAAGGGCAGAGGGAAGTGGTTCAACAAGATATGGATCCCCTTCCCTCCTACCATCAGACAGAAGGAGAGAGCTTAATGGACAAGGATGGATGGAGGGAGGTTCCTCCTCAGAGAGGTAAGCGAAAACCCTCACAATCCCTTCCTCCCTCCCAATTGCCCTTGAATAACAGGTACGAGGTCTTGGAAATTCAGGGCCAGGTGAATGGAGATGGTGAGGCAAATCTATCTAGTGAGTCACCCAGGGCTAGTCACTCACCCCCATGCCTCAGAACTTCCCCAACCAAGAAGAAAAGAAGAGTAATTGTGGTGGGTGACTCCCTTCTGAGGGGAACAGAAGGGCCCATTTGTCGACCGGATCCACCCCACAGGGAGGTCTGCTGCCTGCCTGGGGCTCGGATTAGAGATGTTAAAAAGAAGCTCTCTGAACTGGTGCAGCCGTCTGACTACTACCCACTGCTGGTTTTTCAGGTTGGCAGTGACGAAATTATTACGAGGAACGTAAGGGCGATGAAGAGAGACTACAGGGCCCTGGGACGGCTGGTTAAAGGGTCTGGAGCGCAAGTGGTGTTTGCCTCCATACCTGTTGCAAGCGATGGTGAAGGGATATATAAGAAGACTCTGCAGGTTAATGTATGGCTACGTGACTGGTGCCAAAGGCAGGGGTTTGGGTTTTTCAGTCACGGGCTGCTGTATGGGACACCTGGTTTGCTGGTGACAGGCGGGATACACCAGTCCCAGAGAAGAAAAAGGGTTTTGGGGCAGGAGTTAGCAGGGCTTATTGACAGGGCTTTAAACTAGTTAGGAAGGGGGGAGGGGATTTAACTGGGCCTGTTGGGGACAAGCCCAAGAGGAACATGCTAGGGATTGAAGGATGGCGGGCTAAGGAGGACTATCAATCTCTTGTTTCACTTGTGGGAAAGGATAGCTCTTTAGACCCTGTCCCGCAGGGGAAAAAGGGTACTAGGACTGGCTCCCTGAAATGCCTGTACACCAATGCACGCAGCATGGGGAATAAACAGGAGGAGTTAGAAGTCTGTGTGCAGGCTAAAGGTTATGATCTAGTGGCAATTACAGAGACATGGTGGGACAGTTCACATGACTGGAATGTGGTCATGGATGGCTATGTCCTTTTTAGGAAAGATAGGTCAGCGAAGCGAGGTGGTGGAGTTGCTCTTTACGTGAGAGAGCAACTAGAATGTATTGAGTTCTGTCCGGGGTCGGATGAGGAGCAAGTGGAATGTCTGTGGGTACGAATCAAGGGGCTGACTGGCACGGGTGATACAGTTGTGGGGGTCTATTACAGACCTCCTGATCAGGACGAAGGAGTTGATGAGGCTTTCTACAGGCAACTGGAAGTAGCCTCGCGACTACATGCCTTAGTCGTCGTGGGGGACTTTAACTACCCCGATATTTGCTGGAAGACTCACACAGCCAGTCATTCACAGTCTAGGAGGTTCCTCGAGTGCATTGATGATAATTTCTTAATGCAAATGGTGGACGTACCAACTAGGGGAGCAGCGCTGCTAGATTTAGTACTCGCCAACAAGGAGGGTTTGGTCGAAGTGGTGACGGTCAATGGCAGCCTTGGCTGCAGTGACCATGAGATGGTGGAGTTTAGGATCCTGTGTGGGAGGAATAGAATACCTAGCAAAGCCACAGTTCTGGATTTCCGAAGGGCCAACTTTGGCCTCTTCAGTCAACTGCTAAGGGAAGTCTCATGGGAAAGTGTACTAGGCGGTAAAGGGGCTCAAGATAGTTGGTTAGCATTCAAGGACCGCTTCTTCCAAGCTCATGATCGGAGCGTCCCAATGAGTAGGAAGTCAAGTAAGGGATCTAGGAGACCGGCGTGGTTAAACAAGGAGCTGCTGGGCAAACTCAAGTGGAAAAGGAGAATCTATGGATTATGGAAGGAGGGGCTGGCCGCTTGAGAGGAATATAGGACAGTTGTTAGAGGATGTAGGGAGGCAATTAGGACAGCTAAGGCCTCCTTGGAACTCAATCTTGCTAGTCGGGTTAAAGACAATAGAAAGGGCTTCTTCAAATACATAGCAAATAAAACTAACACAAGAGGCAATATAGGCCCACTGCTGAACGAAGTGGGTACCCTGGAGACAGAGGATATAAAGAAGGCAGAGGTGCTGAATGCCTTCTTTGCCTCTGTCTTTACTCCTGCAGACTCTCCCCGAGGGCCCTTGATTTCTATAGCCCCAGAAGGAGTCAGGACAAAGGAGGAGTTTGCTTTGGTAGATGAGGATTGGGTTAGGGATCAGCTATGCAAACTGGACATCTGTAAATCGATGGGTCCGGATGGAATGCACCCACGGGTGCTGAGGGAGCTGGCAGAGGTCATTGCTAGGCCACTTTCCATCATCTTTGGTAAGTCGTGGGAAACGGGCGAGGTGCCTGAGGATTGGCGGATGGCAAAGGTCACACCAATCTATAAGAAGGGCAAGAAGGAGGACCCGGGTAATTATAGACCGGTCAGCCTTACCTCCATCCCTGGAAAGATGATGGAACAACTTATTCTTGACTCCATCACTAGGCATATCAAGGATGAGGGGGTCATTAAGAACAGCCAACATGGTTTTATGAGGGGGAAGTCATGTATGACCAACCTTATAGCCTTCTATGAGGAAGTGACTAGGTGGAGGGATGATGGTAGAGCGGTAGATGTATTTTTTCTTGATTTCAGTAAGGCATTTGATACTGTCTCCCACAGCATCCTCATAGATAAGCTAAGGAAGTGTGGGCTTGACGATCAAGTAGTGAGGTGGATCGAGAACTGGTTGAAAGGAAGAAGGCAGAGAGTTGTGGTCAATGGCGCAGAATCTAGCTGGAGGTCTGTGACTAGTGGAGTTCCTCAGGGGTCGGTGCTGGGACCGGTGCTGTTTAATATTTTCATCAATGACCTGGATGAGGGAACTGAGTGCACCCTCAGCAAGTTTGCTGATGACACAAAACTGGGAGGAGTGGCTGACACACCAGAGGACTGTGCTGCCATTCAGCGAGACCTGGACAGGCTGGAGAGTTGGGCGGGGAGAAACTTGATGAAATTTAACAAGGGCAAGTGTAGAGTCTTGCATCTGGGGAAGAACAACCCCATGTACCAGTACAGGTTGGGGGTTGACCTGCTGGAAAGTAGCGAAGGGGAAAGGGACCTGGGGGTCCTGGTGGATAGGAGGATGACCATGAGCCAGCAATGTGCTCTTGTGGCCAAGAAGGCAAATGGCATCTTAGGGTGCATTAGAAAGGGAGTGGTTAGTAGGTCAAGAGAGGTTCTCCTCCCCCTCTACTCAGCCTTGGTGAGGCCGCATCTGGAATATTGCGTCCAGTTCTGGGCCCCTCTGTTCAAGAAGGACAGGGAATTGCTTGAAGGAGTCCAGCGCAGAGCCACAAAGATGATTAAGGGAGTGGAACATCTCCCTTATGAGGAGAGGCTGAAGGAGCTGGGTCTCTTTAGCTTGCAAAAGAGGAGACTGAGGGGTGACCTCATCAATGTTTACAAATATGTAAAGGGTAGGTGTCAGGATGATGGAGCTAGGCTTTTTTCAGTGATATCCAGTGATAGGACAAGGGGCAATGGGTGTAAACTGGAGCATAGGAAGTTCCACGTTAACATCAGGAAGAACTTCTTTACTGTAAGAGTGACAGAGCACTGGAACAGGTTGCCCAGGGGGGTTGTGGAGTCTCCTACACTGGAGATATTCAAGGCCCGCCTGGACAAGTTCCTGTGTGATGTACTGTAGGTTACCCTGCTCTTGCAGGGGGGTTGGACTAGATGATCTTTTGAGGTCCCTTCCAACCCTTGGGATTCTGTGATTCTGTGATTCTGTTATGAACACAATACCACGAAACACGTACATTTCCAAGAGTAACGATGTGATAGACTTTTAAAAGCAGTCAAAACCAATTAGTCAGTGTGTCACAGATTGACATCAAAGTAGGAGATTCATATGATGCTGAGACCTAGCAGAAGGCTGATAGCTTTGAAATAAGACCAGAGATCAAAACATTGCTTTATGATTTCCTTCAGAGTTCTGAATGCAACAACTTTTAATGCCTTGTACCGGCCCTATTATGGGAGGGATATAACCAGGAACACCAGTACCTTGAGAACAACCCAATTTTCTTTGTTAACTAATGACTCTAACTGCTGTTTAAAGTGTACCTCTGTAAGCACCCAGTCTGATACCCGTCTTTCCCTTTGCATTGACCTGTCCACTAGGATATAACTTAGGATGCTGGCTGCCTCTTTCAAATAACCGTTTCCACTGCCAACTGTGATAAATCTGCTGTCTTTCTTGAGCCAGCTTCATAATTTTCTTTTCCAGAGCTCTCTAAATGTAATTCTTACACTTGGATTTAGGGTGTGTTTGTGGTTAGATGTTAACTTCTTATTTTTAGCTGTTACTGTAGAAAAATGAATTGGGGACTTAAGAGCCTGGTTCATCTTGCACAATGTGCATAGCCAAACTAAGTATCTCAGCTTCTTTTATAGTCAGTAGAGAGAACAGTTCCTTCTTGATGCAATACAGCTTAAGACAAAGTACAAGGTTAAAAATAGCGCAGAAAAATGACTCCCTGAAATACTTACTCTCTCTGCTGGCTAGAATGAGAAACTTGGGTGATTAGCTTAGCTATAGATGTCTAATTTAAAATTAAGTTAGTTGAAGCCCACCTCCATCTTCTGGCCAAAAAAAGACTTGTTCTGGCTTTTCTGCACACTGCCAAAACTGTAGTTCCTTTCTTTTGTAGCAGCCTCGAGCTCAAAGCACAGGGCTGCAGATGGACATAGCTGAGCTGCCTCAAACTCTGACACCATTAAAGCCACAGTTACTGATCTGACTCACCTGACATCTGGAATGGATTAGTACAGGTACAGGTCATTTCTCTTTTCTTGTCTCATTGGTAAGGAAGGGAGTTCTGGAATGGTGTGAATCCCTGCTGGAATGTAGCATAAATATCAGAAAGTTGACCTACACTCTCATCCTTATGTGAAGAGACAAGTACACAAAACCTGCCACAGTTAATCATCTGCTTCCTAACCAGCTTTGGTCAACCTGAGAAGCCTAAGGCTGTTGTTGCCCTGATTCTGCACAAGGACTAGATCTATATTTCTATTTGCATGCAAACTGGCCTTTCAAATCACTGTACTTTTCGTGTAGATGAGAAAAGGGAACTGGTCTAATGGTTTATTGACCCAGTCTCAAATGGCAGGGCAAATGATCTCTCATGGCAAAGCCTGTGAACCAGCTTTCATTTCTCCCCAGATTAGCTCTTTTCTTTTACCTTGGATTTAAAAATCAGATTTACAAATAGTCTCTTCTACCTTTAGTGTTAAAAAAGCCATGGTTCTTTTCTTTTTTATTTTTTTGTTGTTTTTAAATTCACATTCCCAGACTGCCACTGCCAAAATGCTTGTAGAACTGGCATCGTTTTCAGCCTTTCACGATATCAGCATGATAATAATCTTAACTGAGTCATGTATACTATGCAGTTAGATGACTGTGCAGACCCTTATACTTCACACCCACTCAGCCACTCAGTCTTTGAGCCAGTCTGCAGTTCCTGCTTCATCTTACTTGCATCTGCTGCCCAAGAGAATGTTGCAGCATTCTCCTAGGGAGGCATATCAGCATGAGGGGAATTAGCTCAAATGGTAGAGCGCTCGCTTAGCATGCGAGAGGTAGCGGGATCGATGCCCGCATTCTCCACTGTCCTCTTTTAGTCCCTGTGCTCAGCACTGGTGAGACAGCACCTTGAATCCTGTTTTCAGTTCTGGGCCACTCACTGCAAGAGAGACATTGAAGTGCTAGAGTGAGGCCAGAGAAGGGCACTGGAGCTGGTGCAGGGCCTGGAGCACAAGTGTGATGGGGAATGGCTGAGGGACCTGGGGGATTTAGTCTGGAGAAGGCTCGGGGGGACCTTATCGCTCCCTACAGCTGACTGACAGGAGACAGAGCGAGTTCAGGGTCAGTCTCTTCTCCCAAGTAACAATGGACAGGACAAGAGTAAACAATCTCAAGCTGCAACAGGGGAGGTTTACATTGGATATCAGGAACAATATCTTCACAGGGAGGGTGCTCAGGCATTGGAACAGGCTGCCCAGGCCACGTCCCTGGAAGCATTCAAAAAACATTTAGATGAGGCCCTTGGTGCCATGGGTTAGTGGTGGCCTTGGCAGTCCTGGGGTAATGGTTGGTCTTGATGATCTTAAAGGTCTTTTCCAGTGTAGCTGATTCTATGATCATTGCTGCCTCTTTCTGTCTGAGTTTAAAAGCAGTGCTGCAGACAATCAGGTGTAAATTCACTGTATACTGGACTCATTCTGTAGGCATTCATGTTTCCTCTTCCTCCAGGCTACCCTGTTGGAAGTGTATCAGTATTTCTACAGTATCTGATAACACCACATTTCTTCCACTAAAACTGGTCCTTAACATAAGGTCAGAATATTGCAATATCTCAACCCTGGTCACTTGCATCAGGGGCTGATGTAGCGGTGGAATATTTTCTGCTGGTCTAAAGGGTGTCCTAATCCTACATGGTATTGTTCAATGGCACTGTACTTTAGCATGACCCTGTCTTGGCTCCCTGGTTATTTCATAAGCCTGCACAAGACCTTACCAGGTTTCAAAGGAGATATGTGTGCACCATCAACCTGGCTTGCTCTGCTTTTCTTTGTGTGGTTAACTTTCCATCATTACCCAAGATCCATGAACACCAGTTCTCTTCCAGATTGGATATTGAATCAAAGTGGTTGTCCCAAAGAAAAAGCAGTATCACTGATGATAGGATACTTCACTAATGGCTGCACAAAGGAGACAAATGCAGGCTGAATTCTTCTGTGTTATGTACCCTACAATACTAAAATGATAGGCTCTGTACCCTCATGCAAAGGACAATGCCACCACTGAACTACCAGTGGGATTTCCAAGGGTAAGAAATATGCAACCTGAACTACATGGTTTAAAAGAAACACTTTCTTAAGCTGCAACATGCTGGTCGGTGAGAAAATGAACATGAGCCAGCAGTGTGTGCTTGCAGCCCAGAAAGCCAAACATATGCTGGGCTGCATCAAAAGGAGCGTGACCAGCAGGTCGAAAGAGGTGATCCTGCCCCTCTACTCTGCTCTCATGAGACCTCACCTGGAGTATTGTGTGCAGTTCTGGTGTCCTCAACATAAAAAGGACATGGAACTGTTGGAACAAGTCCAGAGGAGGCCACGAGGCTCATCAGGGGACTGGAGCACCTCCCGTATGAAGACAGGCTGAGGAAGTTGGGGCTGTTCAGCCTGGAGAAGAGAAGGCTGCATGGAGACCTCATAGCAGCCTTCTAGTATCTGAACGGGGCCTATAAGGATGCTGGGGAGGGACTCTTCATCAGGGACTGTAGTGATAGCACAAAGGGTAATGGGTTAAAACTTAAACAGGGGAAGTTTAGATTGGATATAAGGAGGAAATTCTTTCCTGTTAGGGTGGTGAGGCACTGGAATGGGTTGCCCAGGGAGGTTGTGAGTGCTCCATCCCTGGCGGTGTTCAAGGACAGGTTGGATGAAGCCTTGTGTGGGATGGTTTAGTGTGAGGTGTCCCTGCCCATGGCAGGGGGGTTGGAACTAGATGATCTTGAGGTCCTTTCCAACCCTAACTATTCTATGATTCTATAGCCATCGCCTTATGTGGAAAAACAAATACACTCAAACATAAAGGTTGTGTCCCAGGAACACTACAGGGTTCCTGGAGGACAGTAAGACTAAATGCTAAGTGGTGCAGGCTCACAAGTCATCCCCAGAGAGGGCTAACTCTGAACAGCTTGGAAGTGAACTGTTTGTGCTGTTTAGCCTGGGGTAGAGATTTCTCTTCATACTGTGCTCTCTAATGATGTTACTGTTCTATAAAAACCAGCATGAGTTTTCACACCACTTTGAGTTGTAAGCTCTTTTTTTTCCTGAGGATGGATATATTTACAAGGCCTTGATTTGTGTTTAATATGTAAAATTCAGTGAAACCTATATGAAATTTCCAGTTTTCATTCCTGACAAGCCATTTTACCTGCATTACCACATTAGTCAAAACAAACTTAAAGAGGTGTAATAATATTTTGAATGACTGCTGTAACATATATTCTGTCATCCCACTGCTAGCAGAAAGAATTTATAATCACTTTTCTCTCTGTTTCTCCATCAGAATTACAATAATTCTCTAAGGAGACTGGAAAAATCAAACTAACTGATCTAGAATGTATTTCTGACAAACGCTGATTTTTACCAGTTTCCAATGTATGCTTTATCCAGAATATGAGGACTTTTCTTCCTAGATCCATTTCTGAAAACAAATGTAAAAGAAAAACCTCATTGATTTTTGTTAACAGACTAATTGATTTTAGGCAATTAGTCAGATATACTAACAGAGCTAGTTAATTAGTTAACTGTCCAATATTTCCTATAAGCTGTTACTTAAAATCCTAAAAAAGCTTTGATTTGCATTTCTGGATGTGTTTATCACAGTTTTGTTAACAATGCAGTTTTCCATAACAATATTGAAAGAAAGGACAAGGCACGTTCCTTCAATTAACATGTCTTAAATGTCTTTCAATATGTATTTTTTGCCTGGAGCCCGATACTTCATGGGATTTCAGTTAAACTTGTTTCTAGAACTACTTAGCTAGATCCTCTGTTTGCTGCTTCTCTCTTTATCGTCTTAGTCCCTGCATTATTACCATGAAACACACTAATAATCCACATAAATAACACTTTTAAAGGAAAGTTTAAATCCATTGAACAATTTGCCTGTTTCAAGTTAATCAAATGCTTATGTATTCTTCTGGACTGAGAATACACTGCTTAATATCAAGATCAAATCATCTATGCAGCCCAAAACAAGTTTACCCTGTGTGGTCCTATTTGATGCTTCTATGGCTCCCCACACTTCAAACAGTAGTTTATTATCTCTTCAAATACCTTTGGCCCTTGTTAGTGCAAGGAACATGGATGTAATGTAGAATGAGTTTAAGACTTCCTAGATTACAGATGGAATGACATAGAATCATAGAATCATAGAATCATAGAATCATAGAATAGTTAGGGTTGGAAAGGACCTCAAGATCATCTAGTTCCAGCGCCCCTGCCATGGACAGGGACACCTCACACTAAACCATCCCACACAAGGCTCCATCCAACCTGGCCTTGAACACCACCAGGGATGGAGCACTCACAACCTCCCTGGGCAACCCATTCCAGTGCCTCACCACCCTAACAGGAAAGAATTTCCTCCTTATATCCAACCTAAACTTCCCCTGTTTAAGTTTTAACCCGTTACCCCTTGTCCTTTCACTACAGTCCCTGACAAAGAGTCCCTCCCCAGCATCCCTATAGGACCCCTTCAGATACTGGAAGGCTGCTATGAGGTCCCCACGCAGCCTTCTCTTCTCCAGGCTGAACAGCCCCAACTTCCTCAGCCTGTCTTCATACGGGAGGTGCTCCAGTCCCCTGATCATCCTCGTGGCCCTCCTCTGGACTTGTTCCAGCAGTTCCATGTCCTTTTTATGTTGAGGACACCAGAACTGCACACAATGCTCCAGGTGAGGTCTCACAAGAGCAGAGTAGAGGGGCAGGATCACCTCCTTCGACCTGCTGGTCACACTCCTTTTGATGCAGCCCAGGATATGGTTGGCTTTCTGGGCTGCGAGCGCACACTGAAGCCAGCTCATGTTCATTTTCTCATCGACCAGCACCCCCAAGTCCTTCTCTGCAGGGCCGCTCTGAATCTCTTCTCTGCCCAGTCTGTAGCTGTGCCTGGGATTGCTCCGACCCAGGTGAAGGACCTTGCACTTGTCGTGGTTGAACTTCATAAGGTTGGCATAAAGTGAGAAGAATCTGAAGGACCCCATCCATTTACCTTCACTGTAAGAGCCTGGAACACTGAGATGTGATACCCTTGGGATAGTTAACAACTCATCTCAATCAATATGGCGTTCAAAGGAACATATATGAGTATTTGTAACTTCTCTAACACAGTGGTAGTAATCTCAATTCCACATCCAAGTAGCCTGCTTCTCTCTCTATATATATGCAAAAAACAAGAACATGTTATCAGGTCAACTGTAAGGCAATTGGTTTGACCTCATCAGAGAATAAAATAGAAGACTTTTTAAATAAAGACAGATCATATCAGATGAGCATTTTTTGTGCTTAGAAAGCTCATGATTTTCTGGGCAAGAAAGGAAAAGCATTTGTTTCGGCACTATAGAAGCAAATATTAATTAATCTATGAATGATGTAGTGTAGGCAATAACTGATATATAAAGAAGTAGTAGCTCAGATTGAGTTGAGCTGAAAGAGACTATTAAATACAAAGTCCTCCAACATCACTGGTAGAGACAAAACACCGGTGCTCTGTGTAAACATAAAAAGGAAGGTAAACATGACAGAGGAAGATAAAAAAAGAACATTTCTCACATCAGAATAAGATTTTTAAATATGCTTCAACAGGAACTGAGAGGAATGGTTTCCAAATTCCAGAACATCTGGACTCCGGAGCTTTCCAAAAGACATAGCATAAAGAAAGGCAGTATTTGTATTTAATGTGTTATTTGACAAGCCTTAGAGAATAATTTTATGATGCAACTGTTTGTAGTAATGACATTCGCCTTTTAGACACAGGAGTTTCCACAGACTTGTAGTAACTTGTGGGTGAATGTTTTTGGCCATTTTTATGTTTGTAAATGTAATTATTTGGAGGAATTTGTCCTGAAACTACAGAGTGTTAATTCGAAATGTGGGTGTTCTGTAATTCAGTTCTAGCGGAATGGAATAATTAATATTTGCAGTCACACTTCTCTTATACAAAAATGATTCTTTCTTTTTTATTTCTTACTTTTTTTTTTTACCTTTTTTTTTTTTTTTTATACAGCAATATTTTGTTGCATTCTCTCAGGGCAGAAAATATAATTGTAGCGCAGAAAATAACTGGCACATCACTCATGGTAGCCCTTTGGGACTGTTTTTCTTCTCTTTTAAATGTTACTCTTTAGCTAGGTTGCTTTTGAAATCAAAACAAAATGAAAAAGGAATCATCTGCATTTTAAATGTAAACTGCTGAAATGGAAGCTCAAGTAACAGCTGAGAGAGGGACTTGCTCGGTCTATAACCAAAATAATGTATAATATAAGCTTATTGACAATGTTTTCTTTAAATCTAAGTGGATTATGAAGGGTCATTATGCTTATCCTTTTTAGGAACCTTACACTATACTTACATTTTAAAATAAAACACCATTTCTCTTTCACTTTCTGCTGTGGTACTAACTCATTAAGAGTGCTAGATGGTTAAATTAGGATCTGCTAAAACCACATCACGTCAGGGCATAAGTAATCCAGGAGATTTACGGAAAACATAGAGAGATTTTAGCTGCAGGTGCTGGACTTGCCACTCATGAGTAAGAAATAAGTGGTCAATGATCAATAGGAGACTTGTCTACAGTGACCATTAAGTGGAGGAGTTTAAGACCCTAACATAAACAGAACAGCACTGTAACAGAAAACGAATCAGAACTTCAGTAAAGAAGGCTTGTTCAGGAAACTGGTAGTCCATGTGCATTGGGAGAATGCTCTGAAGGATGTAAAGCTCAGTAGAGCTCATTGATCTTTAAGGACAGCTTCCTCAGTACATGAGCTCTCTCCTTTCCCATGTGCGGTTAAGGTGAACTGGCATGGTTGAAAGTCAGATTGGCTGAGAACATAGAGCCTGAGCTAGCACAAATGCTAAAGTTACACACGAGCGGGACAGAGACATTGCCTAAGCATCCAGGCTTAAAGTTATCAAAGTCAACTTGGATGCAGTTGAAATAGTGACAAATTGAAGGACAAGAACGGCTTCTACACGAATATCAACACCAAAAGCATAGCAGTGGAGACTTAATGGTAATGGATACCGGAGTTAATGAATACTACCTGCTTGTCTGAGCACAGGCTAAGCCAGTTCAACATAGACCTGGAAAGGATGGGAGGAGCAGTAGTAAGCAGAAAAAATATTGTTACTTGATAATTCAGAACCTAATCACTGGAAATTAAAGTGAGCTGCATGGGCTGCTTCTAAGACTATCAAAGAACAAAAGTTACACCATTGTCCCTGGTATGAAAACCATCAGGGTCAATCAACAAAGGAAATTCTTCCCCATAAAAGCCACGCTGCTTATTGCCTAGATGGTTTTAGGACTTCTATGGAACATATGGGCAATCTGGGGACTGTGCAAAACTTGTTATTCTAAGTTTTAAGAAACCATGGGAAGATGTGAAACCTGCTGCAGAAAGTTTAGGAGAAGGACTAAAGATGGGAAAAAGGAAGGTTTAAGGTGGATCAAGGAAGGTCAGAAAGCAAAAAGAGAAAGGTGATCGTGTATGTGGAGGTTACTGTTTCAGCAAAAAATAATGTTTAGGCATGTATAGGCTGTAGAAGGGAAAGCTCAGGGAGCACCTAATGGCTGTTTTCTATTAGTGTTATAGAGGAATTGAAGCCAGACTGTGCTCAAATATGAATGAGCAAGCACAGAAACAGGTTGCCCAGAGAGTCTGTGGAGAGTATGTTGAATATGATTTGTGATCCTCAGCACTAAATTTGTTAAGGCCCTATAGCAACTTGATCTCACCTCAGAACTAATCTCAGTTTGATCAAGGATTGAATTAAAATGCTCAGAGCCTCTCCAAAACTGCACTATTTTAACAGTTATATAATCATACTAAACTGGACAGGAAGTTTACTTCCTCCAGAACCCTAACTCTGTACAGTCCCAAGTGCTAAAAAATGCAGGAAGCCCTGTTGTGGCCCTCTGCTTCTGTAAGCCTTCTCTGCTTACGTATGTGAAGTCTCACCATTTCATTTAGTTTAACAAATGAATCAGGCAGTCTAAATCTCTCCCTCAATTTTTGCTATAATTGTGTTAAGTAACCTTACCTTGGAGGATCTTTGTGTCTATGCATCCTCAGTGACACAGCCTCAAGACATTGTTGTGATGTTTCATAGGTCAAACCTAAACTCTGATTGTGGCAGAAAGATATTATCTTCTCACTGTTTATCTCCTGCTTTGGTAGAGGATAAACACTTACAGATGTCTACTAACTGTTTGGCACATCCTGAAGTTACTAATGTCACTATCATACTATAGACATTTCAGAGGCAAAGCTCTGTTTTCCTAGAAGCAATGAGGGAGCAGCTGTGCCAAGCCTGCTACTCCTAATCCACTGCCTAATACTGTATACCCCATTTGCAAAGGAAATACTCTCCTGACTGCACGTTAGTGCCAATGTGCATCGCAAGAGTCATCTTCTCAGAAAGATTTTCAACTGAAAGAAATCTTATGAGGAAAAAACACCTCATTAGACTATGTAGAAGATTAATACTGCTCCATACAGTGTTTCTGGGATTGCTGTGTGCCAAGGGCTAGTGCCACACACCAGTCAAACCAGCTGATTGAAAGAATACATCAGTTCGCTCCAGCAGCTGGCTCTTAAAGAGGTCGGATGGAGTAAGACAGTTCAGTAGTCTTACCAAGAGGTAAGTCATCTTAAGCACAGGTGCATTTAGATCCAATGGGTGACTTAATTTTGAAAACTACAGATAATGTACTCAACCTCTGTCACAAAAAAAGCTTCAATTAAACATGATCAATGAGAACTTAATTGTCACTTCATGGGAGTTTTGATCCATGTGTGATTTCTCAAATCCCTGTGCTGCTCAGGTCCTGTGTTGATTCCTAATGCTTTTGGTTCAGTATTTCCATCTTCTTGCCTTTTTTTGCCTTCTACACCTATAAGGCATTTCTTAATAGCATTATACAATCATAGAATAGCTGGGGTTGGAAAGGACCTTAAGATCATCTAGTTCCAAGGTGCTATGCAGAACCAGCTTCTTCCATCCAGATGCTTTATTGCATGCATCATGAATGGTTGCCTCACTTACCATTTTCTTTCACTTGTGATTTCCAAACTGTGTCCATCTAATTTATGTCAGGTTAAATACAAATAATACATTCTGTGTTTTGAGGTCAGTGTTCTCTCAGTTCCTTTCCTAACAACACTCTATACAGGCTGTTTTGGAGCTGACAACAGTATTTGAATCCCATTACCTATGTAGCACAATTTGCAATTTGTTCTGTGGAAGACTGTAGGAATTTCTGTCTTTAGGCTGAACTATAGGTTTGAATGAAGAAATGAATTCTTTAGTGTTTATCAACCTACAGATTTCTGATTCTAGCACATTCTGAACTCAAGCAGAGGATATACTCCTCACATCTAAAATACCCTTTGAAAGACTAGGCTTTCAGAAGGATAGTATAGGAGAATATATTGCTTCTAGAATCCACTTAGGACTTAGAGGTTTCACGAAGTAACTGCCACATTGGAGCTCTTTCTTAAGTGTACCTAAGATTCAAATGAATCAAGCAAAGTCAGCTGAGCCCAGGTAGATATTATTCTGCATGTCTCAGAGCTGAAATATGTTTATTTTATCTTCTTTGACAGAGATGGCTGGTTCTGTGCCAGCAGAGCCTTCATTCACTTCCAGAAGAGGTACACATAAAAACGGTTAGGAGGATTAGGACATGAAGCACAGCTTTTCAGAGGTATTGTTTCTGTCAAAGAAACAAACAGAGGCTTAAAAATGCAAGCAACAGATGAAAAAACTGCACACTTGTTTCATCTGCACAAACCTGCTCTCTCTCTTAAATAAAGTGAGATGTGCTCTGAAATCTTGTGAGGTTTTTACCTAATTTGCAGTTAAAAGATTTTGAAGCAGCATGAATTTCAAGGAACAAGGAAAGGGAAGAGAAGGTCAAAGGAGATCAAAATTCATCTTAAACCACCTTCTAACCTTGAAGAGAAAGACATGCATTGTGTAAACCCTGGAAGCAAGGTGCACTCTATAAGAATAGCTAATTTGAAATGATTGCAATGAAATAGGCCGCCTTGGAAATCAGGCTGGTATGTGTGACTTTTTTGTAAAAGATTTTGGTAAGAGATTTCTAAAGTTATCATCCTGACTTGTTTTATAAGTAGAGGACCATAACTTCAATTTGAAGAATCCCTTGCTTGCCTTGCATTGTCTTGCCTTGCCTTGCCATGCATTGCCTTCCTTTCTTCCTGCACTTTACATACTGAGAACACAAATTTGTACAAAGTGAAGAGTTCAAGGTGAAAGCTACAAGACAAAGAGATCAAAGTAAGCTCTGGGACTTTCCACATTTTTTAATTTCATTTCTCCTGCCCCTGATGTTTTTCAGTAAGAGGAAGCTCAGCTATGGGTCATATAGAGTTCAAAACTATTTTAATTGCTTCTGTAAAGAACAAAATATAAATGTATCAAACCATCACCGAATAAAACAAGAAAGTGTTTCACGTTTACTTAGCTATAGTAAGTGCTCTGTGGTTTGTGACCTATCAGTTGTAAGTATTACGAATGCCAGAGGTCCCTGGTCAAAGTTCCTTGGGCAGATGTAGTTTGTATTTGTCCTGTACATAAGTGAGCCTGCAGTAGTGATCAGAGCTACATTCATGAAATGTGAAATTGCTCCCAAAATCTTTCAGTGAGGGAATAAATGTCATGCATTATATATATCATGGAGACTGAGGAGCAAAGAGATTAAGGACCCAGTGAAGAGAATTATGAAATTGCATGTGTTAAAATTGAAGGGAAAATCTTTCTTGTCACACAATGGACAAGACCAGTAAAAATTTTAAATTGTGTGAGAAAAATCAACTATTTAATGCCAAAGGAACAAAACAGAGCAATTTTACTCTTGGAAGATTAAATGTTCATCTTTATCTATTCATTTGTTGCTATTCTTCTGGAGACTTTAATTTGACCCTTTTCAGCTTGCCCTGAAATAAAAGGATATAGCAAAATTCCAGTAATGGAAATGGAAAGTTCATTTACGCATCAGAAGCACACCTGAACATAAAAGTAAGTATCAACAAGGAATTCAAATGTTTTCATATTTTTATCTCTGAACTTCTGATGCTATTTCAGACATCTCCAGTGTTACAGATTTGGGACTTGAACACGTAGGTTTTAAACATGAAGTTGCTTTTCCTCTCATTTACATAATGTAAAAAGATGTGCTAATGTTCTCTTAAAATGCTTACCAGTTTTACATAGCACATAGATATTGTCTTCAGGAGATGATGATAAAAGATTCCGTGTTTGAATTTCATTATGAGCCCAAAATACAGACTGACTTTCCCTGGGGTTTTTAAGGTATTAGCAGAATGAATCATGGTTCTCATGGCATTTGTAGCTAATATGATGTAATTTTATGGTTAAGAACTTGCAAAAATAGTTTTAGTTGTCACTGTTACTATGTAGTGGGGTGAACCAGCAACCAGACTTCAGCCATGCATCCTAATGGGTAGATCGAAATGTTGGACACTGTTGGAGCCAGGATTTCACCTAATGTCTTGAGATAGGAGTAAAAATATCATACATGTAAAAGGAGACGTATACATTTCTGCTATGGTGATTTAAAAGGCCTTTAAAAGAAGTATATGGTAAGCATTAAGTAAATTCTAAGTACTGGAAATAGAAGCCTGATACCTATTTTTAGAAAGAAGTACATGTGAGAGAAAACAGTGTAGATACTGCAGGCCTGCTCTCCCATAAATACTGAAGTAGCAACCCATTTGTTCTTTATTTTTAAACAAACACCTTGTCTCATCACCATAAATATACAAGTCATACTCCCACGAGGCTTTATTAGCTTGTTCACATATATGAAAGATTATAGTCTGAAAGCAAACGCATTATCTTGCTTATAAATTAAATAAATGCATTCTAAAACAAAAACATATATTGAGTTTATTTCGCATAAAAGCTTGTACATGACCATAATGTTTTAAATAATGAATGGTTCTAATAGGCAAACATTCATGCAAAAATAAAAAAATAAAAAAAATAACAAATTTGTGAAGAGCGTAGAATTACAGAGTGTGAAATGTAAATGGTTTGGATGCTTTTAGCAGAAAGTTGCAGTCTGGCTTGGATGAAACAAAGCAGGATCTGTCTCTAGTTCTGACAACCGTCTATCATGCAAATGAAGGAGAAGGTTTTTTTCAGTTTCTTTGTTTCCTTTTCTTTGCCCTCCTTGCCTATGTAGATTATTACACCTTAATAACAAGATCCCTGTCTTACCTTATCTACAGAACTATTCTCAGCTGGCATCTCTAGGTGATACTGTTATCTAAATGATGTTAACAACTTCAACATTTTTCAAGAATTAAATCTACAAAATATAACTGCAGAAACAGCTCCTCTTTGCTCAATGCACTGTGTGTTTGTTTAGACAAAAATAAATCTAATACAAGTATTGACAGCTGAAAGAAAGAAGGAAGGTCTCTTAGTGACATTCAGTGAAAGGACAAGAGGCAACGGGCACAAACTGAAATACAGGAAATTCCATTGAAACAGAAAGAAAACTGGTTTTTAACTGTGAGTTGGATAAGACACTGGAACAGGCTGCCCAGAGAGGCAGTGGAACCTCCGCCCTTAGGGACATTCAATCTCCAACTGGATACAGACCTGGGCAACCTGCTTTAGCTAGCCCTGCCTTCATCAGGGAATGACACTAGGTGATCGCCAGAGGCACCTTTGACACTTCAGCCATTCTGTGACTGTGTGATTCTGTGTTTGGATTTCATACCAGTTTTGACTACCAAGTTGTAGTTTAATACACTTTAAGCTGGGCATTAAAACTTTCTTATTCAGGTTACAGTAAGTGTATGGTCTTACTTCTAATTTCTTATCTGAATGTAGTTAAATTCAGCTTCTGGCAAGAGAAATTTGTGATGCCTTTGTCTTCAAGAATAAAAAGCTCTCCAGATTCTGACAGCTTCATCAGAGTTCCACTTCAAGGTCTTTCACTAAGAAGACTGCAGCACTTCACACATCTCTTTACAAGGCCTTCCATGTAACCGTTTTGTCTATTATGCTATTATTGTGTCAGTAAATCAATGCATTTTCATATACCTATTAAACTGTATTTTAAAACCCACTGCTCAAGCAACTTCTCTGAACTTGACACCTACTCAGACCCTATCACGTGTTACAAATCATTTGTAAGGCTATAAATGTGCTTCTTGTGTTCGTCTTTTTTGTGTTTTACATGTGTTCATTTGTGATTTTTGTCGAAACACAAACACTTTCATTGTTAATTGTCTTTGTTTTATTTTCTAGTACAGGAAACCAAAGTGATTCAAGAACCTTTCCAAAAATAAAGATGACACGCTGGGAAAAATTACCTTTATTTCCCCATATCACTAGAGTATTACTCTCAATTTAGAAGCAGGACATTCAGAGGTTTTGATTCATTAGAAATAAAATGACTGCAGTTTGGTCATGAACTCAAGAATGAATTATTTACATAACTGGCCAAGAGGTTTGTTCATGATGCAAAATGGAGACTATATGAATTCTTTTATGTTACATATTTTGTTCCAGTTCAAAAATCTGTCAAACCTACCCACCCAATCTCTGCTGGGAGCAATGGCCAAGAAGACTACTTGGAAAATGGTCAAATAGTCACTCTTTCTAGAGCTTAGTTCAAGCCTGGCCCAGAGCCTATCACCTATGAATTTTATTCATATTAGGAATTAAGAATTAACAAACAGCAGTTAGCATAAATTAGGCCAAATTGACAGAAGTGTTAGTATGTGAACTTTAGCCAACCCTACAGGACTGGGAATTAGGTTTGTTATAAGAACAGAGGAGATCCTTGAGAGTAAACAACTTGTCAATCACTGAGAAAGTTGCAAAGAAGAGAAGCAAATTATGATCATCAGCAATGGTGACAGCGTTTTCAGATGCCAAGTGAATCTGAATGAGCTGAATAAGAATTGGATATTTTCTATCCAATTCTATAATTTGCTACATCCAAAGTCATTTATGGCACAAACATTCTTTATTCAAGCAAGGTGTCATCCTGGATTTATAAGTATACTGGATTTATCTGAGGAATACTTCTACATACACCCCAAAGACCATGTCTCTACTACAGACATTGGCTATAGTAAAGATCTGAGCCACCAAAACCCCCAGCTGGTCAACCAGAGATAACCTAAGCACTGTAGTTTTTAAATCAGAAGGAACTTCAGAACCTACAGGTTAAGTTGTGCAAGCTGGGGGATTGTTTATTTTCCTAACTCTGTCATAACTACACATCATTTTTTGAACTAGTAAATGGAAAAGCTTTGTTGCAACCACAGGGACAGCAGTAGCTTTCTACTATGGATTGAGCTTGGTGGGCTGCCAGACACATATACAGCTGCTCTCTCACTCCTTATCAACAGGACAGGGGGACAAATACGGTGGAAAATCTTGTAGGTCTAGACAAAGACAGGGAGATCACTGTACTTGGTGAGTATTACCAGTTCATTGCCTGAGTTCATCTGCTATAACTGGGGGACCCATCTCAGTTTAAACTGAACAGCTTTCAGGGGACAAGCTTGAAGCTGAGACTTGAAGCTTAACTTTCCTGCTCCTTACATAACTTGGATGATCCTTGATCCAAAAAATGAAAAATACCTACAAACAGTAGTCACCAGTTTTTGTTAGTGTGGTAAAACTATACAATATGAAAGGTATTTTCCAGCTTTGATCTCCATAGTAAAAAGATATTTTTTACACTTGCACAATTTGAGAGTCATGTCAGTTACCTTTTTACATTTTCTCTTAGTTTGACTTAATTGAGAGCAGGAGAGCAAACATAACTATACAGAACACTATTTCTGTTCTTGAGATCCATTTGTGAGCAGGCTGCCCCCCTAAGGTTCCCTGTGAGCAACAAAGTCTGTAGTCTGTGATGTTCTTTTGCATCTTGTTTTTTTCTGTATCAGAGTGAAGTATGTTGTGTGGATTGGTTGTTGCTGTGCTAATCATCACAGATGTGCATAACTCTTAACAGTTACAGGTGCAGAAGTTTGCTGCTCTGCTGTAGGCCTCCAATCTGTTCTTCTGAAACAGCTCAGCAACAAAAACTTTTCTCTCTCCTTTGTAAATACTTAAGGAACCCATCTGAAAGGCTTGGTTTTTTAATGCAAAATACATTATTCTCTTCAATTTATCACGTCTTTTTTAACTCAGGAAATAAGTATAGAAAGTTAAGCAATCATGGTGGTAAGAAATGCCAATCACTGCTTGTCCTGATGGATAAATATGCTTCTTTGCATGTTATTTCTTGTCTGCTAGTAGGGGTTCTGACAGACTAAACTGAAGCAATATTTAAAGCATATATTCAATCCCTCTCCTCATCATAAAGTACAGTAGCAATGCAGAAAAATGGTAAACATGAATAAAGAAAGTAGATATATAAATCAGTAGATAGATTAATATAGAAGCAGATAGATTCATATAATAGATTAATCCTCCAAGGAATATGATGGCAAAATCTATCTTTTATTACCATTTCTTTTGGCCAACCAATGAAAGAAAACATTACCTGTTCTCTGTACAGGACAAAGAGATGCTAATGGCTAGTTTTATCCAAGTAATCTATAACACGTCTGTATTATTATATCTAGCAATTTGGAGTATGTTGCTGGCCAGTAATATCCCAAACCAGTTAAGGACTAGGAAAATATATTTGTTCAGATTTAGACTAGCCATCATCCTGTCATATTAAAACTTTCTGCCTCTGAAAAGCTTAGTTTTGGAGTTCTGCAGAGGTTTGGGTAATTGCGGAAGGTATTGGATAGATACATCTCAAAGTTATGACTGAAAGATCTATCTACACAATAAAACCTTTCACAGTTTTGGTCGATGAGAATCTTAACATGAGCCAGCAGTGTGCGCTTGCAGCCCAGAAAACATATCCTGGGCTGCATCAAAACGAGCGTGACCAGCAGGTTGAAGGAGGTGATCCTGCCCCTCTACTCTGCTCTCAGGAGACCTCACCTGGAGTATTGTGTGCAGTTCTGGTGTCCTCAACATAAAAAGGACATGGAACTGCTGGAACAAGTCCAGAGGAGGCCACGAGGATGATCAGGGGACTGGAGCACCTCCTGCATGAAGATAGGCTGAGGAAGTTGGGGCTGTTCAGCCTGGAGAAGGCTGTGCGGAGACCTCATAAGAGCCTTCCAGTATCTGAAGGGGGCTATAAGGATGCTGGGTAGGGACTCTTCATTAAGGACTGTAGAGTAATGGGTTCAGACTTAAACAGGGGAAGTTTAGACTGGATATAAGGAAGGAGTTCTTTACTGTAAGGGTGGTGAGGCACTGGAATGGATTGCCCAAGGAAGTTGTAGTGCTCCATCCCTGGCAGTGCTCAAGGCCAGGCTGGACAGAGCCTTGGATGGCATTGTTCAGTGTGAGGTGTCCCTGCCCATGGCAGAGGGGTTGGAACTGGATGATCTTAAGGTCCTTTGCAACCCTAACTATTCTATGATTCTATTAGCACTGTTGCCAAAGATTAAAATTTCAATCCTCTTTGCTATTACTCCTAAGGGCAAAACTAGGTCTTCCTTGTTGTGTCTTTTTTACCCATAAGGAATAAATTCTAAAGGATTAGTAGATCAAATGAAAGGTGAAGTGCTATTTTTGGTTTTCTTCTTTATATGGCAGAAGGTAGAACTGGCGTGTTGAAAATGCCTTATTGCAAAATGCACTTACAGTACCAGACTCACTGGAAGCAAGGTACTAATGAATGAGCAAAAGAGAGACTACTGCAGGAAATGTATGAAGACCTTAAGTGCCCAGAGGGCTCTATTACTTGTTGCAGAGGATAAGGAAAGAGGTGGGGTGGGAAAAACACATGCACAAAGAAAGCACAACCCAGGAACACACAAGGTGTATGAATGATAGACATAGAAAGAGCATTTGTGTAGGCCTAAAGTAAAGGGAAATACAAAGTGACAGTTGTCTTATTATAAAAGAGAGACTGCCTTAACCTTTACTTTGCATTTTTGTTGGTGGTGTTTTTCTGTGTTCTGTCTCTTTGGCATACTTTTAAAACTATCAAACTCTCTATAACTGTTTCGCAATTCACCTACTTAGTTGAATGCCAGGCTTTTCTTTCAGTAATCCTGACAGCCCTAAACAGAATGAGAAGCAGATCAGACCTACAGAATCATCAGCTGCCACTGAAGATAGGATTAAAAAATTGCACATTTCAAATGAGGAATAGTGCTGTTTCTTTATTTTCTCTTTGTTGCTTGCTGAAAACAGCAGAGGAGACCAATAGAGCAGAGAGGGGAGCCGACACCAGCAAGAAGTGAAAGAGTATTTTAAGAAGTGAGTAGTGTGTGGAAAGTCTCATTAAAAAAAAAAAAAAAGAAAGAATCACAGCAGCAAGAAATTCGGTCTAGGTTCTAAAATTCTTTCATCCATCTGTCACTAATTAAAAAGAATGTCAAAGAACATATGGTCATGAAACTACAGGGAGTTAAAAAAGAAAATCAAAGGAGCTGCACTAACTGTGCACCTAAATAACAGTTTTCAGTAAGTGCCTGACAGAAAGGTAGACACAGGGTAGGACAGTGCCTTAAAATGAGGGAGCACAAAAAATTCAGCTATGATGACTTCTTTTCCTTTTCTGATACTAAAAATTGCAGAAGTGATGAAAAACTTCCCTTGAAAAACAGAAGGGAAACAGGCTTTGAGGGAGACCAGGCTCCTTCTGTTAGTTTGTATGTCAATGTTTTCCATGAATGTCATCCTTTTCTAACTGCTTTTGTTGATCTTCTCTTCCTCTAAATTCTACTGACTTCTGTATTAAGAAAAAATCATAATTGACATTTTCTTATGTTCAATTCATTATTAAGGACTGTAGTTTTCAAGAATTTAAAAATTATTTTAAATAATAATAGTCTCTTATGTCTTACAGATTGAACAGAAAAATGAGACAAGAGTATCTAATATTTTGGTTTAATAAATAATATTATGTGGAATGTATTATACTAGGAATATTAAATGAATATTTTTTTTATTACCACCACTTATCCTATACAGAATCTATTTCAATAGTCACATATCATTTTCTCTTTCTTAGCAGTCTGCATAATGCTGTTTATTCTTTAACATCATAATCATAACTTCCTCGTAATTCAATCTAATGGCATTGTGGGTTTTATATGGGGAGCATTGCAGTACCCTGCGATTTATCTTTTCTGCTTTTCCTCATCAAAGTAATTTTTCACTCTTGTCCTTATCAGTCCTACTTCCATGTTCATCCATATTCCTACCAATTCTCCTTTTTCTCTTGCAGCAGTTCTTTTTGGGGGAGGAAGTATGGAATAATTAAGTAGCGACAGTCTGCAGGAAGTGTGTCCTTATCAAGAATTTTTCAAAAAGCCACATATCCCTCAAAAAATACTCCTTTTTCTATGCAAAACTCTTCCTCTGGAAAAGCCCTTTCAATAAAGTTCCCCTGTTTAAAATTGAATAAATCAATACTTAAAAACCATAAAGAGTAACCATATTGTTTTTAAAAAATGCCCTTAATAATACTGAAAAACAACTGGGTTTAAAGGCTTTTTGATACTGAAAACATAAAAGATCATTTTAAAGTGCTCAGGCATTATCACATTTTATATATGACACTTTTCTTCAAAATTTTCATTTATGAAATGCAAGGAGTTGCAGGGTTTGTTTCTCAGTTCAGGAATTGCTTCCAAAATCTCCAGCAATTTAAGTTGTGAAGATTACTCGCAGTTGAGTATATCAAAATATAACAGAGCCCTTCCTATATGTACTCATTCATCCATCATCCACAGATTGCTGGAGGCTGGGAAAGCATATGTAATGGGGGAGTGAGAAGGGAAGATACCACATACATCTCGTATGTTCTTACAAACCTCTGTAGGCATCTGATGCTGGTATACAACATCCACTTCTGCTCTTGATTCAAGATAAATACCACAGGCCTGAATAAGACAAAATACAAAACTTACTAGTCTTGAATCAGAGCATGGAAATGCACCCACAGTCATTGTTCTGAACATTACCCCCTACACATTCTTAAAAATAACAAAAATTAAACTTTTACTGAAAATAATTTCCAGTTCATGTCTTTGTCTTTATTTGCTGGATTCCTTCAGGATCTTCATAAACCCTATAACATGACACCTTTACATGCTTCCCCATCTATCTAGATTGCTATAAATAAAGGAGGGACAGAAGCTCTTCCATGGGAAGTACAAGAGAGCAGCTTAATTTTATTTCTCTATTTAATATCTCTATTTCCACTGACTCTACGGTTCTGTCCGCGCTCTCTCTGATAGCTATGCAGAAGAGCACATGGTGCCATCTGGCTCAGTTTAGCAGAAAGTTGGGTCAGCAAAGGTTGCCAGGTAACACACATTCAGTAAGGGTGGGATATAGAAATATACCAGTCCATAGTGTGGTCTCCCGGTTTTAGCTGGGGTAGAGTTAATTTTCTTAACAGTAGCTAGTATGGTACTGTAGTTTGGATTTGTGACCATAACAGTGTTGATAACACAGGGATGTTTCTGTTACTGCTGAGCAGTGCTCACACAAAGCCAAGGCCTTTCCTGCTCCCCACACCACCACACCAGTGAGCAGGCTGTGTGTGAACAAGGAGCTGGGAGGGGACAGAGCTGGGACAGGGGATCCCAACTGATCCAAAGGATATTCCAAACCATATTACATCATGCTCAGCATATGAAGCTGGGGGAAGAAGGAGGAAGGGGGGAAGTTCAGAGTATTGGCGTTTGCTTCCCAAATCACTATTATGTGTGATGGAGATTTGCTGGAGATGACTGAACACCTGCCTGGGATGGAGAGTAGTGAGTGAATTCCTTGTCTTACCTTGCCTGTGTGTGTGGCTTTTGCTTTAACTATTCAAGTGCCTTTATCTCAAGCCAAAAGTTTTCTCACTTTCACCCGTCCAATTCTCTCCATCCCATCGCAAGGGGAGTTAGTGAGTGGCTGTGTGAAGCTTGGTTGTTGGTTAGGGCTATACCATGATATATAGAATGGTACTAGTTCTTACTCCGCTCCTAGGCTTCCTTGTTTGGAGAATTATTTCCTTCATCCCACAGGAAAACTTTGATTTTCCCTGAAATGCAAAACCTGATTTTCACTGGTGTGAATCACAGATTCCAGCATTGTGACAACGAACACTGAGCTTTATAACATACTGTGTTGAAACTTCAACCTTAGCATACCAAAGTAATCTTTGCTTCTTACATTTCACTCTGATAAACAGAATAGTTCATCTTTCTTTATTCTCTCACTGAAATAAATGTTTTATAGATTCAAGAAATATTCTTGTCACTCTCCTCTGAACCCTGCTCATGGTCAAGCACAACTAACATCAACCTTATCATTAGAATTTCTTCCTAATAACACAAATTGCTTTTGGCAGCTGCACAGATTGCTTTGAAAGTTTGGCCCTGTGCAGTTCATCAAAAAAACCTAGTAAGATTCTCAGTCATAGCTGAGATCTCTGAAAGTGGAACCTTTTGGCTTTTGTGAGAGGTATTTAGCCTTGATGAACCAAGGTCTGGATTCTTTTCTTCCTCAAGTGTGCTTCAAAGCACTGCAGTGCATATTCATCAGAGTTCAAGTACCCTGATTATTGAAAAAGAACAATCAAATAAGCATCAGATTACAGTTAATTTAAACCAATTTTACTGGCTGCAGTATGGTGAAGGAGGAGTTATATATTTTTCACTCACTTTCAGTATGCTTTTATGCCTTACTGTGTTCCTTTTAATGTCAAAACAGAAAAGATGGAAGAAAATGAGGCAGAAGAAAGAAAAAAACTGAGGGGAAAAATGCAGAACATTAAAAAAAAATAAATTAAAAAATATTTATATTGTATTCTATATTTTTTCCAAATTTTCCTGTTTTTTTTCATTGGTTATTGGCACAGTGAATGACTACAAAACAACTGAATGGGTAAGTTTCCAACCGTACCATTAAGACATCCATATAAAAGACACAAGGCCTCTTTGTTCAGACATCCGTGATTAGGGAAAGGATTCAAGCAGAAGTACTAGCCATGGCTGAGAGTAGAGTCGGGGATTTCTAGAGAGATCTCAAACCCTACAAAGTTGCGGGACCCAAGAAGCTGTTTCCAAGGATGAAATGTCCTTGAAAGCCACCCTCTGTCACCTTCAACGGGTTGTGAAGATTGGGGAAGATCCCCAATGACTGGAGAAAAGCACCCATCACACATATCTGCAAAAGATAAAGGCCCCTCACCTCAGTCCCAGGGGAAATAATGGAGTGAATCCTTTTGAAACACGATTCTGGGCACATAAAATAGAAAGCAGTTTGTAACAATTAGCATGAATTTATCATGGGTATCATGCATGACCAACCAAGTTGCTTCCTGTGCTAAACTGCCTGGATTTGTGGCTGAGGGAGGCATGATGGATGTCATTTACTTTGATTTCTAGAGAGGTTTTTAACACTGTCTTACAAAACATTCTTCTATTTAAGTTAGCATGTCTGGGCAACCGGATGAATAAAACACTGGTTAGGTGCTCAGCCTTAGAGAGCACTTGTTAAGAGATATTTCACCCATAGAATAGTGAAAAGAGAAATATAACAGATGTCTCTCTTGGGATCTTTCCTGTTGAACACCACATCTCAAGTAAGATGTGGGGTTAACTCTCATTGTTAGCAGATGACACCAAACTGCGGGAACCAGTTGATATGCTTGAAAGTAGGAGGCTGCTACTCAGTGAGACCTCGCAGACTACAGGTGAACAAGAATCTAATGAAATTCAACAAGCACAAATGCAAAGCCCTATACCTGGAAAGGAAGAACTTTCCCTGTGATGCTAACAGTATCCTGGGATGCATTAGAAGTGTGGCCAGCAGGTCGAGATGATCCTTCATCTCTGCTCAGCACTGGTGAGGACAAACCTGGAGTGCTGTGTCCAGTTCTGGGGGTCCCCATACAAGCGAGATATAGATCTACAGAACAGATTCCAACTAAGAGCCACTACTTAGAATAAGGGTCTGGAGCATCCCACATGTGAGGAAAAGGAATGCCAAGAGAATTTAGTTTCTTTGACAGCATAACTCATTGTATTTGGTTTACATGGCAAGGTTTTGGTACTTGTGGTTGCAGAGGTGGCTTCTGTGAGAAGAGATAAGGAGCTGCCACCCTGTAAGAATGAACCAGCTCTGCGACTCCAGCAGACCCACCACTGGCCAAAGCTGAGTCTACCGGGGACATTGGTGATGACTCTGTGATATCATATTTAAGAAAACCATAAGTAAGGTTGCAGATGGGAGAGGAGTGAGAAACATGTGAGTGGAACAGCCCTGAAGACATCAATATCAGAGAAGAAAGAGGATGTTGCAGGTCCACCCACCTTTACAGTGGTTGAGGTCTTCTAACCACTAAACTGCAACTGATTATAGTGATGTAGAATCATAGAATCATAGAATAGTTAGGGTTGGAAAGGACCTTAAGATCATCCAGTTCCAACCCCTCTGCTATGGCAGGGACACCTCACACTAAAAAATGCCACCCAAGGCTTCATCCAACCTGGCCTTGAACACTGCCAGGGATGGAGCATTCACAACCTCCCTGGGCAACCCATTCCAGTGCCTCACCAACCTCACAGTAAAGAACTTCCTCCTTATATCCAATCTGAACTTTCCCCGTTTAAGTTTGAACTCATTACCCCTTGTGCTATCACTACAGTCCCTAGTGAAGAGTCCCTCCCCAGCATCCCTATAGGCCCCCTTCAGATACTGGAAGGCTGCTATGAGGTCCCCACGCAGCCTTCTCTTCTCCAGGCTGAACAGCCCCAACTTTCTCAGCCTTTCTTCATACGGGAGGTGCTCCAGTCCCCTGATCATTCTCGTGGCCACCCTGTTAGGGTGGTAAGACACTGGAATGGGTTGCCCAGGGAGGTTGTGAGTGCTCCATCCCTGGCAGTGTTCAAGGCCAGGTTGGATGAAGCCTTGTGTGGGATGGTTTAGTGTGAGGTGTCCCTGCCCATGGCAAGGGGGTTGGAACTAAATGATCTTGAGGTCCTTTCCAACCCTAACTATTCTATGATTCTATGATTCTATGGTCATCCTCGTGGCCCTCCTATGGACTTGTTCCAGCAGTTCCATGTCCTTTTTATGTTGAGGACACCAGAACTGTACACAATGCTCCAAGTGAGGTCTCACGAGACCAGAGTAGAGGGGCAGGATCACCTCCTTCGACCTGCTGGTCACGCTCCTTTTGATGCAGCCCAGGATACGGTTGGCTTTCTGGGCTGCAAGAGCACACTGAAGCCGGCTCATGTTCATTTTCTCATCAACCCCAAGTCCTTCTCCGCAGGGTCGCTCTGAATCTCTTCTCTGCCCAACCTGTAGCTGTGCCTGGGATTGCTCCGACCCAGGTGTAGGACCTTGCACTTGCCATGGTTGAACTTCATGAGCTTGGCATCAGCCCACCTCACAAGCGTGTCAAGGTCCCTCTGGATGGCATCCCTTCCCTCCAGCGTATCAACCGGACCACACAGCTTGGTGTCATCGGCAAACTTACTGAGGGCACACTCAATCCCACTGCCCATGTCAGCAATGAAGATGTTAAACAAGACCGGTCCCAACACCCATCCCTGAGGGACACCACTCGTTACTGGTCTCCAGCCGGACATCGAGCCATTGACCACAACTCTTTGTGTGCGGCCGTCCAGCCAGTTCTTTATCCATAGAGTGTTCCATCCATCAAATTGATATCTCTCCAATTTAGAGAGAAGGATGTCGTGTGGGACAGTGTCAAACGCTTTGCACAAGTCCAGGCAGATGACATCAGCTGCTCTACCCTTGTCCATCAGTTCTGTAGCCCCATCATAGAAGGCCACCAAATTGGTCAGGCAGGATTTCCCCTTAGTGAAGCCATGCTGGCTGTCACCAAGCACCTTGTTGTTTTTCATGTGCCTTAGCATGCCGTCCAGGAGAATGTGCTCCAAGATTTTGCCAGGCACAGAGGTGAGACTGACTGGTCTGTAATTCCCTGGGTCTTCCATTTTCCCCTTCTTGAAAATGGGGGTTATATTTCCCTTTTTCCAGTCGTCGGGAACTTCACCTGACGCCATGATTTTTCAAATACGATGGCCAGTGGCTTAGCAACTTCATTCGCCAGCTCCTTCAGGACCCATGGATGAATTTCATCAGGTCCCATGGACTTGTGCGTGTTCAGATTTTTAAGATGGTCTCAAACCAAATCCTCTCCTACGGTGGGCCCAAGGTCTTCATTCTCACAGTCTCTGCGTCTGCCTTCCAAGACATGGGTGGTGTGGCCAGAGCATTTGCCAGTAGAGACTGAGTCAAAGAAGTCATTCAAAACCTTAGCCTTCTCCAAATCCTGTCTAACCAGTTCTACATACAGCTTCCTGAGGGGGCCTATGTTGTCCCTAGTCTGTCTGTACCTATAGAATCTCTTCCTGTTATACTTAACAACCCTAGCCAAGTTTAACTCTAACTGGGCCTTAGCTTTCCTAACCTGGTCCCTAGCTTCCCAGACAACATCCCTGTACTCTTCCCAGGCCACCTGCCCTTGCTTCTACCTTTTATAAACCTCTTTTTTCCTTTGAATTTTCCTCAGCAGCTCCTTATCCATCCAAGGAGGTCTCCTGGCCCTTCTGCCGCACTTCCTTCTAGTTGGGATGCAGCACTCCTGAGCTTGTAGCAGGTGATCCTTGAATATCAACCAAGAGTCTTGGGCCCCCCTGCCCTCCAGGGCTATATCCCATGGAACCTTACTAAGCAGGCTCCTGAAGAGGCCAAAGTCTGCTCTCTTGAAGTCCAGGGCAGTGAGCTTGCTGCATGCTCTTCTCACTCTCCTGAGGATCTCAAATTCGACCATCTTGTGATTGCTGCATCCAAGGCTGCGCTGGAGCATCACATTTCCAACGAGCCCTTCCCTGTTGGTGAGCACAAGGTCAAGCATGGCACCTGTCCTTGTTGGCTCCTCTATTAGTTGCAGGGGAAAGTTGTCTTCCACACAATCGAGGAACCTCCTGGATTGCTTGTGCCGTGCAGTGCCATTGTTCCAACAGATGTCAGGGTGGTTGAAATCTCCCATGAGAACAAGGGCCTGCGAGCGTGAGGCTTTTCCTATCTGTCTGTAGAGTGCTTCCTCTTGATTAGGCAGTCTGCAACAGGTCCCCACAATAATGTACCCCATGGTTCTTCTCCCTTTAACCCTGACCCACAAACTCTCTGTAAACTGCTCACCTGCCCCCAGACAGAGTTCCATACTCTCCAGCCTATCCCTAACATGAAGGGCAACTCCCCCTCCCCGCCTGCCGGGCCTGTCCTTTCTAAAGAGCCTGTAACCTTCCATTCCAACACTCCAGTCATAGAAGCCATCCCACCATGTTTCTGTGATGCCTATTATATCATACCTCCGCAAACGTGCACACTCTTGTTTGTTTCCCATGTTATGGGTGTTTGTATAGAGGCATCTGAGCCAAGCTCCAAATGAAGCCAGCTCATTGGCTGGAGTGGCTGGAATATCTCTACGTTGCTCCAAGCATTTATTACAGGTTCTGGCAACTGACTGGGTGTGTTAGGATGGAATGATGCCCCCCTCCCCCAACACATCTAGTTTAAAACATCCTTGACCAGTCCGGCAAGCCTCCTACCAGAACTGCTGTTCCCCTTCATTGTCAGACCAGCTCCAACAGCCCCCAGTAGACCTGGCCTACTAACTTCAGTCCTATGTTCAAGACACCCAAATCACTGACTATGGCACCACTGTTCTAACCATTTATTAACCTGGCTAATCTTCCTGGGCTCTTTAAGGTCCTCCCGTTTATCCTGGAGAATTGACATAAAAGACTGTCTGAGCTCCAGAGCCCCTAGCCACCTCTCCCAAGGCTCTGTAGTCCTTCTTTATGTTCTCTGGGCTACTCCTATCTATATCACTAGCACCCACATGAATCACTAGAAGTGGGTAATAGTCAGTGGGGCTTACTACAGAAGGCAGCCTCTCTGCAACGTGTAATGCTGACTGTGTAAGCCAACCCCCTTCATGTCTGCCTGGTGGCTGTTGTGTGGCAGAAGGTGAGACCCCTGGTCAATGAGGGCAACAGGACCGCATCTGACCACAGATCAGATTCAACTAGGGTATAAAAGGAGCCCTTGGGCAACCATTTGGATTTACTTGTCCTTGGAGCAGTGGGGGTTGAAACTGGGGAGTCTCCCACTGGGCTGGGACATCATCCAAGAGAACTTCTCAAGGCTGAGCCCTCCATTTTAGGTGAGTAATTGCAGCTTTTGGCTTACCCTTCTAAATGCTTAAGAATTCTTAAGTCAGTTGTGCAGCACCAATTCCATTTCACATTCTGAACCTGTTACCCACAAGATATTGATGGAGCTTTAATTTGCTTAAAAAAAATTAATTTTGTTTAAGTGGTATCACTTAATTCATAAGTCTCCACAACAGAGGAGGAGGAGGTGCTTCAGCTGCCAAAGCAGCTTATTTTTTGGGGGGTGTTTTTGTGTTGGGTTCTGTTGGGTTTTTTTCCCCTCACTGTCCTATTGTAATTGGCAGTAATTTTATCTTCCCCAAGCCAAGTCTGTGTTGCCTGTGACAGTAAATGTTGAGTCACCTCCCTGTTCTTATCTTAACCCATGAATTTTTTGCCCCTTGTCCTGTTGAGTAGGAGTAAGAGTGCAGTCAGGTGGGCATTTGGCATCTAGTCAAGGTCAGAAACCACTCATGGGCAGTATTTCCCTCTTCAAACTTTCCATCTTTCTACTAACTAGACATTTTTTGTGTCAATAGCATCCACCATTTACAAGGATACTGTTAAAGATTCTTTCAGTTTTCACTGCAGTAACAAATGTATAAAGAACAGACAAATGTCTAATTATCATAAAAAGTGTTCATTAATTGGGATAACATATACAAAACTTCTGCTATTTTACTTCAAAAAAAGGGGCTGCCATTCCCTCAAGTAAGGAGGAACCCTTCTTCTTCATATATAATCAGAGAATGCTGTTGTTGTTTTTGTCATAGTTATCCACACTTGAAAGAGTGAAATAACGATTGCAAAGGGGGTATCTTCACTGGCAGACCAAGATGCTGCAGGGTAGTGGTCACTGGCAGAACATGTGCTATTTGGAAGCTAGTTTGTTTAACTGGTTTTGTTGCTTTCATTTTTGTAGTGTTTACACATCCCATTGCATTTTGGTAGGAATTAACAGCATAGTGAGTTGGATTTCTGGCTGATTTAAACAGGTGTCACTAATGATTCTGCTTGTTGATTACAGATCTGGTCTTCTTTAATCTAGGTTGCTTTATTTTTTAGGGTGGAAAAGCTGCAATTGGTTATTTTCTCTTCAAGGTCTGGTTCTGAAATACAGCTGATAGGCTCACATATGAATGTTCCACAATAATCATAAACCAAAGTTAATTTCCAGACTCTCCTAATCACCATGGTAACACACTCAGGCAAGCACAACTGAGGAGTGGAGGTACCCTGAAAGACTCTAAGATCTAAAGCTCAGTCACGCTCTGAGTACATAAAGGATTTTTGTGGATACATTTGTGGATAGCCTGCAAGTCTACCTTTCCTTCAGTGAAATTACTCTGGAACTCTGAGGTGCACTAGAAAACAAGATAGCTGTTCTATTTCAAATATCTCAGTAAGCATTAGCTTTCAAAATTCAACATGAAAAATAGCACTGATCTTCTGATATTCACCAAGGTTTATTATTTCACTGCTTCAATTTGACTGAGGATAACCACCATTGTAGGGTTCAAAGCCAAGCTCTACTGATTTGTCTTCTTTGGTAACAGTACCTTCAAATATGAAAGCTTCTCCTGTTGCTTTTCTTCCCAGTATATATGTGGATAACATTGTCAATCTCTCTTGATAGAACCAAAACCTTATTTTTATATGGAATACAGACAAGCACGTACTTGGTCACATTGTACTTACTCCAGTAACATTTATCTCCACAAGCTCCTATTTCAGCTCATTCTTTTTGCAAATAGAGAATAATCAGAATAATACACACTATTCTGAATAAGCTTTCATCCTTTCCTAATACAATGACTAGCAGTGACAAGGGGCAATGATTTAAAGTTGAAAGATGGTAGATTTAGGTTGAACATAAGAAAGAAGTTCATTACAGTAAGAGTAGTGAGAACTGGAACAGGTTGCCCAGAGAAGGTGTGGATGCCCCATTCCTGGAAGTGTTCAAGGTTAGCTTCAGTAGGGCTTTCGGTAATATTATCTAAGGAAAGATGCCTTTGTTCATGGCAGCATAGTTGGACCTGAAGAGTTTTCAGGGTCCCTTCCAACCCAAACTATTCTATTCTGTTTTAATTATTTATTTATTTTACCACCCATTGCACCATTAAAGACAATATCCAGATGATTGTAAGAATTTACAGTGGACAAAAATTCTGCTTTTCTTGATTTTGTCACACACAATATTTCATAATAAAACAGTTTATCAGTTTCGGGGGATCCTCCTTCCAGCAGCAGACCCACAGAGGTAAGGCCCCAGAGATTTTTGAAACTGCCTGTGCTAAAGAGAACCTAGAACACATCTATTTCATTTCCTTGGAGAGTGAAAAAACCACCAGACTGACACTTGTCATGTCTTTCATACTTCTACCTTCATCTCCTGAGGCTAAATTTGTCATACTTAGCTTTGTGGGACAAAACACATCCCAGCTCAGTAGCCTCCGAGTGGGTGCCTGTTGCCTTAATGGTGACCAATACAGTGGTCTTCAAAATTTGTCAGAAATATTGTGTGCCTGAAGTTGCTGATGTGCCCTTGATGGAGAAACCCTTTTTTTTTTGCTTGGAGGAATCATGTCAATCAAACCTGATTTCATTCTGATGAATTAGCTGATTGTTGTATAAGCCTTCACAATATCTTTTCTTCTTAATATTTTTCTCCCCTGCATTCTACTTTCCATCACAAACAGCTTAAGAATGTGTTACGGTTTTGTGGGTTAGTTTGTTTGTTTTCCTCTCAGTGTGAAATAGTATTAGTAACAGTAAATGTTGAGGTCTGAAAACACAAGGATGCAGCTCTCTAAGCAGCCTCTCCCCTCCTGTGGCGCTCCAGTTAGTACCTTCTCTACAAGTCAGAGGTGTCACAGCAGCTTTGAGGTGAGCCTTATGATAGTGTCTGGGCATAAGAAATTTTCAGGCCAGTTTTCCATTTCTTCAGAATATGGACTAGAGGGGGAGGTTTGTAATGTGTGATTTTGGAGAGCTGAACATTACCTAATAACTTATGGCAAGTATCTTTATATATCAGAGAATACTTAATGTGCAGGTTTTGCTGAAAAAAACCATCACGTACTATGGTAAATGATTTATAGCCTGTTTTATTTTGCCAGCTACATTTGCACCCAATCCACATTTTATCAAAACCCAAATACAACTATTTGAAAGCTAACAAAATTGGAAAAGACAGCAACTGCAGTTGTCATGCACCTAGGCCTCCTATAATTGCATATACTTAGTACTGCTTAGCACACTGCTGTGCTCTTTTTTTTGTATTATTTGTTCTGGGTACAGAAAGCAAAGCATTCCTCATGCAAACACAGGAAAACAGAAGTGAAAGAAGGCATGACAAGCATATTGCTTTGCTCCTACACAAAGTTCTTCTATAATTAGTCCTGTATTGTCTTCTTTACTACTAGACAAGTAGCCTTGCACCTGCATGTCTTCCTTTAGAGCTGTATTCCTCTACCTTTTTCATGCTTGCTTCCCTACAATGTGTTATGAATTCTTTGTGCTGCAACATCCTACTAGTTGAAGCGAGGATTGAGTACAGGGCGTGGCAAAGTGTGGATCTTTCATCCTTTCTATGATGTTATTGTGCCTTGGCAGTGGAACTTACTTTACAGATGGAGAAGGGCAATGTGAGCACAGACAGCACAATGCCTATTCTTAACACTATATTTATTTCCTAAGCTTTTTCTCCAGGAAATAAGTTTATTGTTTGGGATTTGCTAAAGAATTTTCTTTCTTCTTTCTTTTTTAGACAGTAAGAGCAGAGCAGTGTTGTGGTGTTGAGAACAGACCAAAAGATTACTCGTAAGAATGCTTTTCACTCTTGGATATGTTTAGTTTTCTTGAATTTGACACCTAGCTGGCAGAGCAATAAACATTAGATAAACTGAATCAAAAGTCAAGCAGCAAGCAAAGTGATTCTAAAGTTTCCTCTTGCCCCCCCCAACACCTTTTTCCTCTTACACAGACCTGCATTGTTAGCCACTTTCAGAGCTGTCAGTGAGAGAAAGCTGAAATGTCTGTGTGCATGTACAATGAAATTGTGATAGAATTAAAAGAAGAAAAAAATCTCATTGACACAAGTAATTTTGTGTTTAAAGTGAAGAAAACAAGCTAGAAATGCACTCTGGCAAAGGAACAGAATGGTGGTTCATTAGTCTGAGAGAAAATGTAAACAAAATCTCTGAAACAAACACTGAAGAAGTAATAAAGAAACAAGGCAATGATTCTTGTTAACACACAGAGGCAATACTGGAGCTACATAAGGAGGCAGTCCACACTTATGTCAGATAATAGGAGGCAAATATTTTAGATCTGAACAGATCACACCCAAGTCCTACTGAACTCTATACTGACCCAGTTGAACCCTATGCCTTTTATATATTGCAGTCAAAGAACACAAGATACGGATTGACAGCTTTTAGCAGCCACAGATCTTGTACTGTGACAGGGCTGAGCAACTCCACCGCAGAAACAAAAGCTTATTAAACTGGGCTTTGTACAAACACCAGAAAAAAACCCCGCAATCTCACTTTAAAGACATTATAATGTGAGAGTAAGGCATGTGATTACAGGTGGCTGCACATAGACAGACTGGTGAACACAAGAAAATACTGAGCAGTATAGAGAAATCATTCAGCATGGAGTGCTGCCAGTGCATGTTTTGCCTTCAGGTACAAGGTTACTATATATAACAAATAGAATGTTTACCTTCCTACACATGAGATAGTGCTCTTTCCATATATTCAATAAAATATTTCAAGTTCTATTCTTATTCTAGACAATCTTTCTAGTACCTAGAGGTCATCCACAACGTTTTAAATTATGACTGCCAACTCTCAAATGTTGCTTTTTCTCTCAACCACCCTGAGAAAGAAGCACCTGAAATGATGTGACTTATTTTGCTTTGCGTTCTCCTTTTCTTCAGAAGCATGTTGCTAGCTATTGTTAGATAAAGCACTTAGAGTGAGAAGCGGTGACACTTATGACAGTTCCAAGTTTCTGAAGTGAATTACTTTGCAGCCTTGGACTGCCCCCTGAAAATATTCCATTTTTCTCTCATTTGCTCTCCTGTACCTGCAGACAGCTCCTTGTGCTGAGGGACTGAAACTGTCAACCAGATTCTTCATCTCAAAGATTTAGGTGATGTTTTCTTTCCTTAATTATCCTAACCCAAGGGCTGGAATACTTTGAAGAGAACATGCAAGACCTTGAACTTCATTCATTTTCTAACAAGAGGCAATGTAGAGCGGAGCATTCCCGGTACAGCTGTGGAGATGTACTGTGGTAGAATGGCCCATTTAGAATTTTTTAAGTACTGCAGTCATTGTGCCCTTCAGGTTAAAATTGCCATGGAACAACTGAGAGGTAAGGAAAACAGAAAACCTTATCATGCATGAGGATATCACACAGCCTTTTACTTGAAGGGGACATTATCTGTAGGTTGAGTTGATGCGGATGTGAGGAATCCATATGCAATGAGAACAAATTTGCTGTTGTTATGAACTTCCAAAATCGCAAAATACTGTTTTAAATACAGAAAATATTGAAAGTACTTTTTTCCCTGGTTTTTGAGCCGTTCAGATTTATTTGTTGCTAACAGCAGCAGAAACAATTCTACTACTCATTCACTGCTTTAGTTTCCACAAAGTTCTTAGAGGAAAAATATACCTATTTATATGCATATATATATACACAAGATATATATATATATATACGAACTCACACAGAGATATGTGTAAACATCTGTGTGGGAGAAAGATGTATCAGGTAAGTAGGGACAGAAGGAGGTAGGGTGATCAGGTACCTAGCTGGGAGTGAAAGGTTTGGCTCTAAGACCCTGACCGTTTGATTCTAAGGTACAATGAACTAGATCCCAAACACGTTTTGACAAATCCTGTTTGCGTGAGAAAGTTTCTACTTCTTCAGATACAAAGTAAAAACAAAAATGAGAACTGAAAGCAGTTAAAGGGCTTCTCTTCTGCTCAGACTCACCCATCCCACTTCACAGAACTCATCAGATTCGCTGCAAAATCAATGCACGAGAGCACAAATATAGCTATGACAAAGCTTAAGGTAAGAAAGTTTTACGTATTACAAAACCTGAAATTTTCCTCCTCTCTTTCTATTGCCCTCTGAACAAGGAGATTTTAAGGTATTTAAAGCCACCGTTAATTTTGCTGAATCAAGATGAAACTGCTGCATTATGAGCTATTAATTTACACCACACTAAGGTAAAGAACTAGACTGTGCAGATGATCACCCAAGCAGAATTGTTGCTAAACTTGACTAATGTTATAACCTCAATGGCCTGAAGTTGTAACATGTGAGTAGTCACTTCTAGGTACCTTCATTTTCGGCTGGTCACTTCTGTCATGCTTTTATTTTCCAAGGAGAGTCTCATTATCACAGTTGGAAAACTCAGTCGATTGATTATTTAAAATCATTAACCACTTACAAAAATGTAAACCTCTTCTATCTTTCCAAGTAAAGAAGTGAAAACTAAAGGAGTTATATGAAATGCTATCAAAGCCTACCTCAAAGAAATTAAACTATGAAACTGAGATGAGAATTTACATTTCAGCTAGAAGATTTTATTCTTTTCCTTGAGCTTGTCATTCAGGACCATTTTCTAAAGATCTCATTTTTTTCTCATCTACTTTCCTTAAAGGGGAGCAAAAATATATGTCAGCTGAAATTGCCATTCAATATGATTTGCCAGAATTCTAACTTTCCTGTTGAAAACAGATGAAAAAAGCTTTTGAGCTCTGACAGTTGCTGCTATGCCCTGCTTTATTCTGGGAGAGACCATCTCTAGAGATAAGGTGTCCTTCACTTTACCTACTCTGAAAATGGAAAAAGATGGCCTATAAAGTGGTAATTCTATGTCACATTTGTGTTTCTACTGGGGGCAAAATTGGAAAGCAGCTATATATTTAATCAAGCCAGGTACAAATTCAGCAGGACAGGGAGAGAGTTACTAAAGAAATTAAAACTATCCACGCATTTAGGTGTTCTAAAGTAGCAGTGCATTTTATGTCCAGATTTGCAAACCCTCCCAGCTGGAGGTAGGGAACTGAGAAGGAATTCAATGAGCATAATATGAATATGACTGAGAAGGGGGAAATCTAGTCCCCGTTTTCACCTCTGCATTTGGACAGCATTTCCAACATTTTCAGTCTGTAAATTTTGCAAAAGATTCCAAATGTACTTTTAGAAGTATTTGAGCATATTTCCTAACACCTTGCCAAGTGCAGTATATTCACTTAATCTCAACTTCCCTAGCTTTGCCATTTTCAGACTCGCAGAGAACTGCACAAATATTCATAAGCCAACCCTGCCTGCCTATCATCATCATTATCTCCCTTTTCATGTCTTGCATCATGCCATAGAAAAGTCCCTAAACAGATTCACTTGATCAATTCAACATGTTTTCATTCGCAAAGTACAATTTGGTGATTGGCAGCTTTCTTTGAAGTCCTGGTAAACCAGGTCCCACACAAAAATGTCAGAAGATACGAAGTATATAGTCTTTGACCGAGCACTTATCTTTCAGAAAAGTTTTGCAGTGAGTGTTTTAAATGAATTTGTTCTTTATTATGCTTTATGCAGTCAATAGGCATAGATGTCTTCAGAAAATGTCAAATATCCTAGTGTAAGATCATCTGTGTCTACTGTCTACATACTGTGCAAGACAGATCTTTAACTAGCTCTTTTCCAGCCAAGATGAATGCAGTATTCCACTATGTCTCCTCAATATTTAAGGAAGTTTTTTTTCCCTTCTGATGGAATTTAAGATACATAAAAGAATCAAAAGTTGGTACCAACTTTAAGGCAGTCATCAGTGCTATAACTGAAAAAAGAACCAATACCAAAAACAGTGTACATGATGAAAAATAAAACCAAGTCTAGAGGACGGCGTGTCTTGTGAGTCAAAGTGAAAGTAAAGTTTTCAGTTTCAGTCAAGACTGTGAATATCATCCCTCATATGTAATATAATATTGACATCTGGGTGCTAAATGGCACAATGACCTGCCAGCTTCCTTACTTACTCATGACGGTTCGTACTTTATGTTTGGGACCAGTGATGCCTGTCTGCTCCATAATGGATGGGGAGCAAGGCCAAGCACAGCAGAGCAAGGTGGATGGGAGCATGGACCTCACTCACATGGCGCCAGAGTGATGATCAGATATGAAGACAGTAGTCAGAGTCAGACACAGTCCAGGGATAGCCCAAGAAGTCTGTAGCCACGAGATGGGTCAGGTCAAGACAGAAAGCTCAGGCAGGAGGTCCATGTCAATACTGGGGAGGTAGAAGACAAGGTGTAGATGCAAACGCTGGTCAGGCAGAAGCCTGTACTAAGAGCTCAACTTAAAATCAGCTCTGACCAGCCCTCTCTTCAGTTTACTTCCCAACTGCTCTCCTGTGCACAGGATGTCCATCTGCACTCCTTAGCCACCTAAACTGCTAGGAGGCTGGATCTTGCTCAGGTCCCTGACAGTAGCATATAAAGTTGAATTTGGCAACAGGGCCAAAAATAACAAATAATAATTTGATATTTCTGAGGCATTTCATAACTTTCACCAGTCTGTTTCTCTCTCATGTTGTTTTTATTTCATTATCAGACTGTAAAAAGTGTTCTGCTTCCAAAGTAATATATGAAGCTCTTCAGTTCAGAGTATCTGCAACGGCATCAGAAGATTCGTAGCTGATCACACCTTATTTCACACAGCAACTGAGGTGTTAACCACCCTCCTAAGATGTAGCCTTGTACTACCACAGAATGAACTGTAAGAAATCTGATTGCAAATCCTTTCTTTGTCTGTTACATAGTGTTCACTTAATATGGAAGTGGCCACAACACTGAGATAACAATTTTTCAGGGAGACAAGCTTCCCTCACTTGACATTCATGTATTCAAATAGATATTACCTGCATTAGAACCCAGGTACCTCATCTGCTTTGAGAATGCCCTGACCACCTTAGAGTGATCTGGAATAAACCCCACAGTCTTATTTTTTGAAGCTGTTTGATTTGGAATAGAATATTAAGTATGTATTGATCTTAAAGATGACAATTTAGGAGCTTAGTGATTAAGGAGTCTGCACTGGTCCTGTACTGCTTAGATGGATTTCATCAAATGAGTTGTCTCCAGTACGGGTCTATATATCTATACCTTCATTACTTAAGATCTGCTTGTATCTACTTGATGGAAATTGGCCCTGTTAAGCTGCAGTTCACTATATATTCTTCCTAACTACATGCCTATATGTCTCCAATTAGTACAAGGACAGCCTAGGGTGATCAGCTCAGTCACGCTGTCAAACTGATATGATGACGTTGTGGTTTAACCTCAGCTGGCAACTCAGAAGTACACAGCCACTTTTCATTCCAGTAGGATGGGTAAGAAAATAGGAGGAGTAAAAGTGCAAAAACTCATGGGTTTGGATAAAGTCAGTTTAAAGGTAAAGAAAAAGCTGCAAGAAAAGCCAGATACGGAATATGTTCACTGTTTCCCATCGGCAGACAGGTGCTCAGCCATCTCCAAGGAAGCAAGGCTCCGTGACATATAATGGTTACTTAGAAAGACATACTCCAGAAATCCTCCCCTTCCTCCTTCTTCTCTCAAGTTCATAAGCTGAGCATGATGCTGTATGGTGTGGAATATCCCTTGGATCAGCTGGGGTCATTTGTTCTGGCTGTGTCCCCTTCCAACTCTTTATGCATCCCCAGCCTACTTGCTGGTGGGGCGGTGTGAAGAGCGTAAAAGGCCTTGGCTCTATGTAAGCACTGATAAGCAGTAATGAAAACATTCCTGTGTTATCAACACTGGTTTGGTCACAAATCCAAAATATAGCCCTATACTAGTTACTATGATGAAAATTAACTCCATCCAATCACAAATGCTACAGATGATTTCCGTTATAGGATACAAACCCATGTTCTGTTTCTTAACTTTAAATCATCCCTTTGCACTGAAGACAGTAAAAAAACTGGAAGGAATAAATAGGGAGAATGTTCATTTCCCTCTACTGGCATAAGCAATTCTAGCCCACCTTTTCAAATACTATGATATGACCCAGCCACTGAGAGAGCACAAGTATGGATCACAATCCACATGATTATGTCAGTTAAACTTTAAAAATACATAAGAAGACCTTTATTCAGGATGCCTGTTTCTGGGTATATTCAGAAGTTGAAGAGAGCAAAAGACCAACCCATGTTTTGTGATGTCTTACTTTTCTTCCCCCCCCCCCCCCTTTATTTTTTTTTAATTCTGAAAATGTATTTGCTTTTTGTCTACTAATTATTTGTATTGCAGTGAATGTAGCCACAGGCTCCAATACTTCAGGCACTGGATAAACCCAAGGCAGAATTCCAGAATCAGCAGACAAGGTATGAGAGGCAGCACAGCGTTACTGTGCACACAAAGCAACTCAGTGTTAAGACAGCATAGTATATTCTGAGCCTTATTCCTGTGATTCACACATTGAACTACAGTCCTTTTTCCCTTTTATCCATACCAAAGCCACCAGCAAAATCAGTACCCTGCAATAAGACACGACACCTTATCTTGACACAGAAATAAAACAAACACCACACACTCCCTAAAAAAGAAACAGAATAATAAATAATCCTTATTATCTTCCATGATAATAAGAAGCATGCTTTGATTTCTCATAATAGCAATTAGTAACATAAAATTAAATTCCTTGATCTCTTGGGAATGTCAAGTTTCAGCTTGACTGTTCCTGGATATGTATGAACCACTGTGTCTCTTTGTTTGTGTTCAAAACCCTGTAAAAGCAAGCTATTTGCAATCAGTCTCATCTACACTAGTCTGCACCATTTGCAAATATTTTGGCTACTTTGCCATTGCAGGAGATTGTATATACAATAAAGCAAACAAGAGCTTAATCTTACCTGTTATTAACAGCCTATCTCTCAAGAATTAATGCCTGGCTATAAAATGGTTCACCCGTGAAACAGGAAAATTTAATGTAATCACTTTCATTCAGTGATATTCTGTTCAAAGTTAAACTTCATCCATAGCAACAGTGATTCTAAATTCATGCTTAGGGCCAGAAAACTAAGATGGCTTATCCTTAGTGTTCAGCATGGCTAGACAGGTCTGTTGAAGCCAATTACTAGAGTGTTTCCATGTCCAAGGAAGCTGGGACAAGTCAGTGCATTTGGGAAGGGGAAAAAAGTATTCCATTCAGTTCTCTGCAGGAATTCCCCATGACTAGATGACCTACAACTCTCATGCCACTACTGTAATAGTTACCTTCAAAAAGAAAAAGGAATATTCACTTATTAAAGCGAAGGGAATATTCTCCTGGTTGTCACCAGGCACTCCCAAACTTCCTATTTCCCCACACTAGCATGTAACCTCTTGGCTGCTCTCTTTTCCCTCCTCCAACACAGCAGAGGAAGAAAAGGGGATGGAAAAGCTCCTGGGTTGAGAAGAAGACAGGTAGATTGTTCGGTAGTTACTGAAATAACCAAGAAAGACTCAACATAGAAGAAAATGATTAAATTTACTGCCAAATAAATACATTCGGGTAGTGAGAAATAAAATAATTAATTTATTTATTTAATACTTATTTATTGCAAATATTAACACACTTTTGTATCACAGGCTCAACTCCACTCCTTCCAATAAATAAATAAATAAATAAATAAGTAAGTAAGTAAGTAAGTGAATAGGTAGGTATAGACAGATGATAGATTAGACAGATGACTGATAGATAGATAGATAGATAGATTAGATAGATAGATAGATAGATAGATAGATAGATAGATAGATAGATAGATAGATAGACAGACAGATAGATTATATGGATAGAGAGAGAGCGCGTTAGTTTTGGGCAATGGTAAGCACAAAGACAAACATTAAAACATCGCCTTTCCTCCCTTTCCCCCTCCCACCTTCACCTCCTCACTCCTGACTCCTCAGGGGTGCGGATGGGGTCGCGCTCAGCCCGGCACAGCCCCTCTCGCAGCTGCTCCCTCCTCACCCGTCCCCCTGCTCCAGCGCGGGCCCTTCCCGGCCGCACGCTTCAGGGACCCCCGCTCCCGCCGGGGCTCTGCAGGGCCGCAGCTCCTGCAGGAAATCCCCCCCCGCTGCGGCGTGGGGCCTTGCCCGGGCTGCAGGGGGGGTCTCTGCTCCCGAGGGGTCTCTGCAGGGCTGAGGGGATCCCTGCTCCGGGCCGGCAGCGCCTCCGCCCTCCTCCTCATCCGCCCTCCCTCGGGGTCCCGCTGCTGCTGCTCCCTCCTTGGCTTCCTCCTCCTCTGCCTGCGCCGCCTTTGGCCCTGCCTGGAACTGGGCTCTCCCCCCGGCGCCCTCTCTTGTTTGAGCGGCTCAGCTGGGTCCTACGCGGCAGCCCCGGCCTCTCCTCGCGGAGGCCGTCCTGCAGCCGGGCATGGACACCCAATAGAAGAGTTGAGAGAATAAACCTGTAGAAAACCACACAGATGTGCAAAACAATCCCGGAACGCTGAACTGTGTATCCCCCCTGTTTATGACAACAGGTCAAAGTGAACTGCTAGGCTGTGTGCCTAAAGACACATATTTCATGGCCTCCTGCACTTCAGAAAATAACAGGCTACTTGGTTAACTTCATTTGCTCTGGAAGCAAGAGTCTGGCTCTGTAATGCATACTTACGTGAACAGCTGTAATGGAAGTATCTTTCCTCTATGTACTTCCCAACCTTTATGAAGCTGATCTGCCTACTCTGTTGTGTGAATTTGAGGACACATGATTTGACTCCCATAAAGTTCTCATCCACAACCTCCCAATTTCACTATTCTAATGATTTCTGAAAATTGCAATATCCAGAGTCTATTGGATTTCCTTGAGGAACACTGTTATGGAGATCCAGTACAATAGTGAGGTTTGATTTCCTTATAGACCTCACAACAGTCTTCCAATACCTGAATGGGGCCTACAGGAAATCTGGAGAGGGACTTTTTACAGGAGCATGTAGTGATAGAAAAAAGGGGAATGGCTTTAAACTGACAGAGAGTAGATTTACATTAAACATTAAGAATAAATTCTTTACTTTGAAGGTGGTGAGACCCTGGCACAGGTTGCCCCAAGAGGCTGTAGATACGCCATCATTTGCAGTGTTCAAGGCCAGGTTGGACAGGGCTTTGAGCAATGTGGTCTAGAGAGGGTCCATGACAGGGGGATGGAACTGGGTGATCTTTAAGGTTCCTTCTAACCCAAATCATTCCATGATTCTATGAATTTCCCTTTACAAATGCCACACTGACTCTTTCCTCCTGCCTAAACCAGTGGTTTCTAGCCACAGAGTCAAGTCCACACATCCCAGTCTCACGAGCACTATTTATAAAATGCACAAAATGAATATTTGCCTCTTAGAAGGGACAATGCATAGGCTTCCATTGAGTGTTTGGACTGTAATATCTGAGCTTTAGAGGAATGAGGACTTTCTTTTCACTTACTCTAAGAGCGCTTGCTTAGTCTACTGTTCTTTGTGGACCCCATTTTAAAGTGTATAAATGTCCATACTCACCTCCTGAGGGTGTTTTGGGGCCTTATTTCCTTCCTTGAAGTAACAGAGCAGCTGTTTGAATGCACTGAAGATTATTTCTGTCTTTTATGCCCTAAAACCTGTGCTTGATGCAGACTGACTTTGTTCCTGGCACATTACTCATGATTTGGGCTGCTGATCTCAGAGGCAAAACTCTGTTTCATAATGAAATTGCACTCTATTGCACAGAGGTTATCCTGTGCCAAGAATGTATGTGTTTAAGTCATGGTTATAGACCCAAGCACCTCAGCTATGTGTAATCTTCAGTACAGATCACTTCTCACACAGTGGCTTACCTCACCCCTAGAACTTTTTGTTGCAAGAAAAGACTTGTAGATACTGTCTGTGGCCTTCTAGAAGTGAAGCAAAGGATGATTCCTTTAACAGTTTTGGAAATTTGCTTCAGCTTTGACCTTTAGTACTCCTTGGTTTATGCCTTTGGAGTCACCCCTGAGCCTTGTCTGATGCTGCTTTCTGATATGAGCAGCTGATGTTTAAAATGCGAGCCGAATACCAGCGCCCTGAGCATGCGAGCAGTCGTAATCTGCAACAATAAAAGTCTGACCCACTAAAATTCCAGTAAAGGGAATGCCTTTTTTAAGCCTATGTTTACATGTGTCTTATAAACCTTGTCCTAAGAGAAGCAAGCACAAAAGAAGGTCAGACTTCCCTGAGCCCTGTCACAGACTTCCTACTTTATTTTGATCTCCTCAGTCCTACAATATGAATCAAGTAATTCTCTACTGCGTCTCCTTAGGGATAGTAGCAGTTTGCCGTGCCTTTTATTTTTTCTCCTTTCTGGCACTCTCTTCTGCTTTGTGCATATTTACATGACAGCTAACACAATGTGACCTTGGTGGACAGATTTTCTATTAAAAAAAAAAAAAAGAACAAAAAAAGATACCACAAAAAGTCATAGATAGAAATCCTTAATTCATACAGGGCACATGAGGCTACGACATTGATATTATACATACAAGTACATAGATGTAAAAATGATTGAAAATGGGAAAAAGCAGCTAGCTATGCTGATTTTTATAAACAGCTCTCAACCTTCCCGACTGCTGGAAGCATAACCAGGAGAGCTTGTGATGCCTTTAAAGACTCTAAGCTGTCATTCAGGCAGAGACCTGGTGAAGATGCTTGTGCCTTAGAAATAGATTCAGATTATTACCGTGATGGGGATGTGACCATTCTCTTGCCTTCTCTAATAATGTTGCAGATATTGCAGTGACACACATTATCTTCCCAGCTGCTAACATATCTCAAGAGATGGAGAGGGAGGGGTAAAAGTCCAGCCCCGTACACAGCATTTTATCTAGAAATTGAAGATTTCATTGCTTTATTCTCAGCCAAATAAGCAGGCAGCCTGACTTTCACAGGAAATATCTTGTGTTGCTGTAGACACTTCTCTGTAGCACCAATGTGCTAATGATTTAAAGGTTATATTCTGCTCTTGTTCTTACAATGGGAAATGCTTTATTCAGCATTCAGTCCCACAGGGCTAGAGCCCTGCAAGGAAACGTCCTTCTGTGCAGGGAAAAGAGCAACATGTCACTCAAGGTATACCCTTAGGAAATCAATTTGCCTCACAGGGCCTCAAAAGACATCTCACTGAGTGCCAGAGGGCAGGTCTATTATGTACTTTGCCTAGTATAATAGGGCTTTCATCCGATAGGGCTTGAGATCTCTATACTCCTGTAAAAGAAAAACTCTAGCAGTAAAAAGTTCAGAGTTGCGTTAATATGGTGCTAATCATGTTCTAACAGGCCTTCCCTGTTAGATAAAATGCCTGTAAAGAGATTTATAAGATAAAATGCCTGTGAGGAGATTTATAAACCTTTCTTCTAGTAAAATTGTTCGGCCAGTCAGCTTCTTGGGTCTTAGGGATGGAGCAGTTCTGCTAAGGCCTGTTTGAGGGACTCTGTCACATGATGATCTGTCCTACTACAGCGACATGCCTAAAGGAAGCATCAGACTGCAAATCCCACAAGATTGACTTAATGTGTACAAAATAATAAAGAAACACACAAATAACTGTGAAACTGCCCTTGTAGTCATCTTTTGAAAACAAACGAATAAAAGAATAACAAACTTTATTGAGGTCTTTACCAATCTGTGGCATCTTTCAGTTCTTACCAACATGCAAAAATGCCATCATCTGGGAACATAATCGGAGCTGCCGAGTCTCTGCAGTGCTCCTGGCACACTGTGAGAATAGAGTAAAATCCCTCCCCATTTTTGCTGCTGCAGTCTCCCTCTGCAATGACCTCTAATGTTTCCTCATTCACTGCTTCCTCTGTGTCCATTCTGAAGGATGTAACAGGCATTGCAGTGATGTTAAAAAAACCCCAAAACTCAAAAAAAAAAGAAAAAAAAGAAAGGACAACCAACCAATACACCAGAAAAAAGCTCCCCAAAATAACCAAGGAACTTTAGAACTCCATGTCAAGGAAAATACTAATAAATGTCTGTAAATCTAAAAGTAATGCTGATTACAGGCAGTGTGTTTTCTATTCCTTTGCCAGCTTAAGAGAAAGATTAGACTGTTAAACTCCTGTGAAACAAAATAACCTGCCTATGTGCATGGGAGAAAGTTGAGAAATGGGTGTTGAAAAGTGCACAGTGCTGGTGCTTTTAATTTATGGATACATGCACTATTATATCAAGGTAAACAACATCCTTTATGGCTTTTAAGCATTCACACTATTTCAGGTTGTATTCCAATAAGTATGAAGAGGGTGACATTATTTTCATTACTGCTTCACATCATTAAAGAAAACAAAACTCAGAAACATCTTTCAGCAGCTCTGCTTTCTGGCTTTCACTGTTGTATGGTCGTTGTGTGCATTAATAATGAAAGCAGCAAGGTAGAAAAAGAAGAGACAAAACCAAAACCAAACAACAATGAGAAAGATATAGTAAGAGAAAGACAAAAAATACTCTATGATTCCTTGAAGAAGTGTAAATACAGTTTTCCCTTGACATACTAATGATAATTCATAGCTCAGTCTCCAGAAGCAAAAGATTCAGTGAACTAGGACAAGCAAATTCTCTGTGGATGCTTTTGATTGCTCTAATCATCTTTTGATGATTACTTTGTTAAAGGTAATATCACTGCTGAAGTATTCTTAGAGCTACTGGTCCCTATGATCAGTGTGCTGAATTTCCTGACTGAATTTCCTGTTACTGATGCTGAGAAGTAATTTCTAGGGGAAGTCTTTTTTTGCAAAGACTTTTCTGCTTTTCTGCATGCAGCCCTAGAAAACAACCATGATATCCTTGCGGAGATCTGCTCGAAGCCCTAGAAATGTGCCATGGCAGAACAAAGTTTTGTACTTCTTGAAGATTTAGAGTTTTAGAGATTTTTTAGAGAAGAATGATAGGACACTGTTGTGATTTAACCCCAGCCAGCAACTGAGCCCCATATGGCTTTGTTATTTATATAATCGCATGCTGTGGTTTCACCCCAGCCAGCAGCTCAGCCCCATGGAGCTGCTTGATCACTCCACATACAGTTGAATTAAGGAGAAAATCAGAAGAGTAACACCATCACTCAGAAGGTCCCCCACTGTGACAAGTCCACCATCCCTGACAAAAGCCCAGACAAAGCCCTGACCAAAGTCCACAGATGCTTCCCACCCCAATACAGATCCTGGGAGAGCTCCTGTGTGCTCAGCTCTTGTCCCACACATATGGTGGTATTCGGTGGGTACAGGGGCAGGAAGTTGGGTCCTGAGCCCATGGAGGTACATGACCACATCTTTTCTTCTTATGCATTTAAATTATGAAAAAAAAAATGTTCATTTTAAAGCTATATCCTAGTTATAAACCTCAATTCAGAATTTTTCACATCAAGACAGTGGAATTTAGAATATGTGTCAAACTATTTGTTATTTGATCTACATATTAATAACTCACAGTGCTGAAAATGTCTCTCAGACTAATAATTTGAATGTGCTTCAGTTTCAGTTCCAGCCTTCTTTCTTTGTCTTCCTCCAGTTGATATAGAATTGTTCAAATTTTAATCAGAGCAGTCTGTCTCTAGACAGAACTTTATGTTACTGTGAAAAATAGTGCCATCTCCCTTCCTGTCACTTGCTTCTGCCCTGACATGCTAACCATATCTTTCATGTTGAAAATTAAAAATGCAAGAAGTTTATGTAACTTGGTTGGTTATTATTATTATTATTATCATCATCACAATCATCAGCATCATCAGTATTGTTTGAGTGCTTCTAGGGGGAGTTCAGTATCTTCTGTTTTGGCTAGTGTAAGCACATTTTTGGCCTATGAGATACTTGTAACAAAATTTTTGTGGCAGTTGTACCTGTACAATAAAGGGAGGTACAGAATTGACTTATGTAATTTCCGTAAGGTGTCTAGAAAATATTTTGCATTCCACTCTGTCCATTTGCTCAGCAGCAAATCACCCACATTTTGTTGATTCATAAGATCTCCATAGAGTTAAAGAAGCTTGTAAGAACCCGAAGCATTGATGTGCTTGTGACATTTTGCATATTTATGCATGTATGTCTGTGCATTTGCATGTTTGATTGTGTGTGTTTAGTTTCGGGGAATATTTGGAGAAAAATTAAAGAAAATCACAGCTGTGGCAACATGTTCCACAGAAATTGCAAATGAATACATCTCACGAAGGATAAGCAGCAACATCTGTAGGAATGATGAGAGATTAAATGAATACTGTGACATACCCAGTGTTGAAGCAGCTGCAGTCCACGATGAGGTACTTTGACAATTATGTAAAGACATCGAGATACCCATCCAACAGGTGTTAGGCAGCAGTAACTGTAAGGTGACAATGAAAGGTATAAATAGATTTTAGTCCTTTCTCACTCAACACTGACAATAAAAATAGACAAGATCTGTGGTACCCATTACTCATCCCCCTCCCTTGCAAGACCTTCCATTTGGCAGTGTAGCATCCTGGCAAATCATCTAAAGCTTTTCCACTAAAAGCTAAAATCTCCCAGCACAGGTCTCCTGGGTAAATCATGACACAGGTCTACGGATGTGTTCTGTGTTACAGGAACAGAAAGGTTATGAGTTCAGGGTGAAGACAGAAAGCAGGGAAAAAAGAAAAAGTTTTTCCATATTTATTAGCTCATCTTTTAATGCCACATGAGCTGAAATTAAGAGGAGTCACCAGGTTATTTTTGATTTTTTACTATGTATATCTCCTGCAGAAAAAGTTTTAAATTTATCTTTGATTGAGCTAATATTTTTATAACCATGCAGTGAAAACAAAATTTAGTTATAGGTTGAATACCTCTGCCTAATATGCTTCCAGCATCAAGAATTAATGATTACTGTATACAGATATCAATAAATGTTTACATGTAGTCTAAAGCTTTATGCATATGTCTGTCATGGAAATGTGATTGTGGGAAATTTCTACCTTGTTTTCATGGGTTTGGCCTACAGTCATTTCATTATCATTTCTCATCACATTCCACCCTGCCAGCTGAATCATCATCTTAGCAAATCTCAGTCTACAGCTGTAAATGAAGAAATTACTTCCAAGAAAATATGATTATTCATTTCCTACTCTTTTAGTCTTGTAACATCTCAAGGTTAAAGATGCACATTGTTGCAGTGTAGAATTCTCCTTTTGGTTTCTTAATTACAACCTGCTTACCAGTGTTCACCAATAAGATGGTAAGAATAAAAAGAAGAGATAGTTTTATAGCTAGAACTGTTTTGAAGATCTCAAATGGGTAAGGCTTGCAGGTTACAAGGGCAATCACTTAAAATGTTTTGCAAAAACACATCAAACAGAACAATTCTAGTGAACTTAAAAACCAAAACAAGACAAAAATGAACTGGTTCAAGAAAGGCTTGCCCAGTTTCTGGACTTGAGGAGTGACACTTTGCTATGCAGCCCATAGCTAAGGAAGCAGATGTCTGCTTCAGACCACATGTATCACAGATGCATATGCAGCCTGGGAAGCCAGTGTTCCAAAGGCTGAGCTGCCATGTAAGGAATGGAAGCTGCCAACAGAAAAGCTTCAAAGAAATACTATTTTACTTGAGAAATATGTTGGGTTTGGACCTTACATTGAAACACTATAATTTTCAACTCGTGAAATTGTTGTATCCATCGAGGATCAAAATCTTGCTAGGAGAATGAAAATCACTCTGCAATACGTATTGAGTTTCCTGTGCTTTGCAGGTTCTAATAGGCATAGTCCTTTCTTTGTGAGAAGATGTAGATCTGTGGGGCAGCTGCACCTCTGAACTAGAAGAGAATCCAAAACACGGTATTTGCACAGTTTTAGCAATCTGATGTAGTGTGATTGAAAAGACAAAAGTTAGGAGTTGAAATAAGCCAAAAATCAGATCTGCCAGCAGGTGGAATAGAAGAGCACAGCAGAAAAGAAGATTGAGAGCAATTATGTGATAATTTTTTACTGATATGGTAAGAATATTCTATGGGAAGCCCTGTTTCTAATGTTATATTGCTTCATTACTAAACTCGTAATCTGCATAAATCTGCATAAAGAGAAATTAATAAATCAAAATGCATACACAGACATAGTCAAAGGAAAGCCCACTGACACATGTTATATATAGAAATACATGCACATACCATATTCATGCATATACATACCTTTATATACTCCCATATAAAAATCTGCTGTTTTTTCCTATACAGTATGTATGCACACATATTTTATATACATATGTATATTTACATATATATGTACACACACAAGCATCTATATATATAGCAATAATAACATTACCTGTTCTATTAATGACAAGAAAACCCAGCAACAATAACAGCATGTCTATTCTGGTAAATATGAGGATTTACTAACAGCCCATCAGAACATAGCCTGATGATTCATATGGAGAACAACTTCAGTGTATGGTGAAAGCAGTTTACTGTGCTGCATTGAGTGGAAGCACAGTTCATGGTTTCCCATGGATTCCACAGGTATAGTAATCAGGAGGACAGTTTATATATAGTAGTTTAATGTCACGTCTTCAAAACTCAGACAGCACAGGAACTTGTCATTTTGAACCTGGCTGGGTTTTGCTGTTGGAGTTCTACGCTTACCAGGCATGAATTATAAGTACAACTACTGCTCTTGCATTAGGATGACCTGTTAAAACTGTATCACTTTGGATATCCCAAACAGATGTGATGTTTCAGAAAAGCAAACCATAAACAGTTTTAGATTCAGTGAAAATAATTACTTTTCTGTAAATACAATTTTTTTCACTCCTGACTTTTGGGTTTATATTCCTGTAATTACTTCAGTTTCAAATGACAGAAATTACATTAAAAAGATTATACTTGCAGTATCATTGTGGTCATTATGTTTTTAAAATAAACCAGAAAGATTGGTTTTATTTTGATTTATTGTAGTAAAATCTACTAATTATATCTTATGAATAGAAGTAAGGAAATAATAATTTTTTTTATTCATCAACTCAAAAAAACAAATTATGCTACAACTAAAACCAATTTCATTTAGAAAAACTAAAAGATCAGGGAAGCGTTGTTTTTCAAATGCAGCACTGTCATATAGAAATAAAAGTGGTTTTGTCAATTTTGTTTGCAATAGCTGCCAAAGTAAATTTTGAAGCAGCATATTGTTTCAAAGTGTTTAATCCTAAACATTTCGTTGAGAAGAGAAAGTAAATATTCCCCATATTGGTTTATTTTATTTTGATTCATAATATACAGAAAAATTGAAGCAAATCTTAATACATATAACTAGATACACTCATACTAAATTCTAAGACAAAGAAATTGGTTTGTGCAGAAGAAGGTGTGTGCTACTTAATGTTCAGTAGTTTAAGGGTTAGATCTAGACATACACTTTTTTGAATGAAGAATGGGGACAAATATGAGACCTTCTGCTCTCTGACTACATGTTCGTCTTATTATATTACACTGCAGGGAAAAGAAGAAGTGTTCCTACTACAGCTACAGGGATTATATACAAGTTGGCTTTTTGCTCACTGGTTTGGAGACACAGCAGAAAGCATGATCATGGACAAGGAGAAGAAACAGAAAGAATTGCTTCTTCACCTCTTCTTTCTATTCTGCAAGGTTACTAGAACTTCCAGCACCTGCATATCATGTATTTGGCCTTGAGCAAAAAAATGTTGAGCATGGCCAAGAACATATGCAGTTGAGGGAGCACAGTAACTTTTCCTGAAACTTGGCAGGAGGAAGAAAGGCTGGAGTTTTTGGGAGGAAGGACTAGAAGATCCTAATAGTTCATTTGAACAACCCACCTCCAGGAAAGCTATGGCGTCATATATCACTCAGTCAGTGCAAAAGCTGACTTGAATGTTGCCCATTTCTCCTACTGTTTTTCATTAGAGCAGTCTCTGCTATTCACAATCATGACTGCAGCATGCTTTTACAATACCAGCTACTCTCCAGAGGCTTCACCTACCTAGAATTTAAGCAGCATTCCTCAGCTGGAAAGTTTTTATTAATACTCGAGTGAAACCAGACACAATTTTTCAGGGCCCAAATTCAGGTTGTCATAACAACTTGACTCAGTTCTAATAATCCTATTTTTATTACACTGCTTAAGTAGAAAGAAAAAGATGTATTTGTTCCCTATAAAAGCAATTGCGATCCAACCAGCCAAAGTGTGTTCCTGTAATTAGATGTAGAGCACCAGAATACCTCACAGTGACATGAGGTTATTCGCAGAGTAACCCTGCTGATGTTGGTGGTTTAGTTTGAATTTATATAGGTGCACCTGAGCTCTGAACATGGCACCAAATAACTAAGCTTCTGCTCTTAAGGAAAGCTCTACTATTCAAATCAGAAAGGATACAGAAATGTGAACGTATTGAAAAAGACTGAAGAAAATTATGTTTGCATAGAGGTAAGAAAGGAAGATCATTGGCTCTGGAAGTAAATAGTCGCACTGAATATTTCAATCTTATCCTAAGATGTTTACAGAATGCCTGCTAAAAAAACATTTTCATCCCCTGTTGACTTCTGAGCCACATGTTCTGGGATAATTGTGTCCTGTGTACTGTCACAGTGGTCATTTCCTTAACCTTCTCTAAAGTTGTATCTAAACATCTTAATTTCTAAACATGTTAGCTGTATCTAAACATCTGGGTGCCCCACAGGACAAAGCAAAACAGGAAACTTGAATCTGTTTTCGGTTTCTCCGAAAGTGCTAGATGAATGCAGTCAGTCTGCTACAGGTAAGGCCTGGTTTAAGAAGCCTGTCTCTCTTCCTGCTTTTTGGAAATGGATTAACTGATTAACTTAATCTCACTGTAGTCACAACTTAGATATCTGAGCAAAGCTACTGAACTAAACTCTGGAGATGCTGGAGAAAGTTGTTACATGCACAGGGTCACTATACTGTAAGAAGGCTGGATTTCATACCTGTAGAGGAAGAACAGATGTTACGACTGAACCATGCATCTCCTTTTCAAGTTGCAGAAGTTAGGTGAAAGTGTTTCCGGACCATGCTTCCCCTCTTCAGGTTGCAGAAGTTAGGTGAAAATGTTTCTGTTTCTCATTCCCAGTTTCTAGTTATGACTTGATAGCTGTGTGATGCCTGTAAGCATGAGATTTTGAGAAGTGCCCCTAGGCCACTTCTAATAGATCCTCAGTTCATGTGTGCTAGGCCTTGCATCTGCTGCCCTTAGCCCTGCTATAATATGTAAACTAGAGTTTGGTTTATGCCACTCTGGTGTTATGAATCTACATGTGGTTGAAAAGTAAGTGAAGGTTAAGGACAGGTAGGATCTGTGCAAACGACTTGCTCTAAATTTTATGTATGCTTTTAATAGGTCCTTGAAATGCCATTTTGTTGCTCTGTCCCTTAATTTGTTTGGGAAAGAAAAACAAACAAAACCCAACAAAACAATGAAAATCCCTGAAAAATAACCTTTCACTGATATTGTTTTCTTGCTAATTTGCATGCAGACTTAGAGTGGCTGATATGACTGGATGGTCTAGAAACCACTGAAACCTTTCCACCTGTGCCTTCAGAGGTATGAATCCTCACAGGAATGTCATCTAGCACATAGATATGATCCTAAATATGAGGTAATAACCTAATCAGGCATTGTATATAATATGGATGAAAAATGAAGCAGATCTTTTGCTCATAAATTAGCATTGATCCTTTCAAGTGTTCAATATAAAGGCACCTAAGCCATTTCCAAATGGTGAAAAAATTCTGAAAGCTTTTGGGGTACTATCAAAACAGGATGAAGTATCACAAATTCACTGTGCTAAAGAACCACCCACTAAGCAATATAAAGAAGAAGAGAAAACCCTGAACAGCTTCAATTGATATAACAGGTTGGCAGCCAAAACCAGGTCCTGCAGCATTTTACCTCCAGAGGACTAAAAAAGGAAGAAGCAAGTTGCTTGTGTTTCCTTAGATTTAATAGCACCCAATGGGACGTCTAAGAACACTGAATAATAAATATGTGGTAACTGAGGTTCTACACAGAAATAATTTGCGAGAACAATGAGAAAGGAAAATAATGGGGGTTTAGATGTGTTCTAGACATTGGTTTCTATATTAAATAAAGTGCTCAGTGTTTGAGTTCTTGATCAGTATGTAAGGTGTCAAACAACTCCCTGCCCCTGTTGAAAGTGCTCTTTATGGAACAAACAAGCAAAAAGTGTAATTTCATTGAGTCTTTGATTACATTTACTTTTCCTAGTATCACTGACAGTCTTTAATGACTATTTTCAGATAGATGTCTGATGTGATGATAATAAGTATTCCATACACATGGTTGCATTTCAGTATTGAAATAGAAGGTCTATGATAAGTTCAGTCCCTGTTTAGAAAATATTGTTTTAAGTAATGCATCAATATTGTGTTTTCCCGTTACTTTGTATATTACTGGATTGCTGATCACTGTGCAAAGGAAATGCAAAGAGCTTCTATCCAGATATTAAGACCTTTTTTTCTCCTGTGTTACAAAAGACAACTATTTCTGTAGCAGTCCCTGTGATATCAGCTAGGACTGTTATCATTGCATTCGTGGGATGCCATCATATCCTCTGCAAGAAAGACTTGACTTTAGGTATCAGAATTTGACTGGAAGTAGCCCAAGGGTACTTCTACACAAGGTGAGGCTTCAGGATTGAAGGTAAGAGCATCTATCAAACTGACCCTAGAAATACCATTCATGATACAGAAGCTTCTTCTAGTCACCTTTAAATCGCGACTTCTATATCCATTTTCCATGGTCTATGAATACAACAAAATAGAAGTTTATAACAGCAGAACTTGACAGAGAAGGGTTTGGTTTTTTTGCTTCCATTTAACAGATTGTTTTATCACATCAATTTTCAGAGACATTCTGTGGGTATCTAAACTCTTGGGACTATATGTAATATAATTTCTTACTGACAGTGCTTTTCTTCTTCATAAGTTAAAAAAAGACCAAAAAGTGTAGCTAAGTCTACTGTGTAAGACAATAAAAAAAAAAGTATGAACTAAAAAAAAAACCACATTTCCTTAGGAACCGAGATTCTTACTTAAATAAGATATTATTTAATTGTTAAATAAATTAATATGGTGGCCTTCCTTTTAAAGGAAAACACTTTGTGACCATAGAAATAAACTGCAATTACTAGTGTTAAAATTGTTACTTAGTTGCTCAAATATTTTTGAGGAAATAGTATTTTGGATTTTTTCCTACAATTTGAGATTTTGTTACCATGTTATTGAGAAATTTTCTAAGCAAGATAAACCTCAGAAGAACTGTCATTTGAATATTCTTTTCAATTTGTTCATTGTGGAGGTATTTGCATTTCAATTCTAATCAATTCCTTAGAGATCTCAACCCAAAAGTATGATTTTTTTTTCATTCTTCCTGACACTTCCGCGATGCCTTTTCTTGCTGTAATGGATTATGGATCTCTTGATAACATATCTTATTTATGTATAACATTAGAGAAAATATTAAATATAGGACAGGAATTTTCCTCCTTATGATGATGTCACTTTGATCTCCAGTGCATATAGACAATTTATAAAAAGGAAAAGTTATTACCATATTTCTTTAAGGCACTGGGATTGTCATTCAGAAAATGAACCAGAGATGGGCTGTTTTCCTTCCAAACACATTTGACTCCAAATTTTTCATGTAAGTAAAGCATTGTTCTATCCTCTGTGTTTGTATCTGTTAAGATCATACCCAATATTTCTCAATTCTTTACTGTTGACTGAGTTATTCTGGAAATTCAGACAAACATAATGAGTTACACTGGAAATTCAGACAGACATAATGATGCTGAAAAGCTGGGGAGAACACTCTAAGCCATAAAATTATGCAGTTCCTCAAAGTTCAAAGAGGTAGACTTGCCAAGACAGGAACTAGTCTCTTTTGCATGAGCAATATTTGAGAAGCTTAGCCAAGAGGGCCTGGTTTCTTGTAATCTCCAATAACAAAACATCCTCTGTTTTCAGAAATTGTTCCTTGCCTTCTTTTTTCTTTTCTTTTCTTTCTTTTTTTTCTTTATTTCCTTTTTTCCTCCATCCACTTGGGGTTTTTGTTTTTGTTTTGAAAGGATTGCTTTTCTCTATCAGACTTACTTGGCATGCAAAATAATCTGCCAGCTGCATCATGGCTTCTCTGGGCACACATCAAAAACTAGTTTGGATGCCACCTGTTTGATTACTCACATAGTGATGCCAATCCTGATTGTGCTTGAATGTGCTACTAGCAGAATAAAAAGCAACAGAAAACATTTTGTGTCTCTAACTACCACCACTTCTTCAACTTAATTTTTTAAAGAAGCCCTGATCAGAACTGGATCTGTCATATCACCATATAAATAGCTATACTGAATTTGAATATTGGACATTATATCCTGGTCAATTAGAACTCAACCCTCAACTACCAATTTCTATACCAACTGTGGGGTATTTTTCAGTAGCACATTTTTTTAACACCTTATGAAAAATGACTGCACAGATTTGTAAATTACTGCATATACTTTCATTTTTGATTACATAAATTAATATATATGTGCAGATCTTTAGAATATTTAGAAATATGATAGCATTTTTAAACAATTCTTGTATACCTTTTCAATTAAGTTATTTACTCTGTTTTCAGGAAAAAATGAAGACAGAAAAATCTAAAATAGAATTCTAGCTGTCCTTAAGTACATGATTAAAATAAGAATTTAACTTTAAAAATGCCTCTTAACTTTAAAGAGAACCTATATTCACTAGTTCAGATGTAGACCCTTAGATTACAGGTGTTTGAAGTTAGGCAAGATAAACCCATTATTTCTGATAAACAGCTTGATAAGAAGTTCACCAATTGGATATGTAGTTGATTTACATCATTCAGATATGATATACCCTTTATGAAACAGGGTGTAGGATGAGATTACAAAAACAATGAATATTTCCTTGTTTTGCAGTCATTTTATGCATTTTCAAAACACAGCTGAAGTAGAAGTAGGCTCGATTTGAGTAGGAAGCTGTCTCAACTCAGCATGTTTAGTTTGGGACACCAAAACCACTGACATCTATGAAAACTTTGACATTAAGTTCAGAGAAGACTGGATTAGGGATGAAAGACAAAGAGGTAAAACAAAAAAATTGAGTAAATGTAAGTAGGACTGGAGACTGGGACGTTCAGATGTGTTTTGAATTTCACAAATGGTTTTGTTAAGTTTTGTCGGTTGATGTTTGGGGAGAGAGCTTTGTTGATTTAAATCAGAGGAGTCTCCCCTTTGCTAAGAAGGAAATGAACTTTAAAGCTTTTTAATGACAGATGCATATATCATTTGATATGCATCTGGGTGCTGACAATTTGTGCACTAATTATATGGAGAATGGAAACCAATTAATTATTCAAGCAGCTTTTATAAGAGTTAATCAACCACTGCCAATGGCGCTCTACTGCAATGACTTTAATGTCTGCCACTGTCACAACTTATGCATGTTCCTGATAATTGAATATTATGACTGTTGCCCTCTTTTGCATTCAACAATTTATGTTAGGCCTACATGTATAGCAAGTGGTGGAGCATCTTATAAGGGTTTTCTTGAAATCATCCAGCATGAAAGTAGGAGGTAATTATATGACTTGCCTTTAATTTCTCTTTTGGGAAGCTTATCATTCAAAGTTCTCTTCTGTGTTCATGGGATCAGTAAATGAGAATGAAGTTCCATATCTCAGGTCAAAGTATGCTTATATTATCAGCACTTTAGGATAAGAAAAATCTCGTAATGTGCATTAACAAAGACGCTCAGATGTTTGTCTTGTACCACAGATTATTATCAGTCAAGTGCTAATTATACAAATTCAAATATAAGGTTCATAGTTGGCCTGTGATGTAAATAGCAATATAATAAAGCAATTAAATTATCATAAGGCTTCAGTATAGTCTATCAGAGGTTTTGAGGAAAGACAATATTCTTTGGGTTCCAATAAAATTAGAAACTGATTTGAGATGTTACCAACATAATAGTACTACAAATGTATAAACACATTGAGTTCAAAGTATTATTGATTCCTTTACTACTAAAAGCATTCTCCTTGTTCTTTTGCTTTAGTTTCACTCTTAAATATGCTTTAGATAGGAAGGGCAGAGATATAAATTATTCTTTCATGTTCCCTGATACCGCTACGCTTGGCTTCATTTGGACAGCTAATGCACTGCAATCACTTGGAGCAAATTTACTAGTTTTATTGTTACGTTGGATTCCTCTATGCCCTGGAGTTCTCTGTTTTGTTGTCTTCTTACAATACTAAACTGTAAAGTTATTAAGGCTGTAAGTATAATTTCATTATGGTTGTGAACTGTCCCTTATACAGGCAGTTGATCCCCTATTTGGCAGTTTGACATACATGCAAACCCACTATAAAAGTACTAATGGCATTTGTAAGAGTATGCGGATGGAGGGTGTCTGGAGAAGTCACCCATGTGCCCGGTGCCAGCTGCTGCAGCATGACGAGTGCCTGTATCATCCTCGGTCCTAGTGTGCATGAACAATGCAGGTGTATTCACCAGCAAACTTCAAGCTGGACCAGTGGGCATGTACAGCCACCTGGGGTCTGGGACAGGGCACCAGGCAGGTGGAATTCTGTGCTGGTTCGCACAGGAGTATCTGCAAGTGTGTAGTGCATGAGAGACTACTGTATGTGTGTGTGCGTGTTTGCAGCAAGCACCAAGATGGACTAGTTGTCAAGTAGGGGACCTGTGAGGTGGTTAAGGCAGCCTGGGATCCAAGCAGGTGTGCTGGGTGGAGAGAGGGGCTGTACCAGTGCTCAGAGGATTCATAAATATGTGTGGTTTGTGAACCTAGAGAGAGAGAGAGGGGTGTGTGCCAGCATTAGTGACCTTCTGTCTCTGCCAGACAAAGTGTTAATGCTGTGAGTCCTGTATGTAGGTGTTGCTGAAGGCAATGCCTTGCCCGTGGCAGTGTGATCAACCATGTCAGTGTCCTCTGTGTCTCTGTGCATTTGTATCTGTTTCATTACTGGATGAGGCTGCAACTGGTGAAGCACCAGCCACATCTCTCAGACCCTGAGACCCAGACACAGGTCACGGCTACAACTGTACAGCAGAAACTGGGCTGGAGCAGCTGGAGGATGTGATTGTGTTTCTTACATGACTTAACAGTATTATGACACCAGCTGTTAACATGTTTTTCTACATTAAATGATTAACTGCAGTGGGAAGACTGACTCATAAGTCCAGTGACAGAAGAGATTTGTTATGCTAGAACCTGAGAGCCATGATGTACATATGCAGAGACTGGGACCGTATGGCAGATTGATGTCACAGGCCAGCCCCAGAACAGCCACATTCTTACAGCTGGTGGTGACATATTTATTTCTGAGGATGGTGTTAATAAGCATCAATAATACCCTTATCTAGCATAAGAGTAACAGAGCTCCAGTGTATGAGGTGATCTGACAAGGCCTGTGGGTCTTACAGGCAATCAGAAGTAGAGAAGATCAAGAAGAACAGAAAAGAATAGACAGTGTCAACTAAAAACATCTTTTGAAACTCTAAGAGCAAATCAGGTGAACTGAGCCTATTTGCGGTTCTCAGTTGCACCTATAGTTTTCAGTTTTAATTTGTTTGCATAAGAATAAATCAGTTGTTAGGAAATTAAGTTTTTTCATGAAAAAGATCATTTTGATGAAATTGTGATTTTTTTTACTGAAACGTAATTCAGTCTTTAAAGTAAAAAGTACTGTTGGATTGCATATATTTCAACCTATGGCCCAATAACCTGAATTTGGTTAAAGGAAATACTTCATAAAGTCATCCTGTTTTGCAGTTGAAGACAGAAAACCATGGAAATGATTTCTTGCTTTAGTAGCTTTGTCCCAGTAGATAACCGGCATTACTGTTAAGAAGTTCACTTACTTCTCTCTCATTTCTTTTTACTGGCTTCAGCTTTTAGTTTTTCTTTCTTTGTTACTTTGTTATGACTTTCCTCTCGAAAAGGTGGAACTGATCATACTTAAAGACAAGATCATAGAAATATGATGGTTCTGACTCATCCATTATAGCAGTGGTCCCATTGGTCGATAGTGACATCAAATTAGAGATCAATTATTGCTGTTAGTTTTCACATCTCTGTTCAGATTTTAACAGCCCAAATTTATTTTGTGCTGTCATAAAAAGAATTCTTTTAACTTTCTTGGTTTTAAGCATGAAAAATGATGGCAAACCTCCTAAAAGAATTCAGTATATTTCACACTTTCAGACTCAGTAAGGCATTGTTTTCCATTGCAACATACATTTCTCTTGCACTTCCTTTTATCTCTTCTGTCTGAACCACTTAATTTCAATGATAAATTGACCAAATGAGTGTTATCGAACAGAGCAAGGATACAATATAAAGTTCCTAATCTATCAATATAAAGCTTTTTCTGAGCATAGAAAAAACCGCCTATTAGCTTTCCTTAGCTTAAAAGCTAGGGCAGAACTGCCCTTCACAATTGAAACAAGGTCAAGCAGCATTATGTACTACTCTATATTTTCCATATTTGCTGGTTGTTAATTTATAGGATGTTGTAAATACATATTGCACCATTTCAATCTGTTTTGTATCATTTGCTTCTGTACTTTATTGCAGTAAGAAAGTGACTACTAATATATTCATATTGCACTAATACCTGGAAACAACCAACCATATAATTCAGTCATTACACACTGTAATAAATATCAATGCAATTTTAAAAGTGAAGAAATAAATCTATCTGGATAATATTTCCCTAAGGTGTGTAGAAATTTCTGGTGTCCATATGTCTATCTCCAACCTGACTGAAATCTATCTTTATTGGATGATTGGGCAATCTGAACTGTTATGCAAATACGACCTTCAAGAAAGTTGAGGGGAAGAAAAAAAAAAGAAAAACAAAAAGTAACATTGTCTGTCCAAAATTATGCTTCTTCTTTCTAAATAAAAGACCTAATATGGTTTAATATCTTGAGTTTGATCAACACCATCTATTTGTTCTCTTCATAGTCTAAAAGGTGAACGGTAAACTGTCTTTCTGAGACTTAGATTCTGAGAACAAGTCAAATAATTTGGGAATTTCTTAGGAAAAAACATACTTTAATATCCAAAGACTGATGGCTTGCAAGCTGTGTGTTCTAAAGACAAATACGTTAGTAGAATAATCCTGTTAGACAATTTTTTTTTCTAGTATATGCACAATTTGCATGCTGCTTCTTAAGATTCTGCAAGCAAAATCCATGCTACAATAGCTGAAGACAGAATGTTCCAACTCAAATATGTAAATTGTAAGAGAAGAGCACTGAATTAAGTACATTCCTACAATCCTTGCAATTTCCAAGAATGTACTCATCTACAATTTATAAGGCACCTATAGTAACTGCTGCTGTTGGCAAAATGCATTAAAGATCTGTAGTGCGTTTTATGTTCATACACAGCACAGTATGGATGCAAGAGTTACTGAGCTCCATTCACCTACTTCTTTTGGAAAAGCTAAGCACTTCTACCTCATTTATGTCTCATATGCATCAACCCGGAATTTTAGGACAATAAAGAATATCCATTCTGGACATGGTCAGTGCTGTAGCCTCAGGTTTGGCAACTTTGTTGGGGCTGCAGGGAAATTATTAGGCTGCTGGGTAGGTCCTGACCTCAGGTTAAGCTAAACAGAATGTGTGAAAGTGGTGGTGGTGACATGAGAAATTGCCAAATTTGACAAATAACAGTGTGAGAAGCTGACAAAAGATCTAGGTAATGCCATGAATTTCACAGGTGGTTAAAGGATATTTTAATGTGAAATATCAAGCCAAACCCTTTTTTATTTTATCCCATACCAGATGAGTTGAAAGTGGGTTTGAAGTCAACGGACCGAGGGGAAAGGTAATTTTCCTTGGCCTATGAGAGAACAGCTGGCCAAGCAGATCAACCCTCATGGTATCACTGTGCTGATGATACCAGGCAAATCAGAGCCTGTTGGAACTGTCCATGCCTTCATAATCTTATTGTCTTCAGCATATAAATCCAATGAGGTTAATTAATTCTGAGCAATGAATCATACTAAAGTTAACTATCGAAGCTGACTTAGTTGTGACTTTGTTCTCTAGGCTAAAAAGTAATACAGGAAATGAAAAGCAATTCATTCAACATAAATGTATAATATAGAAGTGCTAAATCATCAACTGAAAGTTTTGCTTTCAACATACACATCTGAATAAAGGATACAAAGTGGTAAAGGATGAAAGTAGGTTCTTTGTGTGTATGTATATAAATGTATATACCAGTTTCTATTTATACAAATAATGTTCTGTCTCATCTCACTGTCAATACTGTAACCATTTCTTCTCTTATTAAAATATTCTTATTAACCATTCTTATTAAAATATATAAACATCACTTTTCATTAAAGTTCTTTTCCCTTACATTTTTGGTTAAAAAATTGATGTAATTGTATATATACTACTACTAGCCTTGAGTTCTACATCACATTTCAGATCTCAGCCACTGACCAGCTGTGCTGCAAGGCATTAGACTCAAACTGCAGCAGATACTGAGAGCCAAGAAGTTCTGCTGAAAATTGATATAGATTAAGTTTCCTTCTGATTGCCTCCAAAAAGTCTTTCTGCAACGTATTTGCAAATCACTCTCAAGTTCCTTGTCTGAGATTTGAATTCTACCAGTGACTGTGCAACACATCTAGTAAAACTAGAAACTTTTCTGCAGCCCTATATTTGCTCTACTTGGACTACATGGAGATAGAAATAGAGGACCCATTTTTAGTGTGGCTTCACTTCCTTACAATAACTTTGGATTAATTTTGTGTGGTTTGTGCAGAAATAAATTGTCAACATAAAGAACCATTTGGAGCTTAACAGGAGGGCACTGGCAACTCAAGTGTCTTGGTGTACTTGAAACAAGCTTCCAGGCTGATTCTAAGTATCATTGCAGACATTACTTTTAGTGCATTGGAAAGAAAGCAGAAATCAGCCTATTTCTCATCTTCATTTGGTCTTTCAATAATGTATTCCTGTTTTTTTGTCACTGTAGGGAAGATGAGAAAAATTACAGCAGCAAGGTTGTGCTTTTCGTATTGCAATTTTAGCTGTTGATCAAGCTTTCCTCTCAACCTCAATTTACAAGAGATGGTGGAAGCACAACCTTGATCCCAACAGCATTTAAAATGAGCCCTATGGCAAATATAAGAGGATCACTTTACAATAAAATAAACTCCACAGTTTTGTTGCCTAAGCCTTACTGTGCTGTCCTTGTCTATGTCTATTAGTATGAAAATCTACTTGCTACATTAAAGAAAGCTTAGGAGTGGGATACTACTGAATCCTTTACAATATTATCAAAATGTCACATTATGGCGCTGTGCCTTTGAATACATAAAAGAGTCTGGGGAGGATTTTAGACATGGATGTCTGTAAATACAACCACAGAGATCTACCTTCAGCTTTGTGATCATAATGTTTTCCTGAAAACTATACTAAACTCTACTAGGTGTAACTGTAAAAGGGGTATGTTTGAGAGATGTGTGTTCTGCAGCTGAGAAAGACTTCCATTCTGTCCTAAATGATTACTAGAAATGGTCTAAGACAAAAATAATCCCAAATGTCCTGACCATTTAGAGCACCTTCTCTTTCAAGCCTGATGACACAGGAGAATGATAATTAAAATGAAACATTAAACCAATGCACTTGTGGGTTTTTTGAGCTTTCAATTGTTCTGAATTCGAAGTCAATGCTGCTGAAGAGGATTGTGTTACCTGTCACGGCATGGTCCAGCTTTTGCATGCTATTCATGAAATATTGAAAGATAAGAAAACACCAGTGTTTATTGGCATGGCTGTTCCATTTGCTGAGAACATAAATATTTATGATCACTCCATGGCTAAGCACTGTGACAAGGTATGGCTCCAAAACAATGGTGTTGTGTACTTTGAAGAGATGGGGTTGTCTTCCCAGCAGAGGCTGTAGCTGAACCTGAATGCTGAAATGTGTGCAGACACGTGCCTTGAATTCTGACCCAGAAAAATGCGTATTCAAAGAAGATAGCCTCAGGTTTGGGAATGAGTTGGTAAAACAGGGACAGTATTATTTTAATTATAATATATATGCTCTTGGTTTTGAAACCATGTGGATAATATATGTATACACCAACTTAATTACTAGGCAGTGGGCTAGATTCTCTAGCAGTTTCTGCATTTGCTATTGTTATTTGCTGTTTTTATTGTGACAAAACACAGAGCCTGCATCTGAAAGCAACATCATGCTAGGTAATAGTCAGGCATAATAGCAGCCAGCTTCGAAGAATATGCAATTAAGGAATTAAATAGCCAAGTACGAAATTATGATCCTTAAAACTGTACTACTCTTAAAATTGTACAGCCCTTAAAATTGTTATAATCCTCACCTAATGCTGGAGTTATTTCATCATTTGTTTGTTTGTTCCTTTGTACTTTTATTTCAAGGTACTTGCAGAACATTCTGTTTCCAAGAGAAATTTGGAACTTTTTGTTCTTAGCCCACTCAAGCTACTGTAACAAAAGGTGACTCAGTTTCAGTGTAGATTCTCAGATCAGTTGCCTAAATGGAGGATTCATGTGTTGATAAAAGTACCTTTGAGTATTTAAGACATTTACATTAGGTGGAAAATAATGTTCAATACTTACAGCAGAACTGTCTTTCTGCAAGAGCAACTGGAGGCCAGCCAGGATATTTAGCATTTTATAAGGTACTGGTTGCATATCTTTAAGCAGCTGAATAGCTGATCTACCTGTCTGTGTCTGCATAGGCTACTCCAGAATTGTGCTACTTACTACCATCAACAGAGCATAGTGAGCTATTCCGATCACCCAAAGGTTGACACACATTACATGATTCGCATACTAAACATGTGTCTAACACCACTGGAGATACCCAATGCATCTCATGTGTTCTCCAAAGTCTGGAAAGATGTGGATCTCTAGAGCCTCCTGCTTCTGATCTGAGAATCCTATGCAAATGTTACAGATTTCTGAGGGCACATTAAATGCCACCAAGATCCTATTTTCAGATAACAGAATGGCCCCCTTGTTAGATCATCTGAATGGATTTTGAACCTGTACTGTACTGAGACAATATCCACTCACTGAAATGGAATTTAGATACACTCAGTGCGTTTGCAGATACTCCTTCCTTTTGTGTCTCATCCAAAAGCCTTAACATCAAAACTACTGGATTGTAATCCATGCAAAATATACAAAGATCTCCACTTTAGTTTAATCCATGTTAAAGAAGCAGCTTTGATGTCATGCAGCTATTTAGAACAGTATCTTCAGATGAAGCAGATCAACATTTTCTTTCCTTCACTTCAGATAATCAAAGCAAAGAGTATTGCTTCCTTCCTGTAGCATGTTCTTGCTAGCAGTCTTTAATCTGCTGTGATATCTAAGAAGGAAGAACGGGGTTTTATTACCCTTCTGTTTAATTTATGCTGTTGTAAAGAAAAGGATGAATGAGACATTGAAAAAAGGAATATACCTTGACTGTATCCAAGCTTTCAAGCAGAGGAAAAACTTCTCTGACTTCTCTCCTACAAACCACTTCTCCACTTTATATTACTCATCCACTTGATAGGATATAAATAATTGTTTAGTAGATCACCTAAACACATCAGGTCTGCTTCTCTAAGAGCTTCTGCCCTGTATTTTTAGATTAGCATTTTAACACCAGCACTTCCCAGACTGTTCTCTAAATGACATAGTACTCTTACTTTCCTCCCACATTCTCTTTTTTCCTATAAGGCAGGAAGCAGCCCTCACTGCAGAGCTGTTTCAAACCTGTATGTTCACTAGTTCTGTTTTAATCAGAGAACTTTGCTATACTTCTGTGTTCTTGCTACCATATTATTTTCTGCAGAATAACACAGCGGTAACTGAAGGTCTGAAGTGTGCTCTGTCTTTGGAAAACTTGTAGGCCAGTGGTTAGGATACATTCATAGCAATGGTGAATTTTAAATCTGAAACCTTTTGAGGTGAGGCTGGAATTAAATCAGCATGCTGGAACCACTCAGGTGTTAGAAAAATATGTGGGCTGTATTGCTGCCTTCATAGAGAGCAAAGATTGAAAAAGAGAGCAGATGACACTTATGCAATCTGTCCTTTCAAAGGCAGTTTCAGACGTTACCAAAATACTTTTAAATTACTGAATCCCTCAAGGATTTTTAAAGGGAAAACCTTGTTTCTGGACCCTTGTCAGTTTAGAGGAATACAACTCTGCCAAAATTGAAGGGATCTTTGCTACCAGCATGGATGTAACACTTGACATGAGGGAAATTTTCAACTTGAGGAGGCGAATTGGAAGTTCTGTCACAGAAGAACTGAAAGCTAGAATGCTGAATCTAAATATAACATTTTTTCTTGTCTTTGGTTGTATTTTTATTCATTTATTTATTTTGTCTTTGTCTTTTGATCCAAATCCTGCAGTAATCAGAATTAGATAAATTAAACCAATACTGTCTGCAGTTTTAGTCAAGCTAATGGTGCCTGGAAAAGTTTAATCTTGAAAGCACATGTCAACAAATGGATTTGTCCAAGGGAGTTTGGATATAATTTATTTATGTCAATACAGTTAAATCAGGAGGAGGAAATTGATGATCCCTCCCAGTGAGTTCACTGAAACTATGTTATCTTGTCTGTGTTATGGATTAACCTCTGTGACGGTGATTTAGACATCTTGATTACCCGGACACATCAGCTAAAGATATGATCTAGAGTCTAAAGTGTATTGATTTGGCTTATTTGAAAATCTGCCCCTTTTTGAAGCAGCTCAGTGAGAGGAAGTTCCTTATTGGGATCCACACTGCTGTGTGAATTCACTTCTTCCAGTGCCAAATACAACCTGGTGGATGTTCATTGGAACCGACTGATGCACCAGATGAAGACTGCCCATGACAGCATGCCAGCTACAGAAAGAATAGGAAAAAAGGGAATGAGCTGGAAAACACTAATAAATCTAGAAAATACAAATTTCCATTTGAGTGTGTAGAAGAATGAGGCAGAGAATGAACAAATAAACATATACGGCAAGAGGGAACAAGGAAAATTAGCTTTGATATCCCCTTTTGAGTAATGTTTTTCTGGAATATTTTATTGCTATTATTTTTAACTTAGATATGAATGTACTACAGAAAACTTGTCTAAAAGGGAAAAGTATGACAGAGTTGGGAATGTACATAGACTATAAATACTGAAGAGGGTCTCTAAAACACATTCAAGTGTTTGTGTTGTTACAAAAATGCCCAGCATTGACCAATGTTTGTTCATGCTAATGCCACGAACTTCACTGTTTCTGGGGCTAAATTTATTCTGATGTCTAAGAGATTGCACATGTCAAGATACAGTGATCGTATACTTAGAAAAGACATATTTCTGAAGAGGAGGTTCTCCAAAGAAGCCAAATGTCTAAAACTTGATCCTTTACACAGAAGAGGAAAGCAAGGCCATATTTTTCAGTATTTGCAAGATGTTATCAACTATCTTTTACCTTGTAGTGCAGTCAGCTGTATAGACCAATAGATTATCCAAAGAGCGAACAAGGAGTGAATTAATTTCTCAGTTAACAGAATGCGCCTGGAGAGATGTACATACTGAATTAGCAAATTCACTGATCTGGCAGTCCAGTGTCTTTTGCATTTATATTCATTAGGCAGATTTTCTTTCTTTCTATTTTTATTTTGTTAAAGTGGATGATTGTGGCTTTGTAAGATGTGAAACTTCTTCCTAAGCTGAGAAGGAAGGGGAACTGTATTCTAGACACAGAGAACAGGGCTGGGAGCCAAAAGTCTTGATTTTTTTTTCAGTCCATTATTTTTTCTAGTTAAAGTTTACTTGTTTCTTGCAAAGTCCAAAAAACTCTCTCAAAGTGTCTGTCTAAAATTATTTTAAAAGTAATAGACTAAAAAAGGGAGGGGAATCTCTTGCAAGCACATGGCAACTTCTTGGTTTCTTTGTAGCCATGTACCTTAACACAATTAGAAATGGAGATATTCACTAATTTCTATAATTCCCTTTCACAGGGGTCTTCAGCAAAGAAAGCTGGATCTAGGCTTGTGAAATGGGACTGTTAATAACTCTGGGTGTTGGGTTCACCTGGGCTGTCATTCTGTCATTCCACCAAGCCACTCTATCATTCCGTCTTCTAACAGGAGAGAGGGGAAAATACAGTGAAAAAGCTCATGGGTCAAGGTAAAGACAGGGAGATCATTCACCAATTATTGTCACAGACAAACCAGACTTAACTTGGAAAGATCAATTTAATTTATTGCCAATTAATAACAGAATGAGAACAAAACTAAAACTACCTTCCACATTCAACCTGTTCCATGTTTAGAAACAGAGGAGGCAGACATGACAGTTGTTGAACTAGAACACTAAGGTATCAATAATTTAAGTTGATGTTACCTTGGAAAGGTGAACAGTAACTGTGGTCTGTTAAAACCTGTAGGGTTTGCAGAAGGTTAGGTAGATAATGAATGGAAACTACATGAGACAGAAAGCAAAATCTGAAGGAGTCTGATGACACACCTCTGCTTTCTCCCTTCCCATCTGATGATGTTCATTTCCTGCAGTATGGATCTGTTTAGCTGTGAGAATCCTAAGTAGAAAATGTTGGACTAGATCTTTTGATATTGCAAGCCATCAAGGTCAGGGACTCTGATATTTTTTAGCAACTCAGGGAATATCTCACAGTCTTTATTTTTTGCTCTAACTCTGCACAAACTTTTACAAGGATCTGGTCTCAGACTTGCTATGCACCCAATTTTCTAGTGATCATATGGCACAGGAATGTAAAGGTTAAGAGCAAATGATGCTTTAGAGGGTTCTGCTAAGAGTCTATGCAGCACAGAGAGATGTTTAATCTACAGTTGATGCATATTCCAAAAATGCATGTCCCATAGGAGGCAAGGGGTGGAACAGATGAGGACTGAGGCAGGATATAGAGATTGTTTACAAGCTATTGTTTTGTATTTAGTGTTTAGGTAGCTCAAACATACAGAGCAAAGAAGTTAAAAATGACTGAGATTATTTTTTTAACAAAAAGAAACTAGGAGGAATGGAAATGAGAGTGGAAGATTGGAAGGTTATCACTCCTTTTTCTTGCAATCCCCAGAGAAAAGTCTGGCCGGATTTTGGGCCAGATGTTCAGATTCTTAAACAATGATCTAGTATGCGGAAAGATGTTTGGCACCCAGCACAAGGCACAAGATGTAATGCAAACTTGTCTTCAATCCCAAATAAGCAACTGTTTCTATATTTATTTCTTTTTTAACTCTTTACTGGAATGAATGGAGAATAGTTTATTCAACATGTTCATGTATCATGTTCTAAGGAGAAAAATTCAAAATTAAAGACAGCCAATACCAAACCTTTTGAAGTTTTGAACCTCCAAATACAGGTCACTGTACAATGCCAATAAAGCAGTCAGCACATGCATTCATCTGCCACAGGGTACCACAGCCAATTCCTAAGCAAGCTACCTCTCCTGTAGAGTCTTCTGAGCCCTAACCATAATAGCATAAGTGACATTCAAAGCTGTGAGCTGACAAATTAGTGTCCATTTCTGCCCTCTTCTAATTCAGGTTAATTATCCAGTACTGATTCAGTTCAAATGCATGGGATTCATCTTATCTCATTTTAGCCATCTCTAAATTAGGTGATGAAGCTATTAATCTAGTTTCTATACATAATCACTAGAGAGTGCGAGAGCTTCCTTCAGAAAGTGATTCATGACGTCTATCCAAAAAGTCTTTTTTCAGGGAAAACTTCTTGTTCTCCTCTGAATATAGAGGAAAGCTTAGGCAGCAGAGTAGCACTGTCTATATTTCTGGATTTTTAAGTCAGGTGAAGTGAACCTGCTAAGTTTGTACACCATTTTGAAAGTGGGACTGTACCACATCTCAGTGCTGTAGGATACTTGTAAAATGAGTTCAAACTGTGTACCTGGCTATGTTTAATACCAATTTCAGTTCCCAGCTGGTTGTGGTTTACACTGGTTTGTCTCTTCTGTGTCAGTATAGTTACTTAAGTTATCTCAGATTTGCCACTTGCACACCTTAAGCTCCCTGAGAAGCTGAATGCCCTCTGGTAGTCAGCTCCTTACCCCTTGCACTTTCTTGCACTAATTATATCTCACCAGATCATAATATCTTTGTGTAGATCAGTAGACTCAGAAGAATGGCACATTAACTTGTGAACTGAATATTAAGCAAAATATTCACATTAGCCTCATTTGACAGTAGCTGATATCACAGATACTTGTATAATCAGAAGTGTAAGCAATGCTGTAACACACTGTTCTGTACTGTTCTGCACTGTTCTGCTTTTATATAGTAGAAGCAGGTCAAACCCAACTGTCAAGATATAATTTGACCAAAACCACTAATTCATGTGCTTCCAAGGCTGTTTTTACACAGAGCACTGTGCATGGGGTATCCATCTCTGTACATGAGCATTAGGTTTCCTTACCTTGCATCGTTGCTAGTTTCTTTCCTGAAGAGCGAATGCAAAAAAGTAAAAGCAGACTCACGCTGTGTGTGTCCAATTAACTCAGGAAGTGTCAAGCAGGGGTAGTACATATCATGTTCCTGCAATCTGCCTTCAGGACAATATCTGAGAGGATCCACAGGAGTACTAAAACACTGTTGTTCATTTAGCTCTGTATTTCTATTTTGTAGCATGTGCAAAACAGGAAACCAGCAGAACTTCTTGTTTTGATACTTCTCTTTTTGTGTTCAAAGAAAAGTGAGCATGGTACAAAGTATGGTTTGGAATATTAAAGCATTCATCTGTAGGTTGCTGGGGAAACTTTGAGGTTCACCCTTAATTCACCCTTGAGGTGAATTAAACACAAGGTTGTGCTTAAATAGTAAGAAAAAGAATAATGAACACTGAGCACAGTCCTACCATTTTAAGCATTTCTATGTGGAATCTGCAAAGACCTGTCATGAGCTGATTCTCATATACCCTTGCACCATCACCAGTACAATGAGCAGTTTCACGGCTTAGCCTTTGGTCCATCCTCCAGCCCAGGTCTGCTGCCCAATGGTGGCTACTGAGTACTTGCAATTCAGGATGGCTTCAAGGCAATGCTTTTGCTGTTGATCTCATTACCAAGGGAAACTTCATTCCCTTGCAGGGTATCACTCTGTCTCTGGTATTCCTGCTTCCAGTCAGTTCAACCTCTTCTGTGAATTGTCTGAATCTTCTTCTTCATGGACCGGCATTAAGTGTGCATGCATAGTTCAGACATAAATATTAATACAGGTCTTAGGCTTGCTGGTAGTAGTATAGAAATCACTACATTATGTGTTGATGCTTATTTTGAAAACCCAATTTAAAACTGGTCTTTCAAAAAAACTTTCTTAATCATATAAAATTGATGGTAAATTTTAGCAACCACAATTTTTTTTAGTGATTGCAATGTCTTTGTGTATTCCCACTAAACACTGAATTTTTTGAAAAGGAAGGAGGCACCCTTATTAAATAAGTATCTTTGTTATGCAAATACAGAAGATGGACAAACAGAACAGTATCAGCGAGAAAAGTACAATGTATTCTGAGGTATGGCCAAAGTTGATGTGATTGTTGCATTCCATTGAGTGGTCTGCTTCCCAGAAAGGAAATATACAATTTATTTTACTTCAATTCACATGAAAACTCTTACCATAATTTGTATTTTATGTTAAACTGTGTAAATTGGATCAATATATTCAACTATCTGTGAAGGTATACAAAAAGTGGATCTTCCTGCTAGCTGCTATACAAGAAAGAAAAGCTGCAGCCTTTGAACATCTAATCAATGACCTAACACCAAATACAACGCTTCAATCACAGCAGGATCCATTCAAACAACCTCCCACCCAGCTAAGTTATTAGAACAATCTTATTTATGAAATCGCAATATTCAGATTCATTATGGTTAAAAAAATCCAGCAGTTGAAGCTTCAATAGTAGAATTAAAATGTATTAAACTACCAGCTCAAATATTGCATAGCTATGATGATGACACTAGTTTTGTCAATAAATGAAAAATAAATGAAAATAAGATTCTAGTTTCACATAAAATTTTGGTGTTTGGGGGATTTTTCATTGCAAACCAAATCAAGAAGTAAAAATTTTGAGTTTGCTATGGAAATAAAATTTATCTAACAACAATTTTCTTATATCTTCTGCTCCTCCCTCCTGCTTTCCCCCCCTTCTTTTTGCATTTCAAAAAGAAGTAAAAGCAAGAATGGAGGAAGGGAAGAAAGGAGAAAGGTAGGGGAGGAGCAAAAGATAAAGAATGGGAATAAAAACAAGAATGAGAATTAGAATGAGAAAGAAGATAGAAAATAGAGAAGTCATTATTGTAATCACAGAATCACAGAATCCCAAGGGTTGGAAGGGACCTAAAAAGATCATCTAGTCCAACCCCCCTGCAAGAGCAGGGTAACCTACAGTACATCACACAGGAACTTGTCCAGGCGGGCCTTGAATATCTCCAGTGTAGGAGACTCCACAACCCCCCTGGGCAACCTGTTCCAGTGCTCTGTCACTCTTACAGTAAAGAAGTTCTTCCTGATGTTAACGTGGAACTTCCTATGCTCCAGTTTACACCCATTGCCCCTTGTCCTATCACTGGATATCACTGAAAAAAGCCTAGCTCCATCATCCTGACACCTACCCTTCACATATTTGTAAACATTGATGAGGTCACCCCTCAGTCTCCTCTTCTCCAAGCTAAAGAGACCCAGCTCCCTCAGCCTCTCCTCATAAGGGAGATGTTCCACTCCCTTAATCATCTTTGTGGCTCTGCGCTGGACTCCTTCAAGCAATTCCCTGTCCTTCTTGAATTGAGGGGCCCAGAACTGGACACAATATTCCAGATGCGGCCTCACCAAGGCTGAGTAGAGGGGGAGGAGAACCTCTCTTGACCTACTAACCACTCCCTTTCTAATGCACCCTAAGATGCCATTTGCCTTCTTGGCCACAAGAGCACATTGCTGGCTCATGGTCATCCTCCTATCCACCAGGACCCCCAGGTCCCTTTCCCCTTCACTACTTTCCAGCAGGTCAACCCCCAACCTGTACTGGTACATGGGGTTGTTCTTCCCCAGATGCAAGACTCTACACTTGCCCTTGTTAAATTTCATCAAGTTTCTCCCCGCCCAACTCTCCAGCCTGTCCAGGTCTCGCTGAATGGCAGCACAGTCCTCTGGTGTGTCAGCCACTCCTCCCAGTTTTGTGTCATCAGCAAACTTGCTGAGGGTGCACTCAGTTCCCTCATCCAGGTCATTGATGAAAATATTAAACAGCACCGGTCCCAGCACCGACCCCTGAGGAACTCCACTAGTCACAGACCTCCAGCTAGATTCTGCGCCATTGACCACAACTCTCTGCCTTCTTCCTTTCAACCAGTTCTCGATCCACCTCACTACTTGATCGTCAAGCCCACACTTCCTCAGCTTATCTATGAGGATGCTGTGGGAGACAGTATCAAATGCCTTACTGAAATCAAGAAAAACCACATCTACCGCTCTACCATCATCCCTCCACCTAGTCACTTCCTCATAGAAGGCTATAAGGTTGGTCATACATGACTTCCCCCTCATAAAACCATGTTGGCTGTTCTTAATGACCCCCTCATCCTTGATATGCCTAGTGATGGAGTCAAGAATAAGTTGTTCCATCATCTTTCCAGGGATGGAGGTAAGGCTGACCGGTCTATAATTACCCGGGTCCTCCTTCTTGCCCTTCTTATAGATTGGTGTGACCTTTGCCATCCGCCAATCCTCAGGCACCTCGCCCGTTTCCCACGACTTACCAAAGATGATGGAAAGTGGCCTAGCAATGACCTCCGCCAGCTCCCTCAGCACCCGTGGGTGCATTCCATCTGGACCCATCGATTTACAGATGTCCAGATTGCATAGCTGATCCCTAACCCAATCCTCATCTACCAAAGCAAACTCCTCCTTTGTCCTGACTCCTCCGCTCCGGTGTTGCAGGCGTCCTCTCTCAAGCTACTCACCTCAGCAACTGATCGAGAGTGGCTGTTGGTGGCCGGTTTGAATCTGCCACCGAGCCTCCTGGCTCCGCCCCCTGTGAGTCAGCCCCTCGCGGGAGCTGAGCTTCCGAGTCCTGGGCAAGTCCTGTTGAGGACTTGAGGCTCCCTCCTCAGTGGCTCTTGTCGCTCTGAGGTGAGGCTCCTGGACGCTGATCTCTCCCCTCTCCGCTCCGGTGTTGCAGGCGTCCTCTCTCAAGCTACTCACCTCAGCAACTGATTGTTATTAGTTTCATCCATCATCTTTGACTTTTCTTCTCAAAATATAAATAAGTGCACAGATAAAAAAATGATTAAAAAGTGTGCTTTATTACCTGATGTACACACTGCATTTTGAGTTTATTAAAAAAAAATAAAATTATTTGGGACTAATGCATAATGGATTTGCATGGAACCTTCTGACTTTAAGCATTTTCTCAAAATCCGTATTTAGTACAGGATAAGTTTAGATGGGAAAAAAGATGCCCAGCCATTCTGGATTCTAATGCGAAATAGTAACTGGGATCGATAAAAATAATTAGGAAATCCTAGGCTCCTCTTCTACAGAATTTATGAAGGAGCTCACACACACATATGTCTATGTATGAATATACTTAAGTTTCATTTGCATGGCAAAGGTGGTGTACAACTTAATGACAGTCTAGAGTTCAAGGCTTCAGGTAATAGCTTTATTATCACCCTCTTCACTTTGAAGTGCTGGTTGCAGGATTTCTCATGTATAGATATTGCTCCAGTTCTTTCCTTTTACAAGCAACCCTATTGATTTAACCTTGTACTGCTATTCCTCAGTAAAAAAAAAAAAGGCCCAGATAAAATATTAATCAAATACATTGATTTTTTTTTCCCATGAATCCACTTTAATTTTAAATGTATGTTCCTGCCTCTTTCTCTCTGTATATAGATACAAATTATATATTTATATTTATATGTATTTCTGGTGAGCGTAATTGGAAACTCAGCTTTTTTTAAACCAAGCAGTTCACGTAAATTCATTGAGAAAAGTGTGCTGGTGGAAAAAAAGGGTTTTCTGTAATATTATTTTCTGCACCATACTTTAAAGCTAAATGGAACATGATATTAAAGTTTAGGACAAGCAAGCACTTTAAATTAGCCAATAATACAGAGGAAGTCAGTTTATGTAATGTCTATAATCAGACAGCTAATTAAATATTAAATATATTTTTTTAATTTAAAAAGTGATCAGAATAATAAAACCACATTACTGCTTGCACAGTAATCTATACAATAATTTAAGAGTTAAATATTGATCCTCCTACTGTTAGGATTAGGTGGGAGACGCTATTTTTGGAATGCCATGGAAAAAAAGAAAATTGCAAGAAAACACTTGATAAACAGTATCCAAAATAGAACATCAGCTTCTAAAGTATTTCTCAACACAACGTCTAAATGCTTAGTCTCATTTTTTCTGATGGTATTGAAACCTTTAACATTTAAGGAAGGAATCTGATTCCATGTAAGAGCAGCTTTAGGTAAATGTCACTGCTGACCTTCTAATTAGAGCAGTGCTACAGTTCATCAGACTTTCTAGGTACAGTTATAGAGAATAATTCTAGAACAAGCAGATAGGTCTTTGTTTTATATCTGTTGCACTGGCCTTTTACCTATCTATATCATCTATCTATCTGTCTATCTATCTGTCTATCTATCTATCTATCTATCTATCTATCTATCTATCTATCTACCTACCTACCTACCTACCTACCTACCTACCTACCTACCTATCTATCTATATGTTTCTGGAGGGTATAAATCAGCTTGATGTGCTGATACCATTCTATGGTCCTCATTCATCATGTGCATTCTCCCGCTATACTTGTATACATCTGGAAAGTTCCATCTATTGATTGAATTTAGGAAGCACATCGTCTTATGATTTTTTTAAATATATATTCTTATTTCAATTCAACACTGAAATGAACTTTTAGTTGAAGTCCTTTGCATATTTTATACCATTCAGTGATTTTCTATATTGTGCACTAGAGAAAGCAGTATAATTGCTTCAATCAGTTAACAATATTATAGTTAAGTGCCAGGTAATTTATTGAGAGGCATTGCTTAGTACTGTGGGGAAAACCTAAACTGAAATGGTAGAAAATGCTATTCCCACCTATTCTTCACTGACAGATCTGTTCTTTTTTTAAGGAGATCCATTATAATCCTGACTCAAACTGACTGGCATTTCTTTCATCAAAGGAGACTTGAAGATTTTAGTACAAGAGCAAACAGGTAGAAGTAGGTGAACAGACCTAGAAACCTAGAAACAGAAACCAGTCTGAGTCAAACCTACCAGAAAACTGAATGCAACCCAAGAAGATTTTGTTTTTCAAAACAGACAAAACAAATGTAAGTAACCGTATGATCTTTTTAGGCCTAAGACCAAGTTAATAGCTAAAATGCCTGGAGTACAGTTACATCAATAGTAAATGAGCTCTAGAACTAACACGCATATTATTTAGCTAGGTAGCGTGCATAGCTGAACCAGGCTGCAACATCACACTACAGCTTGCAGTTACCTAACTTATTTCCTGACCTTGATCCCAAAATGCTCTTCCTCTGCTTCCCACAGCGTGCCTCATATCAGGCAGCAAACCTCCTCAATGCAAAGGGTGATCTAAGACTGACTCATTGTGATGCGAGGTCTGAGGTTCTCCTGGGACAGCCCTTCCCCTTAGGGTATCCCTTCCTCTTAGTCTTTAGTTTGGGCCATTGTGCCATTGTGCCCCTGTGCTCATATGATCTTTTATCGCATAACCTAACACTGCACATTCTTTGCTTCAGTAGCTTTTCAAACATACTTTACCCAGTCTTACTGATATGAACTTTGTGCAGTAAATCTATGGAGGTTTAAGTCGAGGAGAACTATTACAGCTTAATATGCTTATTTACTAAATACTTTTATTGCAGATGATGGAGAGAAAGAAAAACTGCCAGTGAAATAAAATAATAGGTTGAATCCAAGCCAACTCTGTCATAAAATTAACAGCATTTTATAGCCATTCACTGCTTTGGTCCAGCTGGTATGAATTGGGATAACTACTCTGAACCCAATTTATAGCAGATAATGAGCAATTTCAGTCTTTCAAGCAAAGAAGAAAGAAACAAGATGCAGGAAATTAAGAAAAGAAGAATTTCAGAATGTAATGTATCAGAAAAGAAAGGCACAGTCCAGGAACTTGATTTAGATGACAGTGGCATCTGTCAATAATAGGATTTTATACTGTTTCAAGATGCCAGTTGTCCAAGTAAGGTGCTGTGGTGAGCGGCAACAGAACATGGCAAATCACACCTATCCCAAATGAAAACAAACACCATAGACTGCTGTACAATGAAGGGCTTCTCTATGTGTGCAGATGTGTGCATGTATGTTTGTGTTATTCCTGTTTAGCAGCAGAGATTTTGTTAACCACTGTTTTAATAGAGAAAGCAAAATTTGGTAGCTAGTCCTTACTATAGATCATCATTGGAGAATTGGATAGCCTTTGCCAAACTGAAGACTCAGCCTGAAGGGAAAGTTGCCATGAAACACAACTGATATTAAATGGCATAAGTTTTCATGTTAATGTAAATACTCTAACTTAAACCACTTGAGGATATGACATATTATCTCTAGAACTGGCAATTACTTTCCAGATTGGTAACATTTTAAAGTATGTGAATAAAGGAATAAACCAGGAAGCTCTAAGGTTAATTTGAATCTTCAACATTCTTATTGATATACTGGTTGGAATCAAAGACCACTGAAATATCAACCCACGTGAAAATCAGTTCTTTTTGTCTTTAATGTTTTTTTCCTTTAATAATTTTTATTCTTTGAAGCGTGTTTGCAAATAATTATACTAACTGCAAATAATTTCTAACTAAATAGTGAAATCCATAACCTGTGTTCATCAGTGTTCTGAAGTTGTCCCACCACTGTATTCTCATTGCATCTGATGGGAAATTATAAGTGAAAGCAAACTACAAAGTACTTCAAGTAGTCATTAGAAATTCAAAGAAAATTTGTCTTTGATTATTGCAGGGAATTATAAGCCACCTCTGGCCATGGATTCCCAGTGATGAAATGTTCTCTAAGCCTCCCTTATTATCCTTAAAATTAAGTTTTAAAAATAATGTGTGAATACTAAGTTATGAGATTTATTTGATATATGTGAACTTTCTAATTGACTTACTTAGACTTATGTGCTCACTGGTCATTAGAATGTTTCAAAGTGCATTAGGCACAGCCTGGCACTTAGTAATTTTAGAACATATTACTAAGGTAATGGATACTATTTCTGTATCAGCTCTGTCCTTTCTCCCATCCATTATGGTTGCATCTGGCATAATCTGTCTAATGTTGCATTTTCCATAGTATCCCCCACCATGGTACCTCTCAGCATTATGACCACAGAGGTAAGACCTATGTGTTGTAATACAACAAAATTAAAACCTAATCTGGTGATGTAATGTAATTAGTCGCACATCAAGGAAAACAAATCACTTTCTGCTTTAACTTCACTAGTGTGAAGAGTTAACTGAGAGTTTTATGAGTTTGAGACAGAAATTTAGTATCTGCTTTATAATAGAACTGGCTTCAACAGATCCCAAACCAACAAACCAACCTTGTTTCCCAAGCACCTGATGAGTACTCATATTAAGTTTCAGGAAGCTCACAAATATTTCAGACCTTTAGAACAAGTTTCATTCATCTAAAACATCATAAAAAAAAGTGAGTTCTTCACCATTTGATACTTTCTTACCAATATTTTCTTATTCATCCCACCAGGAAACAGATAGGAAAAAACCTAGGAATACAAACAAATGCATGTCCTTATCAGTCTTCTCCATTAAAAAAAAAAAATGCATTTTGAATTGATAAAATACCCTGATGCTGCAGAAGTTATGAAAATAATCTGGAGCTTAAAGGCTATAAACTGCATAAACAAAACTATGCAAAAAAAACCCCAACAAACAAACAGAAAGTACATTCTTAAACAAGACAGAATATTTAAAAGAGCATATAGAAAAGACATGTAATTTGACAAACTGAATTTTACACTTTGATTGGCATTAGTTAAACGCAAATCAATTAAAAGTCCCCTAAAACTAGAAAAAGAGGATCAGATTGCAAATAATTAATTAAAAAACATGAAAGAGAACCTGGATCAAATCCCAAAGCAAGTTATTTCTAATTAATTCAATCAGACATGTTCATGATGAAGGAAGTGTTGATTTCATTACTGTAGGGCAATGAAAGCTTAATTTCATAGTCAGTGAAGTTAGCGAAACCATGTTATTAGCATAAGTAAAAAGAAGAATTTAGAATTTATATTGATAAATTGCATAACCCTTTTTCCTTCCAGAAGGACTCAAAACCCATTCTTTTTAACAGGGTATAGAAAAAATGAGTCCTGGAAACAAGCTTGAAAAGAATATAGTGTGTGCACTGGGAAATCTCACAACATGCGCAAAGGTTAACAGCAGGATATGTTACCTGATGCTGTCTAAAACTCTGCAATGCTATATTGGGCATGTCATTAAGGGATTTAAAATGTTACTCCATCTGTTTGCAACATATAACATCTGAAAGTTACGTATGTACGCATTTTATTTCAGGATTTTTTCAACCAGGGTTTTTCTGTCTTTGCATAAATAGAGCAGGAGCTGAGGGTAACTCAAACTCTCTCTTTTTTAATGAAAAACCCACGAAAAAATCCCCAAACTAAAAACAAAACCCAAAACCTAATAAAACACAAAGGTTGGAGCAGTCACCCAAGTCAGAGAACCAAGATTCCTGTTAAATGGTAATTGGGCAAAAGGTATAAAAATGTCATGGAAATATGAGTATCCAGCTGGAAGGTGGAGGAGTGATATTCTCAGTGGCATAGTCCCTTGTTCGCTCCTTTTTGCAGTTAGATGCTTTGTCAGGTACCTTTGCTCACCTTCAGGTCATCTTAAAGTCTGGTGGCCAAGGTACAATCTTGTGGGCAATTTGCTTACACTGAATTTCAATGTGAATCTCTTTCTCCCTGCATGAGTCTGCACCAAAGAAACCCACAAACACATGCAAGTGAATAAATAAGAGAAGCATCACTATCAACTAAGGCTGTTCTTTATTTATTTCTTCATTAAAAACAAAAGAAGAAGAAAAAAAGAGAAATGTACAATGATGGGGTAATTGTACTGTGAAGAGAAATAAGATTAGAATCATAGAATCATAGGATTGGATTGGAAGGGACCTTAAAGGTCACCCAGTTCCAACCCCTGCCACAGGCAGGGACACCTACTAGATCAGGTTGCTCCAAGCGCTGTGCAACCTGGCCTTGAACACTGCCAGGGATGGGGCAGCCACAAGTTCTTTGGGTAGCCTGTTCAAGTATTTCACCACCCTCACAGTAAAGTTCTTCCTCATGTCTAATCTAAATCTCTGCTCTGGCAGGTTAGAGCCGTTCCCCTTGTCCTGTCCCTACAGGCCCTTGTCCAAAGTCCCCCTCCAGGTTTCCTGCAGCCCCTTAGGCACTGGAAGATGCTCTAAGGTCTCCCCTTAAGGAGCCTGGCTGCAGAGCAGGGCTGCTCCAGCCCCCTGATAATCTTCATGGCCCTCTGGATTCACTCCAGCAGCTCCACGTCCTTACATTGGGGGACCCAGAGCTGAACACAGTACTCCATGCTGGGTCTCACAAGAGCAGAGTAGAGGGGACAGAATCACCTCCCTTGACCTGCTGTTCACACTTCGGATGTAGCCTAGGATGTGGTTGACTTTCTGGCCTGGAAGTTCAAATTGCTGGGTTGTTGTTGTTGTTATTATTATTGTTATTATTGAAGTTAAAGTTGTATATTCCTAAATATGTTTATTTCTTATAGTGGTTTCTTCATTTTCTACTCCAACATAATTTTTCTCATTTCTTTTTCTGTGCGTTTGCTAAGAAAAATATGGCTTAAGCTGAAAATAAGTCCTTCCAAATGTCCATGAAAACATCCTTAGATGGACAAATTATCCTATGATGATATCTTCTTAAACTTTCCCTTCAGTGTAAAAATTGACTCCATTCAAAAGAGGTTGAAAAGACTGAGTTTACTAAATCTGCAAAAGAAATTACTTAAGAAATAAGGCGAACATATTCCTATATGAAAAGAGCTTTGATACTGGAAAGCCATAATTAGTTTTTGTCTGTATTGTGTGGGAATAGAAACACCCACCCAGGTGAAAACAGTTGTGTGCTTCCAGATGAGTGATACTTGCCTAAACAAACAACACTTTCTAATATCAGGAACAGGCAAAGTCTCTGGAATAAAATTTCCAGAATAAGAGTTACTAAGATGTAATCAAAGATGTTGACAAAAGATGTGTGTCTCTTCCTTCAGCTCCAAACTGATGACACCTCTTCAGATCCAAGAGCCTCTGTTTCTGTATTTTGGTGATATAGTGACCACTGATACTGTTTCTTATACTTCTCTAGTGCTCAAGTACCATTTCACTAATTGTAATGCTCTGTTCTTCATTGCTTTTCCTGATCACAGCGTTTTTGTTGAATATATTATTCTATGTTATGAATATGTTGTTAAGGAGCTACAGAATAATTTTATTATCATAATTTGTGCATAATTGAATAAAAGTCTGAGATTCATGGTGGTAATTAATTAGTCCCTGATTACTTTCTGCTTGCTTTTTAATGATAATTCTTTTTTTATATTTATTTACATATACTCTGCTGAGTGCTTTTCTCCCTTTCCCCTTTCCCCCCTTTAAATGGACTTCATCTCACTTCCATGGAAATCAGATTAAGAAAAACTTCGAATTTCAGTACTTGCACTTCAGTCTCTGCATAATACATGTCCATACTTTACTCACACCATAGGAAAAAAAAATTGTAAATGATTATTTTGTTCTGTAAGAAACATTTTCCACCAGATGGCCTCTAAGCACAACTGCTAGGATTAGTGAACACAAGCAATTGTCATTTAGGTGAAAAAGAAATATGGTACTACTCTTTTTTTTTTTTTTTTTTAATAAGAAGGAAACTGAGCACTGGAAAAATAAATTCCATATTTTGGCCTGTGTGATATCATATAACAGTCCTTATAGTATGATCCAAAAGAAATCAGAAGGAAATGGAGCTGTGCGTGACTGAATAACAAGCCTACCAGCATGTTGTGTTTTAACCCTAGTTGGCAGCTAAGGACCATGCAACCGCTCACTCACACCCTTCCTTACCCCTGGTGGGATGGGGAGGAGAACTGGAAAAAGGTAAAAACCACACAGTTAAGAACAGCTTAATAATTACAGTTAATAACAACACCGCTAATACTAAAATGAATACTAATAACAACAATAAAAATAATAATAATAATGAAAAGGGAAGAGGCAGAGAGGAATAAAACACAAGAAAAACAAGTAATGCACAATATAATTGTTCACCACCCACTGACTGATGCTCCTGGCCAACTATATTTGGTCAACAGAATTCAGTATGACGTTTTCTTTGCTTAGATCTTTGCATTTCAGGTTCAAACTTGGAGTTTAGATATAAGTGTTTGCTAAGCCCAAATAGCATTCCAATTGGCACCGAGGGCAGAATTCATTCTCTGTAGATTTAAATAGGGAAAAATTTAAGGTCCCAGGAAAAGACATATATTTATTCCTCTCTGCTGAGAATGGAGAGAACACAGTTCTGCCAAATTGTGACAAAACCTGTCTAAAAATAAGAACTTGAAACTGATGGGATAAATCCTACCCATTGAGGGGGAATCAGCTGTAAGAATTGACAGTGTAGAGATGTGTATCTAAGTTTACTATCTAAATTCATAACAGAGTCAGGGAAGAAAATTGGCACTTCAAATGTTCGTTCAATTTCGTTGTATAATGAACAGCCAGTGCAGGGTAGTTGGCCTGCTCCCTAAAAATGCCCAGTTTTCTTCACTGTCTAGTGGAACTGGATTCAGATATGGTAGCCGGGTAGCTAGTTAGATGTTTGCATTACATATATCTATATTGGTCAGATAAGCCCTATCCTTAATCCTGTGTAGTTCTGGAACAAATAAATGATAATCAACTGATTGTCATTTTCATATCTGATTCAAACACTGCATCAGATTTATTTTGTTGTTGTTTTACAGCTATATTGCAGAAGTTTCACTGAAGTTTAGTCATTCCTTTGTTGTAGCACCACTTCATAGTTCCCTAATAGCCACATGTGTAGAAGCACCTACAGGTGAAATTGTGGATTCACATGGAAGATTGAAAGCATGTTTCCCTAACTTTAAGAAGAATCTGAACTGATGAGCACTTATGTTGCTCCCTTCTTCAAACCAGAGAGAAAGTGGAGACATTTATAAATAGGGTTTAGAAAATGCTTGCCATAACATACCTGTCCTGTAACTGAAACACAGCATGTGTAAAAACTCTTGTAAATACAGTTTGAACAGCTTATTTATATTCAATAGAAAAAAACAGCATCAGTTCATAACTGACATTTTGGGAAATAGAATTTATAGGGACAAAAATAGATTTTGCATATTTTATATCAGAAAAAGAGACCTGATTTCATATTACACTAATATGTATAATACTAATACATATTGAATTTTGGTCTAATGCACTAAACTGTAAAATTTGCGTACACTTAAACAAAAGCATAATGTATGAGATTTACATAAGCTTTCATTTTCAAAACGCTTAGAATCTAGTAATTTAAGACTCATTTCTAAAAGATCTTACAGTTCATGTAAGAAACTGGAATTTTCCAAGACTTCGTCTGTTGTAAATCAGAACCTGACAACAGAAGGAACTACTGAGAGCAGTGCTAAATTTCTGCACATAAATGAACTGGCTAAGATGGAGCTAAATAGTCTCAAACATAGGTAAGCAATTCATATACCTACTAAGTGAGTGAGGTCATTAGCTGAAAAACATATTTCAGATTGAAAAAGTAAACAACCAAGAACAATCCCTATATTCTACATCTCTGTGAATGTACTTCTATAGTATCTAGGTTTTTAATATCTACAAATCTCAATGTCATTTTGCTTAGCATAACTGGAGTCACTGTAACATTGATGTTGGTCTAATTTACATGACTAGAATTGCCAGATCTACTTATAATGTATTTAGCAAGGACAGAGAGGGGTGAACAAGTTAAAAACAAGGGTGAAAAGAATGGTGGCACTCAGTAGCAGCAATGTCAGTACCAGTTTTAGGGCTGACGGGTCCAGTGTGATCTTTGTTAAAGAACAAAGGGCTAAATAACAAAGAATGGAAATTGAGTCTATGCAGGATTCTTTAATTAAAGTGGAGAACAGAGGATTAAATTTTTAATATCTGTGTATAAGAGAAAGAAAAACTGTGTTACTAAGGAGGATTTCAATTGTGGAGACATATTAAAGGTCTCACACTCTGGAATACATGCTAATATAGGTGGGTTCTTTTTTCTTCCTCACACTAGAGCCGTCACGCTTAACACAAGCTCTATTTTGGACCTCATTATATGGATAAAGATGAATTAATTGCTGGATTAGTATCTGGCTGTTGCTTAGAGACCGGTGATTATAACTTGCTTATATTTAATATAAGCAGATAAAAGATAGTACTAACTACTTTTATGTCATTTCATTGATTGTGAGATGTTGCTGACCACCACTTCCTAGGAAACCACCAGCTTCCATGCTGGTGATTAGCTTGTCTCTATAAATTACATATGGTGCTTCAGACAAGCTCAGTTTCCAAGCTAAGGAGAATTAAATGGGAGACGAGATAGAAGAGAAAACATGAAAAAGGAAGCAATAGTATATCTTTGAAAAATGGAGAGAATTCCTGAGATTATTTTGCTACTTACTTCAGAAGTAATGATTCTGTATTTGTGAAGAAGACAGATTTTGTCTAGCACTTAATCTGTCCTAGTGGAAAAATGAAAGCAATAACTGGAAAATAAAAATCAATATCTATCAAAAAGAAGAAATGGGTCACAGATAATAATCGATATAAATTAGAAGTTGTTAAAAGTAAGATATGATAAGAAAAGCCAAACACATAAAGGAAAATTAAAGTCTCAAATGGAAGACTGTGCATATTAGAAACAAGGTCTGAGAATTAGGCTAGTAGTTACACGTGATATTATAAATAATTGTTAAGAAAATCAAGAAGTTTTCTTCTACATTTGGGAAAAAAAAGCAAACTGTTATTACACCACATATGTAGCTTTGAATTGCAGGTAACTGAGTAGGTCACTATCTGTCTTTGTTAAAACACAAGGCCTCCAGAATCATGCACAAGCAACTTAGGTAGCTTGTTGAGCAGATCTGTGAACATAGAGTTATATATTTTTTAAGGGATATAATGATAGAACATTACAAATGCTTGCAGAATACCAACATTTGGCCAGTATTCAAAACAAAGTGTGTGTGGGCTGACTTGGTGACTGTAAGCCTGTTAGACAGCTATCACTTCATGTTGTGGACAACTAAAAGACAGCAATGTAATTAATATCAGCAAAAAGAGCCTTCTAGAATACAGGTTTTATGAACAAAATCCTACTGACATGATGCTGGTTGATACAGATAATGACTCTTGCCTGTTGAAGCTAGCCGGAACCAGTTGGGATCAGCTGTTTCTGGCATGGGGCAGAGGACACCCTGCAGCCCCATGAACTTCTCATACACTGGTGTCTTTCTGTATCCATGTTTTGTCCATGGAGCAGCATCTGGAGCCAGTTCAGGATGTCTCATGGTGAGACATAGGGAGAATCTGGCCATGTGTATGTAGACATGTGTAGATACAGCCTCACTAAAGTACCTTCCTCCTGGTCAGACAGCAAGAACAGCAAGAGGAGGCCATGGGCGCTCTTCTCCCATCGGCTCTCTCCAAGGCTGCAGGAGAACTCTGCTCTGGTTCTGCAGCACCTCATCCTGTCTTGCTCCTCTCACCTTTGTGTTTGCAGGATTGTTTCCACACATTTTCTCCTTGTGTTTTACCCTTCTTCAAGCTTGCTTTCACAGAGCCTCCATCAGAATTGGAAGGGAAATAAAATCTCTCTTTTACTTGTAAGGCGAATGTGCCTGATAAAAAACCCTAGCATTGCAAAGGAAGTTTCTCCTGGTGTAGTGATGTTGAAGTTAAAGGCTTAGTTATTATTAGACAGAGAATAACAAAACTGTATCTTAACCTCTGAAATCTAGTTAGTTTGTTTGTTTGTTTCATGCTGTAAAAAACTGGGGGACTGGTTAAGTTTGGAACAGTGTGTGTAAGTCTGGAGCTCAGGGTTTTGAAAAGATGCAGTCTGTAAAGTCAGAAGTGTGAAAATTTAAAAAATAGCTTGTTTTAAGTTAAAAAAAATAAAAGAGAAAGAATATTGAAAGTTAACTTGCTTATAGCGTAGAGGTATCTTGTATAGAAAATCACAAATAGGAAAGACCACCTCACTGTATCGGAGAAATTCATAACAAGAACCCAAAACAAGAAGCTGAAGCCAGAAAAAGAAATGAGGGAGAAGTAAGTGAACTTCTTAAGAGTAATGCTGGTTAACTACTAGGACAAACTAAAAAAGCAAAAGAGATCATTTCCATGGCTTTTTGTCTTCAAATGAAAACTGGGATGACTTTATGGAATATTTCCTTTAACCAAGCTGAAGTTATTAGGCCATAAGTTGAAATATTTGCAATCCAAGAGTACTTTTTGCTTTCAAGACAGAATCATCTTTCAGTAAAAAAAACACAAACGGTGTTTTTCATTAAGAACATTTAGTTTCCTCACAAATAAGTGATTTATTCTTATGCCGACAACAAAGTTAAAACCGGAAATTGGAGGTGCGACTGAGACCTGAATCAGCTCTCCCAAGTAAGCCTTCACCACAAATAAGCTCAGCTCACCTGATTTGCTCTTGGAGTTCCAAAAGATGTTTTTAGTTGACGCTGTCTGTTGTTTTCTGCTCTTCTTGAACTTCTCTACTTCTGATTGCTTCTAAGACCCACAGGCCTTGTCAGATCACCTCATACCCTGGAGCTCTGTTACTATTATGCTAGTTAAGGGTATTATTGATGTTTATCATCATCACCCTCAGATATAAATATGTCACCATCAGCTGTAAGAAAGTGGCTACTCTGGGGCTGGCCTGTGACATCAATCTGTCATGCGGTCCCAGTCTGTGTATATGTACATAAGGGCTCTGGGGTTCTAGCATAACAAATCTCTTCTGTCATTGGACTTATGAGTCTGTCTTCCCACTGCAGTTAATCACTTAATGTAGAAAAATATGTTAACAGCTGGTGTCATAATATTGTTAAGATATAAGAAACATGGAAAAAATCCACTTGTCCTGACCTCTTTATTCCCAGGCCACCTTCACTCCTTCACTGCTGACTCCTCTCCCTGTATTAGGCCTTATAGAAGTGTTAATATTTAAGTCAATTCAGCACTGTTAAGTGAGGGCATTGCTTGGCTGGGGTCACTCCATCTTCCAAACCACCCAGCCTCATGGAGCAGTCATCTCTTGCTGCTCCCAGATGCTGGATGGGATCACAAAGCATCATCCACAAGGTAGGGTCAGCTCTATCCAGAGAAGTCCTGAAAGATGCCTCCTAAATATCTACAATGATGGAAACCATAAAGAAAATCATCAGAGCTGGTAGGTCGTTGTGTTCTGAGTGGCCTCTTTCCAGAATGATCTGCCTAATATTAATTCTTTACCTGCTGATGCCTTCAAAACATGAGTGTATAACTGGCTGGAAGTTCCATTAGTTGCATTAGTCTAATATTACCTGTTAGACTCTGTTTGTGGGTAAGTGAAATTTATTGTCCTATGCAGAGATAAGCTTAAAAAATCACATGCTATTTTCTGGTTTTCCAGTGTTTGAATCTGCAAGTAATTAAAGTAAAGCCTCTTTGGTGTATTTTTTTTCAAATTTGAGAAATTTGTTAGGGACTGTAGTGACAGGACAAGGGGTAATGGGTTAAAACTTAAACAGGGGAAGTTTAGATTGGATATAAGGAGGAAATTCTTTCCTGTTAGGGTGGTGAGACACTGGAATCGGTTGCCCAGGGAGGTTGTGAGTGCTCCATCCCTGGCAGTGTTCAAGGCCAGGTTGCATGAAGCCTTGTGTTGGATGGTTTAGTGAGAGGTGTCCCTGTCCATGGCAGGGGGGTTGAAACTAGATGATCTTGAGGTCCTTTCCAACCCTAACCATTCTATGATTCTATGATTAAACAGGGAGGAGAAGTAAAATACTCATCAGGAAACAATAAAGGTACTAAAAGTCAGGAAAAAAAAAAGTAAGTGCTGTTATGAGAGGGGAGGCCAGGCTGCCTGCCTGTATCTGTGGCTTTCTCTCATGCTTCCTTCTTCTTGTCTGTGCCTCCACGCTTCTGTGTCTTGCTTTGATAGATGAAAGTTCAAGCAGTGAAACACACTGTCAGACTAAAACCATTTGTCACTGAAAGCTAGCACTGGCCTGCATATAGATATTGGGTCTGAGTCATGTCTTTTCTTTTGATAGGGATGTCAGTGCTATTTGTCATAGGCTTGTTTATCTGCTGGATCCTACTGCCATTTTGCTGCACTGGGTCAGTGCACAGGAGAAGCAGCTCAGCTACAGTAACACTGTCAAATCACCCTCAGCATAAAGAAGCCAGAGTTGGTGTTTTCCTATTTTTTAACTTAAATGAATCATAGAATTGTAGAATCATAGAATCACAGACTGGTTTGGGTTGGAAGGGACCTTAAAGCTCCAACCCCCTGCCACAGCAGGGACACCTTCCACTAGACCAGGTTGCTTGAAGCCGCATCCAGCCTAGCCTTGAACACTGCCAGGGATGGGGCAGCCACAGCTTTTCTGAGCAACCTGTGCCAGCGCCTCAGCACCCTCACAGTGAAGAACTTGTTCCTTATATCTAATCTAAATTTACCCTCTTTCAAGTTAAAGCCATTCCCCCTCATCCTATCACCACAGGCCCTTGTAAAAAGTCCCTCTCCAGATTTCTTGTGGGCTCTCTTTAGGCACTGGAAGCTGCTCTAAGGTCTCCTCAGAGCCTTCTCTTCTCAGCCTGAATAAGCCCAGCTCTCTCAGCCTGTCTTCATAGGAAAGGTGCTCCAGCCCTCAGAGCACTGTTGTGGCCCTCCTCTGGACTCGCTCCAACAGTTCTATGTTCTTCTTCAACGAAATAGTGTCAGGATGAGTAGTCTGGCAAGTCCTACAGGTCCATGCAGAATGCAAAGCAGAGAACCTGTTAAAAATACATGAAATAGACATATGAGTGCATTTAAAGTGGTTTTAATCTTTGTTTCAAAGGAGATATCATAAATGACCATTTTGATCTTTCCTGTATTTTTATGTTTTGGCACATCTGCTGATCAGTGCATACTTTGGCTACTGAACAGTGGCTTTTGGGGCTGAAAATTAATTCTTTCTTTAATCTTCATGTTAGCAGAGGACTGAATTGCAAATGCAGCTCTAAATTACTGGATCTGGTCCCATTACTGGGTTTTCAAACATTAATGTGGGGATTTTTTTTAATCTAAAGATTTAAGGCTTTAAGGAAGGATTTATGCATTTCTCTTGTTCTCCAGAATCTTTTGTTGCATTTCAAACATGAATTACACAGACAAGGGCAGAAGGCATCAGAAACATACTGCAAAGTAGTTCTACAAAGGCTGCATTTGAGCTGGAAAGGCAGATTGCTATTCTAATACATGAAGAGAGGGGTGAAGAGTAGATAAATATTTCAAGCCATCAGATTGTTCTTGATACGTCTATTATGACTAAAGATTAGTTTAATTTGTAAGTATATTGTAGCAGCTACTCATAAATTGCAAAGTTTCCCAAGTAGCTGGCAGTTTGGATGGTGATGCAGTATGAAGAAGAGAAACGATGAGTTTTGACTAGTATGAGTGAAATGGATAAAACCAAAACTGCGCTTCCACCGCTTTTAAACAAGCGTATGTCAATTTTGGCACCAGATTTGAACTGGAAATATTTTAAAGTTCTAAAGACTCAGCATTTTCTTTCTAATATCCTTTGTTTTCAGACTCCTATAGAATTTTAGGACCCCTCTGCTCTTTTCTTTCTCCCGAATTACTTAACACACAGAAGCGGGAGAGGCAGGAGATACACTGTTGGAGCTATCTGAAAGATGAGGTATATAGATCAGATACTCCTTTCCTGCTAGCCCAGGATCTTCTTTCTGTGTACTGACTAAAAAGATATAATGGAAAATCAAAGTATTGCTATTTTAGTCCTCTCTATTATACTCCTAATACTACCAGCAGGACTGAAGGGATAGTGCAGTCTATGGGAAACACAGCCTATGTGAGCATCCTGTAACTCTGACAAGTCTAAGAGTCCCTTCATTTGCACTCAGTAAAGGCAGTGAGACTGCATGAGTGCAACTGAAAGTAGAATATTCCATAGCTCTTAGGAGATTTGTCTCAGCTTAACAACTGAGCCTTTTGAGATCTCACTGCTCATTCTTGCCAGACATGCTGCACAGAGATCCAGGTGTTTCCTTAATTTTCTTGCAGTCAGATGAATTTCTTTCGCGTGCATCTCGCTAAAAGAACACTATGTTTCCATCCTTACCATTTATTTAAATGTTTGTTCTTATTCTCTTCCCCACCATATTGCCCACCTGCCCCATCTGTTACCAGTTCAGCACAAAAATGTGAGATTTATGAACTTGCAAATTAGCGTGAACAAATAACAACATATCCCTCTTCGCATGCTGTATATTAAGTGTCTTCAGTTTAAGCACTTGTTTTCACATGATTCAGAATGCAGCTTAGTCCCTTGTTGAAAGCATAAACCAAACAAACCTGCCAGTGAGATTCATTATAGACAGAAAAAAATGATTAAAAAACCCAGAATATTTTTCCACTTATTCCTATGATAATTGATGGTGGAGAAATTAAAACAGGAATTAGGAGGAAGGCGTGGGGACAGCAAAGAAGAAAATGCCTCAATGACTGAAGAGATAGAAGTTGCTTCAAGAACCTGTTTAATAAAGTCTCTTCCTCTCAGCTGAGCCAGCCACGTTTAAACACCTCTGACTTGCTAATGTAAACTGATCTTAAAGACTATTGATGAAACATCTCATATCAAAAAATACGTATAAATTGAAGTCCCAAATGTCTTTCTTAAAATTTAGCTGGGTTTTTACTTTTTTTCACAAAGGAGAAAGACCAATTTACATTTGTATTTTGTTTCAATACCAAATTACAGCTGAGTGACAGTCTCCTGCGTCTATACAGCATTCTCATTTCTACATAGCAGTTTGAAATGATAACTGCATTGCCGAATGGTAGTTACATGTTAAACCATTATTAGCCTCCTGAAAAATTGCCTGAAATCCTGGCAATACAGGGCTAAGAGAGATTGCTGCCAAGTGCAGGTAATCTGACAGATCCTTAATTGTTGCATTAGTCATCAGGTGATACCTGTGGGAAAACGTTGACTTAAGCAGTGAGCAGCTTGGGCTGACAAGGAGTATGTCTGTGATGCAGTAGTCAGTTTGTTATTTCTGTGTGGGCAGGAGCTTGCCCCTTTCTGTCTGGTTTAATTCAGGTGACCTGTAATGTAACAAACCTACCTAACTGTGAGATTGAGTTGCTGTAACTCTCATCAGTCACCTGGTAATGTTCAGTGCTTCAGGCAAGACGCTAGGCTGACAGACTTATGATCTGATCCCTTGTTGTCAGGAACTGCAGTGCTTCTGCTCACTGAATATACAGTTGTGACTAATTAGTAGGATGTTCCACAAAGTACCTCAGTCTACTTTATATCTTATTATCAGGGTAACTGTTAGGTAAGATCTCTATAGTACATTCCTGCATAATAATTAAAGACGGTGATTTTTACTGGCACTTTTTAAATCTGACTAGAATATTTCTAAATGGTCAAGTTTACTGAAGCATTTGATTATTGACATATCATGAGATTATGCAAGTAAACACCTTCTCATAATACAGTAAGCTTATATTTGTAGTTTCAGAAAAGTGTTGTTTATCTATGTAACTGAACTCAGTTGTATAGTATGATTCAAGTAATCCACTCTGATCATGTATTCAGGGCTTTTTTGTTTGTTTTCAGGGAACAGCTCAGCCAACATTAAGACAATGTTAACATGTATTGGTAGTGCTGGACACTACACATGGTAATACATTCTTGGCATGAACTCTCTCAGGAATTCATAGAATCACACAATGGTTTAAGTTGGAAAGGATCTGAAGATCATCCAGTTCCAACCCCCTGCCATGGGCCGGGACACCTCACACTAGACCATGTCGCCCAAGGCTCTCTCCAACCTGGCCTTGAACGCTGCCAGGGACAGAGCATTTACCACTTCTTTGGGCAACCTGTTCCAGTTCCTCACCACCGTCACAGTAAAAAACTTATTCCTTATATCTAACCTGAACTTCCCCTGTTTCAGTTTGAACCCATCACCCCTTGTCCTATCATTACAGTCCCTGATGAAAAGTCCTTATCCAGCATCCTTGTAGGCCCCCTTTGGATACTGGAAGGCTGCTATTAGGTCTCCACACAGCTTCTCTTGGGGCTGAACAGCCTCTATTTTCTCAGCCTATGACAGATACCACAGTGTATCACAGGGGAGCTACGATGATTCATTACATATGATCAAGTACACAGCTTTTGTTAAAATCTGTATTGATTAAATCATGGTTTCAGTTCATATCAGGGGAGCTGGGTATGATAGTTAATAGAGGAAAGTAGTGTAAGGGCCTGAGGAAGTGTGAAGCTTTGCAAAGCTCTGGCTAGGACACATACAAGCTCATTTCACATCAAGAACGCTGTTTTAATAAGCTCTTAGTAAGAATAAGGCCAAGTGAAACAGGAATTATATCAAAATCATTCACCTTTGACCAGATTAGGATAGGGAGAAAAGGGGAATTATGTTCTTGAAGAAGTGCTGTGCTAAACATCGTAGCCTTCTGATGCTCTGCCTCGTGAAGCATTGCTGGGTTTATACAAGAAGCAGTTAATTCTGCATACTTATCTGAAACAGAAAGATGGAAAAATTAAAAGCACCAGAAAAGATATTCTTTGCTGCATTTGTGACATATTGCTTCTCTGCTAACAGAGATTTATAAGCTAGGACACCATTCACAGCAAACACACACTGCTTAAAAGTCCAACCAGGTAAAATCACAAAGTGCTAAACCATATGGACTTTCCCAGGTTTCTACTAAGTCAAAGATCTCTATTATGCTCCTTTACTGCACATGAATGTGTTCACATGCAGAAGTAAAACATTTTTAATAGCGTTATCCTGTGGCTCAGTGACTAAGTTTACTCAGGTCCTCCCTGAGCATCTCCAGTCCTCAGAAGATGCTCCAAATTTCCAACATCCGCTGCCCCAGCTGATCTTCCAGTTCCTGTGCAGTATTTCTATACTGTCCAGAGTCTTTGTTGTCATCTTCAGCCAATCATGGCGCATCCTGTGCAATCTTCTGTCCACATTGTTGATAAAAGTAATAAAGTCTGGAAGGAGGAGTGGAAAAAAGTCAGAGAGGTCACAAAAGACAGACAACACATTAACTGCAGTTGTGCAACACTGACACTGTAATGTAACGAAGTTAATAAGGTATGAAACCTGACTACTCATTTTATAAGCAAACTCTTCCTGGTAATGAAACCAATAGAGCATAGAGAGTTAGTTATGATGATCTGTGGCCATGTATATATAGGTACTGTGGATGCCAATCAGCTTCACAGAGCTGCAGAAAGCTTTTCTGAATGTAGGATCTGATGCTCTTTAACAAGCTTCTGGTTGCCGGAACCAAACTAGCTAAAAAATCACTGCTAGAAGGAAAATCCTCTATATACACTCAGGTTCACTGCAGCAGAAGGCAGTCACTCACATACTGATTGAAAAGTAAGAAATCCCAACAAGGAAGAAACCTGAGCTATTCTAAAAGTACTGATACTGTTGTACAGGGAGAAGGGCTGCCGCATGAATTAATGCGACATTTGCTCCAGTGTGAATGTCAGCCTAAACTTTACTAATATTTGTTTCAGCACTGATGGGAATGGGGAAACTTTTTTGCAGTAAGACACAAGATTATGATTATGTCTCTATATTAGGTCAAGGGAATGAATTTGGAAATGCCAAGATCTGTTTATTATAGCCGTTATAAATCCCTTGGTAGCAATTGAGTTCACCTGGGATGAATGTCAGTCATAAAAACAAAGCTATTAGGGACGTCTTTGTCATTCTGACAAAATAAGGTTTTTCAGACTCAAAACCATGCTCATAATCAAAATAATTTCTTTGCTAATATTCAGTGTTTTGACAGAGGTACCTCTTTGGAAAATTATTCTAACTGTAAATTTAAGGAATTAATTTGTAGTTTCCATGTTATGTTGTAATAATGAGAATAGATGAATTTCCATAGAATGTGGAGTGCAAACTGTGTGAGGAGATTAAGTGTCAGTCTAAAAATCATCTCATATTTAACTGGGTTTAACAAGGCACAAAGTAGTAGCATGCTATGTATAAGCCATTTTGTCCTGTTCTTGCATTTAGGGGGCAGCAAGGGACAGGAGTTGTTCCCTATTTCCCCATGTTCTCTGCTCTCCTTAACCAGTCACTACCAGCCTGTTCTAGAGATGGAGGGCTTTGGTCATGTTTCTGGTACGGCTCAGTATATCTTATGTTTGGAATAACTTGGCTTCAGATATAAGTATCTGAGTCATGTATAAAATATTACACTGAGATTCTTCTTCTGGATCAAAAGAAATACACCTTACATACAGATCCAAGGACTTCTAGTTACTGCAATTAAAATTGAGGCTATATAACCAAAGCACAACAGTTACTACAATATAGCTATGATGATACTGACACTTTCAGCTAATAACACAGTTCAGACTGATTAACAGACTTTCTAGAATCTGTGCATTCTTCTGTTGTGTTATGCTCACCTGTCCCATGTTCACACATCTCTGAAGGTCATCAAATTCAGTCCTAAAGAATGATATTCTCTTTCATTCTTGCAGTGACCCAGTACTTCATTGGCTTCCAGTGCCACAGTCTACTTGTTTTGCTATTACTATCCTTGAAACCTCTTTCGCCTGACTCACATTTATGTATTTGTTTGTTAATACCTTTAGTCACCAGTATCTGGCTACCATGATTTGTGTATAGAGTCCTAATACTTCTTGCGTCATCTTGTACCTGCCCTCGCCTAAACTCTGTGTTTTTATTGTAGGATTATAAGATAGTTCATCCTGTGCAGAGTACTTGCTTTACTACCAACAGGCAGTACACCATACAATTCCACAAAGCTAAACTAAAGCTTAGCAAATTCAGATGACAATTACTTGATGGCTAGGTGAATGTTGACACAATTGAAAGAAGCTAAATTAGCACAGGCTAAGACAAGTTCAGACAAGACATGTAATCTTGCAAGATAATGTCAATACCAGGCCTATACAAGTAATGATAAAACATATATAGTAGTCTTTAAAGAAAAGTCTTTTTACATTTGATTGCACTCACTTTGCATAGATATTACAGAGAATAAAAAGGTGACAGAAGTAGTAAAAATTCAGTGAACTTGGACAAGAAGAGAACAAATTGCTTTTGTCTATTTCTGTTTCTCCGCAGTAAGTCTAAAGCAACTTTGTTTGAATCAATACAGATACCTTTCTCGTGCAGTTGAACTGCTTGCGCTGTTCAAAAATGCATGCTTTTAGAATTGTTTTCATTGTTTTCCGATGAAGCATATTTAAACAGTAGCAGAGATTCTCATATTATTTACATGGTATAAATCACAAACAGTTCTACTATGTAAAAAAAAAAAACCTGCTGTGAGAAAGTGCTGAAGAATGTGGCCTCACCGTTTAAAATTAATATGTTCATTGTATGCTCTATTTGTATTCCCTGCTTTCTTTTCACTAAACATTTCTTTGTTCTTTAGGATATGAGCCATATCTCTCAAGGGTAATGCTTTATTCTCTAAAACAATAAACATATTGACCGCTGCTAAGAATCTGGTAAGACAATTTGCAGTACATTAGCAGGCCATGCATCTCCCTTTCTAAGAATCCATACTACAGAATGGAAGTTTAAGCAAAAACATGGCATTATATTGATTTCTTAAGAAGCAATAAACACAAATGTGTGTTTACACACAAAGATACATGTGCACATGCAAATGCATACACAGAGCTCCATAAACAGTATGAATTGCACAAAACAGATCAATGGTTTCTTGGTTGAGCTATCTTTCTCTTAGATTTGGTACCAATTCTATGTGTATGAAATATTGATTCTTAATCAATTTGAAAACAATATGGGCATCAGATTACTGTGACAGGCTGCAAAGACCCTTTTTCTTCTTCACATATTGTATGTCAAGGTTTTCTCTTTACATTCACTAGTGTATATATATATTATACGTACGTACACATACACCATTATAGAGTGTCAGAGTATTTTAGCCAGTGACATCCACTGTGACATCCATGTCTCCTTTGACTTCTGGGACCCACTGGGAAGATTCTGTGTCTATTATTAAACTTCACTGTAACTGTTCTCCATAAGAAGTCATTTTCCTTGTTAAAGAAGCAAAAATTCTGCATTTGACAACATCTCCTTTTTTTTTTCTTTTTGTCCCCAACCATCTGGTTTGATATTATGGAACTTATCAAGACTGTGACAAGGGAGTACTATCAAAATCTGTAGGTATCCTACCTTGTATGACTTTGGTTCATTAAATTTTATACTTTGATAAGGACATGTGACAAACGTGAAGCTACAAGTGAAAGCTTTTTGTTTTTTCTTCTCAGTTGACTGTCAGCTTTGATACTTCCACATTTTCCTGCCACTTGTAGTATTTTCATGACATTTTCTTTCTGAAGATGCTACATTTCCACTTGCTAACCGGTGTCTGTATCTGTCTTACAAGAATTTTCATGGGATTCGTTTGTTCTTGCAGCAAGTTTGGTACATAGCCATTCAGAAGACGCTGATACTGGCATTCATCAGTAACATACTGGGGTAAAAGAAACTAAAATAGATGATTTGAAATGGTTAGTTCTTATTCTTAAGCAACATTAACAGCAATTTGGACCTGTATGAAGACAGGTCTTAGCACCTTTAATGTCCATTGTCAGCCTTGAGCTGTGTGATCAACACCAAGTAACAGTCGATTTGAGAGCTCATATTTTACCTTTACAAATAGAAAAAACAAACACTTTAGTTTTGAAGATACTGCCCAGTGTGGTCAATTTTAGACTGCATTCTATTCAGGGCTTTGCTTTAGAGAATTTGAGGAATTTTAATGTATCTTCCCTCTCTTCCTTGTCTTTCTGTGGGAAAAAACATCAGGAAGACTTTAATGTGTGAAGCTGGAGGATTGTAGCAAATGATTCACTCTGCAGATTGCTTAAATTTCTCCATGCTTATAATGTTCTACAGGTCTGAGATATGCTCCCGTCATCACCCACGAAGGCCAGATACATACCTCAGTCCATAAGAAGTCTAAGCAAAGTTATCAAAGAAGCCCTAGAGATACCTTAATATGATAAATACATTTAAATAGGTGCATCTGCATTTAAAACTTGTAGCCTTATAAAGGAGGCACAGAAATTTGATCTTTATTAAGCACTGAACAATTCCCATGCCATTTAGATAATCTTGTTTGCCCTCAGCATGTGTTGTGGTTTAAACTGATCCACACAGGTCGTCCACTCACACCACCCCCTTTCTTGCCCTCCCCCTGCTCCTGGAGGGATGGGAAGGAGAATCGAAAGAATGCAACTCCCACGGGTTGAGATAAGAACAGTTTAGTAACTAAGGTATAACATAGATCACTACTGCTACCACCAATAATAATAATGATAAAGGAAATAACAAGGGAAGAGAATACAACACCTCAACACCAGCCGACCAATAACTCGCCCCACTCCCCACAGCCGAGCACCGACCGATACCTCGTCCAACCCTGCAGCGTCCTAGCCCTTCCGGGTAACTCCCCGTTACACCCTGGGCATGACGTGCTGTGGTATGGAATACCCCTTTGGTCAGTTTGGGTCAGGTGTCCTGTCTCTGCTTCCTCCTGGCCTCCCCTCCTCCCTGGCAGAGCATGAGGCTCAGAAAGTCCTTGGCCAGACCAAACATTTGAGCAGCAACTGAAAACATCGGCGTTATCACCACTGTTCCCAGGCCAAAAAAATCAAAACACAGCTCTGTACTAGCTCCTAAGAAGGAGAAAAAATAACTGCTACTGCTGAACCCAGGACAGCATGCAACTCACTTCTCATTACCAGTAAGGAAAAAAACCCAAACAGTCCCACCTGGAAGTGAATACCAAGGAATGTCCTCAAGATCATCGACACAAAGATAACAGCATGTTTCAATGCAGTCTAAATTGTAGGATTTTCTCCAGTCTGATTTCACCCTAAAGTACAAGATGGGAGCAGCTGACATGGCATTGTGGATGATCAGCAAATTGAGTCTTAAAACCATATATAGATGTCTTTAATGTCAGTAGTAGCTGGGCTTTCGCTAGAGAAAAATATTCCTTCAGGCCTACACAAAATCGGTGTCAGCTGATCCTGTGCCATTTGCAGTACAGCAGAAGTAGGCAACTACAGTTTCAATTTTAAATCAAATTAAGTAGCTCCTTTTTACAGTCACAGTAAAATTCTCTTCAAGTATTTCAGGTATCCAAGTAACACTCACAATTATACCAACAGAAAGCTATAATGAGAATGAGTTAGGCTTGTATCTTTTGCAATCATCTTCAGAATGGATTCCATTTAATGCCATTTTCTATTCTCATTACAATCTTTGTCAGGCAAAGGCATCAGAATTTTAATGGCCAGGAAAGTCTGTTTAAAAACTATAAACTCTTAATGGACTCACAAACAGAGACTTTAACTTATTAAATATTCTGGACTCATCTCACTTCCCTCTTCTTACGGAGTTCAGGTGATACAAACAGTGGAGAATAGAGATGGCAAAAGCAGAATGCAGCCTTTTTAAAAGGAAAACTAGGTTAACTGAAATGAAGAACATGTAATGAAGTCACTGATCTTGAGATCCATGCAACATCAAATAACCTTAAATTGATGTTAAAAAAGTAGTGAAGCATGCAAATCCACAGGAGACAGTTTGCAAAGTGATCTGGCGTTCCAAGGTACTAATTTTTTTGTCACCTCATTGATCTATGTGTGGTTTGCTTATCCAAAGAAGTTAATAGCCTTCTCCTGTCTTGTGTTGAAGTTATGTCCATCAGAAACCAAAACATCAACAAAGGAAACCAAAGACCTGGGAATTTGGATCTTGTACAAACACAGCCGCTGATACAAGGTGAACAAATTGTGTCTTTAGATTCCTGTCTTTTTTCCTCCTAATTGACTTCTCAGTGAATCCTGGCATGTTTATTTAAAATGGAAATATCCACAGGAAGTAAAGAAACCTCAAAATGTCAATTTGCAACTAATTTGGGGATTCATCATTGGGAAAGTAAATATTTGTGTAACGATACATAGACTTGAGAGACTATGAGTTAAGGCAGCTCAATCTAGCATGCCTATAAAGCTCAGCTCAGCACCACATGGAGATTAGCTTGTGACAGCATATTAATTGCAGTTGTGCAGTTCTATATCCAAGCTAACACACTTTCTTATTGAATAAATTCTCTAGACATAGGACTTATTTGAGCAAGTGTGTGTGTCTTCACTTGACATAGTCATGGAAATAGATAGGTACTACTCAGTAAAATTGCTCAAAGATATGCATCTAAGCCTGCTTAGGTAAATTGTTCACTAATAACACTTATTTCTTTCTGGTGATAGTTGTTTTGTATACTGTAGGGTGCAGAGATAAGTATAATATATATTAAGTATAATATATATATAATAATATATATTTAAAAGTATGCATTGAAGTCCATTCATGGTGCTACAAAACCAGCTTAGGTGGTTTGACCTTCTGTCAACACTCTGCCTTATGCACACTGAGAGGTTGTTTACCTTCTTTGCTGCAAGGGTTTATTTCTGGCACGTGTAGAACTTGGCGTCCACCAGGACCGCCAGCTCCTTCTCTGCAGACCTGGTTCTCAGCCTGTACTGACTCATGGGGTCATTCCGCCTTTGGTCCAGGACCTGGCTTTTCTCTTTGTAGAAGTTCACAAGGGTTCTGTCAGCCTGCTTCTCCAGCCTGACAAGGTCCTTCTGAATGAGAGCAGAACCATCTGGTGAATATTCCTCCCAGTTTTGTGTTGTCTGCAATCGTCTTGCCTTGTGTTGAGGATCCCTGTAGCTCTAGTAATATCCATTCAAATTAATGATTCTAGAGAACAGGTTTCCAGCTGAAAGCCAGTAATTGTTGGATTCCTGACACAATATCTTCAAGGTGGGGTAGTTTGGCTACAGCTGAAAAGCTTTAGGTTTTCCAAGGTTTTTTATCATGTCAGGCCAGCTGCCACAGGACAAATGCTTTATTGTTCTGACATTTCACCAAATAAGTCACAGATATTTTGAGCAAAACATCTTGATCACAGCAGTCAGTTGGTTTTGGAAAAGGCCTATCACCTGGAAAAAAACAGCAACTGCATTAATCTTTTTTTTACTCTTTCATCTATAAATGTCAGAGGGATAAAAAAAAGTAACCACTGCACTAAAGGTCTGCTCTTATTCTGGAGAAAAATGTTTCTTTATTCTTCTTGAATCTGAGGTTGTGGCATTTCCAATGCAAATGTATTTGAGCCTATATCCTGTAGGCATTCTATCAAGTTATTAGCAATTATCACATTGCAAAACATGAATTTACTCATTCTGGTGTGGTTCACATGATCTAGCATAGCCTTACAGCAGTTCTTATTCAACAGTGTGTATAAGAACGTATTTGTCTAAAGAAGAAAACTCAACTCACCCAAAAAACATTTTGAGTGAAACATGCTGGGTTGGAAGCTTCCCCCATATCAGGTAGAGCCAATCCCAACTGGATCCAGGATGGACCCTGCACTGACCAAGGGTGGGCACAGTAGCAAAGGTGGTAGCACTTCTGGGATAACATATTTAAGAAGCAGGGGAAAAACCTGCACAACTGGAGCCAGAGAGAGGAACAAAAATATTTGAGAAAACTACTTTGCAAGGTCAATGCAGAAGGAGGAAAAAAGGTGCTCCAGTCACCAGAGCAGAGATTGCCCTGCAGACCATGGGGAAGATTTTGAGGCAAGGTATCCTTCAGCACAAGGAGGACCCCATGCTGGAGCAGTCTGTTCCTGAAGGACCGATCCTGTGGAAATACTGGAGCAGTTCACGAAGAACTGCAGCCATGGGAAGGACTCACATTGGAGGAGTTCATGGAGGACTCTCCTGTGAAAGGGACCCCATGTTGGAGCATGTCCACTTGTTCTTATTCTTAATTTTTAGGTAAAGATTTAAATACTTGTTTTCACTGTTTGGAAGATATTCCCTCTTCTTTTGGGTACAGTTTTAATTTGCTACTCATTTAGCCCTGCTGACCTCAACAAAACAAGTCTTGCTGCACATTGCATGTAACCTCTAAATTGTGTGTATTAATTATTATATGTCTTTCATGCATTCTATGCTTTGCTAATAAAAGTAACTTGTTTAGTCTGGTTTTAAACAGAGTCCACTATGCTTGAAAGCTGATACTGTAGCTTAGAATGTTTAATGACTGATAATATACTATAGCTAGTTCCAGCCGTAGACAGTGAGTATGAACTCTATTAATATTCAGTTGGGCACTAAAAGCATATCATGTAGAACCTACACTGCTGGTAAGAGGCCAAGGTAGACTAAATGAAATAAAATAATTTCTTAAAGAGTTTCCAGACAGTTAATTAAAAAGGAGAGAAATGATAGTCCATATTTTACTTTTTTGAACTTTTTTAGTTATTAGTGAATTAAAACTAGAGTCACCTTCCCAACTAATCAGCTTGCAAATAAATTTTTGAACTCATTTCAGCAAGTCTTTCTTATACGCTTGCAAAGATACTAATTAAAACGTATTTTTTCTTCTAACTTTGAACAAGAAATTATATCTAAATAGAGACTATGGACTACCAGTAAAGTAAAAAGCTATTTGCAGTCCCATTCTGGTCTTCAAATAAAAAACACAAAAACATCCATGAGGCAAGAGCTATGGAATTTTATAAGTATGAATCTTAAGTTTACCTTATAGTTATAATTATGCGTCATCTTGTGTGTACACCTAGTACACTTACATCATTAATCCCTAGCCCAGGAACTCCAAGGCTTTTCTTCCTTGTCATCTCCTTATTGTCTTCTCAGTATGAACTGACAATGAACTGGCTTAAGGCAATAAACTGACCTGAGACAAGGTGGTTGTCTGACCTCCTAACCCTCTTCACAATGAAGTACTTTTTTCAGGAGCTCTAAAGATGGGAATTTCAGAAAATCCAGATTCCCCCAGGAAGCTCGAACTGCACCTAGGGCAATGTTTTGTGTTTAAATGTGTTAACATTCCAAGTAGACAAGATGGACGTTCCACAGGTTGGATTATTCTCCTTAATTACTGTTGCAGATTCTTCTTCAGTATTCTTCAATAATCTTAACTTCTATTAATTCAGTTTTCCAACTAAAGTAACTTTTGATGACTTATTTACAGAGAGAAAAGTGGTCAATGGACACAGCTTATCTTAATGTGCTGTAAACCTCATGTAATGTAATGAACAAAATGATCAATCAAAAGGTATGGTAGATAATTTGCTATGAGCTGTCAATGGTTTGATTTTGGTGCTTTTTTAATTTGTATTTCATTTTGTTATTCATAGTTAGATATAGTTTGTTGGTTTTTGCATACTGCCTTCTCTTATTATAGTATCTAACAGTTGTGTTTTACCAGGTGTCTCCAAGTAAGAAAACTCTTTCTTTCCTCTGCTGAGTTAGGACAACAGGCAAATTCCCAATCCTTAGAAGCATTTGAATATCTCAATAACACAGTATTTAGAGATGCCTATAAGAAAAATCCAGTTCTTGTATGTGCAATCAATACCTCTGCTTCAGGAGCTGGAACTAAAGGCAAAGTCTTACTTATATAGAGAGAAGTTAGTGCAAATTTCCATCGATTTCATTATAGGTAGCAGTACAACAGTAATATTTCCTTTTGTTGCCTCAGCTTATTTTCATTAACTAGATTACAGTTGTTTAAAAATAGAAAGCTGCATACAATAAGATCTGTTGATTAAATACCAATAAACTCCTGGCATGGAGAATGGGATTTATATTACCTAACTTAAGCCATCTAAAAGTCAAATTTAAGCTAATCGCCTAGGCTCCCTCTGTAGTCCACAGACTCTGAAGGGTGGCTCTTCTTCAAAATTAGCATTCATCCTACATCAAATGGCTCCCTTGGGGTACTGTTCCAATCAGTTGTAGAACAAGTCACACTTACATTGTATGCCTAACTTTAATATACATTTCTTTGGGAATAATTTACAGGGCAACTGTTGATTTTGAAAGAACTGCGGATGCTAATGTCAGCATCAGCAAAACTCAGCAGTTTAACTGATGAGCAGCTGGTACTAGACTGATGAGCAGGATGATTGCAATTCAGCAAAGGACTAATGAAGATTCACATAAGACACCTCTATTACTTTTTGGAGGAGAATACGAAAACCAGGAAATAGCTAAATATAGCATTTCAAAACACACAACATGAAATGAACACAGTGTGCTGCAAATTACTTAAGGTTGCGCACAAGCTCATGGTGTAGGTGAACAGCTTATCTTGAGAGAACATCCTGGGTGCCATCATGCCACATGTACAGGTCATCTATGTAATCAGGCCCAGCCAGCATGGGTTTATGAAAGGCAGGTTGTATTTGACTAACCTGATCTCCTTCTATGACAAGGTGACCCGCTTAGTGGATGAAAGGAAGGCTGTGGTATTAGAAAGGGAGAAAGGGATTAAAAGTTTGTAAAGGTGAATCATAAACCAGACCTCTTGAATTTAAGTTGCAAGAGAGCTCGACCTTAGGAAACACTTTCTGACCCCTTTTACAAGGAATCAGTTACTTGATATGACAGTGAATAAAGAAACCATGAGTCCATTTGTGAGTCTGTCCGAGTCTGGAACACAATGACAAAGGATGAGAAACTGACTCAGGTGAAACTAGCTATGGGTAGTGAATTAGCAGAAGCTCTCTGAAACTCCAGAAGTTTATTGTGGTCTGCTGAACACATGGAGAGAGCCACAGCTTCTTGGTCGCCTTAGCAGTGAAACACAGGGTGACTTGAAGGAATAGCCAGTACTAGTTATTTTCTTCTGAAAATAAATCCCATGAAAAAGCTGAAAGCATGTTGATATATAAATACTATGAGTAAAGCATCTTGTGTTAAACTCTTCTAAACAGATCAATAGCCATTCAGTCTCCTTTTAAAAGAAAGATTATAAAGTATTAAATACTATTGGAAAAAGCTAGGAGTAGGCATATGTGTCAGGAAAAAGATTTCTATTTGTTGTGTCCTCCTTGGCAAAAAGCAATAATTCTATCCTTTTGAAATGAAACTATTTTTATTTACTGCAAATTAAATAATTCCAGACAAACATTAACAAACTGCCTTCCCTGGATCCCCTTCTTTCCATTCCCACCTTCACTGCTCCGCTCCTGACCCCTCTCCCAGAGGTGCAGGGGTGTGGATGGGGTTGCTCTCAGCCCGGCACAGCCCCTCTCGGCTGACGCTCCCTCCTCACCCGTCTCCTTGCTCCAGCGCGGGCCCTTCTCTGCTGCACCGTTCAGGGAACCCCGCTCCCACCGGGGCTTTGCAGGGCCGCAGCTCCTGCAGGAAATATCCCCCTGCTGCAGAGTGAGGTCACTCCATCTTCCAAACCACCCCTCATGGAGCAGCCATCCCATCTCTTGCTGGTCCCAGATAAAACATCATCCACCCAGGCAGGGTCAATTCTTACCAAACTACTCCTGAAAGATGTCTCCTAAATATCTACAGTGACAGAAACCATGAAGAAAAGCATTAGGGCAGGTCTGCGTGGCCTCGTATATATCATACATGCTGATTTTCATCAGACCAAATTTGTAGTCAGATTTTTGCCAAGAAATGTCAAAATGTTCTGTGTCAGTTCAGGATGCACGAAGCATTTCCTGATAAAAAAACCTTTTCCATCTCTTCCATGTTACCTTTTATTCCCCCAGCACCTTATTAAAGCATAAGTGTGTTAGGGTTTTTTGGCTTTTTGCTTGTTTATTTTGGGAGTGTATTTCTCCTCAGAAACACTATAAACTTCTAAATCTATTGGTCTTTCCACTGCCAAGACTCACAAAACCAAGCTATTTTATGTCAGCACAAAGGATGAAAAATCAGGTTTGAGGTCCTTTTTATCTCTTTTTATCATCGACTAAATGTGGAAAAATAGAAACCAATTTTTTTAGAGGCAGAGATGCAAAATACTACATTAAACTTGTTGTTTCATCCAATGGTATTGGTATCCCAGGCTGAGCTGTTCAGGTATATGTTTCATAGAAGTGTAGACTATAGAACAGTTAGGGTTGGAAAAGACCTTAAGATCATCTAGTTCCAACCCCCCTGCCGTGGGTAGGGATGCCTCACAGTAGACCATGTTGCCCAAGACTCTGTCCAACCTGGCCTTGAACACTGCCAGGGATGGGGCATTTACCACTTCTTTGAGCAACCTGTTCCAGTTTCAGCCGTTTCTTCCCCACTCTGTAAATTAAATCTCTAGTCCTTTTGTTCTAATAGTCCGTTATGGTCTTCAAATCAATGAATTGATTAATAAGCACAGTAAACAGCTGTGAGCAAGCATTTTTCACCTTACATTTACTTGTAGAAATATCATTTCTGTCCAGTTTAATGTTGCAAATTCCACTACAGCTCACATGCAGTATAAAAGCCTAATGTAAGAGTATTTCTTGGTTGTTAGTAGCAATGTACTTAACAAGTATAAATATAAATTGAAGAACTCAGGCCTGGATGATCCAGAGCTCATAGGACCAGGTGCTACAAAGCACCATGAAGTATTGGTCACAGTCCTTAAATTTCATGGATGAAAGTAGATTGATCCTGCTTTCCTCACAGTTTTGCCAAAGATTAATTTAAAGTCACTGTGTGTCCTTGACTCAGATGTATGCAAGTGACATTCATTGCTCCTTATTGAAAGTGCTGTGCTGCTTTGTAATTCTTTTATTTCACGGCTCTGTTTTGAAGTAGAGTATTATTTCTGTGACTAAGCAATCAGTCTCCAGCGGAAGGAGCACTGCAATAAAACTACGTAAACCACAGTCCTTGGGATTTTATTTTGATAAAAGAGCCTTAAGAATTACATGTGATGCTTATTCTCCACTACAGGACATGTTCTTCAGTGTTCATTCAAGAGGAAAAGTGATGCCAGTTTAACCAGGGACGTTAGCAGCTTTGTGCTGGTACTTCCTCCCCATCTACCACACACTCTTGAATTCAGCCCAGCTTTAGCAGGCTGTTGAAGTGTGACAGACTTGCACCACAGGCATAAGAGTTACAATAAGAAGGGAAATTTGGTTGTCTTTACCTACTTTCTCAGCTACAAATACAACCTATCTTACATTTTCTACCTTATTTCTGTTCAAAATACGATGCAGCTGTGCAAATACCGACCTGCTAGAGTTACATGACTGCTTCCTGTTGTTCATGGTGCCATTTAGCTCTTGGTCTTGCACATGACCACAGGGGGTATACCAAGGTCTCTGTCCTCTGTTAGCCTGATGAGAACTCAAGAGTAAGGCCTGAACCAATCTAGCCTGACAGGACGTTTTAGCAACCGCAATTACTTTCTTTCCTCAAAAGATCTGAGAAAGACAAGGAAAACTCAAGGCATTTCATTTTGTCACTGTGCCATCCCCAGCATCATTACATGGCTCTCAGCGAAATGGAGTCACTGGGGACCTTGTGGAGCTGACAGGTTATGTTCCCTTGCTAGTTCTTAAATGAATATGCCACTTTTATGACCATGCCTCTTATTTCTGATGCAAAACAATAACAGCAAGAGGGATCATGCTAATTGATGAAGAAAAAGCATAGCCTGGAAAAGAATTCCTAAGGAGTTTGCTGCCCAATTACCTCTTTTTTTTTGTTCACTATGCAGCTAGTCATGTCTGTTATCTTGGTAAGCCCTGTAAAATTCTTCCTATTTTGTTACCAGACAGCTAGTGGATTGTACCAGGACTCTGCTATACTGGCCAAGGGGAAAAGAAAAGTGTTTTATGGTGTTACCTCAGCCTAAAGGGAAATCTGTTTACTGTAATCTGTAATTTAAATTTCACAAATAAATAGATTTTTTCATCCTCGCTATTGAAACCTGAATAGTCAATATACCTACCGTCTTGACACATTAAAGAAATCACAGTGATACTAAAGGTGGGATAGGAGATCAGTAAATCACCTTGACTTTCAGCAGCTGGTTCCTCACAACTCACAATCTCACAATGCTCTGATATGCTCTGATAGCACTCTTCTTTCCCCTCTTTTCTCCCTAAGAATTATCAGACCATCACATAAAAAGTCTTGGTGGCATGATAGATGGTTTGCTACAATCAGGGATGATTAACAGAGAGATGTTCTTATCTTAGACCTCCCTGAGTCATTTGACACATCTCTCATATTTCCAAGGGAATGTTTTCATATGGTGGTACATCCAAAGAATGTGACAGAAAATGGTACCAAAGATCAACCATTTCTTTGGTCCTGCATAGCATTTAAATGCAGTTGTAAAATGATATAGACTCACATCAGCAACCTTTTACCATATATATGTCTACACCACTTCAGTACACATGGCACTACTTGAAAAGCAGGTCCAGGTCTTAGATGAAAAATAGTTTGTTGAAATTAAAGCTAAAAAGGTCAGTGATGATGCTGATGAGCAAAGAAAAGCACTTTAAGTGGTTGCTAGTAAGAAGCAGCTGTTGTCTGGAAAATTCATATCTATCTTTGGGCAGCAAGGTCTATACTTTATTACTCTTTGTGCATTCCTTGCTGATTTTAGACTCTTATCAACTCACGTTTTTGAGTGATGTTCTCTGTTTGTCACAGGCTGCCCCAAAAGACTAAACACCACTGTAGCAATGAGTGTGATATTTGTAATTTTCTCACTTCTTGGATGGGTTAAAGCTATGAAATATAGTTTAGAATTGAATCATTAATTGCAGATACTGTCTGCATTGGATCTGACATGTCCAGGAGACATAACAAACATAATTGTCTGGTTTTATCAGGGCTTGTGATTAAACACCAAGTCAGATTCAGAATCTAGAGCCTTATTTATGGTCTCCAGGGGAGAGAGGATGTATTTATCTTGTCTAACCTTAACATTTGCATCGCACATATGTGCATGTGCTTCCAGTGTCTTTATAGTCATTGGAGAGGAACAGGCACTTCTGGAAAACAGAGGCTGTGAGAGTGTGATCAACAGTTCTGGTCCATTGGCACCACTAAACTTTCTATATAACTGTGACGTTCATGGAATTTCATGGGATTATTCTTCGATAATACAATGACCTCTCCTAAAGGTAAACAAACACAATGAGCCTCTCCATCTCCCTTCGCATTTCTTTGGTCTACCATTGCTTCATGAACACATAGAGAAGAAGGAAAAGAGAAAAAACCTTTCAATCAAAATGTTTAATTCCATACACAATTCTCTCCCCTGGGAGAGGGTGAGCAAGAAAATGAGCTAGCGGTGACACATGTTAGTCACTTAATGTGCTAATGGAAAGTGCTCCAATAATGTGTGCGATGACGGCTGCATAAAAATTAATACAATAGAATAAAAGCTGATTATTTACAATGGGCAGAGAGGAGACATTCTGAATAGGGCTAGATTTATTTTATCAACTACACAGCAGTCAAAGCTGTTTCAATGAAGATAAATTAAGAGCTCTATCATCTTACTTTGTAGACTTATTTAACCAACAGACTGTCTTCTCTATGATTTGTGATGGCTTTACACATTAGAAAATAACTGAGATATATCATGACTGTCAAATCCTGGTATTCCTGTGGGTTTCACATACAGTACAATAGAACCACTTTCATTATCTTTGTGTTACAGATAATGGATAATAAACCATCTTACAGTACCCAAAGGAAAGCCTTTTGGAGCACAGAAACACTTTTAATACATGGAATACATTTTAAACCTTCTTTTTTTTTTTTTTTCTGAAAAAGTCTTTGAATCAAAATGAAGATGACTTTATCTTTTAAAAGCTACACTTTTTCTTTTTTTCCCCTTATTTTTTTATTAATGGAAAGACTACTTAAGCTACCCTGTAATCGTAACTGTGCAGTTATTCTTACCAAAGCACATACTTTTCGGTAGTTGGAAAAGCGTAAGGTTTTGGGATTCCAAATAAATCACTGAACAATTCCAACTGTCAACAGCTGTTGCAGAGACTTATACATTGAGAACAAATGAAATAAATTTTACAAAACTAATTAAAGCTCCATCAACGTCAACTACAGATTCAGGATCTCATGTGGGTTCGTCACTACAGTGCTGACTTCAGAATTAATTCTTACGGTTTATGGCCAATGATCCCAAATGTGCCATCATTCACCTAAAAGGGAGGGCTCTCAAACTTGAGGAGTTTCCTTAGGTGGCACCCAAACCCAAGGGGAGAGTCCCTTATTCCAGACCTGTTGCTCTGAGGAGGAGCAACTCAAAACGGCTTTCCCATGGGGCTCCATTTATAACTGATTGAATCTGATCTGCGGTCAAATGTGGTCATGTAGCCCTCCACTGGGTCAGAACCCCAATTTTCTCTCTTCTATACCTGCCATCCAGCACCATATGTGTTGGACAAAAGTTGAGGTGGGATGTTCGCAGACTTTCATTGCGTAAGTGTTCGAGCTTTGTGAGGGTGGGTGCCCCTGTCACAAGGGCATCAACCAATTCTCTACTCCTTCCATTTGAGCTCTGTCATGAGTGGTTTCTCTTTGTATGTAATGTCCTTCTATCTTTGTTCTTCCTGGTGCTGGACTGTTACTGTTCTTTCTTCCCTTTACCCACAGTCATTTCCATCTATTTCTAGGTCTCATAAACCTCTCTATACCTCATAAACAATCCTTCAATAGAGTTTCATAATTCAAAATGAGGAGGTTTGACATCAAACCTTTAATCCTCCCAAAACAGGCAACCTCCAGAATATGCAAGCAACATGTGTACAATGGTGCAACTCCATTCAGCCATGAGACATCATTCCAGTTTGCTAAAAATGGAAAACTGGGCTGCCTCAGATCTCACGATTGCCTGCAGATGACTGATCAGACAGATACTAACCTCCTGTGAGAGCTGTGTCATTTTGCCTGCTATATGTGGTAACCTTAGGTACTTTTGGGCAACCCAAGTAGCACTAGATGCCTGTGCTTCTTCCTAGACCTTATTTTCTCTGATATATCAATTGTTAAGTGAGTCCTTCGCATTCAAGTTAGGAAAGATTTTCTTGCTGAGATTTGTATCTGCCTGCAGTGCATCATTCCTTCCAGGTTTCCAAGCTACACATTCAGTGGCAGCTCTTGAGAAGACAAATGTAGATGATTTTATTAGCATTGTATCATGTCTTTTTTCACTATTGCATACATTAGTTGTACCATTTACAGTAGCTGTATTGGTGGTACACAAGATAAACAGCAGAGACAAGGTGTGTAGGAAGTAGTGCTATTTTTTAATTACATTTATCCACCCAGTAAGGGTGAGCAGATTTGAAGAGCACAGGGGCTTCACAAAATCTTCTTTGGGTCACATAAAGGAACAGCAATTCTCAGGTCCAAGAATAAATTCAGGATAAAAGCTCCATGTCAAGATAATTATGTCAACTGATAGACAACTTGAGGGAAGAACATATTCATTACTTGTGTAACATACAGAGTTATTGTTAGACTATTCCTTAGTTCCTGTATTGGAATTGTATGTAGAGGGTTTCAATAGAGGGGTGGGTTAGAAGGATGGCTTCTGTGAGAAGCTGCCAGCAGTTTCCCCATATCAGATAGAGCCAATCTCAAATGACTCCAAGATGGACACAGTGCTGGCTAGGGCCAAGCCCATCAATGGAGGTGGTAGAACCTCTGCGATAACATATTTAAGAAGAGACAAAAACTACTGCACACAGTAGATGAGAGAAAGGAACGAGAAGATGTGACAGAAACAGCTCTGCAGACACCAAACTCAGTGCAGAAGGAGGGGAGGAGGTGCTTCAAGCGTAAGAATAGGTTCCCCTTCAGTCTGTGGTGCAGCCCGTGGTGGGGCAGATCATGCCCCTGCAATGGATGTCCATGGTGGAGCAGATACCACCTGCAGCCCATGCAGGACACCACAGCAGAGCAGAGGGATGCCTGAAGAAGGCTGTGACCCTAAGGGATGCCCGTGCTGGACAGGCTCCCAGTGGGACTTGTGACCCCATGGAAAGAGAAGCATATGCTGGAACAGTCTGTTCCTGAAGGATGCACCCCATGGAAGGGACCCACACTGGAGCAGTTCATGAAGAGCTGCAGCCATGGGAAGAACTCATGGTGGAGCAGTTCATGCAGGACTGTCTCCTGTGGAAGGGAACCTGCACTGGAGCAGGGAAGTGGGGGAGGATCCTCCCCTGAGGAGGAAGAAGAGGCAGAGACATGTGTTGAACAGAGACAGTGATGAACTGACCACAACCCCCATTCCCCACCCCCCTGCACTGGTGTGGGGAGGAAGTAGAGAAATCAGGAGTAAAATTAAGGCCAGGGAAAGGGGAGGAAGGTGGGAAGTTGTTTTAACATTTAGCTTTTCTCATTATCCTAATCTAATTTTGATTGGTAATAAAATAAAATTAGTTTCCCCGTTTGAGTCTGTTTTGCACATGACAGTAATTGTTGAATGATCTTTCTGTTCTTATCTCAACCCATGATCCTTTCACGCTATCTTCTCTCTCCTGTTGAGCTGAGAAGAGGAAGTTATAGAGCAGCTTTGGTGGGCACCTGCATACAGCCAAGGTTAATCCACCACAGTCCCCCTGGAAAAATTAGAGACAGTAGTAAGCAGTAAATATCTCTGGGAAAGGCTTAACCGAAGTTAAAGAGGTGGCAGAAAATTGTGCAGTTCTTCTTTCACACACTTCAGAATTCAGTAATCTGTGAGTTGTGCTTCTTGGGAGTATAAAGACCTACAAAGTGTTTTCAGGTTTTGGGGATGAAGAAGAATAAAACTGAAGATGTATTTTTGATGAGAATTTCTCTGTTATTGAGAAAATGATGTTCATGCCCTGCATTAGGTGTATGCCTGAGGCCATTCCAGTGAATTTTGTTGTTTGATCTTATACATATATTCAAATAAATACTCTGATTGTACATTCTGACATCTGCTTGAGGGACTCAAATGTGTTGGTGCATGAAGAAGTGGTCCTTTCTGCAAAGACTGTTAAGTCTGCTATTTAAATGCATTTACCTGTGCTTTAATATCTTATATAAAGCTTCAAACTCTCTTGGGAGCTGGCATCTTAAATCCTTGCAACTTGCGTAGCTCAATTTGAGCGTGCAGTTATTGCCATAATAATAGCGATCTCAATTCTTGTACATATTAGTTGGTTCACTACAATATGCATCCACTGTATTTAATAAATATTTAACTGTCTACTGTGTAATAATTAATCACTTCAGCTTTCCTTCTAAATGTCCTTCTGTTAAAGTTGCAAGGCAGTTTTATATCTATAATAAATCTGCCTGTCCAAAAGGTGTGCTATGGCAGACAGTTCTATCTCCACTGTAATCTAGTCCTACAATAAATATTTGTTCAGAGTTCACAATTAATTATTTGACATTGGGAAGAAAAATAGAGAATTTGAAACATTCAGAAAAAAAAAAACCAAAACGTAACACACAAAAAAAAACCCCAAAACAAGCAACCCCCCCAAAACCAAAGGCAGACAGTAGCTGAAACAGGATAGGAGGTGCAGTTTAAAAGCATATCTTGAGGGACTAATGAACTTGTAACTACACCTTTAACAGTGACACCGAAAACCTCAGCTATAGTCTCAGTTATGGTCCTGGCCTGTTGTGTGGCATTTAATTTCAGCCCTTTGTGACTCTGTGTCACTGGATCTACCAGGAAGATAAGGTTGCTTTTGGATTCAAAGAATATACAACAGCTATGGAAATATACCCACATTCTGCAGTCTCGCTGTGGAATTCAATAGTGTCTGGAAACTGTAGATCTACACAGAGGATTGAAGGTACTTAGAAGCTTAGAAGAAGTCTCTCTGTTAATTGCATAGTCTGTCACAACATACATAGTGACAAAACGCTTTATTTTGGATCATTGTCTTTAGTACCTAAGAAAAAAGAAAAATGTGTTTAAGCTATTCACCTATCATTGTAGGAATTGCAAAGAACATATATGCATTTTCTTCTATATTCTGCCTCTGGAGTTAGATGTCTCTTTCAGCTTTCAGTCCTTTATCCTAAACTGATTTCTGGGATCAAGTATCTGAGTGTCTGACACCAGCCGTTGTAGGTACTCACACTGTAAATGTGTATATCTACAGTCTCACTAATGTAGCTTCCTCCTCATAGATAGCGAGAACAGCAAGAGGCCATGGGTGCTGTTTGTGTTTTTGTGAGTGCTGAGTGTGTTTGTATTATCTCTTTGGCTGACCATGCATATATGTATATATGTATATATGTGTATATATAGATATGTATGTATATATGTATGTACCTATGTACATATGTATATATGTATATGTGTATGTATAAATGTATGTACATATGTATATATGTATTCTGTGTACGAGCTCCTTCTATAAACACATGTTCAGTCCTGCTATTGTTTGGCTCTCAGGCCATGAAGCTGTGGCAGTCTTGCCTCTGTTGGGCTAGTGGATTTAGCAGCTTCCAGCAAACCAGGAAAGAAGCACATATTTAAATGTGCAGGGTGGTATTCACTTTGTTGATAAGGTACCAAAGCCTGAATGTCTTCATGGGAGCTGAATATTGAAGAGATCACATTAGGACTAAGGAGATAGAGGAAAGGATTCTGTTGCCCAGTGTTTTGCAGAAACAGAGAAGTATATTGCCTGGCCTTCAGATGCTGTTCCATTCCATCAGGACACGTGTCTCCCATACACCCAAATATCTTGTGCTGTGTCTCCCATGTCTATAAGCATTTATCGTCTGAAATAGCTCTTTCTTCTGTGTTGAGAAGGCAGAATAACATACATATTCAGTACCAGCACAGAAAAATCTAGGCAACATTCGGGTGCCTGAAAAGTGCATGTGACAATGGCAAATGTCAACAGCAAGTGTCGTGTGCCTTTGCATATTCCAGCTGGCCTCCACTGGTTACTCCAGCAAATCACAGATATGCGAGTCTCTGGTATCTCAGAAGATAACTCAAGCACTGAAACTAGCAGTCCTAGGACTTTACTGTAGAAAACCTGAGATTCCAAATGTGGCTTGCACATAGGCAAGGAAGAGAGACAGGGAAACGACTGCTGGGAGCAGAAAGTATTTAGATTATTTGCTAGGTTATTGATGATGAAATTAAAAAAGTAGGACTCCGGGTGTTGTCAAATAGGGAGGTTTTGGGAGTTTTTGCTTGTTTGTTTTGGATAGATTTTCAATCCTATCATCAGTTAGCTACCTAGGAGGTTCTACCATATAGATACAGTTTAAGTATAAACCTTCTGCCAGTGTAACTCACGATCTCATTACAAAAGCCTGGAGGAGGGAATCAGAAATTAATCCAAAATTAGATGTCAATTAGAAATGTGTGCAAACTGATGTGCTATGTGGGAGATATGAAGACACTGCACACCATGGGTTAGAGTAGCACTTTATACCCTGTTCTGAGCAAAGAAAGAGCTGTGCAGAAGGTGAATGCTCAGTAGAGATGTGAATCTCAAAGAAACGAAATGCTCACAGTCATATTGGGGGGGCAAGAAGAAGTAATGAAAAAGAGGAAAAGAACAAGACGAGCCTTTCTCATTTATCTTATTCTTGATTTTTGTGGTTCCGTGTTCCAGTAACCAGTCTTCATGCAGCACAGACCATATTCATTCAGAAATTAATTGTTTTATTCTGCAGGTAGAGTATCTGGTGCAGATTCAGAGCTGAACATGATGGGAAAAACAGAGGGGGGATTAGGCAGTGTCAAGCTTGAAATCTCATGAGAGTGGTTTTAAAGAATGGATACCTGCAGGGAAATGAGATTGGTCAAACAGAAAGACAAGCTGTTTGACAATTAATTTATCAAGACAAATGTCTCTTATTTAAGTCACCTACTATAGTCAATTCTTTGTTGCCTAAGTGACAGCTTGTGGGTGGGACTTAAGCTATATCCAGGGCACTGACAGCTCCTAGCATTTCATCACACAAGGTTTTACCGGAAGCATCAACATCTACAAAGAACTACATGAGATTTAGGAAACAAAACCAAACAAAACCAAACAAAACCAAGCAAAATCAATACTCCAGATAGATAGCTGAGAAAAAACACACAGGTTTCCCAGAATGCCCATAAATAATTTAAAACCTGCCTTTATTATTGTTAATGTTATGATTTTATAAAATAATCTTATTATTTTCAAGCATATAACAGTCCATTATTGAACCTCTACTGCTGGTAATATACTATTCGCTCATTTCTCATTAATCACCTGCTCCACTGAAATGAACATTGCTTTATTCCAAAATGACAGCAATTACAGAAATATTCCAGAAACAAATGTTAATACCAAGAAATCACTATTATTTCATATGTCTGCAATTTAGCCTATTGCTATCACTGTTAACAGTGGTCAAATACAGCAGATCTGCTAGAAATTTTTCTTAGCATTGCAACTCTTAGTTTTTAGTCATACCAAAATATCTCCTGATAAAAGCATCTCTCCCTTTGAAGTAGAAAACCTTGTTTTAAGAGCACTTTTATAAGAAATTTGTAAGATTTCATGGATTTACTGTGGATTTTCTGAGAGAAAAATAGAGAAAAGAATAAAATTAGGCTTTACTGGTCATTTTATGGCTTTTGTATTAATGACATGGGTTTATTTTGCCTTGTAATAGAGGATTTTCTAGCCTTATGTAAAATATGTCCCTTTCCTGTATTTTTCTTGCTCACTTTCTGTCTTTATTCCTACCATATGACTTTTTAGATCAAAGTTTCCATTTTAGCTTCATATACATATTTCATGAGTGTCATGTCCTGATTTTTTGCATCAAAACTTAATGAGAAAAATCATTCTTCAAGTGTCTAGGGCACATACAAATTGTGATCTCAAGAGGAAACATCCAGACATAGATGCCTGTTGGACTTTCAGAAAATGAACTACTCAGCTTTCCAATGAGATTTGGATACCCAATCACCTATAAAATTAATGAGAATTGGGCATACTCAGCCCTGAAGTGGCTTTGAAAAGCTTGTCCTTAAAATCCATACTGGTAAATAATAATGGTTTGTTGCTAGGGAGTTTCTAGCTAATCTCAGCACATAGATCATAACAGCATCTTTTGCTGGGAGCTTATTCTATTAGATGAATTAATTTCTGTTGTAGAAGACTACTAATATCTTAATATTTCTGAAATTGGTAATTGCAACAATAAAGCAGTTTGGTGTGCAGTTATCTGTTTATATTAGGCTTAAATACCTGATAAAAACTCAGCTACCTAAATCCAGCATTTTGAACCTTGCTTTCTAAACAGAATTTCCATAAAACATAACTGAAGTTGACAAAGGGCCAATAAAAACTGATCACTCATCACTTATCTTGGGGGGACATTCTCCCCTTGGTAATCTATGGCTTTTGCAGCAGACCTGTCGTTATCACTAATGCCCTATGCATTGTCTAATACATCCTGAATGGAAAAAACTTCAGAACAAAGTTGCTTGCCTGTCTTAAGATAATATTACTTCATGTGTTTAATTGTTCCAAGTATTAAATTTGGCCTAAAGTATGTTTTGTTATAGCAGTATTTTCCATGTACAAGAAATCAAAAGATGAAAACAGGCTCTATTTTAAATGAGTAAATGAATAAGTAAATAAACAGATACCCTTTTTTTATCTGAGCAGTATGAAAACTTAAAAGATGCCTACAAACCAAATTAGTGAAATGAAGATATAATTTTGCTGTTAGCAAATCCAAAGTAAGTCTAGGATAATTTTGTTCTTTGTATATTTCTGCCAAGAAACTGATAATGAATAATAATTTTATGTAGTCATATAATTGCTGTCATTTGCAATACAAATAGAAGACTCCTATTATTTTCTTTACATTTCTTTCCTCAAAAGCTTTTAAAGCAGGAGTCTAATCCAAACTGCATTGCTGTTGGCAGTGGTTTGGGATTATAAGAAGATGAGAGCAGCTGTTTTGCGTCAGATCATATAATACTATAACCCATTGCTGACAATGCCCAAAACAAAAGCTTAGAGAACAAAGGTGATATCATGAAAAGAACAAAGTGACTCAGTTTGTGGGAGAACTTTTCAGCTTCCAGCAATTTGTAGCTCAGTTGTTCCTGTAAGTGAAGCAAACAGAGCAGATGTGTGGGAGAAAGGGGTTACAGGGTGTTCCCATCTCCATGTAAAAGCTGGGAACTGAGGTCATAAGGCACAAAATTGCATCAACAGAGACTATTAAAGGGGGTGCAGGACTTAGCTTGTAGCAGCTGTGATTTTTAGTACTAAGAAGATTAAGTTGGTTAGTGGCTTCCTTGAAGCTCATGTATAGAAATTCCAGTTTAGCACAACTTACATAGTGTTTGCAGACTTCACAAACCAGCCAATTTTAGGTGAAAATATGTATTTTAAACAAAAGGAATGGTTATAACTTTTTAACTACTTATTCATAGTCATATCCTCAGGTGATAACACTTTGGGAACTGATTTAATCATTAGTATCCGACTCTAAATCATGATAGGTTTCCCCCAACTTTTCTTTCTGAAATACATTCACGCAGTGGACTGTCAAATATTTTCTTTTCAGAAATAATACTTTCTTGTAATTCATTTGGTGGTCAATACAATAAAAACAGTAATATTGTGGCCCTAATTAGATGACTGTATTTTTTTGGTCTTAGACCTTTGAAATAAGTTCTCCAAAACGTTGCTAATATTTATGACATAAATATATTATTATATTTTTGAACTGTTAACCCTTTCTCTTTTGTGAAGAAAGATTTAAATTATAATAATTACACCATGGAATAATTAATTTGATAATTATTCCTCATATAATAGTTAAATTATACCATGTAATAGTTTATGCAACCATTTTGCTTTTAAAATTCATTTTTTAAGTCAAAATATGTTTTTTTTAGGAAGTGTTGAAATAGTCAAGTTCCACTGTTCTTGGAAAAGCAAAACCCAACATTTGAGCTTACAATAGAAAATGTGCAGTCCAAGAGGCCTAGTGAAATTCATACCTCCATAGAGCATGGAGCTAGAATTGAAAATAAAAAAGTAGTTTACTCCAGATCAAAGTTTGGATGTAAAGTAATATACATGAACTGTATATTGGATATCTATGAACATCAGACTAGAATTAAAATATAAGTGAGATGAGGATATAAGGGGAGGCTGAAAATAGTGAGAATTGTTGCTTTGTCTTTGGAAAAAGAAAGCTAAGTGAAGATCTTGTGATTTGTCTTCATCTACCTGATGGTAAGGTGTAAAGGAAACAGAATGGAACTCTTCTCAGAAGTGCAGTGGTGGGACAAGAGGCAATAACAGTCCACAAGACATGTTTTGAGCATGAAGTGGGACTATCTGACCTCTTGTAGCCTATGTTATTGTGATATTCTTTTAAATGGGGAGTAAAATTGTTTAGATACACCCTGCAACTTTCTAATATATGAAGCAAAGAAGTTTTGTGCAGTATGTCCTAAATGTGTGTAAAATAACCACAGGTTTCTGACAGTAACTGCCAAAGCAAAAAGCCCAGGAGACTTACCTCCTGGAACAGAACTCCTTGAATTGTGTTCTCACCAGTACTCATTCACACTTCTCTAAAGAAGTATTTTTTTTAAGTAATGTATGATGAAAATGTGAAGAAAAGGATCTTTTTGAATGGGCTGTATGCTAGAATGCAGAAATATCAGTTGTTATGGAAAAAATACTGTAAACTGATACTGACTTCTCTTGCTCTTTTTTTTGGTGGGGGGGAGATCAGTACTGTCCTAGTTTAATGGAACAGATGAGGTTTTGATTCTCTTAGACTTTTCAGCTTCTCTCTTTGTGGATCAATATCAGCCTAGCTATTAAACTGTCATTTTAAGTTTTCTATAGGTATGCTGCAATGGTGGTGTTGAGGTCAAGCAGCAAAGAAAAGTTTGTTCTCAATTTTCCCTGCTGCCCGTAATCATTTCGTAATCTGTACTGCTGTGGTGATTCGCTAAAGGATAGAGAGCTGTAATGCATTTGCAGCATGATTTTCCAGAGGAATGATTTTCCAGAGTTGGAAAGTATATGGAACATATGGAAAAGTTCGTTACAATATTTGATATTAATAGTCTTCAAGAGAAATGCAGGTGTCACCACCATTTTATTCAAACACTGTATTGTTATGTTTCTCTGAAATACAGCTACAACACATCTCCCCTTCTGAAAAGTGCCCAGGAATCCTTCATTGCTCATGAACTAGGTTTGAACAGAAGACAAGGTACACATCCAATATCTGAAGGGGACTTACAATCATGCTGGAGAGGGACTCTTCATCAGGGACTGTATTGATAGGACAAAACCAGGGGGTTTAAACTTAAACAGGGGACGTTCAGGTTAGATATAAGGAAGAAGTTCTTTATTGTGATGGTGCTGAGGCACTGGCACAGCTTGCCCAAAGAAGTAGTGAATGCTCCATCCCTGGCAGTGTTCAAGGCCAGGCTGGACAGAGCCTTGGGCCACATGTTCTAGGGTGAGGTGTCCCTGCCCATAGCAGGGGGTTGGAACTGGATGGTCTTTAAGGCCTTTTCCAACCCAAACCATTCTATGGGTTTTTGTGGGGACCTTATTTTTCTGTTTGTTTATTTGTTTGTAGTGTAAGACCCTGACCACATGAAATGTTGAGTGCCTTTGACTTCCGTCAACCTGAGTAGATGATGTCACATACCACTATCACCTACACAGACCAGGGGTTTGGGTGAAACCATTGCGAGAATTTCAGAACACTTGGTAAGGAATCAGCAGTACCTGATATATTTTAACATCTTTTCTGCACTTAAAAGGCAAAAACTGTTCCATACAGACGTTGTTCCTGTATTAATGACCAATTAACAACAAAAAAGAACAGGAACAAGAAAAAGACTGTACCTTGGCACATGATAATTTATTCATGATAGAAGCTGATGGAACCGCGTTAATGGAAAATATATTTTTTGAAATGAGCAGAAGAGGGATTAGTTTACCACTGGCTGAATCACAAGTGTCCTTGCAGTCTGCCTTCTTAAGTGTGAGGAACAGCAGGATTTCAGTATCCACTACTAAAAACTTCACTGAGGTACCTTCATGCACATGAACAAATGCAACAAGGAAGGTGCAGTTGCCTAACTTGAGAACTGGAAGCCCCCTAGGAGCATCAATGTTATATCAGTTTACAATACATGTACTCATCATAGAAAGGATTCAGCAAGGTGGAATCATGCTCACTAATACAGACACTTTCATGTGTATATTTTATACCCCAGGTGTATCCAAGCATATCTTACCAAATTTTCCCATTATATTCTTGGGACATATGATCTTCATGGTTCCTTTCAACCCCACTCATTCTATGATTCTATGTTTCTATGAAATATATTTATAGAGTGAAAGATACAGCTCAGCATAAATCTTTGGAAAACTCTTGTGAAAATCAATGGCATAATTCCCCATGAATGAAGCACTGTCCTCACTAACAGTAATGGGAATTTGTGCTTTGGAATAAAAAATGCCACAGTTTCACCTTCAAGTATCAGTATTGGTTCTGCCTGTGAAGATTGGTCCTGTCTTCCTGAGGAGGCTTTTCACTGGGATGTGGCAGTGAGGAACCTCAGGATGGTCATCAAAAGGAAGGAGCTATGTGACTTACAGCGCAACTTCACAGGACAGTAAATGCTGATGTGAACAGTCTGGAACCTGCACATGACTTTTTCTTCTTTAAACTTCAGTCACTAATTAGTACCTTGGTCCCAGAGGTGTCTAATACAAGAGTTGACAGTCTTATGCCCCATGTTATTTCTTGTTGGTTCAAATAATGTGGCACTCCCTAGAGCCCTCAGTTCCACATCAATGACAGGTACAAATTCGTCAATGGTTAGAGCATTCTCTGAGTGTAGGGCTTGAGGCCCTTCCAGCCTAAAACTGGCATTGAATTTCATCCTCCCCCACATCCCAAATGACTGTTCAAACCATGAAGCTCTTCTGCAGGAGGATGAAGTCTGGTTTTATTCTGGAAAATCAGAAGGCCCTCAAGAGGACAATCCTGTATTAGCTTTGCTTCAGTTTGAGATATCAGTTTTGGACTAGATGAGTTATGTGCCTTTGGGAGAGGAACCACCAGCTTAAAATCATGTCTGGCATAAGTGTTTCCCACTCTCTTGCTCTAAGCTGCTCTATCCTCACAGACTGACTCTTTGGGTTGTCATTTTGAAGCCCCCAAATCTCCCCACACAAAGATCCAGGCTGACTGTCACAATGCTCTTCAGGCAGGTCCAGTGACCAAGAACCACCTATGCTACGCAGGTCCTATCTTCTGTGATCTTTATATCTTTATTGCATCTAGCCTTAAAATTGAGTTTGTTAACATGTGCTGATCTAGTCAATCTGAGACTATTAACGCAGTACAAACCTTTGTATGGATAAGCAGTGGAAGCAGAATTTTATGCCACAGATTGTCTTCATTTAAATAGCCCAGCAGAGATGCAAACTGTTTTTTCTTTCCCTTGAAGACATTTTTGTCACTTAGTTTGCTTCCATTCTTAAAAGTAAATAATAGTCTCTCACTAACACAGCAAGAGTGTAACTGACTGCTGCTCATTTTTGTATTGTTCCCCTGTGATATATGCAGAGCCTGCGTTCCCTGGTAGAGCTCACTGATTTTTATAGCTAGTTTTAGCATAAAGACTATTGTGCTAAAGAGTAGGGATGATATGACATTTGAAAAGCCTCTTGAGTAAAAAAAAAAAAAACCCAGCAAAATGGAGAGCACTGAAAAATCATTCTGAACCTGAGATAACTTGAGCAGCTCTGCACCAGTGTTGCTTCACTGCTATCAGTGACAGGCTCTTCAGACAGCACGTCTGCTAAGTATCCAAATATATCAGTGGTTGTCTCTCTCTAGAGGGACAGTCTTATCTCTGCTGAGACTGACCTGTGGAAAGGTTATGCAGAGAACATCACCAAGAATTATATCCTGCTGGACACCAACACACCTCCGGTGAGTGAGAATGCCAGAGGGGATTAAGAGATCTGGATGAGCTAAAAAAGCAGCAGCCAGATCCCTTTTCAGCAGTTTCTGCCCCAGCACTTGCACCTGCTTTATCCCATCATTGTCCTCGTCTTAATGAGAAAGGTGACAAGCTTATGGGCTGCAAGGAGTTTGAAGCATCATTGGCTGGTGTCCTCAGTGGAGGTGAGGCAAAAGATGCTTGGGTTGCAACACAAGTTTCCTGTGAGAGTTTGTGCAAGGGACACTTCCCTTGTAATTTACTCCTCTTTGTCTTTCTCTTTCTTGAGCAGATAATTTTAGAGGCAGCGCTTCTTGTACTGCCTTCCCCTCAGGTCTAATGAATAGCACACATGCCTTCAAGAGTGCAGGGACCAGAGGGGTTCTTCTCTCCTAGACAAGTCTCAATTTTTGTATTTAGAGTACATAATGCTGCAGGAACATCCATGTAAGCAGGAGCAGCTATTTCGAACTTTGTCAGAAAGAACACAATGTTATGGGTTTTTAAAGTTTTGGATTCCAGTAGATACACAGTGATCTTTTTTCTCCAGCTGGTGAAATGGTCAAATGGAGTGATGGAATTTACTAACCAGGTTTTCTGAGAGGGTCTGTCTTTTACTTAGAATATAGAAACTATTCTATGAAATGAAGTGGCCAAAGCATAAGTCTGTCATAACACGCCAGCTCTGCTATTCAGGTAATAACGGATAGCAGGGAGGCAATAAAAAGCAGCTAAGAGGTAGTAAGTTCTTAAGCCACCTCCACTGCCTGATTAGAGAATGTGATATCATAAATACTTAAATAGTATTTAACTCACCAGCCCTCTTGTATATCAGCTTTAAAACATTGAAGCAGAAGTTTTATTTGGGTTTGTGTTCATTAACTCCAGGAAAGAAAGTAAGAGATGCACTGAATTTACAAGCAATGTTGTCTGTGTGAAAGCCAGTGTCCTTAAATAAATGAAGAAGAATCATTTAGGCAACTCAAATGAAGTTTCTGACTACTTTGAAGAAGAATCATTTAAGCAACTCAAATGAAGTTTCTAACTACTTTTCTATTAAGGAATCATTCAAGAAACATTAGTTTTGGCAATCATGATGCAAAATCACTAGATTTACTCTGTAACACTAATTTTTCTCTTGGCTCTACCTCTGTTTGTACTCATCTATGTTGCCATCGCAACCTAAAGCACACCTAGCCAAATACATGTGCAGTCAAAGAAGCTGAGTTTTAGCTTGAATAAGTATTCCTATTAGGTCTACCCTTCCTTAATTTGGATATACACACAGAATCATAGAATAGTTAGGGTTGGAAAGGACCTTAAGATTATCTATTTCCAGCTCCCCTGCCATGGGCAGGGACACCTCCCACTAAACCATGTCACCCAAGGCTCTGTCCAACCTGGCGTTAATTGCACAATTTCCATTACATACATCTGCATGCATATACTGGAAGGAGACTGAGATGCCAGTAAGGAGATAAAATGGGGAGGAAAGAGGTAAACAAAAGTGATCTGAGCTGCTAAAACAAATGATCCTCTAACTATGTCTTTAGGTTCCTAACAATACATGCCATTTAAAAAAAAATAATATATATATATATATCAATAATATTGGACTTGACAATCTCCAGAATTAGCAAATGTCAGAGGAGAGCTGATGGCTGTGTAGACCTTTTTCTGTCTTGTCTTATTTGTTTGACATATTGAAGTATTCAAAATTTTTCCCATTTGAAAACATTTTGATATCTGAGGCATTAATTCAGTCTTTGTCTGTTTTATATGCTCTCATTTTCCTAAAAAATGCATCTAGTTCTATGGGTGGTGATAACTATTGTATGTGTGAGAGGAAAAGCAGGGACAGTGACAGGAAATGGAAGAAGAAGCAATGATTTTTTACCCAATCTTAAACATTTTTCAATTTCTTTCTCTTATGCTTGTAGTCAGCTTCACAAATGGGTCCACTAAGATAAAATATGGTGTCCCTGACTGATTCAAATATCACCTTAATTTCTGTCTGTACAGTGGTTCAAAGGCAAGCAAAAACTTTATAGCTATTTACATCAGTGCTTACAAGATGTGACAAACACACAAATCCCTGCCATTAGAGGCATAGACGATGAGCTTGCTATAAGTACGTAATGAGAAGGAAGAGTTGTTCCCTGCTGCACTGATGCTGGTTTCAGAGACTTAATGAGACATACACCTGCCAAACACTGATGTGCAAGTTAAAGGAAATGGGGACTGTGCTTAAATTTCCTTCATGAAAATGTTCAGAATTTCTTTCTCATTGTTCATGTATAAACATGTGCAGGGGAAAAAAAGCTGGAGGAGGATGTTTACAGAGTTATTTGATCCAGATCTGTTGCAGTGTTGGGGAATAGGACATGTTTTTTTCTCTGCAAATTGGCATCTTCAGACTCGCCTTCAAAAAAACAACTTCACATTCATCATCCTAGCATTCACTGGAAACCAGTTTCATGCTCAGCCAGATGAATCTCATTTAGAGCTCTTCATTACTATTTGTTTCTTCTGATCATCTGTCAGCCTCAATTATTAAACAAGGTAATAGATTTTATCACAGGAGTTCTAGGTATCAAGATCAGCGGGGCTGTAGCAATAATTAGGGGGAATAATACCACTGATGCATAGATAGTTCTTTATCTCAAAACTCACAGCCCCTGTGCGCATCCTCAGTTGTAGTATACCAATTTATTATTCTTTTTCACTATGGGACATTGAGTCCAGAGACCATGTTAAATAATGTTTTCTTAATAGCACATGCACAATTTGACTTCAGGGTTTTATTCTGCCAGACAAGCTAATGGGTCATATAAGTGTCAGAGACATTACCATTTACAATTATCCCTAACAGCTTGCTTAGCACAGCACATTTTCAAGAGACATGCTTTTCCAATTCACAGGGAGCCTTATGCATGCCAATCTGCAGCAAAAGTTATCATCTAATTAAACAAAGGTAAAATATTCCTGACGATCCTGAACTGCTTTGTTCAGCTGCCTAAGCTTAGGTCTCTAGCATCATTTTAAATGTCTCATTGCACCATGCTTGGCCTCCTGCTGCCGCTTTTCTGCGAGCCCTCTGTCACATCTGCCAGTTCCTGCAGATGTCTCAGGTAATCAGTGCAGCAGCTGTCTCAACCACTAATGGCTATGTTAAGGTATAGCTTAATGCTACTTCTGCTTGTAACCTGTTTTTTAACGCTGTAGGGAAGATTCATGGTCTAATAAATTGAGGATAGTGTTAATGTTGGTTTTCAGAGGTCAGAGGTGGAACACTGAGTGTCAGAGCCCTGAGTGAACCAGCAGGCTCTGATTGCTCTGGCCAGCTTGAAAACATCTTCTATAAGCCTCCTCTGCAAACTTTCTCTTCTTATTTTCTTTTCTCTGCCAACCTAGGGCTTTAGCTGCTTGTGTTCATGGTCAGCCTTCACATGATGCAGCTGTGTAACCCAAGAGAAAACTTCGGTGAAAACAACTACATTATGAGAAAGCCCTATGGGAAGCATTATCCAGGGCCTTCACTCATGCTTACACCCTCGGCCCTGTACAGAAGCTGCACTTTACCTCCAGCCCTTGCCCTTGGTCTTTGCCTGAGCTACACTACAGGTATGTCCATGCCTGACCTTGGACCATGCAGATCCTGACTTGATTGAACTGAGACCTGACTTATTGTTAAGGTTAATGTAGTGATGCTACAGTGTTTTCCCCCTTGTTACTGTCACCAGACCTGTTCTGCTCATCTGGTTTGGGTACTGTGAGACAGTACCCCTATCTGCAAGAGCACTGCCCTGCCTGCCTGGCTTCAATTCATGTTTTTTCTGTCCTGCAGATCAGCCCTTATTCACTGCTTGCTGACAATAAGGGTAAAGGACTTGTCCACTCTGGAAACCATCTAATATGTGTCACTACCTCCTACTGAAGATTACAGAAATGCATTCACACAATTGACTCATGAAAGCACTGCTATCTAGTAAGAAAACACAATTATTTGAAATCATGCCATGTCTGTGCACTGTTCCTCATTTTCTTATTGCTACGCAGCAAGCAAAGTAGGATTCAGATTAAAAAGTGTTAAAATATCAGTGATCTTCTGATAGTTTATCTGAAACTGAGCTTGTGGTGACATGTGTGCTTTGCTATTCCTCCACATATACTCACAAGAAGAAAAGAAATATGACTAAGTCAAAGCTTAATCATAGAAACATAGAATCATAGAATAGTTAGGGTTGCAAGGGGCCTTAAGCTCATCTAGTTCCAACCCCCCTGCCATGGGCAGGGACACCTCACACTAAACGATGTCACCCAAGGCTTTGTCCAACCTGGCCTTGAACACTGCCAGGGATGGAACATTCACAACTTCCCTGGGCAACCCATTCCAGTGCCTCACCACCCTTACAGTAAAGAACTTCCTCCTTATATCCAATCTAAACTTCCCCTGTTTAAGTTTTAACCCATTACCCCTTGTCCTGTCACTACAGTCCCTGACAAAGAGTCCCTCCCCAGCATCCCTATAGCCCCCTTCAGGTACTGGAAGGCTTCTATGAGGTTTCCACGCAGCCTTCTCTTCTCCAGGCTGAACAGCCCCAACTTTCTCAGCCTATCTTCATACGGGAGGTGCTCCAGTCCCCTGATCATCCTTGTGGCCTCTCTGGACTTGTTCCAGCAGTTCCATGTCCTTTTTATGTTGAGGACACCAGAACTGCACACAATGCTCCAGGTGAGGTCCCACGAGAGCAGAGTAAAGGGATCACAGAGTAAAACAGGATCCATTCCTTCGACCTGTTGGTCATTAATCCTGAAGAAGGAGGTGGACCACTGCTAGACAGAGGTGCCTCTCCAACTGTACTGTTCTGTTCTATAAAATGCACTATCATTAATCTGCATTTCTGAAATGACCATTTGACCAAGAGACAGTTTTTGACAGAACGATTTCAACATATAATTTACACATATAAAGGCATCTGGATGTGAGCAGCAGATAGCACTACTTCCCCTGTTTTAAGATGTTCCAGATGATTCTATTACAATTCTACCTGCCTCCCAACAACTGAAGTGAAGGAAAACAGTAATTTCACTTTCAGCTATGGCAAGAGAAACAGCCAGGATTGGGGTAGGTCTTTTCCCTGACAATTTTGCAGTAGTATGGCAGCTATTTGTACATTTACAAATCAAATTGAATGTCCATTACAGAAGCTGTGAGTGCTAGTGCCGCATCTTAGCCAGATGAATATCCCCCCCCCCTGTAAATGCAGATGTGATTCCTGTGTCTTTCATTCCTTTTATTACTGTGCTCTGGGAGTGACTGAGCTGCTCACTTGAGAGGAATAATGGAAGGAAGGAGGTTGAAAAAAAGGATTTGATGTTTATTTTATTGGTGGATGATTATTATCCTTCGCTGACAGATGATTTCAACTCAGGTCAGTGAGGTGTGTATACTCTCAGGCAATCCTGTTCTGTGGGTGACCACAAACAAAAAGAAGTGCAAACAACAGGCATCTGGGAATAATATGGGAGCTGCTATCAAAGCAATTTACTACCCTTCTTAGGTGAGACACAGTAGAACTCCCAAGGTACACAAGCATCTGACTCTCATGTGAGATTGCCAAGCAGAATGACATTTCTCTGCTCACCCTAGCAACAAAAAGTCTCTTATTTCAAGCACAGGAATCATTGGGGTGTCACTCACCCAAAACATCCAAAATATTACTTCATAGGCAGCTACCACAACTTTTTACTTTCTGGGTTTGCTATATTAAATATTCCAAAATGACACTATGGAATAGCCATGCTTGTGTGCTAATAATGTCTTCTGCTTTTTCTTTAACTCTTGATGAACTTCTCTATGACTATAACGAGACTTTTACAAAGTGTACAAGGTAACCCTATAAGTTGTTTGGTGGGCTGTGGAGGAAAATGCTCTGCGCTTAGCATCAATCATTGGACTGGAGAAATGCCATGACTTTGTATTATATACACTTACAGCCATATGAAGCATCTCTTTAAAGGCACATCTACATTCCTCAGTAGTCCATGGTCAGCACAAGGAATAATTTCTCTCATCACTGGCTTTTCTGTTTATGCTTGCCCTGGCTGAATCAAGGCTCCAAGCCTTATGCTACTGGGTTAAATTACAGTGTTTAGTCCAGGGCTTAGTCATACTGTAAGCACCTGACATGGTCATACCAGATAAGACTGGGACATGCAGATCATTTGGTCAAAGTCTTGGCCAGTTGTCTGAAAGGGATTTTTCCAGATGACCATTTCCAACATGGTACATACTAAATGGCTAAAAGCAGGTCATCAGGCCTGACCAAAAAATATTGGCAGTTGAACTATTCAGGGAGACAGTGATGAATCTTCAGTGAATTCCTTGGTATTTTTAAGGCCAAAGCTATGTATAGCAGGAGATATTCCCTTTGCAGTATCCAAGTGCTGACTAACTGGCTCCAGAAGAGAGCAGCATTAACCACTGCCTGTTCTAAAACATCAATGGACACTGCCATAGAAATGGAGAGACATATAAATAACAGGGTAATTTCTCCGTAAGTAAAGCTCAGTACAATACTGTCCCTCCAGCTCAGGATCAAAAGGAGAAGACCTTATGATGCACTGGTGTTCATCTGAAGGCAGTACTGCTTATCATCAGGATTAGAGCTGCTACTGAGACATGCTTTTGGGAAAGAGATGCTGTGAGGAACAAGTGAATATTCCCCTGAGTTTGGAGAGTTTAACCCAATGATCTCATTGTTATTCTTCCTTCCACAGTGCACTCTGCTGTCACTTACAAGGCTAATGCCTTTACATTCTTATTCTGGCTTTCATCGAGGACTCTTGAAGCATTTTACAAGCATTAGTGGATTAAGTTTCATTCCACCCAAAGCAAGGATAGTAAGTATTAATTGCAGTGGTATCTGCTTGCTATCTCTCCATGATAAGAATAATGTCACTTTAAAAAGCTTAAAGCCGTAAGCCCATTTCTGATGCTGTGATTCTACAAACAGGGGAAACAGAAAAATATGTTTGTCCTGAAGTATTCCTTAAGTGACCGGAAAGACTGGGAACAGTGTACAACCTGACACACTCTGCCAAGCTCTGAACCAGCCCAAGCCCTCCCTCTCTCCAAGTGCCTACTTGCCACAAAGTAAGTATGCTTTCTGTGCAGTCTGAGGACACTTTTACCATTTAGTAAAAGACAGGAAGAAAACCCAAAGCAAAACAAATAACCCAAGAATACCTGAGCATCTGTTTTAGATCTCCCATTTACAACATTTCAGACACGGGCTCAGAACTAAGATTGATTTCTGGTTTTGGACTGAATGGCTTTCCTGGGTCTCAGTATTCCCTCTGAAAAGTATTAAAACCACTTTTTGTCTGGAGACCTAGAGGTTGGGGTATAGATGGCAATTTCAGATTCAGAAAGGAACTCATAAGCATGCCCCAAATTAGATACAGCTTCATATTTTCTCATGAGAAAATGGATTTCACAAAAGCTTGGATCTCACTGGAATATATTTTCTTACTCCTGTTTCAAGGTCTTCTCTACAGTTTGCCTTTAAAAACCTTTTTCTGCAGTTACTTGCTTCTGTTATGTTACCACATTGTAAAACACAGCAGCTTTCCTTGCCTATCCTTTAAATTCTTTCAAACTCATGTTCTCTAGCCTGAGAAGTCAGTAAAATTGCTGATTTCATCTCCCGGGGAATTTGGTTATTGCTGAGTTCTGTTTTGGTTTTCTTTCCTTCCTTCTGTCTTTGAGTAACTACAACATGATTTAACAAGATTGAAATCAATGAATGCCTGTTTGGAGACCAGTGCTTATTAGACTAGGTGTCATCTATCTTTCAGCTGGAGGTTCTGCGGGTATGTGAACCTCTATGGAACCCCTAAGCTGCTAACATCTGCACAGAATGATTCCGTGAAGCTTTATATTTCTTCCCTTACTTCTTTTTCCTGTAAGTTTTCTGCTTGCTGCTGAAATCTGGTTCCCAGCTGAGAGAAGGAGGAAGCAAATGAGGATGAATGTCAGTCTGACAAGAATTATATCACTCTGTGCTAGCTGAAACCTCCCTGGTCTGTACTGGTGTCTCTACAGTCTTGAGCAATATATCAGTCAGTACACATCTCGAAAAAGCTAAATCCCTCAGGAGTCATGGAAACCTCTGTAACCTTTCTGACAGCATTAAAGATTATCTCCTTATTTCCAGTGTCCCCTAGCCCAAGAAGCCAGCCCAAGGCTGTTGTGCCTATGCTGTGAGCTAAAGCAAAGACCTACCCTGACTTTCCTCCAGTCACATTGTTTGTACACAGATATGCCCACAGGTTCTGTTTCCTATCAGTGCCACGAAAGAAGCTCACAGCCAGTGGCTCTGGTTACTAGAGCTGTGGGCCAGTCTGTTAAACCCAGACTTCTCTTACTGACTTCCTAGAGACCTAAGCATAGTCAGGGCAGACACCTGGTTCTTGTCTCAGATGAAATCATAGAATCACAGAATAGTTTGAGTTGAAGGGACCTCAAAGCTCATCCAGTTCCAACCCCTGCCATGGGCAAGGACACCTTTCACTAGACCAGGTTGTTCAAAGCCCCATCCAACATGGGCTTGAACACTGCCAGGGATGGGGCACACAGCTTCTCTGAGCAAACTATTTCAGGGTCTCACCACCCTCATAAGTGAAGAATCATCATGCTCTTTCTTTCCAAACACAGGCCACTCGGGACCTGCAACTAAGTTGATGCTTCAGCCAATAATATAAATAGCAAATAAGACTTCGAGGAACTTAATTCTATATCTAGTTCTACATTTGCTGTTCAAATTCTGGCTGCCATATCCTGCAAAACCAAGCTCCTAAGCACTGCTGGATAACCTATGATATCTGTGCCTTCACCTGAGTGGCCTTTCATGTCTGTGAGGAGCTGTGTGCAAAGCCAGACCCTTTTTTCCTTTTTCTTTGCAAGTTAGAAAATGCACAAGAAGAGACAGAGTGGAAGGGAGAGAAGAGGAGTAAAGCTTTCATCAGTATTTTAATCATATATTGAGCATAAAGTGATGAGTTAAGATAATTGCACTAATGATCAGAGTACATGCTTAGATCAACCAGTAGTTTTGGATATGTCTAATTCATGAATTCATTGATAATTTCAAGTTCAGGCTGCCTGTTATGAACATTTTCCATTGTTGCTTCATCTTCTCCAACAAACATTATATCTTATTAAAGAGATATTAATATTTTTCTGCTCATGTAGTTTGTGATGCTGACCAAGCTGTGCTTTTTAGATGGTGGATTCATTTACTATAAGGGTTCTCTTCATTTTCATTCTTTACTTGGTAACTAGGGTATGCTGGATTTTAGAACTATTTTGCTATTTTTCTCTCAGGTATTTCTAGTTTGCATTCTCTTACTTCCATTTAAAAGAGCCTCTTCCTGAGCTGTTTCAGTAAAAAGGCCTAAGGGCTTTATTCATCCCCATCAAATTACATTTATTTAAACTTTGAGTATAAAGAAAATACAAGCATAAATAGGGGCCAAGCTGTCAACTTGACTCATCATTTACAGTTAACAGGATTAACTGGGTACAGCAACCAATGTGAAAAACATCTCAGAGTACTGCCACAGGATAAATGGACATATTTTAGTATTGACAACCTTCTCTCTTCTTGTCTCACTCTTTCTCTTTAAATATGCATATTATTTTTGCTGCTTAATGAATTAATATGGTGCTCCTTAAGAACTGTCACAGGCTAGGCATAGAGTGTTTTGTTGGTTAGGTGTTTCCATGACAGTATGGTGAAAGGTTCCGGTATCGATAAGGGAAGACTGAGTCCTAACTACACTATGTCCAGACTTTATGCTTGGAAAACTCATTTCATGTAGACCATTAAACAACCTTGAGATGATAAGAAGTTCTCACTGCCACTCACCTATGGTAGGTTTGGCATATAATCATGAGCAAAAAGGATTGCTGGAAATTGAAAACAATGATTTTACTCTTCTTGTTGGCTAGTGACCAAGTATTATGTAAACATAATAAACAGGTATTATATTTCAGAGGATGCATTTTTACTTCAAGCAGAGTCTCTAGTTGAAATCAACAGAGGATATTCTATGATTCTAATGGGATTTGGCACCAAACTGGACCATTTTTAGCAGGCATGATGCTCTGACATAGCTGTCAACAAGTACTACTATTCAGTTACCTGCACAAGTGCCTGACTTTGTGCATTGCTGTTACTTTTTCAAATCAAACATTTCTGTAAATAGAAGTGTGGTGTTCACCCCTGAAGTCATTCCAGCACAGTATTCTTCTCTCTTGAAATGGTCTGTAGCAGCTTTTTAAGGAAAGAGGGTAGGAAAAAAAAAAAGGAAAAAAAAAAATAGAAAATAAGGAGTTAGTTCTTGCAGAGAGACTTTACAAATATACAGACTTACAGACCCCTCAAACATTCCTCAATATCTGATCATTTTCCTTCTTTGTAGGACGTCAGTCAGATCTTTACTATGTAACCTGTACTGTATTTAAAGGACATACCAATATGGCAGTCTGTGGGTACTTCCAAAACCAGCAAAAGTAAACCCAAACTGTTGCTGAAAAAAGTACCATCCATTAGCAAATGCAGTTGATTACAGGTGTTTCTGTATTTCTGAAGAAAAGCCTAAACAAGGCCACGCTGGGTTTTGTTCTCTGCTTCAGAGGCTTAGTCAGAATTTGAATGGAATTGCATCTGTGCACAAAGGTTGACAATAAATCTTTTTCTTATGATAAAAAATCAGAACAATTTGCTTTTCTTTTAATTAAAAAATCACAACTAGCCTGAGTGCTTACCCATATTTAATCACTGTGTTCCTTATTAGGACAGCAAATGGCAGAGTGTTTGTTGCCAGATGGAGGAATTACAATGATATCCCTTCAAGTTCTCCCCACACTGTTTCAATACCTCCTTTGTGAAGCTAATTCTTTTCTTGACTTATGACCTTGCATCTAGAAATTTCTCTACAGACTGAAGCAGTAATGTATGTTCTTCCTCTTAGCTGGCTTGGTATAACTAGGAGCACAGATGTCTTTCATTCTGTACCTAGGCAATAAGTAGGATTGTACCCACTACCTGAAATGAAAATAATGCAGAATGTCTGGAAGGCATAAAATGAGCTGCTAAAAAAATGAAAACACAGCTTGTCAAATGGAAGCCTTTCATGAGAATATTTTAATTTTAGTGTCTAAATATGAAGCCACCTGATGAAGGAGAATGCCAGAGATTAAATATGTATGGGAGTCAAAAAGTCTTGTGGGCTATGGACTGAAATTCCTCCCCTCCTGATTCAGACCAATGAATTCCCACATTCAGACATTGCGCTGCCATTTGGAGGTACATCGACAGATGGAGAACTGGGATAATGAGAACATCATAAATTCAACAGAGGAAAAAGCTATGCCCTGCTCCTGGGGAGGAATAAACCCATGCAGCAATACCTGCTGAGGGCTGAGCAGCTGGAAAGCAGTTTTGCAGAACAGGTCCTGGGGGTTCTGCTGGACAACAAGTTTCACATGGTCCAGCAATGTGCCTTTGTAATAAACATGCCCCATAATCTCCCGGACTGCATTACGAAGAGAGTTGACAGCAAATCGAGGTACAGATAAGACCCATCAGAACTGTGGAGTCCACAACTGGACACAACAATCCAGGACTCTACTTTATGGGAGACATACTGGAGAGAATCCAGTGAAGTTGCAAAAAGGATGAACGGTCTGGAGATGTCTCCTATAAGGACAGACTGAGAGGGTTGGGGTTGTTCAACCTGAAAAAGGGAAGGCTCAGGGGTGATCTTATTAATGTGTATATAGATTTGAAAGGAAGGTACAAAGAGGATGGAGCCAGGATCATTTTAGTTGTGCCTAGTGATAGGAAAAGAGGCAGTGGGCAGAAACTGAAACACAGGAGGTTCCTTCTGAACATCAGGAAGCACTTTTACTGCGAGGGTGATTGAGCACTAGCACAGGTTGCCAGGGAGGTTGTGGTTTCTCCATACTTTAGGTATTAAAAGATTGTCTGGACACAGTCCTGGGCACCTGGCTGTAGGTATCCTTGGTTGAGCAAGGGGTTTGGAACAGGTGACCTTGAGAGGTCCCTTCCAACATTAGTGATGCCCCGCAATTTCATCACTGTAAAGAATAGGGATCCCCCCCCCCCAATTATTTTAAGGATTTTCATTTAATGAGAAAGCAATTTTCTTGTAACAGCTTAGTAAGGAAATAGTGTAGCTTCTGGGCATCATTATGTACATCCAACTCAAATTTTGTTTCACATGGAAATGTTTTAGCACCCTATTTTTTTTTTCCTGAAAAGTAAAAACCTGTTCCTGCAGAAGGGGTGTTTCCTTTCTGTTCCCTCTCACTGTATTGACAATATCCTACACTTCACTGAGCCCTGGCTGTCCTGCTTTCTGCACTAACATCTGCCTTACCATTAGAAAGGCCTTTTTCTCTTGCAGAGATAGATATGGCCCTTTTCAAGAAGCAGTATCTTGTTATAAGAAGTTTTGCAATACAGATAAAATTGCATGTTCAAGGAAAGCAGCAGGTTTAAAGTAAATAGTTACAGGACTTAGCAACAAATCCAGGAGGCCACTTTTAAGTAGCAAAGATAAGCACTGGGAAAACTGACAAATTAGAGAGCTGACTCTGAAATAACAAGAGGAATCAGACAGGAAGACAAATGGGATCAGTCACCTGTATCAGCTATGACTAGATTGGTGAGGAATAAAAGGTGTCTGCATCTGCAAAATCATCTGGACTTTTGGACATCATTAAGCTTACAGAATTTTTATGATTTCGTCATCATTTATAATCACAACAGGCACTAGCAAGTCTTCCTCTGAATTAAAGATTATATTAACATTAACATTGTAACACTAATCATGTTTTATATTAAGTGATAAATTTAATCCCAATATTTAATGATGTTTTATATGAAGTGATGAATCTAAAGAAGGAAATGCTAATTGACACTGTAACTTCTTCAAGGATATTATTGGATGCACAAGAAGCTATAATTTCAAAAACACAGAGAATGCTTCTTCACACAAAAAAGTCTTGATTTTAAGAAGAGGTGAAAATGACTATTCTAGTTTGATATGCAATCTGATATGGAAAATGAACCATTTGAACATAATGAATTCAAATAGAATATTTATTGCAACAAGCTGATAAAGAAAGCGAAGCAATCACTGAAGTTTAAATGGCCCAGTAAAAATCATGGGTCATGGCCCAGTAAGTAGGCATATTACAATGAAGGTGAGTTCCTAAGTAATGTATGCATCCACTGTTACATTTGAATGGAAATGTAAGAGGATGTGGTGAGGATGTGGTGAGGATGCACAAGGAAAAATGTTCAGTATATATTTTTGCATAGCATTCCTAATAAAGGCTGTTCAAAGCAGGATTTGGTGAAATTAAACATTTTCAAACCCAGAAATTTATTTCTCAGAAGATCTGTTTTGAGGAGATTCCTGAACAAGAAATAGTATTGATTAATGAATTCATTTTAATTAATTGATTAATTGAATGCATAAATTGGAGCTGTGAGGATTGACTGAAAAAAACATCAGCCTAGTTTATATTTCTAAGTAGGACAGACAGATCTTGCAACAACTGAAGACTGCTTAGCTTGACTTCAACCCCAGAGAAAACAGCGCAATGATAAAATGCTTATCCAATACACAAAGGAGTAAACCCCATGATTAATGGCTATCCATGTGGCTTATCAAATAAACCTATAATTTTCCTGATGATAGCATAACTGATGAAAACAATTGCTACGAAAATCCACAACAATGACACTGTTTAACTATCCCAAGAGTAGAAGAATTGGGTTTGTTTTACCAGGAAAAAAAAAACAGCCAACCAACAACAACAAAAATATTCTGTTTAGAAATATCAAATATTAACTGAATATCACTATATCTGGGACTAAATCTGAAGATGACAGAAGAGCTATTTAAGACAAAGGACAACTGTGGGACAAAGAAGGATTATTATAACTAATAAACTCAGGCCAGAATTTAGAAGAAGGCTTTTAATCACAATAGTAACAAAGTTGTGATACAACAGGTTAATTGTAGTAGTCAGGCAAACATATCTGGTTTTCTATAGAGCAGTCTATAAACATATTACATAATTGTTTGTGATAAAATAAAACTGTATTCAATGACATAGAAGGTCTCTTCTCCTTCTATGCTGCTATTATTCATCCATCTGATCAGGATAAACATATTGATGTAGCACACTGGGATTCCTGCAGGGCATTTGAGAAAGTACTACACAGCATTTTATTTTCTATGGAATAAATAGAACATCAAATAGATTGGCGTCACTTATTGTAGCAGCTCTTCAAGGAGAGTCATCCATGAATTCATCAATTTATGATGTAAAGATCTCAATATCTTGAAGATAAGGAAAAAAGTGAGATAAATAGTGAGGAAGACATGCTTCTCCAACAGCATATTCTGAAGTATCTTAAAACTGTTTTCTCATAATCAGTGACTCAGCAACCTGTGCAATAGCAGGAAATTCACACTGAACTTATGTCTACCTTATGTGGAAAGTAGTAAGTCAGAGAAAAAATAACCCTTTTTGTTCAACAGTAGAATATCATCTCAACACACTAGCAGTGAAATGCTGTAACAGAAAGGACTAAAATCATCTCCAAAAGTATAAAAAGCAGGGCTGTCAAAGAAAAATAAAGAAATTGCCTTGTCTCAGTACACAGTGCTGTCAAGATCCCCAACAGTTCTGTGGTTCAGATTTCCATTAAAGGATGCAGAAAAATACTTGTGCAAGAAGGAAGATGGCAGGAAGACAACAAAAATGCTCGATCACATTTATCGTAAAGCTTTAGGAGCTCAGTCTATCTAGCTTATTAAAGACATTGGGTTTCTTTAATGGTCACTGCATCTGGTAATGAGGGGAGTGCAGAGAAACAAATCATACCAGGATTCGGTGAACAGTGAGACCAGTTTAGGTCTGAGCTGGATAAAGCAGAAATTATAAAGCACAGCTTCCAAGTAATTAGAGTAATCAAGAACAGTTTACAGAGGACAATAAGGTCAGAGGGACTAGTTCTAGGAGCGGTTTGAGTACACTGATGTCCATTGCAGTCATGTACATTGATACAAGGTTTTGCCTCCAGGTTGTCCTCGGTTAACTAGAGCTCTGTGAGCCGCTGATGCACACTGAAGTCACTGCTTGTACTCAGCACCAAAACGATCCTTACTGTATCATTTGCCTATGAATCTTGTTTCACTACAATTTAAAGCTAATATTGATATATTCTCAAGGCAAATGTTTCATATAAACCTGCTCTTCTAGGTTCTCTTTATTTTAACAGCTATAAATAAATAGCTTCTGATTCATTACTAAAGGAAGCCTCTAACATAAATCAAATTAACTGCAAGCCTACAGTTTCTGGATTTCTTCTCTAGGAGCCCAGACAATTAGCTCAAATGGAGGTATCTGCACTGTTTATGTCTGAAGTTTATTAAGATGCATCCTAGTCCAGGGAATTAATCTTCCTTTCCAAGTCTACATCTATGTAGAAAGGGCAAAACCACAATTCTTGTGGGACTGCAAATGGATAACTTCATGGTTTTAAGGCATGAAAAATAAAATCCAAGGGTTCTGCATGAATTTAGAATATGCAAGGAAAATTCACACTCGGCAGTTAAAAGCATCTTCAAAATTTAGGCTGAATTGCTGTTGGGAGCTAAGTGACACATTACAATAGATGTTGTCAGTGGGTAAAAGCTTGAGACTAGTTCTTGAGATTTGGACTTTATAGCCTTTTAGAGAAGGTTGGATATTTTTCTATATATTTGATTAAGTAATCTCACTTCTGGAAGACAAAATACTTATTATTTTTGTATTCATGAGTCAAAAGCAATGGTCCTGATGGACACTTGGATTCTTAACCTCTTCTCCATCTCTTATTGTTCCTTATAGATAGAGGTTTTACATTCTGTTAGTATTTTCACATGTCTTACAGTTTTAGTTTAAAACAATGACCATAAGCAGGTTTGGCTTCTTTTTCTTCTATTGGTAACTAATGAAAGTCAAGGAGAAATCCACTTTGTGCAAAATAAATGATATAAAATTAGTTGGTGGTTTGGGTTGGAGGTTTCTTGGTTGGTTTTGTTTTTCTCTAACAGAATCATAGAATAGAATTATAGAATAGTTAGGGTTGGAAAGGACCTTAAGATCATCCAGTTCCAACCCCCCTGCCATGGGCAGGGACACCTCACATTGAACCATGTCACCCAAGGCTCTGTCCAACCTGGCCTTGAGCACTGCCAGGGATGGAGCATTCACAACTTCCCTGGGCAACCCATTCTAGTGCCTCACTGGAGTATAAGGAAGAATTTCTTCCTTATATCCAATCTAAACTTCCCCTGTTTAAGTTTTAACCCTCTACCCCTTGTCCTAACATCAAAGTGGCTATGTATCCTATAATAAATTCTTCTTCAAATGCTTGAATTGTACATTTATATCACCACATTTATTATTATTAATATTAATAATTGATATAATAATAAAATAATTATATATTTGGAACTACAGAAGTGTTTTCCACATGTTAAACAGGGACTCTGAGATTTTCTTGCCTTTAGCAAAAATGTACTTTTTTTAAATATCTGTCCTGGAAACCCTTCAGCACATATGAGGTCCCAGTTTCATCTTTTTTCTGTCGGTATTATGTCATGGACAAGAAAGTAAATGACAACCTGTACTGTATCTGATTACTGGAGTTTATTTAAGAAGCAAGGAGGTAGGAGCTTTTCCCTGCTTGATTATCGCATCCAGTTTCCCCTGCAGCACTATGCTCACCAGGTCTTAACTCCCCTCCCATGCACAAAGGTCACAGCTGGTCTATGATGCTCTGGGATCATGTTGCTGTTCACAGTCACCAGTTACCAGCCAAAGATCCTATTGGCCGGGGTCCCTGGGAGTCCTCAGGCACCCATCACCATGTATCTCCTCCATCTCCCAATCTTTTCCCAGGGTGTTTCCCCCAGCCAGGACCTTCACCTTCTTCTTTCTGGACCCTGTCTTTATTTCCCCTCCTTTCTTTGGAGAACACATCTTTTTGGCTCCACCTTTTCTCTCCAGATGTTAGGTCTCTTAGGTCTAAAGACCTAAGAGCAAAACCACAATATGTGATCATCCTCCCAACTGGTGGTTTTTATTCATGACCCAACAAGTTTAGGACAGTATTGAAATTTAAACTTCCAAGAAGCTTTCAGGAGGAAGCCTGAACCACGAGAAGGTGGATGTCAGAACTCAGAAGCTTCTTGCTGAGTGAGGTCAGACTAAATTATAAAAATGACCTCAAAATCCATGAGCACACCAGATGTTATCTCACCAGGTGTCTTTCTTTTGTGATGCAAAGTCTCAGAGTAAGCAGCAGAAAATCACATTATGTGACATTTGAAAACTTGCTATTTAGCTGCAGAATTGCTTCCACATTCATTAGAATTAATTATTTATTTTTATCTATTATCAACTCCAGATTTTTAAATATTATTATTTCACTGTGTTTCATCTTTTTTTAATAATATTTTCTTTAAGTTTATTAAACTGCATTTTCCCTGAGGTAAATGCAAAGTTGTTTTCTTTGCCTTCTTGCTGCTTCTTGGTGAGGGCTTTTTTTTTTTGTTTTTGCCTCACTGATGTTTCCAAGATCTGGTGTTGCATTTTTCATAAGTTCCTGTAACATCATCTTTGCATAATCACTAGATTTTCTACAAAAGAACTCTAGCATATCAGCAGTCTTCTAATCATGTTCTGGTTATATTGAAATTGATCATTATGCAGTTTTTATGACTCTTTTGGATAGTGTTCCACACAGAATTGTGTTTATATAAGCTGATTTTCAATAAAAGGTCCCATTAAAGAATCATGGATTTACAAAATAGTTGAAGTTGGAAAGGGCCTTTATAGATCATCTGATTCAGCCACCAGCACTGGACATGGCACACTAAAGCAGAAGGACAGTGTCATCTCCCTCTGCCTTCACCAAGTGCAAATTGTTCCTGACTGTGCTAGTGGCCTTCTGCAAGGGAGGGACTACATCAGTGGACAAAGGAACAGGTACTAATGTCATCTACCTGGACTTCTGTAAGGCCTTTGGTACTGTCCCAAGCATTATTTTTGCCACTAAAATGGAGAGACAATGGTTTGATGGATGGAAACTTAAATGGATTATGAATTGGCTGGATAGCTATTTTCAAACAGTTATAGTAAATGCCTCAATGTCCAAGTGGAAACGAGTAACAAGTTGTGTCCTCAAGGGTTCATACAGGAACCAGAAATATTTAATATCTTCATACACAACATAGGGAGTGGGACTTGAGTGCAGTTTTAAACTGAAAGAGGGTAGATTTAGATCAGCTATGAGGAAGAAGATCTTTATTGTGAGGGTGGTGAGACACTAGAACGGGTTGCCCAAAGAAGTTGTGGACACCCCATTGTTGGAAGTGTTGAGGGAGGGGGCTTTGAGTAATCTGATCTAATGGAAAGTGTCTCTGCCATGGCAGAGAGTTGGACTACGTGACCCTCCTTGGTATTCAAGACAGGAGTGATATTTGTTTTCCTCCAGTCTTCAGGAAACTCCCCTGATCATAATGACCTTTAAAGATACTAAGGAGTGGCCATGCTGTGATATCAACCATCTCCATCCTTGTCTGAATTAGTATACAAGAACTTCAGATGGGCCCACAGTCATGCAGATTTCTCTTAAAAGGTCCGAGAACTTCCCCAACATTAATGTTGGTGTAGGCACTTCATTATTAGTGTGCATCTTGGGCTGGGAACCCCTCAGCCCTGTTATTGATTTCAAGGTCTCCCTATTCCACATCACACTGCACACTTTGCTTGTCAACCCAGTCCATGCCTTCCTCACGTCTTCGTGGGTCAACATTTCCCTTATCCCATTATATAAAATAATTTTGGATCAACCCGTTCTACTCTCTGTAGTAATTTAATCTGCTTACCATTAGTCTTTATTGGTTTACTTAGGGCAGTTTATGAAGCATAATGCAAACATAATACAGGACCTCTTGAAATACACTAGCAAATGTGGCATTATGTGTGTAAAGAGGAGACAAAGTGTTTTATTTTTTTCTTATAGGGCTGTGCTCAGGGCTTGCACATATTGTTAGCACATAAATACAGTCACTGCAGTAGACACAGTGAATTAGCTGTTATATACATATGTTTTTAATTCCCCAGAATGATAACATTCTAGACAAAAAGTTTTGCTGACAAGGCTGAATAAGTACTCACCTGAAAATCCACTCATGAAATGGACAAGATGTTGTAGCAATGTAACTTTTTTCAGGATCCTTTCAACGACCATTGTAAAGTTTACCCAAAAGTGTCCTATAAAAGCAATAAACATTCCTTCAAATAAACCAGTGCTTACAGCTCTGTTAATGTTGGGGCTGAGGGGACACAAATCTAGTTAGTTACTTACTTACTTAGTTTTACTACCACCCATAAAATAAGTAATGAATTGTGCATCAAAAAGCCAGGCTTTCAAAACCTGGAAGAAAAATAATATCACAATCTTTACAGGAGAGGGTTTTTTTTGTGTGTCTATTGGTTATTTTAGTTGTGCTGGGGAAGAAAGAAATAAAGATGTCAGAATTTGTCAGAAAGTCCGCATTTAATCTTAAAAAATACAGAATACAACATTCAACTGAACAAATCCACTGGAATTTTATTTCATAATCTTCAACCTTTGCAGAATCCACTGCTTTATTGCTCTTCTGTTCTGACATGAATTGACATAACTGTCTGAATAGGATCTTGTGCATTTAATAGGTACCCAACGTATCCGACGTAAGCAGACTTTCGTAACCTTTGCTACAGACTTAGTGCCATTTACATCAAATCCCAGCACCTTTATTGCTGTCTCAAATTGCTTCATGTACTGTGAGCTTTATTGTTTGTTATTCAGCTTTCCCATGTGTTCAGCTGAATTTGCAACTTGTCCAGTGGTGGACAATGATAAGAGCTGGGAATTTTCAAGAAGGAATTTTAAGGCTGACATTTCTCTTGAGGAACGCAATACAGAGCAAGCTATCATTGACCACATTCTAACCATCCAAACCAAATTTCTCACTCATTTCAAAGACAGGATTTTATTATCAACTCTTCATCAATCCTTGCTGACACATGTGACAAGCCTTATGAAGCAGGCAATGTCAATGATGGCAGGAGAAGCTCTTATAGTTCTAAAATTGGGCATAGGATTCAGCAGTTTAGTTACCCAAATGATGCTTTTCTTCCAGATTTCAATAGCATAGTGTTACAGAAAAGTGTAGTGTACAGAAAAAAAGAGATTCAGTTCCAGCTTATCCCTACTTCTTCTTGCTTCCATTAACCCCAGCAAGGCTTAATTACTTAATAACACATTTCTCCAAGAGCACACTTTGTTCTTGCAAATCTCAATGCTCTTTCAGAGAAGGCCTGTATAATTCTTTGTGCTTTGTGGTTGTCAAAGTGAAGATACAAGAAAGGGAAAACAATCTGTAAGTCACAGTGCAACACTTCTGTCCAGGTGAAGCCACATGTTCTAATATCTGGTCAGTCTGCCCACCAGGTAGGATGTCTTCCCTTTTGGGAGCTTTTCCTTCAATTTGCAGTGGCTCCCATTCAAGAATTCAGCCATGGGGAATAGCTTATGAAGCATTAAAATAATAACTGGAATACCAAGAAGTTCTAAAGAGAAATACGATTAACGTGCTTGTATGTAAGAAATGTATGTTTAAGTACATTTTAATAAAAACATCCTAGTCATTTTGCTGCTTGCTATAGAAAGAAGACAGAATTGTGCTTATGAAGTGGCCTGCTCTCATTCTGTGGTTTTGCAGCCAGCTGAATCAATCCATAATAGGAACTAACTCCAAAAGGGCTAGTCTTGCTCTCTTCCTCACAAAAGAATGCCAACCCTGTCTTTTATGTACCTTCAGTGATAATATTCTTGTAAGATCAGTAATTCACTAACTGATCCAAAAGAAAATGGATTTTTTTGGTTGGGTCTTTTTCTGGGTTAGCTCTCAATCAGATCAGCAAATTTGGCCAACTCATTTGATATTCTGAGATAGGCGGAAGCTAATAATTGAACTGTCCCCTGAATTTACTGCCTGCTTATTCTCATATTCTTCAATGACCAACATTGTCTTGTTTTGGTGAGGAATTGTATGGCTGTTGTAAATTCCACTGCCCCATCTCTCCATTGCAGCATGACACATCAGTCTGTAGGAGAGGTTCACTTTACTTTCACTAAATAACACTACACGTAGGCACAAACACACACATGGGCTAGCCAAGAAATATGTATTAAGCTGCCACTTAAGTAGAAAAGCAACAGATCACAGAGGAAAAAACAACTGCACAAGGAACTGCAGTGGGTAGAAGAGATGCTTTCTGCTGTGCACAGTGCAAATGAAATAGATGGAGATAGTTATTATTATGGCAGGCTTAGACAGATGACTCTTTAGGGGCATTATGTTAAAGGGCATTACTTTCAAGTTCAGATGTTCCGCTATGTTACTGTCCTGCAAAACAGCTTTTTCCACTAAACTTTCCACATGTTGCTCAGGTCTGCTCATGAAAAGATAATGATTACAAAGGCACACTGAAGTTGCACAAGCAGCATTGGAACCTATCAGGCAAAACCATATTTCACTGTCATAAGGATTTATAGTCTTCGGTAGAAGAAAATATTGATCTGTCGCTTCAGCATGCTTCAAGCCAAAGGAAAGAGCTACAGACAGGAACATTTGATCAGGCAAATAACCTTATTGTAGAAACAGATTACTGTATCTGTATTTGGTTGTTTTGTTCTTAGATCTGTGCTACTAGATGCCACTAGCATTTCCTAATGTAATTTCAGATGTAATTTTCTGTTATATACCCATGATTTTATAGTGTGCCATTTAGCATATAGGTATACTGATAAGAATACATCTGCTTTTTAGAACTCTTGCCGTAAATTGCTTTTAGACTAGCAGCAGGTTCTTTTTATATAATTATATTATTTGATAAATATGCAACTTGGGTATTTCAAAGTTATCCTATAAAGATAAAATAAGTACTACTGTAATCTGTGATTTTTCAAATGATACTAATAATAACATGTACCTCTGTCCATCTAACTGCATTAAAACATTCCAGTTTTCTTATATGGATTCAGGGAAAATATCACAATCGTGATGGACTTTTATCCCATGAGAGAGGTGAGTGTTGTTATCTCCTATGTACTGAAGAGCAACTGAGGAATTAAAAGATTAAAAGGAAGAATTAAAGATAAGATATTGGGTATTCTGTGATGTTTCAAAGATGTCCATCTCCCATTTAAATCACTAGTCACATCTTCATGTCTGTAGGTGTTCTTTATACAACTTTTTGTAGATTTGTCCAAAGTCACAAAGAAAGTCTGCAGAGAAATTTAATCTGGGACTCATAAAGGCCAAGTTACTGCTTCATAAATAGGACCAACCTGTGTAGCAAGAAAGTGGGAACTGTTGTGTCAAACGAGGATCAATATTGAAGAAATGCCCTGAAGATGACAACTTGGTGGTGTCATAGTGTACTCTACGACAGTTCAGTGATTCAAAGTCAAGTTGGCCGTATACAGCATCCCACAGACACGTTGATGAGTCACTTACCAATCTGCTTCAGAGACCCCCCTCCTGACACAGGGCTCAGTGTTAATATTAAAACACAGAGGTGTCTTCTGATGGAGGTTTCATATTTAACCCTAAATCTGTGAATAAATGCTCAAAGGAGGGTGCAAAGAGTAGTTAACTGCATGATCTTGTGCTGGGGACTGCAAAGCTGGATGCAGTACTCCAGGTGGGATCTAAATGGAGAATAACCTCCTTAAACCTGCTGGGCACTCTTGTTTTGATGCAGCACAGCATACGGTTGGCTTTCTGGGCTTGGTGTCAGCTCACGTCCAACTTTTTATCTACCAATATCTCCAACTTCTTCTCTACAGGATTAGTCTCAATGAATTAATCACCCATCCTGAACTGATACCAACAATTGATACTGATGATTGCACAAACCAAGGGGAAGACCCTTGAACTTGGCCTTGTTGAACTTCATTAAATTCACATGGGCCCACTCCTGAAGCCTGTCAAAAGGCCTCTGGGCGATATCCCTTCCCAAGCAAATCAAGTGCACCATTCAGCTTCATGTTATCAGCAAATCTGCTGAGAGTGCACTCAGTCCTGTTATCTGTGTCACTGACAAAGATATTAAACAGTATCAGTCTCAGTACAGACTCCTGAAGAACACCACTCATCACTGATTTACATCCAGACCTGGAGCTGATGACTGCAACTCTTTGATGCAGTCACCTAGCCAATTCCTTATTCACCTAACAATCCACCCATCAAATCCATATCTCTCCAATTTAAGAGAAGGATGTTGTGGGGACAGCATCAAAACCTTTCAGAAGCCCAGATAGATGACATCCAGACCTTTCAGAAGCCCAGATACATGACATCCATAGCTCTTTCTTTGCCTGCTGAAGAAGTCATTCTGTTATAGGGCACTAGGTTGGTCAGGCAGGACTTGCTCTTAGTGCCCGTGTTTGCTGTCTCTAAATATCTCCCTGCATCCATGAGCCTTGACATCGCTTCCAGGAGAATGCGATCTGTGATCTTTCCAAGCACAGAAGGAAGACTGACTGGTTGGTAGCTCCCAGGCTTCTCCTTTGGACCATTTTTTAAAATGGGTATAATATTTCCCTTTTCCAGTCTCCAGGGACTTCACCCGACTGCCAAATGTGATTAAGTGGTTTGGCAACTACATCTGCCAGTTCCCTCAGGACCTTGGGATGCATCTCATTGGGTCTCATGGATTTATGTATATTCAGGTTTCTCAGGTGGCCTCAAACCTGATCTCCTATGATGGGTGTGACTTCATTTCCCCAGTCCCTGTCTTGCAGTCCATCCACTGGAAAGGTGTGTGAAGAGCAATTCACAGCCAAAAAATGAGGGAAAATAGTTGTCGAGTACCTCATCTTTCTCCACGATAGTTGTCACCTGTCACCTCATCTCATTTATGCCAAGGATACAATTTTTTTTGCTTTTCTTGTATGACATACTTGCAGAAACCTTTCTTATTATTCCTCAAATTCCTTACCAAATTTAACTCCAGCTGTGCCTTATCTGTTATGATCTCACTTTTACACTCCCAGGCAGTATCTCTATGATCTTCCCAGAACGCATGTTCCTGCTTTCCACTGCCTATGCATTTCCCTCTTGTGTTTCAGTCTGACCAGGAGGTCTTACCTGGCCATTCTCCTGCCTTCACTGCCCTGTTTCTTGAACATCAGAATGAACAGCTCTTGTGCTTTAAGAAAAATGTCTTTAAATAGCTTTCAGCTGTCTTCTGCTCCTTTATCCCTGAGGGCAGTTTCCAATGGGGTCCCATCCATCACTTTGTTAAACAACTAAAAGTTTAGTTTCCTAAGGTTTATGGCCATGTCCATACTTTTTGCCTGGCCTGTATCCCTTGAGACCAGGAATTCCACCATGGCATGGTCTCTCCACTGTCATAATGAGATAAAGTGGGCTTAAGAAAGCATAGCTTGTTTGTGCCTGTTCTAGAGAGGTTTGTGATAAATATGAACCCAGCTATAATTATGCAAAACAGACAGAAAGATTATTCTGATAAAGAGCAATGTATTAATTAATTACATTGTGGTAGGGATGTATTGGGTGTAATTTCTGCCTTGGGGACAAAATATTCATACAATCCGCAATCTGACACATTAGCAAAAGTTCACATAAAGACTAAGTGTCACAGTATAGGAAAAGACAATTCTTCTGGGAAAAAAAATGGGCACAATTCTTTTCGGCTCTGTCCCCAATTAGAAGCAACTCAGGAATCCTTTCTTGTGAGCATTTAGTCTCTGTCAGTCAAGAAGAGGTAGTCTCACCCCTGAATTCAAGCTCCTCTCAGAATCAACATAGAGTTGATCAGTTGATCCTGACCATTAGCTTAATTTTAAACATTATTCGGGAGCACAGGCCTGTGGCGAGTGGCAGCGCAACATGATGTAGAGACACACATTAGTTATACTGATGGCTATCACAAAGATGTATGACAAAACCTTTGCCATTCACATGTTCGAATAGTTAAAACTGCGAGGTCAATTTAATTCTACTTTTCATGGCGCATTCTCTGCCCTCTAAAGTCATTTATACATCTAGTTTCAGTCTCTGTTTTTCCAGGCTCTTGGTAAGTTTTTTCTAGAGTTGCTGATGGGCTTCATAACTTGTAGTTGTCATTCCTTCTAAAAAGCCTTTATACATTTTTTTAATCTTAAATTATCCGATTACTTTCTTTTTTAGGTCCTTGAAAACTGGTGAAAAATTTCACTACTGAAGTTTCATAAAGCTCTTGCAGAACAGCATAATTATACCTCTCCTGAGGTACAATGGACTTCATTAATAGATACAAGGCATGGGAATGACCTTTCTTGTCTAAATTATGCCAAACTTTTTGATCATATTCTAATTAATTGAAGTATGAAAATTCACGTGAACACTGAGCTCTGTTTACTGAGACACGTTCCATAAATAAAATAAACCAGAAGGGAAAACCATGCATGCTACAGGAAAACCCTAGTCTGAACTCACCTTGGGAAGGACGAAAGAAAACCTTACGCAGGTAAACATTCCTTTATTTATGTCCTTAATGCAGACAGTAAAGGATCTAGAAGAGATACAGACAAACACATACAAACCCTGAAGGATAGCAGGAATACAGGGTAATAAACGGTCTCACCAAATACAGTCTTATTTCTCAAGATGAAAATATTTATTTCTATTTTGCCTTTGGTTATTTTCTCAGTCGTACTTCATCAGTACCTCAGATGAAGGCAATAATAATTCTTTCACACTGAGGATTACAATTTGCGTGAATTCTTTATTTTCTTATTATGAAGTCAGATATATTTTTATCTCTCTTTCCCCTCCCCTCCCTCCCGCCCCCCCCCGCGCCCCCCCCCCCCCCCCCCCAGTATATATATGTTTACTTGTCGTCTGCTTTCTTTTCATCAGGAAGAGAAAGAGCGCTTTCCATATTTCAGGTCAATGTGTTGACATTCTGCCCTGTAATTGTGCTTCAGACTATGTGTCTTGTGACAAATGCATGGGCAACCTTTAGAGAAAAAAAAGATAAAATATAACTTTTTCCCAAGCACAGAAAGGTGCTTACAAAAGAAACATATTCTAAAGACTCAGTGAAGCCTGATAGGGACTTGGCTTCAGCAAAATACAGTGAAACCTTGTCATGTTAGTATGGTACTCAAGACGACAGTGCCCTGAGAGGAAGGATTTATTGGTTCAGTCACCATTTCCTGTTTATGTACCCATAGCATTTTAAGGGAACAAGTGAACATCTACTCCCAGCATTGCACAGTGCTGTGTGGGCATGATGGCCCACTCAAAGTGAGCATGGAGTTCTTCCCTCATGAGATGATATACTGTCTGGGGACAGGCAGGAGTATGGTGGTCGTCTTAAGTCTGTCACCAAACATCTGATATCACAGAGAATTGCTTTTAATCAGTGGAGATGAACAGTTACTTGTCTACAAACACAATTGTTGGTTTGGGTTTTTTTTATCCACTGAGCTCATAAAAGTCCCTAAAGATAAGGATGTGTTGAACACACACAGCAGTGGTGATTTCAAATGCATCAAAATACAAAAATGCCTGAATCCAGCATTTTGACTCAGTCTGTATAATGAGAAGCACTGGCCAAACTCATTGTGCTTGTTTTGCCTAGGGTATTGTTAATTTCTTCTAATAGCTAGTATGGAGTTATGTTTTGTATTTGTGCTGAAAATGGTTTTGATAATGCAGAGGTGTTTTTGTTACTGCTGAGCGGTGCTTAAACAGAGCCAAGGCCTTTTCTGCTCCTCACACCACACCACCAGCAAGCAGGCTGGGAGTCCAAAAGGAGTTAGGAGGGGACACAGCCAGAACAGCAGATACCAACTGACCCAAGTGATATTCCAGACTATATGGTGTCATGCTCAGCATATAAAGCTGGCAGAAGAAGGAAAGGGCAGATGTTCAAAGTGATGGCATTCCCAAGCATTCCCAAGTCACCATTACGCATATTGGAGTCCCGCTTTCCTGGAGATGGCTGAACACTTGCCTGACCATAGGAATTGGTGACTGAATTCCTAGTTTTGCTTTGCTTGTGCACACGGCTTTTGCTTTACCTATTAAACTGTCCTTATCTCTACCCACGAGTTTTTTCACTTTTATTCTCACTCACTGGGGGTGGGAGTGAGTGGGTGCTTGTGTGAGGCTGAGCTGCCAGCTGGGGTTAAACCATGACACTCATGCACCCCAGATTCCTGTTGCAGCCTGTGACTTACTGTCATCATGCAAGCAAAGACAAAGTTTCAAGGCCAGGTTGGACAGGTCTTGGGTGACGTGGTCTAGGGTGAGGCGTCCCTGCCCATGGCAGGGGATTGGAACTGGATGATCTCTAAGTCCTTTCCAACCCAAACATTTCTGTGACTCTATGATTCTAATTTAAATCCTGTAAAAAGCATTGCACTTTCCAATTATTTCCTCGGCCCAAAAGAAGAGGCCAGCGTATCAGTATGCAAGCAATGTACGTTGAAAAACTGGTTATTATATAAAAAACCTCCTGGCTGCATCCAATATTTTCATGCAAAATCTTTCTTATTAAGCAATATCATTAACTTAACTACATATTAAATGAGAAATGCATCCAGGTGCCCCTATCCGTTTTTGAGTCTCTATTTATAAGTGATAAAAGTGTCCACAAGTGTTCTCTTTGGCTTAAAGTACTAAAATGTTCCTACAGTATGTAGATTAAATTAAATGAGACAATAATGAAACAAGTACCAGTGAGGCTGCAAGCAAAACAATATTTGGGACAGTTGGCACTACTGCTGCTTCCATGGTGTGATAACAATAGTTTCTTCAGCTGAGAAAAAACAAGACCAAAGGCAAGACTGTAGCTTCCAAACAAAACACTTCAACTACTGATGGACTGAGCCCTGGCTTGTTACTAATTGGGTGTCTGTTCCACACAAACATCCAAGGAAAGATATTTTGTGTGCCAATATGACACTTTCCAGGGGAAAAAATAATCCTAAACCATTTTAAAAGCTGAGTGTTCTGCTGTACAGTCTGTATTTGGCGATGTTTCCAACACCTCCCATAAAAAACAGCACCTTCCCTTGGCAAATGTTCAGGAGAATTCAACCATGATCTCTGTCTATTTAGAGCAAAAGAGAAAGGATGTGCAATCAAAGTGAGGAGGGATCCAAACAGATACGAAAGAAGCAGAAAAATTCTGGTTGCCTGGTGAAAGGTTTAGACTGCACAGTGAAAGGTTTGTGCATTTTAATATGTAAACCTATATATTTATTTCTGTATTCCCTTTAAAGTGAAACTCATACTGTTGATTTGGTAGGGCCAGAAAATAGACAGTATGAAAATAATCCAATACAACCTTCATTTGCCTTTGGGAATCCGATCTGAAGTGACAAAGAATAATATCTGACTGCTTTTCCATTTTAGACTATCCATGCAGCAAATCAACAATTAGCCCTAAATAACAGTTGAGTTGCTTTGGGAGCTACAGACAGATGAGATATTCACTCTGATGCTAGAGCTGCTCCACTCCTTTCATCCCTTCAGTCCTTTACTGTGTCCAAACTTCAATAGGTGGTAGCACATAGATAAATGGTGCTGTTCTCCAGTATTCCTGATTTTGCCTTTGCCTTCAAGAAGGCAATGACCATAGACCCTGTACTGGGTCTAGCTGGGATGGAGTTAATTTTATAGAAGCCTGTGCAGTGCTGTGTGTTTCATTTGTGGCTAAATCAGTGTTAATGCCAGACCAGTGTTTTGGCTGTTGCTGAACAGCACTTTCACAATGGCAAGGCTTTCTCTTTTTCCCACTCTACACTACCAGGCTGAGGGTCGGGAAGAGATTGGGAAGGGGACCCAGCTTGGCAAGATGACTTGAATAGGCCGGATGTCTATTCCATACCATATAACGTCATGCTCAGCAATAAAAACTGGGGTAGAGGAAGAAGGGGGTGGGAGGTGGGCACTTGATTTCCAAGGTGGGCATGGGTCTGCTGGTGGGTGGTGGTGACTGATTGCTTTTGCATCACTTTCTCCTTTTTATTTGTTACTTTTTCTTATTAAACTTATTAAACTGTCATTATCTCGACCCACAAATTTTCTCACTTTTGTTCTTAATCACTCCCCCAACTTGTTGGAAAGTGGGAGGGAGAGGGAAGTGAGCAAGTGGGTGTGTGGGTGCATGGCTGCTAGCCAAGGCCAACCCACTGCAGACCTATACATCAGAGAAGTGCAGATTCACAATTCAAATGAAGATCAAAACATAGTCAAATTCCAGATAGCCAGGGGATAGTGTGAAGAGATGGCATCATATGGATTAAAATGAAGGCATAAAGGGTCATGTGAACAGTGTAAGACCATTGATCAGCCTTGTATGACTTACTTTAGCAAGTAAGTCCCAGTGAAGGGGTCTTCATGTTTAGTGAAGTTAGTGGAAAGCTTCCAGTTACCATCTTGCTGGCTTAAATAAATGCTTCTTTCTTCCTCTCGGCCAAAGGCAAGCAGCTTGAATGAAATAATGGAACCAAAGGACCTTCCTCCTGTGGCCAAGCAGTGGTCAAAATGATGGAGTCAGAGGTCTTCCTTTTTGTTTTAATCAGATTTGTAAGTGTCCTGGGTTCAGCAGTAGCAGTTATTATTCTCCTTCTTAGTGGCTGGTGCAAAGCTGTGTTTTGACTTTAGGCCCGGGAACAGAGCTGGTAACTCAAATGTTTGGTCTGACCAAGGACTTTCTGAGCCTCATGCTCTGCCAGGGAGGAGGGGAAGCTGGGAGGAAGCAGAGACAGGACACCTGACCCAAACTGACCAAAGAGGTATTCCATACCACAGCACGTCATGCCCAGGAGGTAACTGGGAGTTTCCCGGAAGGGCTGGGACTGCAGGGTTGGACGAGGTATCGGTCGGTGCTCGGCTGTGGGGAGTGGGGCGAGTTATTGGTCGGCTGGTGTTGAGGTGTTGTATTCTTTCCTCTTGTTATTTCCTTTATCATTATCATTATTGGTGGTAGCAGTAGTGATTTGTGTTATACCTTAGTTACTAAACTGTTCTTATCTCAACCCGTGGGAGTTGCATTCTTTTTGATTCTCCTCTCCGTCCCTCCAGCTGTAGGGGGAGGGCAAGAAGGGGGGGACTGAGTGAACGGGCTGTGTGGTTTATGGCTGACTTCGAATTGCTGAGGTGAGCAGCTCGAGAGAGGACGCCTTCAACACCGGAGGGGGCAGAGATCAGCGCCAGGAGCCCCAGCTCAGAGCGCCCAGAGCCACCGAGGGAGCCTCAAGCCCTCGACAGGCCCTGCCCAGGAGCCGGGACTCACAGGGGCGGAGCCAGGAGGGGCGGCACCAGCCCTGAGGGGTTCAAACCTGCCCCGGGGAGCGCGGGCAGGCGGGCGGGGCGGGGAGCGCCCGTCGGGTGGGCAGGGCCCGCTCCGGGAGCTCTGCTCTGGCGGCCCCGGCGGTGGCAGCGCAGGCACCAGAGAGAGCCGGTGAGAGGGGAGGCTGCAGGGCAGAGCTCGGGGTGCAGAGGGGGCCTGCGCTGGGCTGGGGAGGGAAAGGAGCGCGACGGGCAGGGCTGCGCTCGGTGCTCCCTGGTGGAGGCCCTCCTGCAGCAGGGGCTGAGTGCGGGATGCTGTTAGCGGGCTGCGAGATGTCAGGGAGCTGAGAGGGAGCGGGGCTGCTTGCTCCAGCCCCAAACTGTGCGGGGGCCTCAAGCTTCCCCTCCAGCTCATGGAGGAAAGAAGGAGGCCACCAACCTGGGAAGCTGGGAATTAGTGACAAAGAAAAATAACAAAAGAAGGAGGAAAAGGACAATTAAAGGCAAGGAGCTTCCTCCTAAGTCTGTTCCCACGCAGAACCGCTTTGCTGTCCTGCAGGAGACTAATGAGGAAACGCACTCACACCACAAAGAGCCGGATGATGCACGGGTAAAGATCTCTACTGGCACTACAAAGAAAAAGCGGCGGGTCGTAGTAATAGGGGACTCTACTTTGAAAGGGACGGAAGCACTCGTCTGTCGGCCTGACCCCGTCTCGAGGGAGGTGTGCTGCCTACCAGGGGCATGGATCAGGGATGTTACAGAGAGGCTGCCTGCTCTAGTAAGTTCCACGGACTATTACCCGCTCCTGGTGATCCATGTGGGTGCTAGGGATATAGATAGTAGTAGACTGGGGACCATAAAGAAGGACTACAGAGCCCTGGGAGAGGTGGTTAGGGGCTCCGGTGCTCAGATAGTCTTTTCATCAATTCTCCAGGACACAGGGGAGGACCGAGAAAAAGCTAGGAGGATTGGCCAGGTTAATAAATGGTTAAAAAGGTGGTGTCATAGTCAGGGGTTTGGGTGTCTTGAACACGGGACTGAAGTTCGTAGGCCAGATCTACTGGGGCTGGTGGAGCTGCTCTGGTAAAGAAGGGGAAGAGCAGTTTTGGTAGGAGGCTAGCCAGACTGGTCAAGGAGGCTTTAAACTAGATGTGTTGGGGGAGGGGGGCATCGTTCCATCCCAACACACCCAGTCAGTTGCCAGAACCTATAATAAATGCTTGGAACAATGTACATATATTCCGGCTGCTCCAGCCAATGAGTCGGCTTCAATTGGAGCTCGTCTCAGATGCCTCTATACAAACGCCCGTAGCATGGGGAACAAACAAGAGGAATTAGAGATGTGTGCACATCTACGGGGGTATGATATAACAGGCATCACAGAAACATGGTGGGATGGCTCCTATGACTGGAGTGTTGGAATGGAGGGTTACGGGCTCTTTAGAAAGGACAGGCCTGGCAGGCGGGGAGGGGGAGTTGCCCTTTATGTTAGGGATAGGCTGGAGAGTATGGAACTCTGTCTGGGGGCAGGTGAGCAGTTTACAGAGAGTTTGTGGGTCAGGGTTAAAGGGAAAACAGCTGTGGGAGACATTACTGTGGGGATCTGTTACAGGCCGCCTGATCAAGGAGAACCTGCGGATGAAGCACTCTACAGACAGATAGGAAAAGCCTCACGCTCGCAGGCCCTTGTTCTCATGGGAGATTTCAACCACCCTGACATCTGTTGGAACAATGGCACTGCATGGCACAAGCAATCCAGGAGGTTCCTCGATTGTGTGGAAGACAACTTCCTTCTGCAAGTAATAGAGGAGCCAACAAGGAGAGGTGCCATGCTTGACCTTGTGCTCACCAACAGGAAAGGGCTCGTTGAGAATGTGGTGCTCCAGGGCAGCCTTGGATGCAGCGATCATGAGATGGTCGAATTTGAGATCCCCAGGACAGTGAGAAGAGCGTGCAGCAAGCTCACTGCCCTAGACTTCCAAAGAGCAGACTTTGGCCTCTTCAGGGGCCTGCTTAGTAAGGTTCCATGGGATATAGCCCTGGAGGGTAAGGGGGCCCAAGACTGTTGGTTCATATTCAAGGATCACCTGCAACAAGCTCAGGAGTGCTGCATCCCAACTAGAAGGAAGTGCGGCAGAAGGGCCAGGAGACCTCCTTGGATGGATAAGGAGCTGCTGAGGAAAATTCAAAGGAAAAAAGAGGCTTATAAAAAATGGAAGCAAGGACAGGTGGCCTGGGTAGAGTACAGGGATGTTGTCTGGGAAGCTAGGGACCAGGTTAGGAAGGCTAAGGCCCAGTTAGAATTAAACCTAGCCAGGGATGTTAAGGATAACAGGAAGGGATTCTACAGGTACGTAGCAAACAAAAAACAGACTAGGGACAACACAGGCCCCCTGAGGAAGCTTTCGGGAGAACTGGCTACACAGGATTTGGAGAAGGCTGAGGTTCTGAATGACTTCTTTGCCTCGGTCTTCACTGGCACAGGCTCTGACTGCACCACCAAGTCTTAGAAGGCAGACGCAGGGACTGTGAGAATGAAGACCTTGGGCCCACTGTAGGAGAGGATCTGGTTCGAGACCGTCTTAAAAATCTGAACGCGCACAAGTCCGTGGGACCTGATGAAATCCATCCGCGGGTCCTGAAGGAGCTGGCGAATGAAGTTGCTAAGCCACTGGCCATCATATTTGAAAAATCATGGCGTCAGGTGAAGTTCCCGACGACTGGAAAAAGGGAAATATAACCCCCATTTTCAAGAAGGGGAAAATGGAAGACCCGGGGAATTACAGACCAGTCAGCCTCACCTCTGTGCCTGGCAAAATCTTGGAGCACATTCTCCTGGAAGGCATGCTAAGGCACATGAAAAACAACAAGGTGCTTGGTGACAGCCAGCATGGCTTCACTAAGGGGAAATCCTGCCTGACCAATTTGGTGGCCTTCTATGATGGGGCTACAGAATTGATGGACAGGGGTAAAGCAGTTGATGTCATCTACCTGGACTTGTGCAAAGCGTTTGACACTGTCCCACATGACATCCTTCTCTCTAAATTGGAGAGATATCAATTTGATGGGTGGACCACTCGGTGGATAAAGAACTGGCTGGATGGCCGCACACAAACGGTTGTGGTCAATGGCTCGATGTCCAGCTGGAGACCAGTAACGAGTGGTGTCCCTCAGGGATCGGTGTTGGGACCGGTCTTGTTTAACATCTTCATCGCTGACATGGGCAGTGGGATTGAGTGCGCCCTCAGCAAGTTTGCCGATGACACCAAGCTGTGTGATCCGGTTGATACGCTGGAGGGAAGGGATGCCATCCAGAGGGACCTTGATACGCTTGTGAGGTGTGCTGATGCCAACCGTATGAAGTTCAACCATGACAAGTGCAAGGTCCTACACCTGGGTCAGAACAATCCCAGGCACAGCTACAGACTGGGCAAAGAAGAGATTCAGAGCGGCCCTGCAGAGAAGGACTTGGGGGTGCTGGTCAATGAGAAAATGAACATGAGCCGGCTTCAGTGTGCGCTCGTAGCCCAGAAAGCCAACCGTACCCTGGGCTGCATCAAAAGGAGTGTGACCAGCAGGTCGAAGGAGGTGATCCTGCCCCTCTACTCTGCTCTTGTGAGACCTCACCTGGAGTATTGTGTGCAGTTCTGGTGTCCTCAGCTTAAAAAGGACATGGAACTGCTGGAACAAGTCCAGAGGAGGACCACGAGGATGATCAGGGGACTGGAGCACCTCCTGTATGAAGATAGTTTGAGGAAGTTGGGGCTGTTCAGCCTGGAGAAGAGAAGGCTGCGTGGGGACCTAATAGCAGCCTTCCAGTATCTGAAGGGGGCCTATAGGGATGCTGTGGAGGGACTCTTCATCAGGGACTGTGGTGACAGGACAAGTGTAACGGGTTTAAACTTAAACAGGGGAAGTTTAGATTGGATATAAGGAGGAAATTCTTTCCTGTGAGGGTGGTGAGACACTGGAATGGGTTGCCCAGGGAGGTTGTGAGTGCTCCATCCCTGGCGGTGTTCAAGGCCAGGTTGGATGAAGCCTTGTGTGGGATGGTTTAGTGTGAGGTGGCACACCCACCATGCCACCCATGGCAGGGGGGTTGGAACTAGATGATCTTGAGGTCCTTTCCAACCCTAACTTTTCTATGATTCTATGACTTTGTGGTTGGGTTTAAACCACAACGGTAAGCCTTAAGGAACACGAATCATGCAAGTAGGTAGATCCACACAGCACACAACGGCATTCTTCAGAGTAAACAGATGAATTGTTGTAAATGAATGCTAATGTGAGCTACTTGGCAACTCAGATACAGGCAGGATAGCAGATGACCTGCAGTGTTTGTATTTAGAGCACTGTATAAACCCAGGGTATCTACAATGAAGATGCCAATAACTCAATCTTTATAGAGGCAGTGAAGGGAACTGGGGTAAGATATCTGATCCCAGTGTAAACATCTGAAATAAGCCAAATACAGTGTACCTATTCCTGTGTGTAAAGGTCTGACAGGGAAACTAACTCAGACGTAGAAATATAGATTGTGTAAACCTAACTAGGGAAAACTAATTCAGCCCTTGGGGGCTCTATTCAGTTGCCCACACAGAGGTACTTGGTGTCATTTGCTGTGCCTGATTGGATCCGGAAGTCTATATACAGCTGATACTCCTGAGAGTCATAGGTTCATGTTGACTGGTACTATTTGAATGTCTCATATACCCAAACACATTTCAAATGACACTTGCTGCTTGTGTTTAAGCAACTGAATTTAGAGCTGAAAGCCTCCAAGTCCATTGGCATCTATGGAAGGACTACCTTAGGCAAGCTCTGTGTCAATAAGGCTCTAAAGTGAGCTGTCTTGATATTATCACTATCTATGTCATCCAACACACACACACAGCAGAGTGCCCTTAAACAGAGGGTACAAATGACTGATGCTTTCTTTTAGTTCAGTCCCTTTGGAAATCTCCCAAATCAGAAAACAGACAATGATACCAAGCCTCTATTTTTCCTGTTGGCGTCATAGTGTTAAAATCATCCCTCCAGATTAAAATCAGTAACTCAGCTTTTTCACTTAGCTTTTTATTTGTGACATAGTGTTTCATGCATGTCATTAGGAAATGGAAATTGGCTAGCTCTAACTGAAACATAAGGTGAGGGATTTCAATTATCTTACTCCCATGCTTGCAGAAATATTTAAAAAACTGTTATATATTGCACTTACACATAGAAAGTATAATTTGAATAAATCTGTTCCCATAATTAACATTAAAGCAGGAGAGACATAATTAGAGCAGGATGTCATATCAGCTGGGTTTGTTTTTTTGTTTTGCACTATGGCGTCAAATTCTATATTTAATCTTTCTGTTGTTAACTATAGCTGTTCTCTGTGATTGTTTATTTCTATAAAAATCTATCATTGTGGTGAGTAAATTTAAGAAAAATGAGTTATCTGAGTTTAGGGAATAGTAATTTGGTTTACGTGAAAGGAAGAAAATAATGAAATTAAGATGCACAAGAAGATCAAATCACTGCAGCCCTATTGATTTTAGTGGAGCTTTACTGGTTTACAGGAGTGGATCTGAACTTTTGTGTTTTGTAGTAAGACTAACATGGTGACATACAACACACACCTATATATAGACGCTGCGCAAAGGGAATATCTTCACTGGAGAATGAATCACTGTGTAGAGGAATGCAAAAATCTCAGATCTGCAGGTACAGCCAGAGAAGTTAGGGTCACAGAGAAGTTTCCTTATAGAGTGACAGCCAGAGAAGTTAGGGTCACAGAGAAGTTTCCTTATAGAGTGACCTTACACATTGCTGTAGAGTTTTGCTCCAGACACCAAATCAATATTAGTTATGGATAGGTGTCACTTGCAGATAATTGCAACTATACGTTTGAAAACTATACATTATATCACGCCTAGGTGCAAATATATTGATATTCTGTTGGGCTTAGATGATTTTTATAAAGGAAGACTTTGCTAATGCCTTGCTTCTGAAACATGGATGGTCCAGGATCCTTGTCCCACATGTATCCAATCTTACCACCCATTAGTTTAAAACAAAGGGCTGATTGCTCCAGTCTGTCACAGATTCATAACAACGCTGGGGCAGAGATAGGGGCCCCAGAGTTTGAAGGGGCCCCAAGATCCTTGCCTAGATTTTGTATGTGAGAACCAGCATGACTTTACAAGCAGAAGCTTGTGGAAGGAATCTGGCATCTCAAAGTGGCTGTTGTACAATTCTGGCCCATTCTTCCCTCACACCTTCGGTGGTGCTGTGTTTACTGTGTGATACAGAGATGAACTGATAGTTGTGAGCACACAGTGATCCTTTTACAGTGCAGCATCAGGGACAGAAATCCAGGTGTATTCCCAAACAGGATTGTGCCTAGTACCTCCTGATTACAAGGGGTCTGTTACACCCATATTTAACCCAGGTGACCTCAGCTGCAAAGCGTATCCTCAGCTCTGATCAAAAAGTACCTTCCCAGGGCATCCTCATGTCTAGAGCAATCTGTGCTGCAGTCCTAGGGATGCACAGGAGAGGTTTGATGCATCACTGCTGGAAATGGGGAGAAGGCACCATTACTCCCATATGCAAGGGAGCATGCCCTGCTGCTTAAACAAGTGCAGTATAACCTGTTTACACTCTGCTTTTATAGTAACAATACCTTCCTTTATAAAACTAAACCAAGAAAATGTCTGAAGTGCCCGGAGAGAATCTGATCCCTAGCCATTGAACAGGTATGCTATTCAACTACATAATCAACATCCATAATCAGGTCTATTGAAGTAAAATAACACTTATAAGCAGGCAACACAAAATTACTTGTATGATTATCTAGTGCAAAATCTTAAATACAGCAGTATTTCTCCTAGTGAAACAGCACCAATAACTCCATGGAGCTACTGTTTCAACAAAGACAGGCTATGATCATGTGCATAAAAGAATTCAGACATGTAATTGCTTCCTTAGACTTATTTTGCACTATGGAAATGATTGCATGGCATACTCTAGGAAAATGTAGGTCTTAATCTCTCTCTGATTGCTAACCCCTTACGAATCTAGTGCAGCTGTCTGACTGAGAAATCATTATTTAATTCCAGCAGCAGAAGGATATTCCCTCCCTTTGGTCAAAGATGCCAATGTACCACAATGAGAAACTTATGAACTATTAATCTTTCATTTATGCTCTCAGCATAGCTGCCTGCATAATGCGTTGTATTTTATTCTGATTTTTTGGTACTGTTTGCAATTGATAAGTTATTACTTTCCTTCCAGCATCTCTGATGAACTGAAATTCGTGTGGCTGGACCTATATGATTTTGCTTGTTTCTCTTTGAGACAGAGTAGAGATAAAATTGATCTATGGAGGACCACACAAAATATCCTTTTACTGTCGGGAGTGTCCAGTTTCTCTGAATTATCATTTCTGTCGAAATAAGGTATGATTGGAAACCTCTAAGTAAACAAAAAAAGATAGTATTAAAAGTGAAATGCTTATTCAGACAATGAAAGACTCTGATCTGAGCCTTTATTTCTCTCGTATAGGGTGTTTGGTTTATACAAAATTCCTGTAGCTACACAGTAATATTCCTCGGACATGCTTGGATGCAAATTTCAAAGGTTCAAGCTGTGTATGGAGAATCTATATTCAATCTCTTTGAAACAACAATGAAATGCCAGATTTAATACGAATATAGTCATAAGTAGTGGAAGGGGAAAGCCTTGAAGGTATTTAACCAGACATACATGAACATGAAGGTTAAAGTTGAGGGTGAAGTTGCAAAGAAACATGAATTTGCTCTGCTGCTTAGCAAAAGCAAACACATTTCCTAAAGTAATTTCAGCTATTCCCCTAGCTACAGCCAAAGAATTGTGATGTTTCAAGACAGGATTTGGAACACCAGTTAACAAAAGAAGTTCAGCTGTATTTCTATACACATTCCTCATCTTTTTTGCACACAGGTTATTGTTACCTTTAAAAATAAATAAATAAAATCTTCAGTCTTTAGGTATTTTATAACAGAATTGCATTAACATTGCTCCTCTGCTGCAAAGAGACATAACTAGCATCTTTCCTCCATTGCCTTATCTCACATATTCATAGAATTCCTGAGACAGGAAAGATGTAGTAGGAAATATACCTAATTCACATGACAATGAGAAATTGTTCTCCTAAGCATATTTTCTGCTCTGGCAAAAAAAAAAAAAAAAAAGTGCTATGCAATGAGTTCTTTGGGGTTTCCACCATTTCTCTGAGGAGTTCACTGTAGCTCTCTTTCTAAAGTGTGTTCTTTTGATTTTTTTTTTTTTAATTTTTCTTAATGCTCAGTTTAGCATTTTTTCCTGTTATCTCTATTTTTCCCTCAAAACCTTCAGATTGCTCTGACTTCCCCTAGCATCTAAACATTGGCAAATTGGATCAATGTTTTGACTGTAGTGGCAATTTCTCTGAAAATGGTAATTCAAAACAAAATCTTCCTCTGTCTTTCTTCATTCCCCTCATTTATCAAGAGCTGTAAGCCAGCACAAGTCTTAGAGGTGCTCTTTTTCCTCTTTCTTTGTCTGGATGGCATGGATAATATCCTGCATTACTGTAATGGATTTGGTATTAGAAGTAACCTTGCCCTTATTTTCTTATCTCGAGTAGGCATTTGATATAATATTAAATGTTGACCAACAGTAAGAGCTCCAAAGACATCATTGAACTGGCAGCAGTGTCCATGTATATGTGCATGTATACAGACAAGTTCCAGTGCACACAAGTTTGGAAAAGTGATGCTCTGGCTGCTGGCTCAGGACACTATTATCAGAAAGGAATGGGAGGACAAAGGTTATCTTTCTCTGCTTATAGTCACCGTATCTCATATTCTGTTTTTAGTAACCTAAAGTAGATGAGAGTTTCCTAAGTGAAACTTCTCTCCAAATACCATAAGATGGATCTTCACTCCAAAGAAAAGTCAGCAAAGGTAATTCGTATCTTTTAGCACACAGTGGAAGAGGCTTAAGTGAAGTCAAAGCACATCCTGTTCACCACGAGTAGTTGCTACAGTTCAGCTGGGAAATGATTGACATACGATAACTTTGTTGTGTGTGAAAGACTCTTCAATGAGATGGAAAGGTTCCCTTCTGCAATGGCCCAATCTGGGGATGGAGTACTACATGCTTCCCCTGTTCATGTTTCCCTGCTCCCCTGATCATGGAGAACTACATGCTTCCCCATGTGTCACTGTGCTTTTCCATCATGCTCATCTGAATTCTTCAACTTCATATTGTGTCCTCTGTGGAGCTCTTGCTCTGGCCAGCTGACATGATGGTCTTGTCGGCATCAGCTTTTCAACTCCTCTAACCCTTTTGGAAGTAGATAGATACCTATTCTTGAGGCAGAAAAGCAACATGAAATAGTGACAAGTTCTGTTTCTTGCCCATGAATCTTATCTGCACCACTGTACCTGCTGTCTCATAAACATACATATGAACTGCTTTGGAATTAGCTGGCTTGTGATCCAAGCAGGCTGAACCAAACAGTACAGAAAATCTTGTGGCATTTGGGAATGGACAGGCTACATGGTTGCTTCTGCTTTACCAAGCTAGTTTCTTGTTAACTTGGATGTGTCTACACTGCACAGAAATCACAGCAGCAGCTGCCACATTCACATATCCTACTGAGTGGTAGAGAATGAGGATATCTAATAACTCTGCATCTTGATTTTCTTTTACTAAAAAGCAAATGCAGTTTTCAGGTTCTTAGATGCTGTTCTTTGGCATCATGCTGATTGCATATAGACAACAGACTAGCTCAAAAGCTTTAAAAGGCAACCCAGTGTGATGTTCCTCAAAGTTAGGGGGAGGAAGGGGGAACATCCTGTTGTTTTAACCTACAGAAGGTGACAGCAGAGCCCTCTGAGGATATATTAATGTGGATTCAGCAGGGAGAAGACAACTTTCTAAAAGAAAGAACATTTTCTTGGCATTCTTGGAACAAAACAAAATACGTGGGGGAAACTGTGACTGCCAAGAGTGATCACATCACCATGCTTTCAGAGACTAGCAAACTGCTTCCGACAAAGCTTCAGAAAGAATGCACTGGAACTCAGAGTCACCCCAAGCCTCATGGCTAAATTTCCTACCACATCTCTGCCAAGCAGACCTTCACAGTCAAATGAATAATAGAGGAGGAGAGGAATTTAGAGATGTGATGTATCAAAACAGCATGAATTTTAGAGATGCTTAAACACCCATACTCTGAATATGAGCTGCTTTGCTGACTGCTTGAGTGCTTCTGCAAACCAGTCACCACAAAATGATTAACCCATGTCCATGAGACATTCATGAGAAAAACTTACTGAGACAAGCAGGGAATGGTTGTATGATCCTGGTTAAAATTCTAACCTGTGTGGGTCAGACATAGTTTTCATAGCAGAGATGCCAACAAAAGAGTCAATTATCTGCAGATACTAGTCTTGAAAATCAGGCATACTGCAAATCTCATTTACATCAGGGCATTAGTACAAATCTCATTTACATTCATGCCACTAAAGATGAACGAAGTTTGGGAAACAAACAGTCCTTTTCAGAAGCTTCCCCAGCTTTGTTGCAGCTTTTTTGTTTTTGAAGGTTCGGAACTTATTAAACTCATTTTTCTTCTGGCACAGGGTCAAAAAGCACATTTTTCACAATTTGTGGTTGTACGCAGCAGAAAACTTACAATGGCAGTTGAATTATTTGTTACATAAGGGTGGGGCTCACCATACCTAACTTCACTGGACTCAGATGATTTAGACCAGTCCTCTAAGTTCCTTCTACGCTGATTAAGCTCATAAAAGCTATTCAGAAATGTTCATATTCAGTAAAATCAATTACTATTTGGACCTACCTAGTGAAAAAAACCTAGATAAGTTGCATGAACCAGTTACACTATTTAGACATGTGATAAGAGATTAGATCTGTTGTATGCAAACATTTAACTATATGTAAAATATTTATAGAGACACAAATAGATCCCCAGCAGTGTAGACTCAGCTCCTGTTGAACTCAATGGAAGTTACTTGCGATAATATAGGACAGTATTTGTTATATAAAATGAGGAAGGGATAAAAGCTGAATCTCTCTATACGGAAGTGCCATACCTGGCAGCAGATGAGAATGACAGCATCACCCCCTTCCTCCCATTACTCCATGCAAATGATGGTTCTGCACCAGGGACTTATTTTAAATGGCATGGTGAAAACTGCAAAGCTTCCTCTGCCCATTCTTCATGTATGGGATGGATGAGATATTTCATTTCATACATCATTTACTGTTTGCTGCGGTTATTTCACAAAGACCTATTTTGACTTTGCTAGAAATGTGAGAAAGAGTTTCCAAGTTTGGAAATTTCTGCAAACAGCAAGCTGAACTGCAGCTCCAACTGATGTGAGTCATCAGAGACCCATTGACTTCAGTAGTGTTGTATATTTATGTTATTTGTCTACTGGGTGTAATTCTGAAGTCAGTGAAGCTATGTTATCATGGTAGGAGTAAGATTGGGAATAAGACTATTCTTTTCTACCTGAACTGAATTTTATAGAAATATATTTTGTATTCTGTGTTTTAATCTGTATAATTTTATCAATGAACATTTTTACATGTTTCACACATTTCACAGATGTCTCTGAAATCTCATTGCACCAACTCAGTAACATGGTCGTTTAAAAACTTGATCTAAATTACCTGTTATTTAGAGCAGGACAGTTATATGCAGGAGGCTAAATATGGTCCAGTTACTGATCAGCAATCAGTAGCCATTTAGGATATCATTAATAAACAGTACCTTTTTGTGCCCATTCCCAAAATGGACTTCTTTATGTTTGAGACAAAAAAGTCAATATTCAATATGCTCTTCGTTTTCCTCTGTTATCCTTTTTATTTGAATCATAGGGAAAAAAAAGCCTACAGCTCACACGGTATATGAGGGATTAACTCATTTCATATCTTTGGGAAGCATTAAGGGAAGGAAGTAGTACCTGCTAGTCTGCTCTATCCACTCATGTACCATACAAATAATTTCCTGGGGAAGTGTTTTCATCTCTTCTTTCCCCAGTAGACAGCTATATATAAATATTGTAGGAGGTATTTGGATTGAAAATGGCTGAAAATGAAAGTAAATTGGGATCTTTTTTCATATCAACATTAAAAATTAATTTACAGTGATGTTCTGAAAGAGCTGCATGATGTGACTTGCTATATGCTAGCATGTCACTGGTGTTGATACCTTATGTGGCACTTACTTACCCTTTTTGGTTCCAAAGTATGAAACTCCTAAGTTTACTTTAACATCAGAAAGTAATGACAATTTAAAACAGAACCTGACAGTTTCACCCCCCCATTCTTCAGCCCAAAGCTGTTTGAAAGAGGACAAACTACTGAGCCAGTTTAATTCTCATGATGAACCTTGTTACATTCTTGGTACGCTCATTTCTTTGAAAAGGAAGCTGCAAAAATAAAAGTCTGGACAGTCAAGCTCCAAATCTTTTCGAGCATGATTGTGAATGTATTTACAAGGAAGCAATGCTGCATGAACCAGAAAACAGTAAGCGTGTTGCAAATCCTCCATCTGCCTGGGCTTGAAATAAGGACATTGCAGAGCTCATCTGCAGACGGATGTTGCTATTTAATGTGCTTTCCAACAAACCATTCATTAAATTCATAGCTGCACCTGATACCCATTAATGTGTTCCTGCTTACAAGTCCTCTCAAAATAGGCTGTTCCACAACTTTGGGAAGCTTTGCACTCCAGATTATAGCAAACTTCAAGAAACAGAGATGATGTAGGGGGACATTTACAGTTTTCTGCAACCATGGTGAATAGTTGATGATGCATTTAAAAGCTAAAGCAGAATGGGTGTCCAATTTTCTAAGTAGCTTTGAACTTCCTCTTTCAAACAAACTTTGGTGTTGATCAAGGAATACACAGATAACAAGGAAAGGGGGGAAAAATACTCTCTGTAAATAGATAGCAGTCTGATATCCGGAATCTGAAAAAGGGTATAATCTGACCTATCTTGTGCAAGGAATTAGAGTATTGATCAGAAAACCAGCACTTCCCAGAGTCTGTACGAATCACAGTACTTTCAGCCTAATGACTGCAAAGTATCTTTTCTTATTTCAGATGGTTCTAATTGCCTTAACACTATTTTCAGTGTTTTCAGCATTTTTGGACATTGAATATAATTAAAACTAGAAGCTTTCTGCCTTTTACCAAATATCTCATTAAATCCATAGTAAACCAACTCCTAAAATTCTAACATGAACACTGAGAAGTGAAGGTTTATTATAAAGGAAAAAAAAAATCTCATTTCATCTCGACTTTGTGAGTCTTTGGACAAAACCGTGCATTAAAGTTCATTATACGTTTAAAGTTTTGAAGTGGAATCAAATAAGTGTTGGAATCAAATAATAAAAACATTAAGATAATAAAGGATCAAACAATATAAATTCAGATTTAAACTTCTTTCTTTCGCATTTCCACCTGTGTATTGTCTTCCTCTTCCCTTCCTCTGCTGAAATTTCTCTGTGTTCTACCAACTATATTTACAGGTTTGTCTCTGATACATAAGTGTATAAGGAATTTTGATTTTTTCACATTCTCTGTAACCATCATCTTGCTCATTTCCTTAAGAGCCCTCTGATGGACCAAAAATACTGCAGATATTCTAAGTGACAGCAATACTCAGTGTCGAACAGTTAATGACCTGATCCCATACCCACTGACCACTGAGGTGATAAACCCTGTAACTGTGTCTTTTCTATAAAATTAGTTAAGCTCTACTTGTGGCTGAGCTCCTCATAGCTTGAAATCACTTAGTGAAGTCCCATGGCTGTGCCACATTTGAGCGCATATCTTCCAGTAACACTAATCTGACGCTTCTTTCCTTTAATTTCTGTTCCTCTGCCTTCCTATTCCTGTTTATCTTGCCCACAATCCGAGAAAAGTTAAGAACAGTATAGGATTATTGTTCCTAGACACAAACACGATCACTGTATGGACATCTGTAGAGCCTAGAGGCTGTTGTCTGATGTCCCTTAAAAGAGAATGCAATAATACCGTAATTGTCATAAAAACTAAGTGACTTTGCAACTGATGTACTACAGAAAGTTTTTCTCCCTGTGTTCCTATGGTGCTGACACCTAAATCACACACAACCTAGTAGCTCTTTAGTCCTAATGTGGCTTCAAAATTAGCAGCTGAATATCAAAATTATGACTAACATGTCAGAGATATGTGCCAGCAGTTGTGTATTAGTTGCAATCAGTTTTGCATGCCCTTAATCTGGATAGTTAAATCACTGTAGACCTCCACAGTGCAGGAAGGATCTACAAAAGGTCATACTCACAACCCAAGGGGAACAAGTTGAATATCTGGCTTAAGAGATACCAGTGTTTGTGAACAGTTTGATCTTTGACTTTGCTGAGTAGATGACAGCAATCAAAATTGCTGATTCTCATGTCTCAAGGCTCTACAGAAGTCCCTATTTTGCCAAGGTCAATAAAACACAGAGAGAGATACCTTTGTATTGAAAAGTTCACAGTTTGTTGGTTTATGGTTATTCTTATAATGTCTTATGGTAATGATGCCTTATCATTATTCTTTTGACATCTCTCCTTTGCAACAGAATACTAGAATGGGGAAGATATTGTACCTGCACAAGGAGACCATAATCTATGAGATTGGATAGCAAAGAGCTGTCCTCAAAGCATTAAACAGCAGATTAAAGCTAGAGGCTTGCATTCAGCATACCCAAAGACCATTTACCCAAGATGCCTAATTTACAAGCCTGTCTGCTTTATGCTCCTTATTAAAGTTATCACGCTCAGTACCTGCTTGGCTTTCTCCATGGACTACAGGAGAGCTCAGGATATCTATCCTCAAGTTAGGTGACACACTTTAATGCCTGAGAAATACCCAAAGGTGCTATCACTTACCTCACATTCTTACATAATCCCCTTTAGGCATCAGGGCTTCCTTGGCTGCTGCTGATTCATATCTCACTGGGAGTGTGTCCTGGTGGGTGGCTGTGGGGACATTTTGTTCTTTGTGCCTGCCTTCCTTCCTTCCTCCCTCCTCCCCCTCCCCATCACACTTGTATTCTCTGGCAATTCAGCTGCGCTCTCTCTTCGTAGTGGCATCTTCCCAGGGACAGAACATGCTGTACATATTTGCAATGTACTTAATAGAAATCAACATTCACCCATTTCATTACAGCTCCCAGTTCTGGGAGCAGGCTTTAAATGAAATGCTGAATCCCAAATATACCAACCTGCTTCACCCTGTGTCTTTTTGCATTACAAATTCCTCCAGCAGCTGTGAGAGAGATAAGATCAGATACTGTCACTTGTACCAGATTTCTTTTGCCCTTCAAACTGAGAATTCCAGTCATAAATAGGTGTGGATTCATATGTGAATATGAACATCTATGCAAATGCAGCTAATGCAACTCACCCTTTCTCCATCAAAATGCTAAACCCACAAGTAAGTTGAGGGATCACACTTCTAGGAATATTTCTTTCTGAAAGACATTGCTGATGTGACAGATGATGCTCAGGAAGCTTTATTATTTTGTGTTATCCTGTGGCACTTCTAAATGTGATCTCCCTTTTGCTAGTGTAGAAGTATGAGGCACAGAAAACTGAAAAGATGCTACAGGCCCTTGCAAAAAACATTAGTCAGACTGAAACTAACACACAGACATCGTCACTGTTGTTGGCATGACTATATCCTCTTAAAGTAGTGCTTAGAGACCTGCAGCTGAAAGCAAGTCTTCATTATGGCAAATGCTGGACACTCCTATAACAGGACTTCCTCCATAAAAGACTTTATAATGCAACAGACAGAAAATGGCCAGAAAAAGTGGAGTCATGCTGTGATCCAGGAGGTGGATAAGTATCAAAACCATCATGCAAAATAAAAGTGCTCTAAATACAACAGAGGCAAAACGTATGTGTCAGTATGCTCTAAAGATTGCTGAGACTGGATTGCTTCAGCTCCTCTATTTTTAGGGGCTATTTTCTTCAGATGTTTAATACCTTAATACTATCTGAAACTAAGTCACCACCTTTTGGATGGAGCTGAGTGTGTAATCACCTACCTAAGGTCATCTGGAAATTCAAATGCCTACATCTCCTAAGACTCCATTTTGTTAGGCTTGCTCAGATCACAGCTTGTACGTTCCTGACACACTTAGCACAGGATATGGCAATTCATGCAGCTTGGATCAAGATCCAACTGTTAGGGAGCAGCAAGGTCCATCTGCTACCATAAGGAACTGGAGCCAAGAGCCAAAGATGACTCCAGCACATACAATGACCTCACCCATAGGTTGCAGTGGCAGTCAGAGCAAGTGATGAACCATGTCTGGGACCCATCCAGAGAGCCCATCCAGGACCTAAACGACATGGATCCAGAAACAGGAATGGAGACAAGGCTAAAACATAGGTCCAGGGGTACATCCAGGATACAGGGATAAAGGCAGGCCTGGAGATGCGTTACAGGGCACACACAAGGAGCTTACCCATGAGGCAAGCTGCTGACTGCATAGGTTTGATGCCTGGGTGACAAGGCCTAAGCTTAAATAGTATTTCTGGTCCCATGGGCAGATGGTATAGGTGATGGGTCTGTGCAAGGCTGGTCAAGGCCATTGAGTCCTACTGCTGTACTTAGTGTGCATTACTGCTTTGTTTGAGGTTAAGAATCTAGACAACCAAGGCTTTGCTCATATTCAAGGAAGATAAGTGATTGTTGCTTAATTAAGCCAAATCATCACCCTCTAGAGGTATTAATTCTGTCCATAAAGAAAATCCTAAATTCCTAAACTCCAGAATCTGAGGTTTGTGCTGTATTTTGCATGACAGCCAGTAGTTAAAGCATTTTTCAGGAAGTGGAATACCTGGGGTCTTAGTTGGAAGGCATGTAGGTTCTCCATATCAAAAGACCACTGTAATCAATAGTTTATGCACTACCAGGAGAAGCAGGAACTGTCTTAAGGCATCTTCTGCAAACACTCAGATACTGAGATCAGAGCTGATAAGAGATGAAGTTAATAGGAGTTTGATTTCCACAATATGATTAAAATGCTTTATTTGGAGAGCATATCTGTTCTTTCTGATTTATGGGCCATGGCAGAGCAGCAGAGAAGGAAGATTTGCATTTGTCTTGTTCTGGCTGCAATAAAGTAGGATGTTTACACATGGAGGAGTGTTATACCTTCCGAGTGTGTAATCGCGGCTACAACACAGAGATAACAGAAAGATGTTTTCATAGAAGACCATGTGGAGTTTGTTGTAGTTCAGTAGGTCCTTGGACTTCTTAGTTTGAGACTGTCCTGGGTTCAGCAGTAGCAGTCATTTTTTTTCTCCTTGGTGGCTGGTGCAACACTGTGTTTTTGATTTTTGGCCTGGGAACAGTGCTGATAACGCCGATGTTTTCAGTTGCTGCTCAAATGTTTGGTCTGGCCATGGACTTTTTGAGCCTCGTGCTCTGCCAGGGAGGAGGGGAAGCTGGGAGGAAGCAGAGACAGGACACCTGACCCAAACTGACCAAGGAGGTATTCCATACCACAGCACGTCATGCCCAGGATGTAACGGAGAGTCACCTGGAAGGGCTAGGGCACTGCAGGGTTGGACGAGGTATCGGTCAGTGCTTGGTCGGGTGGGGTGGGGCAAGTTATTGGTTGGCTGGTTCTGAGGTGTTGTATTCTCTTCCCTTGTTATTTCCTTTATCATTATTATTTTTGGTGGTAGCAGCAGTGATTTGTGTTATACCTTAGTTACTAAACTGTTCTTATCTCAGCCCATGGGAGTTGCATTCTCCTCTCCATCCCTCTGGGTGTAGGGGGAGGGCAAGAAGGGGGGGAGTGAGTGAAAAACTGTGATTTATGGCTGACTTTGTTTAAACCACAACAGAGACCAAGACTTAAAAAAGAACCAATTTCCCTGAAGCACGTGGCAGGAGAGAGATTTTTTGTGCTCGATTCTTTCACTTTCCTGGAAATTTAAAATTTATGTATTTTTTATTAATTGAATTTTCCTTTGTTTTCAGATAAAACTGAACTTCAGAGACAAAAGCTCGGTATGCTCTTCTTAGAAAGACAAGGACTCTTCACACAGTGTTTTGGTTATTATGGGGTTTTGCCCCCAAAACAAAGACTAAACCTTTTCCCCTGCTCCATCTTTGTGTCCTCCTGTGAAACAGAGCTACAGCTCAGGGCATGGGTATCCTGCTCAAAGATTCCTGTAACCTCCTTTCACCTCTTATCCAGCCTGGGCTTCTCATGTTCTATAAGGAGTTAGGTATCTAAAAACCTTTATAAATCTCAGCACAGATGTCTTAAATTCCCTCTGTACTTGAGGATCTGATGTCTCTTTTACATAAAAACATATTCTTTCCTGTGAATGTAAGGCAATTTTTCCTTCATTGTCTACTGTTATTACAGGGAACTAAGAAAACATGTTTCAGAAGCTAACATTCCCTGTCATTTATTTCAACTACTGTATTTCAGCCACCTATTAGTCTGAAGAAAAATGTAGTCATTAGTGGCTTGGTTTTGTTCTAAATCAGTTATTTAATATACAGCTGCACTGTATTTATCAGAATTTAGTGCCAAGTCTGCAGTTGCTTATACAGAGCAAATCTACTCTTGCTTACATCATTTTTACTCCAGTATGACTACATTCGTTAGAGTGGAGCTGCTCCTGGCTTCCACCAGGATAAATGAGGGGAGGATCATGCTGGGATGTTTATCACTACATTTTACTACTATTGCCATTGAATCCTTGCACTAGGTCCATGTTCACAACAATTCTCTTTGATTAAGATTAAATCATGAATGCAAATTAAACACTAGTCATCAGAGCCATTTTAGATACATGCTAAGGAATTTATGAAACTGTTTTCTAAACAGAAAACAATGTGTTAGAAATAGTATCTTACATCTACTGCTTTATGTGTTAGTTCACTTCTATTGCATTTTCTTCCTTCATCTAACTATGTAGTTTTTGCAAACCTTTGTTGGAGGACAAATGGTAGATGGTGAGAGGAGAAAGTAGGAAAAGGAAAGAGTTTAAATTAAAAAGCATCCTTCTTCATCCTGTCTCCATTTGAGTCTTGTAGACTTCCTTCCCTTTTGGGAGTGAGGCTCACAGCTGCTGCCTATACCTGTAACTCACTCAGACATCCATAGGACCTGCACATGCCTGGCCTGTGCCCGTGTGGGTAAAACAGGTTGGCCTTTGGCAATCTACCCGTTGGGAATGGAAACTGGCACAATTTAATTTCCTGGTATAGACATAGGTTAAGATTGCTGACAGCACTAAAAGGTGTAATTTCCTTCTACATCTTTACTTTTAGAGGCTGTGAAATTCAGTTTTTGCCTTTAGCAACAATGCTTCCCCTGAAACTACACTGGTAAGAGAAGGGAATTGAGGTAATGGGATTTAGAGAGAGCCCTGAAATTTGCATCCCCCAAGTTATCCTTCTGCCTTTTTAAAAGCCTTGACCCTTTCATACCACACCAAATATTGCACCTTGAGGATGATGCAGCTCTAGCCCACGCAGCTGAAACCCCAAAGCCTGCATCAGGTCATTCTGTGCAGGAAAGAATCCAAATCTCATTTAGTCTTTTTTTTCCATTTTTTTTTTTTTTACAAAAGAGAAAAAATTATTTTAGCTATATATTTTTTGTTCATAACCATGCTTTCTTAATAAAGGACAAGAAATGGTAGCAGAGGGGTTTTAGTTTTGTTTTTAATATGACTATTTTCAAATACAGATATCTTATTTTTTTTTGTAATTTCCAAACTATAAATTTTCAGAGGTTCATCTGGCCTGGTTTGCACTGATTTTCTATGTGGATTTATCGTGCTTTTCCAATAAGGTTGAAGTTCTAATGCATGGCGTTTTAAGAGTGGAGAAAAGAATTTGTTAGCAAAGTTGGAATCTTCAATTATCATTTAGGAATAAGTTTTCAAGTGTTGATCCTACCTTCATAGAATTTAATTTGAAAGGAAGATGTATGAATGGTAGGAACAAAGACGCGGAAGGAAATACAGTCAGGCATAGGGAAGGTATTTAACCTATCTATATGGCATCAGTGACTTCAGATGTAGAATTTCAGCCTATTAAATTAAATTGGACTTGCAGACTTTCCAGGATACTGACCATCTTCTGGAAATACTTGAGCTCAGTACCTAACAAAGACAAGCCTGAATTCCAAATTGAGACCCCATGTTTTATGACAAGTTCTTAGTACCACTTCAGTGCTGTTGAAACCTTTCTTTTCTTTGGAATGTATAACAGTGTTTGTGTCAAATTTTCTCCTTCACCTTATTTCTTGCAATCCTACAATTTCACTGCATTATGTCTTGTGATAAAAGCACTTCCTTTACAGCATAACTTTGGCGAATGGACTGTAAATTAACTCAAGCTCAGTTCAATTCAGTGAAATAAAACCTATTAACTGATGACAGTTCCAGTTTCTCACAGATATAATTCTTATTTAAATAATTTATACTTTTCCAGGTGTAAAGTGCATTTGTTATAATTTAATCACTTTCCAGCATATTTTTAAGAAGTTAATTTTATAAAGACATTTTTCACCTGTTAAAGGTATATTTTTAGAATATTCTTCTATCAGTTTCATTAAGTATATGCATAACTTTTTACATCTCTATATAAGCTGTTGACTTCATGAACAGGAAATGATTAATGTCTCAGACTGGTGCTGTGGAAATGGTGTTTTCTGACCTTTACTCGGTCATTCTGTAACTAGAGATAAACCTGTGAACTGTGCACCTGGGAAAACTTTCTTACAGTGGGGAATGAAGAGCAAATTACAATGGCCATCTCTCAGTGGATGTAAATTTAGTCCTTCCTATCAATGGCACCATCTCAATTTACATCTGCTGAGAATTTGGAAGAAATTACTAAATGTTTGCTGGCCAGTTTTTTAAGATCAGCTCATTGCCTTTTAAAGTCACATGAGACTAAGACTCCTGCAAAAGACTGACCCTAAATCATATACAGCTATGATTAGACTCTCAAGAGAGATCTGCAAAGTGAAATGAATTTATGAATTAGCCTTGGTGCAATTTAAAGTCAGATACATTAACTGATCCAGAATTACATCGGGAAAATTTACTTGTGTTAGGAAAACCACTGTGCTACTGTGGCTTACAGTGTAACTTCAGCATCTACTGAAACCAAGGGAGACAACAGGTAGGGAGGGAAAGACTCACAAGATCTTGCAGCTCCTAGAAATGATCAATTGCTTCTCTGTTTGGCTGCACAACCTGGAACCCTAAAGAGATAAGGGTGAGGGCTTGAATCTTTTTGAAAACTCAGTCTTTTCAAGAGAACTCTTTGTCCATACATAAGGAATCAAAAAACATTTGTCATTATAGCTCTTCTGCTCCACCCACCCATACCTTTTGCAAGTAACAAGTAAGGAGAGGGCTCAGCTGTATGTATGGGGGTATCATTCCTTTCAGGAGTTACGTTGCCAGCATTAAAGTAAGGTCAAGCTCCTGGCAAACTAAAGAGTGAAAACCAAAATAGAATATGGAAATGTATTTAGGCTGATCTTCAAAGGAATTTCTTAAGTTATTCAGGCCAACCATGATTAAAGACTAGAAAGAGGATAAAGGAAAATGATCAAAATGACGTTGCAGGGAAGCATAGTTGTGCTGCTGAAAGAAAATCTTTGAGTGAATCATTGAACTGCAGAAGCAATTGAAATCTTTGGTTCAGCTAGTACACCGTGTAGTGCCTGGTGCTTATGGCTTCAGCCTAATAGAATAAAACTCACTGTGTTATTGCTTTATTATTTTCCTTGTAGAAGTTTTGTCTGAAAGAGTGGGTTCTGCATTGCTTTGCAGTGGAAGGACATAAAATAAAAGCCACACTTTCACAAATGTTCTCTTTTCAAAGCTGGAGCATGGAATAGCAATATTAAAGATAACACTGGCTGTGTATGTGGAATACAGTTGCTGAGTCGTGTACAGAAGTGTCTTCCTTACTCTCCAGCCTTCTGCAATTAGGTAGGCATATCCTTTAAACCATTTTAATAAAATTTTATAGTGAACTTACTGGTTGAGGCAGGAATGTAATGAATTCTGAAAGCTTAATCTGAATAAACATGCAGGTTTAATGAACTTGTATACTCATCCAGACTCTGAGCACTAAGAGAAGCTATACATCCATAACCAAAACATACACATTTGCTAGGAAATATGTTTTTAAAGTGGGAGTTGGGTATTTGGGACCGAGTTGCTGGTTCTGTACAGATTTCTTCTTCAATTTTTGACTGTCTTTATGTGATTCAGTTCCTCTCTTGTTTGTTAGTTTTATTGGTTGCATTTGAAATTATTATTTTTTTTCACTAGAAAAACCCAGATCATTCATTAGTGCTCTAAATGTAACCCCATCTCTCGCCCTCTCCCACTCTCTCCTTTATGCAACATTGCTCTTTCTCTCTTTCTTATTAATTTTTCAAGCACTATCAAGAAGAGAATCTCTTGGTCTGTATAGTTGTACAATGCCTAATGCAATGGCCTTTGAGCTTCTCCAAGGTTTATGTAATAAAAGTGTTATTATAATACATTGTGTCCTCTCAGATATATGACATAGAGATCTCGTTTTCTTCCACTTCAAAAGTGGACTGACCAGGAGAAATAAATGTATTTGCTTCAGCCTATTTGTCTCTTCTTTATGGTACCCAAACCTTCACACAGTCACTGGAACAATTGAAACTGGTTTCCCATGGCTTCATGTACTCTGATTTCACATACTGGCATTTATAAAGATGTCTGATTCTTTGGGACTTCAAACCGTCTGCCTTGCTGCTGTCAAATAAGTGTCAAGCTCGACCCAATGGTGTACTCCAGACACCTTTTCTATAACATTTACAGGAGCTAGTATCTTTGCAGTCTATCTCCCTTTAACAAATCTGATTTCATTTGGACTGTGGATTCCAAGAGTATTTTTGTCTTTGGCAATTTCTTAAAACAAACATTTCTATTCTTAAAGCCCTGGAAGGAAACAAAGTGTAAGAAAGTGTTAGAATTTGTCTGCTGCTTTCACGCTATGCCTGCAAATAGACCATCCCTCTACTTTTGACGGCTAATAGAAGGGACTGGTGTCTGTCTATTAGCTGTGGTATCATGGCAATTAATCATCTTTAATAGTATTTTTGGATTGTACCCTTTGTTTCTCAGTTAGCTCAGAGTCTGCAAAAATGATTTTGTTATTCTCACTACCGAGCATTTCTACCAGTTTAAGGACCCTAGTAAGAGCTCAGTAGCTCATTGCAGCTGAAATAGGCAAAGGTAATAGCTAGCCAGTCTCAGCCATGCTGTGCCGAATGCATCACACCCTAGAAACTACATAATCCTTGGCCAGACCTAAAATTGAATATGAAACAAATATGGAATGGAAAACTATAAACTTGAGCTATAAAACCTGCATGATTTACAGGTTTCTCTTTGACCCTGTTTTAACCCCTAACCTGACAGATGATGGAAAAAGAGAATGTTCTCTAAACTGCATACGCGTTAACAAATGGCAAACGATAAAGGAAGAGGTGGAGATGGAAAATAATAACACTAGCTGCTTCTTCATACCAAGGGTGACTTCTGCTGTGCTGTATAATTTCTTAGCCCATGTGTAGCTTCTTCCTGCTTGTGTAGAAGAGCTGTCAGCTAATGATTCAAAATGCTAAGGACACAGTAATTAATGGTTCTCTCTGATCTTTTGATTAATTATACAGCAAAAATGATCAATCAGTACAGAGTCTATGACTCTTATTATTCTCCATTTTGCTTTCCTGAGAAAATGGTGAGGAAATGTTATCACTTTCTCATGGCTTTTCATTAACTTCTTTGTATCAAAACTTAGTGGTGCACAATTGCATCATCTTGAAATATCTTTCTGGAGCTAAGGGTTATCCTTCAGAACTGTTCTTAGGAAATCATTGCAGTAGACACTTGCAGGTTTGGCTGGAAAAGTAGGCACTAAATTTAAAAAACTGGAATTTAAGATTTGTCAGCTGTATGAGATAGGGTTCAGCTCTAAATGATCTGGCCATTAAATCACTCTTATGAACAGACTAATAGTAGATACTGAAACCAGCTCTACATTATTCAAAGTTTATAAAGAAAAAAAAATAAAACCAAAACAAACCTCTAAGGATATGTAAGTAGAAATGATGGTGAATTAAAAAAAAATAAATAAATAAAATAATACAGACATTTTATAAGATCGGCATTCTGTGAAATACATCCCTGTTTATTTTGTTTGTCATCTTCACCAGACCCCATTAAAACGGTGTTTGAGCCCCTGAGGAAACAGAAGAAACTTACTGCTCTGAATATTTGGTATTTAGGCTAGTTTTCGTTTAATTAGCAGCATTGTGAAGGTAAAGAAGAATGTCATGAACTTTGTAGAGATAGACGCAGGATCATGACAGGTATCTTCGGCAGTGCATTGAACTGTCAGATAGTGAGATACCCTGTCTTGTTCTAGTCACATGAGTTGGATATCTGTACTCTCGTCCCTTAGCAGCTTACAAGAAGTTGTATGTTTTCATAATATCCTGCAAATTCATTTAGAGATACTTATTAAAGCATTATAGGTTATTCTGACTTTGCAGTGTTCATGTATTTGTAGTGTGCACATTCCATCACACTCTGGGAAGTACTTAGATTGGAATGCATTTTAAAATCCTACTCAGAAATTTGAAAACATTATTTTTTTTTCTCAAGAAAAAAAAGAAAAAGGAACAGTAAAGGTTTTCGTTTCCTTATATGTGATGCATAAATGTCAGTTTGCAATAGTTTCTAGGATACCAGTTATATATGTGAAAGCTTCATTACCATAAATGAGAGAAGCAGTCTTCTTTAAATCCCACATACATACAAATGTCCAAGCATCAACATCTCCTAGTTTGACTCATTCTGTGAAAAAGTGGATTATCTATCAGGATAATCACCTTCCTTTCTAGAAATCAGGTATACTTCAATAAAACATTCCAATATTGAAATTTGATTCAACCACCTTAAGAAAAACAAACCAAACTCCCTATGTCTATTTCTTAATGTTACTTTTATATTTAATCTTCTGGTAATTATGCATGACGCTAATACATTCCTGAGCTAACATGAGTTCTTGAAGCACTTAAGTATGTAGTTTAATGCATAACTCAGGTGTAAAAGAACCTCAAGACATCTCTAGCCTAAACTCCTTCTCAAAGAGGGTTAGGTATGGGGTCAGACCAGGTTGCTTAGGGCTGTATCCCACTGGGTCTTGAAATCCTTCAGGATGGAGATCACACAAGCTCCCTAGACCACCTGCTCTACTGTCTGATTGTCCACAAGGGGAAAAGTTTTCTTCTTCTATCCAGTCTGAACTTTTGGTTTTGATTTATGCTGACTGTCTCTCACCATTCCACCACGCACCTCTGTGAAGAGCCTGGCTCCATTTTGTTGGTGATCTCCAACAATACACTGGGGGCTGCTGTTAGGTGCCCCCAATTTCATGCTTCTTCAGGCTGAACAAGCACTTGGTCCTCAGCTTCTGTTCACAGGCTAAGTGTTCCAGTCCCACGCATCTTGGTGGCCTCTGCTGAGCTTCCTGCAGTTTATTGATCAAAGATTCTGGAAGTCAAATTTCCATTGACATCAAAAGGGATGCAGTTGGATCACTCACTGTGTGAATATTTTCTTTTGGGTTATTTTGCTACAGTTATATTACCCTGAAGTCATTTTTCAGGTTTAGGAGTACAGATTGTACATGTTACTGTCTAAATCATGAAAGAAGGCAGGATCACAAAAGGGTGGCTCAGAAGTTCATGCTGTCAAAACTAGTGCAATACGAGGGAGATAAAAGGATGTCTTTGTCCATGGTGGTGGCTTTTGTATTCTTGCAATAATCTGTTCTGTATTCACAAACTCATGCAGATTTTGCACTCATCTGCTCTCCATCAAGTATTTTTCTGGCCCTCCAATTTATCTGTGTGAATCTATAGTATAATCCACAGCTTTTTTGTGTTGACAGCTAAAAAATCACAGTTTGCACCATGTCTGCCTTCAAAAGCAAAGACACATATTCCTTTGTACGGAGAGAGTAATCACTGTAAAGGTAAAGTGTATGCAATTTCCAAATGCCAAATTCTATAGGGAGAAAAACACTGCTTTGTGCTTTTCAGCTATCTGAGGCTCTCTCATATGACAGGCCATAATCAATAAATCATGTGCTAGTTGTGCTGATTCTGTATGTCAGGTTGTATCTCTCCATTTCAGTTTCCAGTTCCTTACACAGTGTTCACTTGTGTTCTATTGTCAGCTTTCCACCTCCTCAGCATCAATTTAAAAGCTGCTATTTTTAGCCTGTAGAAATTGTAACCCAACTGCCCCTCTCTCTTCAGAAAACTATACCATTGGACAACTTCAAAGCAGGGACATGAAAGAGGCAAGCTCTCTACCTGAACTCCACTCACTGTAATATACTAAGGAGGCCAAATCCTCTATGTGCGCACTTTGTCCTTAGTGGGCAAAGAGATGTCATGAAGACAACTTGTAAAGACTGATCAGTAGTAATAAATACTGATCAGTAGTAAAGATGGTAGGGGGTTAGTCGAGACCATTTAAATTCCTCCAGTGGCCTGGCTCCATGTCCTAACCTTTGTGCTCACCCTTCTCTCCCATCTGCAGATTTCCCTATGCAACTTCAGGAAGGGTCAGTCTCCTTCCTACTCCTCATTTCCCATGATAAAGGAGGAATGCTAGTGATTACTGACAGCACAGCAGTGTTTTAAGTATTTTTGTGTCATAAGACACACGTAGAGCCACATACTGCAGTTCCTAACTATCGTAACCAGGGACTTTGGAATAAATGGCAAATTTATAAAGGATAATGCTATTTTATTTTGCTGCCACATTTTCCAGTGTGAATGAACATTCAGGCAGGGAAATAACTTTGAGAATAACTGGATCTTTCAAAGACTGTTCTTCAAATTATGATCTCAAACAGTGAATTACATTGACACATTCACCTCCAATATTCTTACGTGACTATGATGATTCAGATTGCAGCTGACAAACTTAGTGATTGTGGCCATCTGGATATTTCTTCCCTTTTTTCTTTATCGTCTTTGCTTGGTTGTGCTTTAGGGGGTTGTTTTCTCTTTTTTCTTCTCTGTACTGTTTAGAGCTCACTTTATACACAGCCTGTCCGCCTCCGACTCTGTACGCTCCTCTTTTATACTGCATCAGATTCTTCTTCAAGCTCAGTTTTCCTGCCCTGGGTTTAACTACAGGCTTCCATCAGTCAAGAAATTGAGTTTTGCAGCTCCAGCAACTACCACACTTGGCTCAGCTCTTAATGTTTGGCTTTTCTGATGTGTCCTATTAAGCAGAAAGAAATGGTACATTTATTTTTTGAATGGTTATAAACAAGAGGTTATTTTTGTCTTTTTTTCTCTTGTTTTCTTTTTTTTTTTTTTTTTTCTTCTGGCAATCTGTTTCTTTAGGGCAGAGAAGATTCTTTTTAATGTCACAAAGTGATGTTAGACTATCTGTGCTCATAGTAAAGGTATTTTGCCCTGTTTTTACTACAGTTTTGTTGGGGTTTTTTTTAATGAAATAAAATAAAAATGGCCACAATAGACCGGCAAATTCCTGAAAGAAGTGTTCCTCTGTCTTCCAGAAACATTATTTTACATGCCTACACAATATAAAGAGCTTGTGGAGGTGTGGACATGTTTCTTGACATAAGATGTTAAACCCAGCTTCCCTGAATTAAGGGAATTTACCTAAGCACTGAAATACAGTGTCTTTGGAGTTAACTCATGAAATCCAAGACTTCTGCCTGGTTCTGGCCAATGTGGCATTGAATTTAGAGCAAGGAAATAGAAACTTTCTCTTTTTTTTTTTTTTTTTCTAGCTGATGCCCACAAACTTCACCTTTTATGTTTCATGAAAGAAAAATAATTTTAGTTTCGGTTACCACTTTTTGATGTAAAAAAATATAAGTTTTTTTCTTGATGTAAAAAAGCCATGGCTTCACATGCATACCATTTTGGTATGCATTTGAAGTATATTACAGTCCTTAGGTTAAAACATTGTATTGAATTACTGTGATACGAGCAACAAGATTATTCCTAGAGAGGCAACAGAGAGCGGAACCCAGATTTTTAGGAGCCAGTTCACTTGATAGAAGAGCTATGGTTTTGCTGTCAGTGATCACTAGGTGGCTCACTCTGTGACGCTCAGGATAAAGACAAAACACAGCACTGTACCAGGTACTAGAAAGAAAATTAGCTCCATCCCAGTTAAAACCAGGACAGGTATAGACTCATCTGAAGGCAATGACACTAAAAACAAAACAAAAGCTAGTGACCAGAATTGGCTCTGTTTTCTACCAGAAGATTTGAACTGTACAGTTAAGATATAATAATTTAAAATATGTTAAATTATTGAAAAGCATTATTAGAAGTTGAAAAAATAAAAGCAATGTGCTATGTTATAAGACAAAAAGTTGAAGCTATGACTTTGACATCTAACCCTCCCCTTGTCATCCAAATTACTAGCTGTTTTGAAAACATCTCAGGAAATATGATACATATCTAACATTAGATGCTCAGAGTAATCTGGGACAGTGCAATGTCTTACAGTGTTTAGACTGTTTATACAAGGTCTGGCCTTTAAAAGTGATATAATAAACTTCAGATGGCCTTTTTTTTCTTTCTTCTGTGATCTTACATTGCATAAAAATGAATCAGTAATATCCTTCACTTTTATATTAATCCTGTAAAGACAGAACGACTTCACAGAGTCAATAGGACGACTTTGTCACTGATTAGCATAAAATTGTAAATAATTTTTTGCGATTAGCAGGGCCTAAAAACAACATAATCTGAGATCACTCTAATGTTCCAGAGTTGCAAAATATTCTTTGTGAAGTGGCCTCTTCATATTCTCTTTCTCACAAGCACAAATCAAAGCTTTACAATGGAGGGCACTTTACTGTACTATATTTAAAACTACTACAAGAAAGAGATCTCATTTGTCCACGCAAACGACCAAACTGTAAACCAACATATGTGCCATTAATATTTCTGAAATGGCAAAAGAATAGAAACAACATTAAATAAAAGTGGATTAGAACTGGGAATGAAGGAAAAATATTTTAATTAGTGAGTATGCAACAGCTCAAAGATATTAAAAAATAAAACCACAGCAAAACAATTGAACACTACAGTGGTTAGTTCTTTAGACAGCAGGCTCCTAGACAGTAATTCAGAGCTCTCTGAAGGACTTCTGGCATCGATGCAAGGGAAAGAAAAAAATCTCTGAGAGTCTATCCAGAAATATCATTATCTTATGTTAGAGGAGATATGACACACAGCCACATGACTGGGTCTGAAAGTTGAAACTTTCTGGAACTTACCTGCAACAAAAACTTACTCTAATCTGCAGCATAAACCCCCTAGGTATACATAAGCAACAACTCTTCCAAGGGACTGAGAAAGTTTCAGTCTCTTCACTAAAACACTTTGGAAGCAGCACCACCATTGTTCAACTTTACATCATAGTCTGTCTTGAATTCTCTCAAGCTCCTTATTTCCCTGGACCTTGATGAGTAAGCCTTACCACAGTAACAGGACTCACCTCAATATATATATATTTATTTGCAGGATAACACATGGAAAAATGCAAACATAAAGCACCCTGAAGAGTAAACAGGGCAGTGCAATCTTCCAGCATCCAGAAAAAATGAAATTTGATTCTTATTCTATACAATTGCAATATACCATATTTCACGCTTGCAACTTAGGTTACCTAAAGACATCCTAAAACATTATTCATCTGCCAGGCTGAGCACTAGAAATGTATGCTCAGCATTATTCTCACCAGGGAAAGCTACACAGCTAGACAGAACAGCTTATTTACAGACAACATTTGGGTTTGGTTTTTTTTTTAATAAGTTCCCACATCTTATTTATTCTAACTGTGTTGGAATAGTCTAATCAGTGCTATCATTTTAAATGTTTAATTTCAATTGGTAGCTCAGCATGTTCTGTAACTTGAAAACCCTTTGATTTAAGCATTGCCAGCAAGAGGTCTATATGTGTATTTACACTGTCTGGAAGGCTGAGGCTGTGACCTAGATGATGATATATTTCCCCAGTAAGTAGGAGACCTGCCTTAAGTGAGCAATTGGCTTTTACCACTTAGTCCAGTAGCTCTTATTTTCTATGCTATGTCTAGTTGTGCTAGGTGCCAGTAGTTTAGATTGTGTATAACATAACTTGGGAACATGCACTGAATAGCAATAGCTTCCTAGCCTGCCCTGTGAGATAGGCTGCTGCAAGAAAAGCTGCTGGGGTCAGAAGACGAGTGAATAAGAAAGAACCTGACTCTGTGGTTTAGTGGTTAAATGGAAAATTTGGGACAGGGTAGGGCAGGTTTCCAGTCAGGCATGTGTCTAAGTCCCATTAGAACTTAAGTGCCTTGTTCAATCCAAACCTTAATTAGAAACTGTCTTTACCAAATGTCAAAATGTTCCTTTTCCCTTCATAAAACATTAACGACAGCTAGAGGTGGAGAAAATGAGCATCATAATTCCCCTCTGTCAGAGTATCAGGACTCGAGTCCACATCATTTCCTCTGTATTAGTGTGCAGGGGGACTTGCATACAGAGCTCAAACAGGGTAAATATAACCTCTGCTTTCTTATTTTAAATAATGCTGGACACTACTTCTGGGTTACAACAAGAAGTCTCAAATACTAGAAGAGGAAATGGTACCACATATACCAAACACAATACAAATAATTAGTTTCCATGAGGCTCTCTCTGGACCATATTAATTGTTGTGGAAATAATGCTGAGCATTTCTACCTCTATAAATATGGCTGTATGTTATAAGCAATTTTACTTTCATAACAATGTCAAGAAAAAACACTGTGATTTCATAAAATAACTTTGCTGCTACTACTGTGTTATCCTTTTTTAAAAAGCACATTATAGCCTTGAAGGCATAAGGAGAAGGAACTTATTCAAAAAGCCAAAAGTTGCTTGAGGACTTCATTTAGGTGAAAACACTCATGAGACCCTCAGCTGATCTAAACTGAGACATCTCCTTTGAAATTATTTACAGTGGCTAATTACCCAGCCCATACGGTTAATATGTTTAGGACCACCAAACAATGTGGGTTAACTCACCACCATTCTCACTGACTCTAGCTGTAGTTGGTTTCTGCTCCAAACAATCAAGTTTTTTAAACAGCTTCATATTGAGTAGCAAAGTGCAGGAACAATGAAAATTAGTGAATAATTCTTTTGAAGAATTGACCCATTTGACTCAGTGACAACCTCCAGAGATGATTACTGTGTGGTACAAAAGACAGTGATCAGTTCACCCATAGAATGAATACACATTAAAATGTTTCAATCACCTGAAATGAGACAAAAAAGAATAATCAAGAGAAAGCTGCCCTTTACAGTGAGGTAGCACTATTTCAGTGGTATTTCAGAGATAGCAATATACAGTGAGGTAGCCCCATTTCCTTTGAATCGGGGAAAGAGGAAGCTTTTAAAGCATTTCTAATCTAAGCTCTCCTAAACATAGGTCTGAACACCTTTTTTTCAGAGCATAATTTTTTCACCAACAATGGCATTACAGACATCTTAAAACTGCTTTGATAATTTGACCTTAATTTGCTGAATAATTTCAATCAGGGGTAGGGAGAGAACAAAATCACAGTTCCCAGCTGAATTCACAAAAGAACTGAAGCAGGCATTGCTTTTCTTTTATCTGGTGATCATTTGAGCGCCGACCAGCCTGTGCAGAAACAGCCCTAGTTCCCTGTAAATGGTTTGGAGCTGTTCTTCCCTTACCCCTAAGGAGAGAGCTCCAACCACTTTGCTTTCGCTTATGCTTATAACTCTCCACCTTGAAGCTGTGCTTTTTGCATAAAATACTAACTGAAAAAGGGACTGGGATCTAGGCTGTTTGTCCCTCAGGATGGTGTCTTCACCACCATATGCTGCAGAATGAACAGTAAAATAGACATACCAAGCAGAACAGCTTACAGGAAAGACTGAGAGACACCTCACTTAAACATCTCCAGTTTATGCGTTTGGGATCCACTATCCAGGTCCTTGTGTTTGAACCTGCATATGAGTTAGAAACAAGCTTTTTGTGTCCTCATAAAACCTCCTGAAGTGTCTGTGTTCCTCAATCTCTCCTAATGACTGTCCCATTCGCTATGAAATATTTAAATCCTAATTGAGTCAGAAACTTATGCAACAGCTTCATTGTCACTTGAGATCATGAGCTTGACTTCCCTCCAAGAAAAAAAAACGAGAACTGGATTTATCACTTTGTTAAAACCATGTCTTAAGAACATCATGGACCAGAACTAGCACATTACAGAGCCAGCTTTTTCTTCTCCTGATTTTTACGACAAATGTTCATCTATGAACTACTTCACTGTCAGCTGTACAAAATATGCTCCCTCATTCAAATATTATAGATTTGGCAGGAAAGTACATATTCATACATGCACACACACACTTTAGGTTTGTATGGCATGAACTTTTTTTCATATATTTTTGTCTCAGCACTGAAATTAGCGAGTAATTTATTCACTATCCCACTGAAATGAGCTTATTCAAATTAAGGAGGCATAGTTGATTAAAGCAAAAAGTTTTATTTAATATAATATAATGTATTAGGCCTTTTTTATTTTGACCTTTGATTGTTTAAAATGTTCTCAACAGATGAATGTCTGGCTCCTCTGAGAGACACTTAAAACCTGAGACTGAAAACCATTGCTGGCACTGATGCGCTTCTCAGGAAAAGGGACACTTTCAGTCATTTGTGCAAGAAACAGTCCTTTGCTTGGCTGGTCCTCAGGCTGTGAAATGAACTCCAGCGGCACCCTGGGCCTGTCACAGGCATCACTACTTCCATTCCTAGCTGAAAGAGCACAACTTGCCATCTCTGACAAGCACATAGACCGGAGGGCGCCTTAAAACAACAATTAGGAACAAAAAAGAAAATGAAAAAAAAAAAAAAAAGGGAAGAAAAAGGAAAAAAAGACTGAAAGAAGAGACTACACAAACATTTCCCCCCCCCCTCCCCGGATGAGATTACTCCGTGTAGCAGATGTGTGTTGTGGCACTTAATGTGCTATGGGAAGGTACTCAGATGCCTGTGCCTTTGCAGAACAATTGTAAAATGTTTCTTGGCATGCTTGGAGACTTAATGGTATTAAAAAGTCACAGCTATCAGATACAGCTAACCAGCCTGGCCTGATTTTTGGCAACTTGTTATTTCATATGGTGCAAATAATCATAAAATCAAATGGCATCTACTTATAATTTTATAGTAATTGCTTCTATAGCACTTGCCAGTTTTTCTATAATAACTATATATAATTAGTACGTAATCTTCAGGCGTAAATAACTCTCTAATTAGTCTGTAATCTGTAATTATAATGTACTTACAGACTAGTTTTTTGTGTATTTGGACTCTGTAAAACAAAATACCTTCCTAAAACACACTGAAGCAGAATTATGCAGATTTTGTGTTTGGAGATCATTCTTAGAGTTGTCAGGAGAAAGAAAACAAGATGTAGTACAGTTATTGAAAATAGAAACTGTTCATTAGTTACTACATGCTTACAACAACGGAGATGCAGATTAAGAAAATAAAAGAATAAACAGAAAGATTTACTGAAATCACACAAAAGTAAACAGGCATTTTTCAATTTCCTTTGAATCCAGATAACAAGGATCTCCGGGATGAGAAACAGCAAGCAAGGGTATTGAGGCAATCAGGTTTTCTCAGCTGTTTCTTTCAGGCTTTGCTTTCATTTGCGCCTTGCTCTTTTTCTTCCCCCTTCCCCCTTTCCTTTTTTCTCCCCCCTTCCCCTTCTCCCTTCCCCTTTTTCTTCCCCCTTCCCTTTCCCCCTTCACCTTTTTCTTCCTTTTCTCATTCCTTTTTCCTTCCATTCCCTTCCGGTTCTTTTCCTTTTTCCTATTTCCTTTTCGGTTTCCCTTTCTATTTTCACAGAATCCCAAGGGTTGGAAGGGACCTCAAAAGATCATCTAGTCCATTTCCCTTTCCCTTTCTCTTTCCCTTTCCTTTTCCCTTCTCCTTTCCCTTTCCCTTCTCTCTTTTTCAATGACTCACAGAAATAAAAAGAAATACTGTCATTTGATTATCAGATAAACATCCTACTAGCTACTGGATCTCAGGAGAAGAAAGCCTCAGATGAAAGGATTTACTAAACAATTGCATACCTCAGATGACAGTAAATCTTGGATAAGCAAGTTGGTACATGACATTCCAGGACAGTTTTGTAACAGCTTTTAAACTGTGATATTAAGGTAGTTCTAAACAACTTCCAATTCCCTAAGATTTTTGCTTGGTTTTGGGTGGGGAAGGTGGTGGTGGGGAGGGCTGGTGTGTGTTAGAGCTTTCCTGAGGTAATTGCAGAGCACACAACGTAATACTGCTCTTTAGCATGTTGCTTAACACGTTTTCGTGTATTTCTGCAATGATGCAGAAATAAATATTTGTAAATCAACACCTTTGTGTCAGAATCTGATTACCACACATTAATACAAAGAGGAAAATATCATTATTCTCAATCTGGTGAAAATCCATTGCAAGAGATGTTCTTTGACTTTGAACTCCTCTATATTGTGAAACGTGACCTTTCAATGCTCCTTTACCATCAGCTGAATGATTTGCTTGTTTTTCTTCCTTCTGACAAGTAATGTAACAGATGATAGAACAAGAAGAAAGACAAAATTAGTAGGATGGAGAAAAAAAATTCCCTTCAGGTTAAGTAGAAAACTCAGAAAAAATCCCAGAGCTAGAATACAGGTCGTAAGCTAATGAAAAATTCTTATCAAGTTAACTCCAGAATTTGATGTGCCTGTGAATGGGTGTTATGAATTAGGTTCAAGATCTCCATAGAGGTGAAAGGATTTCTTGGTAGGGAGAATTGCACAGCTAGAGCTATGTTCTATGCTAGGACATCGACACAATTAACAAGTTTAAAGAGGAGCATGAAATAAAACAGCTCTGAAATAGTGAAAAGTGTGGGAAAAATGTCTTACCTTTCTATTTCATCAAATTACAGAATGGCTGAGGTTGAAAGGCATCTCTGGAGGTCATCTAGTCAAACTCCTATGCCCAAAACAGGATCTGCTAGTACAGCTTGCTCAGAGCCACATCTACTTGAGTTTTTAACACCTCCAAGATAAAAATTCCAGAGACTCTTTGGGCAATCTGGTAATATTTGGTCTCCCTCACAGTAAAAGTTTTTGCTTACATTTAAATAGAAATTCCTCTATTTCTGTTTGCATCCATTGCCTCTTGTCCTGTCACTGAGAAAAATATGGCTCATCTTGTTGCCCTTCAATCCCCTCACCAGATTCAATTCCAAGAGAGTTTTGGCTTTCCTAATCCCATCCCTACATACTTGGATAGTCTATTTTGCTCCTGGGTAATCATAGAATCGTAGAATAGTTACGGTTGGAAAGGACCTTAAGATCATCCAGTTCCAACCCCCCTGCCACGGGCAGGGACATGTCACATGAAACCATGTCACCCAAGGCTCTGTTCAACCCAGCCTTGAACACCACCAGGGATGGAGCATTCACAACTTCAGTCTGCTTCCACCTCTTGTATGCTTCCATTTTATGTTTGAGTTTTGCTGGCAGCAACTTGTTCATCCACACAGGCTTCCTTCTACCTTTGCTTGAATTTCTGCTTGTCAGAATGGTCCAATCTTGAACTTGGAGGAAGCTTTCCAGTGTCTGCTTTTCTTCAGGGCTGTCGCCAATGAGATTCTTCCAAGCAGGTATCTACAGTGGTCAGTCTGCTTTCCTGAAGCCCAGGGTCATGGTCCTGGTTTTTTGACCACCTTCTTCCTCCTCACATCCTGAACATAAGCATCTCATCATCACTGTTTACTAGTATGAGGTCCAGCAGTGTGTGTCCCCTCATCAGGTCCTTGATCACCAACATTAAGAAGTTTTCATCAATGCACTTTAGGAAACTTCCTGGATTTGTTGTGCTGTGCTGTATTGATCTATGAAAAGATATTGATGTTGTTAAAGTCCCCTACAAGGAGCAAGCCTGAGCACCTAAGGCTTCTTCCAGTCATCTGGAAGAATAAATTGGTGGAATGCAATACAAAAGCCAAGGAACAACATATTCAACTGTATTACATATCATACTGGCATGGGATATGAAGTAATTGAGATTTTTTGTCAACTTACTTAAAAATTTTCTTTTACAAAAATCCATTACTCAAAAATATTTCTAGTTGCTTTAATTTTTACAGTTGGGATTGATCTCAAAATGAGATAATAAAACAAAAATTTCAGTTCTGACCTTTTCATTGCATTTTTACATGCTTACAAAAATTTGTTTTGAACACTAGTGGGAAGTGTCCCTGCCCATGGCAGGGGGATTGGAACTGGATGATCTTAAGGTCCTTTCCAATCCTAAGTATTCTGTGATTCTATGCTTTTTTATACTGTAGTATAAACCCACAAGTAAAGAAAGAACAACTTTGATAATAATGAAATAGATTTTATATTGTGGGTGGTGATAGAAGAAGAATTCAACATGAAACTTTTTTATTTCATTCAATGTTTTTAAAGAAATAGATATTCTTTTATAAATGGTTTGGAATTTATTAAATATAAACTTCTTAGGAAATAAGTAAATAATTTCATTTTGACATGAAAAGGCCCACTTGTATTCAGTAACAGTTGTGTAGAAGTTTACTGATGACCAACACTGTCATATTTCTTCATAGCTGACAGATAATTTTGCCCCATTCACTGAAAAACATAGCTAAGATAAGAAAGAGAATAGAGAAGACAAGCAATTTTATGTTCTTGTACAGTACTCACAGGCTGCATGAATGAATGTATGAATGTGGTATGAATGTCAAACAGAGGATGATTGTACTCCTTCATGAAGATGCACACAGGCATTCAATCCACATTGTTATACTGTATGGCATGAATTAGACTTGTCTGACGCATGAAGAAGACACAGTCAAATCAGCTATTCTTTGTGTCTGTCCTCAAAATTCTTTCAAAACCAGCCCTGCATACTACACTGTAATCTGTCTGTGTTTCCCAAAACTAAGTACTAGAGCAAATAAATGTTAAGGGGCCGAAATACCATTTAAGCAGAATTCTTACCTGGAAAAAAGTAAGGGAAAAAATGAAAAATGAATAAAGTAATCCTAACACATTTATCTGAGACAGCTCTTCAGACTTCAGGTAAAATCTTCCTTAGGATCCAACACTAAAGCTCTTTGCCATCTGTCTTTGCTGAACTAACACAGGGGCACTTTATCTATAGATTTCAGAATCTCCAAAACAGGCAACCCTGAAACAAGGATTCTTGAAAAGTCCAATTTCATTGCTATGTGCATCACTTCTGTAGCTTATTTCCATTAAATGCAATTAAATAAGCAATTAGACTTTTATAATTTCCAGAGGGTGAGATTTAGGCTCAAGGGCAGCCTCATACTGATCTTCACTCCTCAGCTTATCTGAAAAGACTGAACAAAATGCCCTACCAATGAAAATGCTTCCCAGGCTTAGCAGAGCTGGGTTACTGAACTGCTCTTAATAAAAAGGCGTTGAGGATACAGATGATGAGCTTCTTTAAATTAGGATGTCCAAAGAGTATATGAGCCAACTATGAAATCTCACACGGATTGCTGATTATGTCTATATTTTATAATTAGTTTATCAACATATTAAATATTGAGTAGACAAGAATCAGTCCTTTTCACTCTTAGGTGGGTTTTGTACACAGCGCGCTTTACAGTTCGACCTCTGAGTCCTTGAAAATGTGCATGAATGTGCCTTTGCTATGGTCCAGTTTGAACAAGAGAATTGGAAGGGATACTACTCGCAGTTTGTCTTAGAATACCACCGTGAAAATTGCTGAAGGAGTTCATGTATCCATGAATCTGGAGATCATGAGATAGGGCAGACATCTTGGTATTTACTCCAACTCTTGTGGCGCAATCTTCGGTAAGAGTCCCACAAAGAGAAGCTCTAACTATCCCAACAGGTCTGACACTTTTCATTGTGCTGTCTGCATTGTTTTTCCATGCTTTCCTTTGAAAATTTTGTGGCAGGGCAAATAAACAAGACCACAGAAATTTAAAGTTTTGCTCAATAGGCAAGATCACTTTTTGGGATTGGATATAACTAGAAAGCAAGCAGAGTATTTAATTTTTGAATTAACATACATCATGCCATCAATCATTTGGTCCACAACTCATTCTTTGCCCACATGAGGTTTACTTTTCTATATAATGTATTTTTTGATTTCTAGAAGTTAAGATCCTGTTTGTAATATAAAAAAACAGTAGCTGTCATCTTCTCCAAAGGGGGGTGAGGGAGTGGAACCCAGTTTATGATGAGCCACATGTGATATTTTGAAAAAGAAAGGGGGGGGGGGGGAAGACATAAGCTTTCATATATCCTTTGTATGAAGAAATGAATTTCAAAATTCACACCACTGAGTTAAAAGGCTGCCAGCTCATTTAAACCTCCAACATCTCAGATCAGTTCTGCAAGTGAATCACAGTAGACTAGCAGGCTGCTATTTGCTCCATCCTTAAATGTTATTTAAAGCTGCCTACGACCAGAGCTCCAACTCTCAGAGATTTAAAAGAAGGAGCATGAAACAGCTGCTCATTCTTCCATTTCCAAGAAACACATTTCAGATGATCCATGCTTTCATTTAAAGTTGAAAGCCCCAGAATAAATATGCCTTGTAGGCTAAGCAAAAGTTAATTTGCTATCAGTTGCCAAGGCAGCCACTTGCCAATGCTCCCAGTTTTAGCAAAATGCTGGGCAGAAAGGGTTGCAAAAATAAGTGGGAAGCAGGACTGGGATTCATGGATAGCATTACCTCATAGAAAAGTACCATTTCTAAACAGACCCTGGTACTAATCCATCAATAAGGAGCAGAGGAGTTCTAAAAACACCTTGGAATTACATTTATATGCAATTGTGTGGAACAAATCTAATTATATTCACAATTATAACACTTATTTTTAGCAGAGACAAACTGCTAAAATGCATAATGTAAACCACAGCATGAGGAGTGAGAAATGAAATTGAAGACTACAGGAAAAAAGTCTTTATCTGAAGTAAAAACGCAGAGAAGGAAGAAAATGATGATTGTCAAAAGACTGTTTGGAGGGAGGTTTTCTTCTTTGTTTTGGGTAGTTACCATTTTTGTGAATTATTTTGCTCAGTTAAAGTTCCCTACAACGTGAAGGGTTATATCTCTCAAAGAAGAATTATATCAGACAGTTGGATAAGAAATGAGCAAGAAAAAGAGCAATATCAGTCCAGTTGCTGGTCAGGACCACATGGCCAGAAGGCATCACAAAAAAAATACAGGCTTTGCCATGCTTGAAAAAAGCATGCTGTTTGTCACAAAATGGGGGATTTCTCTCATTGTAAAAGCTGATCTAAATTAGTGTCGCTGACTTTGTATTCAAAACATGGAAATAGGTGGCTCCAAAATCACCTTGCTGACTTTAGCAACCTTACAGGGTGCAATTACTGTTTTCAAAACATTTTTGTAGCTTCATTAACTATAGAAGGAGCCCATGGAATCAGCTTACACTGAAAGCCTGAATTTTGAGCAGCTATGATTGACTAAAATCTCACTCTTTGCACTGAGGAACCAATCTACTGAGAACTGAAGAGCACGGGTCAAAGTAGACGGCTGATTTCAGCTACAGGACGGTTGGTGGTGCTCTTCCACAGCCATGTCTAAGCAGTCATGTTATTCTAACACTACTTTCTACTTAGTATTTTACAGCAAACAGTGATACCTGAAATATTTTGGAAGGGTCTTAAGAAGGTCACGGGGGAGAAAGAATGGATTTATTTTATGATCTTCATAAAATGGAAAGTCCCATTTTATGAATAGTCCTTATGCCTTGTCCACCTATTTTAAATGCTTGTGCACTAAGGGGAATAAGGAGAAGTCTTGCCTGCCACAGCAAACTTAGCCTTTTTGTATCTTGACAGCCAGTATATGCCTCAATGCAAACCCAAAACCACAGGGAATTGCCTAAGACAAAACCTCCTAATCCAAGGTTCATGCATCTATTGCAGAAAACCATTTAAACCTGTCAAAGTGCCCGGAGCACTTCCACCAAGCATGGTTTACAATTAGTTGCTGATTTCCACAGTGGTTTCTCATGCTCTAAGTCCATAATCCCATCATGGAAGTGCTACCTAAGAAAACCTCCGAGTCCCAGAGTAACATGCATGCTGTAGCTACTGGCAGTCCCTGAAAGTGAGAGGGCAACCTGTACTCATGCTCCTCTCTATGTTACTTCCAAAGTACAATTTAGAAACAGATCTTCCCGTTGGCAACATTATGAAATCCTCAGCAGCCAAGTGAGAAGCACCTTTGCCTGAACTGGCTAAGACACCAAGTCCACTCTGAGAAAGCCAAACCTCTTGCCACAGTTACCATAACACCAGATGTGATGTCAGCCCTGCAAAAACAAGTTTACCCAACAGTACAGAGCAGGAGCAGAGACATCTGCACTAGTATAATAAATTAAAGCATCATTGAAAGTATAGGTATTTTATTTTTTGTCTACAGTAGGTATTCAATTCTTGCAAAACTTTCCCATTTCCCACTTCCCTTTTGATTGGCATAGAAAATGGCATTTCTGGCAAAGACAATGGTTGAAAAGAACAGCCACAATTGTTCTTTTGATGTGTAGATTTAGAGGAGTAAATATGCACTTTGCAATACTGGTGAGACAATACTTGAACCTAGCTTATTATTCTGTGTAAATAAAGGCAGCACATCCTGAATCTCAGGATGTACAAATTTCTCAGACTTATAGAATGTTTGTGGTAAAATAGTCTATTAAAAAAAAAAAAAATAAAGAGATGGGGTGTTATATGGGTGACTGAATTGTGGCTCATGATCATTTTGTGTGTAGCTCCTGGCCAGGATAAGATGTTGGCAGTAATAGCATGAGGTCTTCTGGGTAAGAAGAAGATGGTCTTTATCTGCTAGGTAAAGACTGTTGAAAGCAAAAGAAGTTGACAACCCTGGCAATTGATGGCATGTTCAGCTTCACAAGAGAACAGTGAGACTACTTCCTCTAAGCCGATGTCATACTCATTTTAGTGAATTGTACCATGGATGCTATAAAGATCTTGGTATGTAACTCTTGGTCTGGAAGGACAGCTACCAACAGTACACAGCACGAACTCCCATCTTGTTTGAAGTGAACCTACAATATGAAGTCAGCACTGTTGAAGATACATCTCCTTCTTAGGTCAGTTCTCCAGATGGTTTAATTCCATGAAGTTGAAGTATCATCTGAATTTATCAAAGAAAACTGAATGTAAAGCACCAGAATAGTAATTGGAAAGTAAAATTGAGGTCACTGGGCATATTTTGCACAGATTCTACTCCATTTCAAATGTTACAGCTTAAAGGTCTGTAATAGAGCAATTATGACTGAGAGAAAAGAACGGTCATTTGTGTGTGTTATAGAACAATGATAGACCATTAATTGAAACAGTAATTACCTTTCATAATTGTTTTACAAGGCAGACAGTTTCTAACATAGTACCAGAAGGAACACTCACAGCGTTATTTCTATCAAAGCTCTAAAGTTGAATTGTACTATTGTTTATAGCTACTCCATATAGTTACACCATCTACCCACAAACAGCAAATTTAGGTACTTGTTTACATGGAACAATATCTCATTTCAGTTTTGCATTTACTCTTTCATGATGCAGAAACTGTTTCCTGCTTCCACTACTCACATTGCTTGGAAGCTTACTCCGATTGTAGTGCTGTTAGGAATATGGACCTTTAGATGGACTAGAAGAAGCTAAACCTACTGAACTCGTGGAGCTACCAACATTGGGTCAGTGAAGGCAAGAGGACCTCTTGAAGATAGTTACTGATATTTAATGAGAATAAGAATAGGAGACCCAAGACTCTGAAATTAAATGTCTCCCTTGCAGATGAAATACTGTGTGGATATGATTAATATTGTTTATGGAAACAACTTCATAATAAAAAGTACTTGACATTTCAAAGATGATTTTTTAACTGTGTAATATTCTTTATTGATATAAGTGAATACTACATGTTCATTACAAATTAACTTACACTTTGAACTCAGGAATTCTCTCTTTTCTTTGTCTCTGCTAGTATACATTGCTCTCTTTGAGACTAAGAAGTTTGGCAAATGGTAATCTTGGCACCTGCCTTCCTATTACCATTTTTAGTAGTCTTTGTCCCAAGGCCTCCAATGCTGAATGCAAGTTTGGCTCATATAAAATCTATTCGTTGGAAACATAAAGATGGACAGATGCTTTGGACCTGTTATTTGCATATGAGGTTTTCTGTACATATGTATGCAAATTAGTGGGTCTGTGTGCATATGTTTGATAGTGTGACTCTATTATTAATTTCTATCATTGTCTAGGTATTAATTTTTTTAAATCTTAACAATTACTTGGTATTTTGAGCAATCATATAAAAATACCATTTATCGTTATTTTATTCTGCTGACGTTAGGGACTACAAATCTGGTGGGCCTGACTTGGGATACTTTGTGTCTTAAGGACTGGTCTGAGAAATATAGCAATTTAATGGAGAAATAGTCACCATAAATTGGTCACTATCTGTTTGGAAGGTCTTTCTTTGCAGTAAGTCAGAATAAGTATTGACAAATTCACCTTGCCCATCTTCTTTGTAAAACAACTGGGTAGGGGACTGAAAAGTAGGGGTCTAGGTTAAATCTAGACTGCCAAGCATGTTTAAGTATGGTAATTTTAACTTCCAGTGACCCTAATCCCTAGTAGTATGCTGAGCTGTACCACACTATAGTGGTGGGATAAGCAGATTTAAAGGGGGTTGATGGTGGCCTCATAAGCCCTCTTATTAGAGCCAAAGTAAGACCATCTTTCATTGAAAAAATGTGTGAGAAAGCAATCTCAAATTAGTGTTGAAAATGACAAAATTTAAGTGATGATAGACTAAACTTGCTAAAAAGGTATTTCTATGAGAAATCAAAGCTTTAAACGAGGCAATATTGTAAACATACTTGAGATAAATACTTTGATCACAGAGAAAGAAGAGGATTTGGTGGCTTCCTTACAGGGATATACTGTGGATAATCTGATAAATCACAGAGTTTAGCACTGCCTGATTTGCAGCTTTGAATTCTGAAGATAAAATTATTGAAAGGAGGGTTTTCACTTGGTTTAATTGGAACTATGAGGAAAACCCCTAACACTGAGGTTGTTTATCAAATTGGTATTTCCCATTACTGCATTTTTAGAATCACTGGAACACTTTGGTGATGGAAATTGTTCTGTATTTATGATGTAGGGTCTCACCTCCTGGATGGGGAATGTAACCTAAATCTAGGAAAGGATAGAGCAGATCCTGGTATATTGAATGATTTCTTAAGGGATGAGGGAGATGAACAAAAGAAAATACAAACAGAAAAATCAGCATTTCATCTTTGGAAAGTGAGTTTTCCATTGAAGAATATTCAAATGATCAACCAGTGCCACAATTTGTTTTAACTACAGAGCTTGTCCTTGTGTGCTACTTGACTGCTGCACAGATAACAGTGCCTTCCCAAAGGGTTTAGCATTCATTACCTAGGCATTTATTAATCTGCCTAAGCAAGCAGAAAAAAACGATGATCTTTTCATTGACTTCAGTGGTTTCTGACAAAGCTCCAGGATTATCTGAGCTGTAAACTGGCTCATACATGTTGATTCCTGGATCTGTCTAAGGTTGCCAGCAGGCAAGGTGCTTTTTCTAAGCTTTCAGAGTGCAGAAGAAAGGATTCTGTGGCCTGCACTCTCTGGTCAACCAGAAAGAAATCTTGACAGTTCCCATAAAGGCCAGCAAAAAAGACGCTGTTGAATCAAATACTCCTGAAATGCTAAACAGCCCTCTGATACCATGAGCCTGATAAACACAAAAATCTCAGGATGAGTAGCGTATGTAGATGGTTAAATTCCAGATTCTGGCACCCCATCTTCGCTCTCTTCAAGGAAACATCTTAATGGCCACTGGCTCTGATGAGCTGGTGCTCACACAACAGGAGGTGAGAGAAAGGGAGAGAAAAAAAGCACAACGAATCAAGCGCCTCATCAGTAACAGGAGGCAGACAGAGCCAGAGTGTGACATATATCGCAGCTCTGCTATTGCAAATCGCTTTGCTAATTAGTAGTCAAACTAAAATAACAGATTCTATGAGTTTTGCCATACTTCCCCTCCCTTCATCCTCTTCTGTAGTACAGTTGCATTGTGTCTCTCCAGTCTCCTACTGAGATGAACTGGAAAAGCTGATCCTACCATACTAATTTAAAATACAGAGAAATGCTAGAGACAAGCATTACAGCCAAATAAATCTGTGCTGTGTCAGGGTCAATAAGAGGGGAAGGTATGTGAGACTGGGAGGGAAAAGGATACAAGACAAAGAAGAAAAAAAGGATCATAGATTCAGAGGCTAAAAAACCCTATTGTGATCATCCAGTCTGACCCATCTAACACAAGTTATAAAATTTTCATAGAATCACAGAATGGTTTGGGTTGGAAAGGACCTTAAGTTCATCCAGTTCCAACCCATTTGCCATGGGCAGGGACACCTCACACTAGATCATGTTGCACAAGGCTCTGTACAACCTGGTCTTGAACACTGCCAGGGATGGAGCATTTACCACTTTGGGCACCGTGTTCCAGTGCCCCATCACCCTCTCAGTAAAGAACTTCTGCCTTACATCTGCCCAATATTTACCCACTAGTTCCTGAATCAAACTCAAGGACTTGCAGTTGAGCTAACAAAGGTAGCTGAACTATCTTTTGGAGATATAAACCATCTTGAAAGAATTGGAGTGAAGGAAAGCTTATATCTATAGTGGTGTACTTCTGTCTCCCCTTTCCAGTCACCTCCCAGCTTATGCCCTAACCACCAGTGGGGGTTGTGATCACTGCATTCAGCTTACTCTGGCCTTTGGGAGATGCATGGCCACATGGTAGGCAAGGGCTGTCTTGAACCGTGACCCAGGTGTCTTGCTCGTATGCAAATATAACTATAAGACAATCATCTTACTCTATAACTAGTGGGAAAGCTCAGGGTCTATTGAGCTATCCGTCATGGCAGTGGGCTGAATGCCAAGATCTCCCCTGGAGTAGGGACACCTTTCAATGTTACTCCTTGAGGCTGAGAGATTCCTCATCACAACAGATCCTCAGCAAGTGGTTGATAGCATGCTAAACTTTGAAATCTTAGCTAAGTGATATATAAGGATTGATTGCACCTATATTATCCTATAGACATAAAACGCTGACCAAGTCAGGGACCATGAGTGGATCCAAACACACAGGGATTCCTCTCTGAGGAGGAGTTCAGAAAGCAAAGGCATCTTTTCTAAACCTCATGACTCATCAGGGTGGTCTCCCTGACATTTTTATCTGACCTTGTTCTCTACGCAGTGAGCAGTCACGTCTAGCTTGCCATGTAATGTTGTTAAACCACTGTCACATTTACCACTTTGTTAACTCACTGGTTTATACAAATAAAGTATATTGCTGCTTCTTTCTCATGAGTGACATGCACAACTCCATCTGCAGCAATGTCTTGATTAAAGTAAGGGAAGGTAGAAAAAAAGAAGAAAAAAATAGACCTGAGGTACAGGAACACTGAGGAACCTCCACCAAAACATGGATTAGTATGGCTTGAAAAAATTCAAGTCAGACTACTCTCAGCAAGAGAGTCTCTTTTGACCATGACCGCAATTGATGAGAGATTTCCCTGTCCTTATGTCAACCCACAAGGTTTTTGATCTTTTTCCTTCTGTCCTGCTGAAAAGGGGAATGAGAGAGCAGCTTGGTGGGCACTTGGCAGCCAAACAAGGTTAACCCACCACAGAGACTACTGAGAACTGCTTAAAGCATTGAGAGGGCTCAGCTACAACCCTAGGTGTCTTAAAGTTCACTAGATTAATTTTCCCTTAGCAGTAAGTGTACACCTCTGAATTTGGAATAGCTACTTGAACATGTTTGTCTGAGCATTTCCTTGGTTGCCTTGCATATTTTTGAGCTACAGTTTATGCTTTGGCTTTTAAAAAACTATGGTACACTTGAATGCACTGCAGTGAAGCACAACAGTGGTAGGAGTATGGAACAAATGCAGCAAAGTCTTTTTCTGGAGCTCTTCAAAATATTTGCAGTTAAAGAACACGTAGCATCAAATTAACCTATTCCGGGGATGCTTGGCAAAGCACAGTCTATTTTCTTTTAACCTGTGTTGATATCAGAAAATATATTGCACAATGCAGAGCTGCAAAGATACACTCAAGTTAGCTCTGCAACACAGAAGTTATTTTATTTATCCACAACTCTTATCAATCATATTTATTCTGAGCTGACTCACTTCAGAAAGAAAGGCTGCAACCCCGTCTTCTGGGTTTTCTTGTGAAGAGGTCTGTTCTTGTTGCCTCAGTGACTGTTTGCAGTCACCCACACAGGCACCATGTTGTCACATTTCTAGTTTGCATATGTGTTATCCACCCTCATCTTCAATATTTTTGAAGGAGAAAACCACATAGATCTATTCCTCCAAGCAAGATCACTAACAATTTCTATGACTCCTAGAACACAGCAGCCAGGAACTTATCTTCTGTCCCAGCAGTGCAAAAAGAACAGCATGGTTTTAATGTTGCGTGTCCTTCCTAGACACACTTTTCCTCTCTTGAGGGGGAGTTGGTCTTGAAGGACAACTGTTTATATAGCTTTTGCTTTTGCAAGGGAGCTGAATGTTCCTTTGGTTTAGGAAGATCCTATTTCGTTGTGTATGGTTCTCCTGAAAAAGAGTTTTGTTATTTATCAACACAGCAAACTAGTCTCATAAAAGTCCAAACCATGAAAGTCCTCCCTTGTGACCATCAGGCTGAAGCTTTTTTTTTTCCTTCTCTATCAATCTTACACTGTTTCCTGCAATGAAGGAAGGTTGCTTTGGGACTGTGCCATTTCCTGGCCTGGTGCTCAGAGAGACCGTATGTGTTGTTTGTAACTCAATTGTCTTACTTTCTAAATAAGTGTTTCAATCACTGTGCTCTAAAATCATGCACCCAGGGGTTTGTTTGCTTCTTTTTATTAGCTGGACCTAGCATAGTCGTTTTCAGAATTTGATTTGTGTAATTCTATGTCTGAGAGACTTATAACCTGTTAGAGGTTTCAGAGAAAAGTGACCTATTGGACTTGTGTTCTCATTGCAAGCATTCACATTTCTGCTTGTAAAAGGTATAACATGCTATACATCAGAAACAATTAAAAACAACCTCTTTAAAGAGCTCCTTCATCAGCATGTAAAACCTATGAGTTTTCCTCTAGAAACACCAAGACCTTCATATTGTCAAAAGGAACAGTAAATGTGTACTCTGCCAGAAGCATTTTTCTGAGCCACATACCCACTGTCTAGACATTGTGATGTTCTTTAACTTGAGCCCTGAAAAGGACATTTTGAATAACACCTCAGACAGAGGAAATTTTAGTACTTTAAAAGTATGTGACAACAGGCTTTGATGCTTCACAGAATGAGTCGCAGCTTCTGAAAACTGCAGTTCAGGCCCTGGAGCAATTACATCCCTTGTGAGTCTTGTTCTCCCTTCTTTCCAAGATGATCTCAGAACTGAACTGGTTGCTCAGTTGTGCTCAGAACTGTTGGGCTGGAGAACCTCCCATATGAAGACAGACTGAGAGTGTTGGGGCAGTTTAGCCTGGAGAAGAGAAGCTGTGTGGAGACACCAGAGCAGCCTTCCAGTATCTGAAGGGGAGCTATGAGGATGCTGGGAAGGGACTCTTCGTTAGGGACTGTGGTGATAGGACAAGGGGTGATGGGTTAAAACTTAAACAGGGGAAGTTCAGGTTAGATATAGGGAAAAAGTGATTTACTGTGAGAGTGGTGAGGCACTGGCACAGGTTGGCAAAAAAAAATGGTGAATGCTCCATCCCTGGCAGTGTTCAAGGCCAGGCTGGACAGAGCCTTGGGCAGCGTGGTCTAGTGTGAGGCATCCCCCATGGCAGGGGTTTGGAACTGGATGGTCTTAAGACCCTTTCCAACCCAAACCATTCCATGATTCTATGATTGCTTACACCTCAGGGAGATCACAGAATCACAGAATCCCAAGGGTTGGAAGGGACCTAAAAAGATCATCTAGTCCAACCCCCCTGCAAGAGCAGGGTAACCTACAGTACATCACACAGGAACTTGTCCAGGCGGGCCTTGAGTATCTCCAGTGTAGGAGACTCCACAACCCCCCTGGGCAACCTGTTCCAGTGCTCTGTCACTCTTACAGTAAAGAAGTTCTTCCTGATGTTAACGTGGAACTTCCTATGTTCCAGTTTACACCCATTGCCCCTTGTCCTATCACTGGATATCACTGAAAAAAGCCTAGCTCCATCATCCTGACACCTACCCTTCACATATTTGTAAACATTGATGAGGTCACCCCTCAGTCTCCTCTTTTGCAAGCTAAAGAGACCCAGCTCCCTCAGCCTCTCCTCATAAGGGAGATGTTCCACTCCCTTAATCATCTTTGTGGCTCTGCGCTGGACTCCTTCAAGCAATTCCCTGTCCTTCTTGAACAGAGGGGCCCAGAACTGGACGCAATATTCCAGATGCGGCCTCACCAAGGCTGAGTAGAGGGGGAGGAGAACCTCTCTTGACCTACTAACCACTCCCTTTCTAATGCACCCTAAGATGCCATTTGCCTTCTTGGCCACAAGAGCACATTGCTGGCTCATGGTCATCCTCCTATCCACCAGGACCCCCAGGTCCCTTTCCCCTTCACTACTTTCCAGCAGGTCAACCCCCAACCTGTACTGGTACATGGGGTTGTTCTTCCCCAGATGCAAGACTCTACACTTGCCCTTGTTAAATTTCATCAAGTTTCTCCCCGCCCAACTCTCCAGCCTGTCCAGGTCTCGCTGAATGGCAGCACAGTCCTCTGGTGTGTCAGCCACTCCTCCCAGTTTTGTGTCATCAGCAAACTTGCTGAGGGTGCACTCAGTTCCCTCATCCAGGTCATTGATGAAAATATTAAACAGCACCGGTCCCAGCACCGACCCCTGAGGAACTCCACTAGTCACAGACCTCCAGCTAGATTCTGCGCCATTGACCACAACTCTCTGCCTTCTTCCTTTCAACCAGTTCTCGATCCACCTCACTACTTGATCGTCAAGCCCACACTTCCTTAGCTTATCTATGAGGATGCTGTGGGAGACAGTATCAAATGCCTTACTGAAATCAAGAAAAACTACATCTACCGCTCTACCATCATCCCTCCACCTAGTCACTTCCTCATAGAAGGCTATAAGGTTGGTCATACATGACTTCCCCCTCATAAAACCATGTTGGCTGTTCTTAATGACCCCCTCATCCTTGATATGCCTAGTGATGAAGTCAAGAATAAGTTGTTCCATCATCTTTCCAGGGATGGAGGTAAGGCTGACCGGTCTATAATTACCCGGGTCCTCCTTCTTGCCCTTCTTATAGATTGGTGTGACCTTTGCCATCCGCCAATCCTCAGGCACCTCGCCCATTTCCCACGACTTACCAAAGATGATGGAAAGTGGCCTAGCAATGACCTCCGCCAGCTCCCTCAGCACCCGTGGGTGCATTCCATCCGGACCCATCGATTTACAGATGTCCAGTTTGCATAGCTGATCCCTAACCCAATCCTCATCTACCAAAGCAAACTCCTCCTTTGTCCTGACTCCTTCTGGGGCTATAGAAATCCGGGGCCCTCAGGGAGAGTCTGCAGGAGTAAAGACAGAGGCAAAGAAGGCATTCAGCACCTCTGCCTTCTTTATATGCTCTGTCTCCAGGGTACCCACCTCGTTCAGCAGTGGGCCTATATTGCCTCTTGTGTTAGTTTTATTTGCTATGTATTTGAAGAAGCCCTTTCTATTGTCTTTAACCCGACTAGCAAGATTGAGTTCCAAGGAGGCCTTAGCTGTCCTAATTGCCTCCCTACATCCTCTAACAACTGTCCTATATTCCTCCCAAGCGGCCAGCCCCTCCTTCCATAATCCATAGATTCTCCTTTTCCACTTGAGTTTGCCCAGCAGCTCCTTGTTTAACCACGCCGGTCTCCTAGATCCCTTACTTGACTTCCTACTCATTGGGACGCTCCGATCCTGAGCTTGGAAGAAGCGGTCCTTGAATGCTAACCAACTATCTTGAGCCCCTTTACCGCCTAGTACACTTTCCCATGAGACTTCCCTTAGCAGTTGACTGAAGAGGCCAAAGTTGGCCCTTCGGAAATCCAGAACTGTGGCTTTGCTAGGTATTCTATTCCTCCCACACAGGATCCTAAACTCCACCATCTCATGGTCACTACAGCCAAGGCTGCCATTGACCGTCACCACTTCGACCAAACCCTCCTTGAGATCTTGTGAGATGAAAGCAATTGAACAAAACCAGAACATTGCTTGTGCTTTGCAAGTGATATTAACTCTTCATCTTGATAACTTTACAAGAATATACTTTCATTTTAAAGTGTGGGGGGGGGGGGGGATGGGAGAAGAAAATCTTATAAGGCCGTATAAATCACAGGCCAAGACAATGGTTTTCCTTCACACGGAAGTCTTTATCCATGCATCTTCAGGGACGTGCTTCACCTGCTAATCCGGATTACTTAGTATGAGGGATGCCTATGGAAAGCATTTCTTTCACTCCTCTAGACATTTATAGGCAATGAAAAAGGGTTACCATCCTCCTCTGTCGTGATTTGACCTGCTATGTTGGCACCATGCAAAAACTGAAGTGTTTATTGGTCCTTGTTAGCACAATATTTGAGCGCCTAATAAAGTTAATGGCTTTTGTCTCCAAAGCAGGAATAAATCAGAACGCAGCCATTAACCCCAGACTGGGAATAGAGCACAACAGCTTGCCCTGGCATTGTACTGGAAACCTGAACAAGAACAGAGCCTGGAGTCAGACCCTCAGCTAGCAGATACTTGGAAAGAAATTCAACAGTGTTTTTGAAAGACAGGGTGGAAAAATCTGTTCCAAGTAATTCTCCTCAAAACCTGAGACCACAGTTACAAAGTCTAGGTCTGAATTTCTGATGTCATTCAGAAATGCCCGGTAGGCTGGGAACCGCTGCAGAAAAGAAATCATCTGTTGAAATAAGTCATTATAAATAATGGCAATATAACATTATGTTAAGTTTGGGTGCTCTGTGTGTCTGCTGCACTTGGACTGTGTCTCAGGTATTCAAAGGGCTGAAAAAGATATGTTCTGGATTTAAATGACCATCATTCAAAGTCACCAAAAGTACAGAGTGTTTTATGTAGGATTTTTTAAGTGACTGTAATCACTAGATGCATTAGGCTTTAATGGAATTACAATCCTTTAAATAAAGGTGTAGAGAGGGCATCCTCTTTTAAAAGCCTGGGAAGGAAACTAAAGGTTGCTTATTCAAGAATAATAGCACCTAGAGTGGAAATCATGAGAACTAGATCTATTGTAAATAGACCCCTGAAATGTTCATTAAGCCAACTATGATTTCACTCTTTTATTTATTTGCCTCCATTTCTAAATTATCCTCTTTTCCATGGACAGGCAGAAGCCTTTTAAAGTATCTATTAACCAAAAATATGGTAGCATTTTAACAACGTTTTAACTCCATCTGGCCAAATCAGTTTAAATTTAAGAGTATTCCTGAGGATGCTTAAACATATATATGAATGTTTTATAGGATATTAGTGGACAATGTGTCTACAAAAGAAAGTCTGCCTTTATTGGGGCGAATCATGACTTCTTTCTAGTATGTTTCTGATGGCCAATTGCAGTTTCAGCTCTACTTGAATTTAAAGAGTCTACAAAAAGCTTTTCTGCTGCCTTCCTGATTAAGTGCACCAGTTTATAAGCCTAGTTCTAGACCTAAGTGATGCCCATATTCCTGTTTTAAGGATCAATCTGAATTCGTACGTTCTCCTGCACCGACACTGCTCAGGCAAAACAACTGCTTGGATATTTTCAGAACTCCTGAGGTCTTGCCATAGTCCCTCAGTGTTTCAATGTCATTGATAAACTGCTCCTCGCAGCCAGGGAGTCTGAAAGATTTCAGACCAATAAGCAGTATGTTTTTCTTATATTGGAACTAAACTCAGACTTTTACTGTGAAATTTAGTTGTACTCAAATAGGAATTGAATTAGGATTATTCTAATTACAATTGAATCAGAAGCAGGACTTCTACTGAGTTGGAAACCCCACTAGTTCAACTACTTTACATTTTTAGAACTGGAAAATACTGGAATTGCTGTTTTAATCAGAAAATACATAGAAAATAAATAAATGCATGGAAAACTGCCACTTTTTCACTAGCAGAAAGATCTGCAACTTGGTTACAGATAAACTGGTCGGTGTGACTTAGCAAAATTCAGCCCAGCATTTGTAGTCTCAGTTGGATGCTTCACACTTTCCATCCATTTACTTCAAAATAAATAATGCTACATAGATAGACATTTAAATCAATGACACTAGAGATGATAAAATAATATGGCTTGTGTTTCCACTGGGAATTTAAACTATTTTTGGTGATATTTTTTAATAAGTTTTTGCAAGGAAAATTTAAAATCCAACCCCTAAATACCATCCCCCCCCCCTCTTTTTTCTGTCTCTGAAACTGATTTATGTGAGAGAAAAATTTTACCTCAGCTTTGTTATTATAAAAACTGTAATTTTAAAATAACAAGTGACCCACAAAGTTAATTTTTACTGTAACTGAAGATGGTTTTCATTGATTTCAGGGAGCAGTGGGTAGGACCTTATATTTTCAAGCATTACTGAAGGCTGTGGAGATGTGACCACGGCAAAGATAAGAGGTGAAAATCTTTCTTCCCAACATAATGAATTTTCTTAACCAGCTAGTACAATATCTATCTGTCTGTCTATCTAGGTAGTACAAATATGTATGTAGGTAATTTTCTTTTCTTTGCCATAATGCAACTGGAAATACTGTTTTATCCAAATGCTGCTTGTTTTCTAGGTCCATCCCATTTTCATTGTGGGTTTGCTCAGGGGAGAGTTTCTGATGAACTGAGCTTCTCAGTTTTTCCTCCCATAATTATTTATGTGTTGTTGTTGTTTTAATTTGCTTTAGCTTTTTCCCCTAACTAAATTCCCCAGGCATCTCACTTTTCAGATAAGGTACAAATTATTACAATTAACTGCTACTAAAATCACAAGAATGAAAAATATTAAACACCAGACAGGCAATTCATCATAGGAGGTGCTCCGTAAACATGCATTAAACAGATGGTCCGTGCTCCAGCAAGTTTAACTTTTTATAAACACCTATTCCTGAATCTTGACAGTATTACTTGAAAGGATATTGTGGTCTCTCTTTTCTTCAAATCTAGATAAGAATAAAGGTGTCATATAGCACTAATGTATCCTGTTTCTCCAGACCTCCCAAATTTATGCTCTCCCATTGGATGAGATACCACCCACCAGATGATGGGAATATGAAGAGCTTTATGAAAGACAGCTTTCTAGGCAAGACTTGGAGACTGCATTTTCTAGCATGAGACTTTAAAAAAAGGACTTAAAAGTATCTGAAATTCTGTGATATAAAACCACAGCCTCTTTCTCCTACCATTGATTTACTCCTCTCAAAACCAGATGAGTCTGAACAGACACAAATCAGGCTTTGCATTAGATGGAGGAGTTCCAAAGATGAAGGTCATCTGCAAGGCACTGCTGTAAATAAATGAGATCCAGGAACATGGCGAGAGAATGAGCTGGGAGTTAACTCCAATGTGTGAGCAAGAGGCAAGTGAGAAAGGGAAGATAATTTTTCCTCCTTAATCTTAATTTTCTGAAGAGAATGCTTCATTATGTGTCAGCCTCTCCTTCTCCTCCCAGGCCACTTTTTTCTGTCTCCAAAATTTGTCCATGTTAGATGATCCCAGTGTGTTTTAATGAAAAGTTGGAATTCTTGAAGGAAATTCAGACTTCTGACCAACAAAAGCACAATTCCTAAGCCCCACAATTTTCTTGAAAAAAAGAAAAACCCCACCCAGACTCTAAGGAAGATTTCTAACTAGATATCATAGACCTGGGAAATGTGATCATATCTTTACTTCTCGAATGTCCATAGCAACTGCTGTGTCATTTCCTTAGCTGAACTGCATGAGACTTGGTTCAGTCCTCTCTGATGCCTCTAGTTTTAGCATTTATAATCTTGCATGACCTGCTGACTCCCAAGAGGGTGAAGGGGTTCTTTTTCCCAGCTACAATAATGATTATCCTACCACTTGTAGCCTTATTGAAATGTCAGACAGAAAGCAAATATGGGTGCGCAGAGAATCTACAAATAAGAAAAGCAAAGAAAATCTTTGTATAAATGCTGTGAAGGCTGAGTTTTGCACAGCTCTAATCTTTGTTTATAACACACAAGGAACTAGACTCTAATAATATCTGGGCACCAGTTCAGACTGACTAAAGCAATGAAAACCTGATTTAAGACTCCCACAGCACCATCAGCTCAACCCTGTTACACAGAACAGCTATGAAGCCACTTTGCTAGATGATTAGGTGAAATATCTAACAGCCTTCTCAAGATGAAAATACTGTAAATTAAGAACAACATTTCTTAATATTGTTTTGGTGTGTTCCTCTTATTCACAGTGAGACTCTCTTCAGTTTCTTGAAAAGAACTTGTTTTGGTAACAGCACAGGTAAAGGGAATGTTAAAGGCCATTCTAAGAGTGCCAGTATTAACATGTTCAACGAAACTTACAGAAAATCTCCCAGCCTAAATGAAACTGCCTTTTCTATTTGTTTTTTTCCTCCAGATTTAACAGTCTTTGTAGATCAGACTAATAGCTTGCTCCATTCATACACACACACCTCTTTGATGGTGTCAAGGCAAGTGATGATATTTGAAAAACAGCAGGGAAATAATGAGCGTGTTAAGAATTAAGTATAAATGTGACTTAGAAGTAAGGATCAGACTGCATTTGACTTCAAAGGTCCAGACAAAAATCTAATGTGAGAGCTTTTCTAACACTATCTTATCATAGGCACATGTTTCTGCTTCAACTTTCAAAATAATTTATAGTGTAGCTGTGCATTTTCCCATAAAGTTCATAAGTGCCATGAATTTCAAACCCACAAGTTGGCTGTTTTGAGAGTTTTAGCTTGTTCATCTCATTGTGAACAGAGCAGGTATCTGTGAAAACAATGCCCAGCTTTGCAGCAAAATTACCTGAGGTGGGGCTGATAAATCCATAAGGAGGGCAAACAGCTATGTACTTTAAGAGTTTCATTGCTTGTTGAATTAACAAGGCCATGATATCATAAATAAAGGTATGTTACTCTATGTGCTAGGTTTTGCAACATGTAGAAAAGCAATACATAACAAAATGACAAAATAAAGTTTTCCTTGTTTGGAGTGCAGAGCAGTGATTTTCATATTTTAATTTGTACAAAAAGTCTAAGAAAAAAGACCGAAACAAACTTTGAAATGTTTCAGGCATGTTCGTAGATATCAGAAAGCCAATTAAGTCTCCTGATCAATTTGCTTTGTAGAGCTCACTTGTCTATAAGTACATCATGGTAGCAGTGTGAGATGTAGAGCACTAAGTAAGCTTTCTCATGTAATGTACCATTTCCCAACTGCTGCTTAAATACAGCCATTAAAACATTCCTTAGATGTAACCACTAAACCCCCAGTAATCTCATGGTTAGAGTTACACATGTTCCATGAACCTGTTTTCATTAATGCTGCTCTTTCAGGAAAAACAACTGTCATTTTTCCTTTCAACCCTTATTACTAGAGGTTGGACAGCATTTCCCTCGAAAAATGCATTTTTCTTTGAAAAAATGTCTTTTTTCTTTGAAAACTGTGGCCGTTTGTTTTAACTTCAAAGGTGGAAGCAGCACTCATCGAGCTTTCACTTAAAATAAGGTGATTATTTGGTCTCTTAATCATTTGCTCTTTAACATCTCTGAAATGTGTTAGGTTTGAATTCCTGCTTTCCCCTATATTTTTCCCATTTCTTTAACCTACACAGTGTTTAACCTACACAGTGAAACAAAATTTAGGGACTTAATACTCTTCAGTCTTCTCAATAATAATGTTAGGAACAAACAGCAGGGCTTTCCCCTTTATTCTGTCACTCATCTGGCAGCACAGACTGCTCTGTCCATGTGTTTACTGGTGTGTGTGATAGGGAGCTGCCCCAGTGCTTAGCTACATATTACTGTAGTAATGTCGAGTACTCCTCAGAAATAAACTGCGAGCACTGAACTGAAACAAACTCACCAGGTAACCTGAAGGAAATGTGTTTTACAGATTCCCTCCAATAGCTTTTTCTACATCAGATTGTTGTCGTGTATCATTGAGAGCAATCATCAACCACTACAAATCTATGTAGCTTTTTTCTTTTGTCATTTGGCTTTCTCCAAGGCTTTGTCATTCAGTTCCATGGCTGACATGTTATAGTTTCTGACAAAGCCAGCAGTTATTTTTGGAGTCAGATAATTACTCTCCAGTTCTATGACTTTATATTAAGCTGATGGCCAGGAATATCTTCTTGAAATCATATTAATCTTTGTGCTAATGATATAATTTTATTACTACCCTTTCCCCATAGGAGAGAGCTGTTCTTTAAAGACAGCTTCAGTTTCCTGAATTAGGAAGGTCTGAATTGCTTTTTGGTTATTTAATGTAACCACCCTAAAGTTCATAATTATTCAGCAAATGGAATTTTGTTTCTGGAGCATTTAGCTGTTCTGGGAAAGGTATCAAATGGGGACACAACAGTAAATTCCCCCTTAAATGTTTTCCTGTGCATAAGTAGAAACAGGTCCATATGCATACGTAACTACTTTTAAAATTAAATACAGAATCATTTATATATTCTAGCTACTATCAGCAGTAAAACAGCTTTTTTTGGCCTCAGTATCTTTACCAGCAGTTTATGATAGGCAATGAAGATTCCCCCCCACCCCTGAAGAGATACTAGAGAAATTTAATTAAAAAAAATATTAATCTGTAAGGATTATTTTTTTATTTCTTATTTTATATTTCATATTTCCTTCTATTGTGAACTAGTGTTTTCTTAGCTGCTGGTGCTGAAATGCACTTCGTATCTGGGGGAGGGGTTAAAACCATACTGATTGACAATTATATATATAACTGGAACAAACCTTACATCATATAGACAAAAATAGGACAAACACCAAGATATTTGACAGTGATCATACACTCCCTAAAGCCTTGTTTTGTTTTTTTTATTGGCTTTATCAGTTTTATGCCCACATAAAGCCCCAAGTAAAAATTCTTACTATTAACATATTTGCTATTTCTTAAAACTCTATCCTCTCAACTTTTTTAGAAACTTCTTGATTTTACAAATGTTCTTCAGAGTTCTCCCTGAGTTATTCAAAGAGCCATCTCTAACTTACCCATTGTGGCATTTCAGCTATCACTCTTTGGATTGTGGTAGACTTGATGGCTGTATCTCACACATAAAGAACCTTATCGCTTTATGGACGTGTTTTGACCTGTGCTTCAGTGTGCTTTCTTGGTAAGCTTAGAAGTTCAGTGCTAGCTTGAACAGCAAGGTTTGTAGTTTAGGTGTTTTGCACTGACCTGTTGATGAGCAAAATCTCATGGTGGCTTCTTTATGCTCCTCAGATTCTCTTTGTTTATTTGCTTTTTCATCATAGATGTAAATAGAACACTGTGAAGTAAATTGCTTTACATTGCAGTACATAGCTGGTGAGAGGCACAGTTGGGTTCACCCCAAAAACCTTCCTGGACAGTTGCCAGGCAAGAAACTGAGGAAAAAGAAAGTTTTGTGGCAAGCAACATATTACTTGCTTTTACCAAACCATAAACTAGACTGGAACAGTTTGAAAACTGCAGCAAAGAGGAGGAAAGAGAGAGAAGAAGCCATTGTCCACAGTAAACTACACAGATCCTCTGACAAGATAGCAGAGATTGGTTATGAACAACATCCAGGAACCTATGAATTGAGGGGAAGGTCTGGTTCTAAACATGTCAACACTAGGATATCTACCCATGTACCCATTAAACAGCACCAACACCCACACTCCTTGTACTGCTGATAGTGATGTGCAACAACTGTTCAGTCTTGCTCACTGCAGCTTTACTTTTTTTTGTAGGTGGCAAGTAAATTCAATGTCCTGAAGCCGCTGGTAGTTAACTGAGGCTCTGTGTGGGAGTCAGCCAGAGTAACTATTTGCCTACACTGTGGAGAACTCCTTTCACTTTAGAACTGAACTGAGTGGGCTGGATGCACTCCCTCTGCTAACTGGCATGATGGGCATGTTCAGTTGGAACAAACACAATCCATTTAGACAGAGTTGGCAACAAGCAACACCCCCAGATCATGATATTCCATGCTGCTGGAACCCCACAGCTGACTACAGTAAATCAGTGATATCAGCCTCCTATATAAAGAAATTGATTAGAAGTCCAGTTTAGTATAATCTCAATGAGATTAATTCTCACCCTCTAATCATTTTTTTTTCTTCTTCTTTAGAGAATAAAGAACATGAATATTTTTGTCCATTCAACTTTGCATTTGATCACGAAATATTCCATGGATAAATTCTTGGCTGGTCGGAACTTCAACAAATGTGTAAGATATTCATCCAAGTTGGGTGTTTCTTCGTGTTTTTCACAGACCCAGAAAGAGAACAAAGTATTACTGGAGGTTATCAGGGGAAACTTGAACCTATTAAGTGCAAGTTAATATACATGCTAGTATAAACTGCTTGCTCCACCAGCATGCTTCTGCACAAGCATCAGTTTATACGCTGTACAGCTCTGCAGTATGACACTGTTTGAAGAAGAATGATAGCCACATGTTTTGAGCAGCTGGCACAATAAAGGGATGGTTTTCATACATTTGATGAATAGACAGTGATGTTTATGTAAATATGTTGATATCCAAAGATCTATGTAAAGGGGTCCAAACAAAAAGGAAATATTTATTCTTTCCCTTTAGTTTATTTTTAGCATCTCAAAATGAACCTCCCCACTAAGAAGGCAGCACTGTATCTTGTGCTAGGTTGAGAGATACTACCTTTTGTTAATGATCTCATACTAAATTATTACCTACTCCCCCAAGATTGTTCAACAAAACTATTCATGTAATAGTAATCAAAGTGCATATATAGACACTGGGATTGGTCTGAAAACAGTACACGAATGAGAAAATAAATGAAAAGGCTACATATCCCAGAAATTAATCACAAAGAATAACTAAGTCCATTGCTGTTAAATGAGTTTAAGCAAAAGCCAGAAGGAAAGGCTAATCAAATGCTTAAAAAAATGATCTGTCGTTTTATTTCTACCTGTGCCAAAGATGTCCTCTCTGCCTTCCTTTGACCATAGGCAATTTAATTTCTCTGTCTTTAGACTGCAAAATGGCGATGATGTTCTGTCTCTTCCGATTTTCAGTTCCTTGGTGTTATATCTTGCTTTAACCTGTTTTTGGTTGAGGCTTATAGGTGTAATTTAACCAAGAAATCCTGACAATGTGATCTACACTTGTGAGATATGTCTGCTGTGCTTGGATCATGGTTTCGTTAGGTCCTCTGCCCTGCCCATATCTGCAATGGTACTTACAGGGAAATACTGGAGACAGTGTCCAAGTTCCATAGCATTATGCAGTGAGGAGAGAAAGGATCTCATCCTGGCTCTCTTGTGCTTTTTATTCTGATCTATGACATACCCAGTTACATCTTGCTTTAAAACATATCTCGTCTTTCCATTCTATGACAGCTAAAATAAAATTGGGATAGAAGGAAGGCCAATTCTGATTGAATTTACTTTATATCTACCTTACTTTCACTCACTGTGGTGGGTTGACACTGACTGGATGCCAAGTGCCTACCAAGGCGCTGTATCACTCACCTCATCAGCAAGATGGGATGGGGGAAGAAAATAAGACGAAAAAACCTCATGGGTCATGATAAAAGCAGTTAAATAGAGCAAAAGAGAAGGCCGTGATTAAAATGAAGGAAAACAGAAGATTTATGCATCATTTCCCATCAGCAGGCAATGTCCAGGCATTTCCCAGACAGTAGGGCTTCAATACGTGTAGCGGTCGTTCCTTGAGACAAACGCTGTAATAATGAATGCCCTATGCCCCTGCTTTCTCTTAGCTTTACTGCTCAGCAGATACAATTCACAAAGCCATGCTGTTTCCTCATCAGTTCCTAACAACTTCTGATCCCCTTGTCCAGAGTTAACTGTTTAAAACAATGTCAGTCTTTCAGAACCAACCCTGCAAGAAGAAAACAGAGTGATGTATTTCAAATTGTGAATGCATCCAGAAGATACAGCATCCATTAGGGAGTAGCACAAACCATTAATAGAACCAACTGGATAATGTTTCCAAAGGGCACAGACTACTTCATATTGCACTTTTTTACCTTACCATCGCAAATAGCAAAGCTAGAAAATACTGCAGTAAATTAATCTGTTGTTTCAGTGACAAAAGCCTTTCTCACTCAGAAAGAGGTAGCTCAATCCATGAACATTTATTTCTGGGCCACCTAAGAAGTACAGAGGACAGTGAAGATCAGAGGTATTTCAGGACAGTTTTAATTATTTAGTAGACTATTAATCCTGTCATTAAACCTAAAGGAAATTTTACTCTATGTTCATCTCCTAATTTCATTTAATATTTGAACTGGAAAACTTGAAGGGAGAAACAATCACAAGAGCAATCTGTGCAAGGCGTTGTATGTGACTACTCTGATGAAGCAGATCATATTGGGCAGCATATGACCAAAGAGACTGGAGACCCTTAGAACTATTCTTTTACCTCTGCACTCACTTGCCCTGGGGAAGAACCCATTGCTTCACAGAGATGCATAAAAGACCCTCAGATCCTTACCTCCACAAATGTAGCATTGTACTGCTTGTGTATGAATGCATACAGGCTGCCAAGGCAAGACTAGTTTTTATGTCCTCCTGCTTTCCATTGTCACCTCTCCTCACAACTTCACATGGACTTGCATGGAGCTGCAGTGTGGTCCTTCCCTTTTCTCTTCAAGGGAACAAAAGGTTTGTCACAGCCTACTCCTTAGCATGGTAAGGAGGATTAAAGCTGCACAACAATGTCAAATTCGTCTGAACAAATGGATCCATCATTCCTGTGATGTGAATAGTGTTTTGAGAGAATGACCTCAAAAAGTTCAAAAGACTAATCAAATCACACTGATTTAATGCCTTTTGGAAGTTCAGCTTGCTAGCATCTGATCCCATCTTGCTGATGTAGTACAGTTCACAAGGCAAGGTTCTCTCTGGCTTTCTCACGGCTCGGTTTTGAATTTTCTTGCCTCCTTCTGTCTGTCGATCCATTTCTTTGAACCCAAAGTTTTTTATGGAATAGCTTTTAGTGTTATGATACTTTCAGATTATTTTCACATGTTTTAAGGACATAAATTTCATTTTCCACTATATAGAATTAGATTCATTCATAGTCTTTCTAATAAAATCCTTTTTTAATTCTTTTTTTTTTTTTTTTTTCAGTTTACCCAACACGAAGTATACCCCGCTGTCCTGTCCATTGAGAAATCACTTTCTCCTTGCCCTCCCCATATATCTTGAGGAGAAAAGCACGTGATAGGGTTACAACATTAGTGAATGAGGGAAGAGCAACTTATGTCATATACCTGAACTCGTGCAAAGCATTTGACACTGTCCCACACATCCTTGTCTCTAAACTGCAGACACATGGATTTGGACACAGATGGACCACTCAGTAGATGAGGCATTGGCTGGATGGTCACACTCAAAGAGTTGTGGTCAACAGCTCAATGTCCGTCTGGAGACCAGGAACAATTGTTGTCCCTCAGGGATTGGTGTTGGAATGGGCTTTGTTCAACATCTTTGTCGCTGACATGGACAGTGGGATTGAGCGCGCCCTCAGCAAGTTTGCCGATGACACCAAGCTGTGTGGTCCGGTTGATATGCTGGAGGGAAGGGATGCCATCCAGAGGGACCTTGACACGCTTGTGAGGTGGGCTGATGCCAACCTTATGAAGTTCAACCATGACAAGTGCAAGGTCCTACACCTGGGTCAGAGCAATCCCAGGCATAGCTACAGACTGGGCAAAGAGATTCCAAGCAGCCCTGTGGAGAAGGACTTGGGGTGTTGGTTGATGGAAGCTCAACATGATCCAGCAGTGCATGCTCGCAGCTCAGTAAGTCTACCATATCCTGGGCTACATAGGAAAAATAAATGTGTCCAGCAGGTCAACAAGTGTGATTCTCCCCTTCTAATCTGCTCTCATGAGACCCCACCTGGAGTATTGTGTGCAGTGCTGGGCTCCCCAACATAAGGATGTGGACCAGTTGCAGTGAGTAAAGAGAAGGGCTACAAAAATGATCAGAGGGCTGGAGCACTTCTCCTCCTTTGAATATAGGTTGAGAGAGATGGGCTTGTTCAGCCTGGAGAAGAGAAAGCTCCAGGGTGTCCTTAGGGCAACTGCCAATACCTAAAGGGACCTACAAGAAATCTGAAGAGGGACTTTTTATAAGAGCAAGAAGTGACAGGACAAGGGGTAATGTGCTTAAACAGAGAGAAGGTAGATTTAAAGTAGATATAATGAAAATATTCACTATGATGGTAGTGAGGCCCTGGCACAGGTTGCCCAGAGAATCTGTGGCTGTCCCATCCCTGGCAGTGTTCAAGGCCAGGTTGGATGGGGCTTGGAGCAATGTGGTCTAGTGGAAGGTGTCCCTGCCTATGGCAGGGGTGTCAGAACTAGCTGATCCTTAAGATCCCTTCTAACTCAAACAATTCTATTATTCTATGGTATAGATGGTCAGCACAGATCACTGCATAATGAGGTTCTGGACTGTAATAGCCATCTATTTTCCTGACAGGAAAGAGTGTCCTGTTTTCTCCCTGTAGTCTTTTGGGCCTGAGTCCAAACATAAGCACTGTCTCACAGGAAGATATATCTGTGGTCTGCCTGTTTGGAAAACTGTCTCTATGTTCTTGTCACCTGTGTGTCGTGTGATATACTGCCTTTCTTGCTTTATGAAATCTTTGTTTTGTGCTATCTCACCCATAATAATACTGTGTCTTGGCAAGATTCCCTTTTTTTCATTCTATTTCCTGGTTGTTAGCAGGTTTTGTGAGGGCATATTTTTCCCTTTAAAATGACTGATTTTTTTTATACCCTTACAGTGCTGTAGTTCTTCCCACTATTGTGTTCACAGAGTCAAGTAGTCATGACACACAAGTTGAATATGAATTATGCACACATTAGGATGCAAAGTAAAGCCATGTGGTTGTTAAAGTCATTAGATTCAAAGTGAGATGTCAACAGGGAATTCTGTAGAGACATAAATCCCTCTTGGATCCCTGGAAACTTCCAGCTTTCCTCTTCTACTTTGCTTTCAGAGGCAGCTGTTGTGCAGAAACCAAATGTTCTGAATGGAACTGGTGAAAAAGCCTTCCCATAAATAACTTTTGAGAAAAGGAGGACAAGGGAATTCTCTTAATAGCAATAAAAAAAAAAAAAAAAAACAAAAATAGCCCTGATGTGTTGGACAGGTACGATTAAAATGAACTGAAAATGTAAAGCCAGCTAAGCCCAGAGAACATGCTATTTTATAACCAAAAGTGTCAAAAGCAGCACTCAGATCAAGCAACATTAAAACATTCCAACATCCAGAGTCAAAAGTGCATTAATAAACCATTGCAGACATGTAGGCTAGAACACTTTCTGTGCTGAAAGTGAAGAAAAAGCTAAGCTAGAATTTATCAGAAATGCTCTTTTCCAGTAAGCAGTGAATGACTTCACCAGGCAGATGTCTTCTGACTTCAAGACTTGAGGTTACTTATGCCAACTCCGTTCTCCACAGTCTCTAAACCAATGAATTCTGTCAGGGGATGCTAAGTCAAAGTTCCCCACTGCCCTTGTTTGTAAGAAAGGCGAAGACTAGCTGAGAAATTCAGATTCATTGCTAAGTGAATCAAACTCCAGATGTGCTGTGATCAGTATAAACTATATTGAGATCACTGAACATTTCTCTTTGGCTTATTTCTGTTCATTACTGTAAACTGAATCTATTAAATGGCAGCAGACAATGCAGAAACACATGCAGACATACACAGACGCATACATACACATATTTTGAGAGAGACAAAAGAACACACTGAGTCTTTATCAGCTTTGAATTCTATTTTAAGATAATTATATGCCATATGAATAAAGTTAACATTTAGTAGTAAGAAAAAAAGAAATAGTGTTGCATTAATCCATTCACCAGCAGTAGCACTAAACTTGGAGAAAATGTTTTAAATATCAAAGTGGGATAAGGCCAATAGGCCAAGCTGCATATTGCAAATTTCTGACACACCTTCAGTATATTTTATTTGGTGGCCTTTGTGCAGTTTGATAAGGAATGTGCTCATTATCAGGAAGAGATAAGCAGCATTTACCTGGTGAAGATTGAAATGTTGAATTCCAGAAGCCCTCTGCTGCAAGCATTTTGTTCTCTTTTGCATTTACATACCTGGAAAGACTGCTACCACTGCCAAAGTCAAGTACTGCTTTACCCATAAGCAAATCACTCTTGAAAAATGATGCAGCTGTAGGACACTTGTACTCATTAGAGTGTGAAGAATCAACTTATACCATTGTCAAAGGATCATTTTGGCTCATCACTGGCATTGACATAGGCCAACAGGCTAATGGTATCTGTCATCTGGCTGTTGTTGAAGAGCTGACAACTCAAGCCAGAGAAATGTAGGGAAATATTTATTCACCTGGCCTCTGCAAAAGGAAAATCTGTCTGAATAAAGTGTTTCCTTGTGCCTTTGTATATACATTAATGTTCTTGTATTAAAATATTCCCAGGACCAACACAAATCCTAAGGATATTCATGTGGAATATGTATGGGTAAGGAGAGTGAAAAATCATCAATCATATTGTTTTGTTGGCCTGCAAATGCCTGATCACTGACAGTGTTTTGAATTCAAAGGGAGATGGATAAATTGCAACTTCTTCTCATGCACCTGAGAGACACCATTTCTGCCTGCAGAACCACTGGGGGCAACAACCCTTTTTTCATTTTCTGATCTATGTCCACATACACTAACTCTTCTGCTATGACTACTCTACATGGGCTTGCCCCACAGAATACCCTAGAGTTTAAAATTCCACTTATACTCAAATCTTATAGCCAAATCTTTTCACATTTTAAAGCAAAATCTGACAAGGATTTTTATTTCACCAGGCTATAGTCATGTTAACATTGGGTCAAAGCATTTTTGCACTGTGCTTGCAGTCATTACAGAAATTGTGTGGCATTTGTTATATGTTCCTTTAAACGTATCTGTAAATTATTAGGCTTGACGTAGGCAAGCCAGAGTGAAATATGTACTTTCCTTTGGTACTCAGGAGAGCTGATAATTCCCTGCAATAGGTTTACTTTTCTATCTTGCAGCAAAGCCCAGTTCTCAAAGAACTCAAAGATGAGCATCATCAAAATTGCTCACCATAGTCCTGTTTTCTCTCACTAATGCTAGCAGGGCTACACCAGCTTCAGTATGAAAAATCATCTCAGTTTCTACACAACTGTGGGCAAACGTGCTGAAATTTAAGCATGCTTAAGAACATGATTAAATTCATACTTAAATTTATAATTATTCCAGAAAAGATTGAGTTCTAGCAGATGTTTTCATTACACTTCCATGCTTTTTTGGATTATCTTCTAGGGACCCATTTACATGATACGCTAGCTGAAGAGTCATTTCTGGTAACTACTGATAGTAGGATGTCTCCTCTTGATAGTAGGAGATATTCAGTACCTTTCTAGGCCTGGGATTTTCAACATCTTTAGAAGCATTTTTAGAATTAATAGTAATGGTGATGGCTATTTTAACCTTACATTGGCATTTTAATGCATGATGTTTACTACAAGTTACAGTGACATTAAAAGGGAAGCACTCTTAATTCAGATAGCAGATAATGTCACATTGTACCAGACATGTTGACTTCTACCACATTTATTAAATCCACTGCTAATTCTGTGAGATTGCATAAATTAGACTTTCCTTAATTGGCAGTTGCAAAACAGACTCCTTAGCACATTTCATCTAACAGAAGATTTAAAATTCCATTAATAGCAATGGCAGCACTGTAGCTAAAAGAAGGTAGGCTTGTCTGATATTTTGTCTAAAATAGTCAGAGTAATTGATGATGAGAGAAGGAGGGGGCAGGGGGGGAGAACACCCATTATCTCAGTGATTGATATAGGCCTTTTTCTAATTACATCAGCCCTTTCCAGTGGAGATGGGTCATGGTACTTATAGATCTGCAGCTACGGGCTTAAGAGTATTTGACAAATAACCATAATTTGAAATACGATTATTAAAAAGAGAAGATGGATGCCGTACAACTTTTTCTGCACATGTAGGGCAGCAAAGGAAGAATGGAAACTTTTCCACAGTTGAGAACATGGCAAGATTATGTATCTGGAGCTGTTTCACCAAAATTACAAAGGGGGAGCTAGTATTTTAAAATTGAAATTATTTTCCCATATTATCTGATCCAAGTAATAAGAACATGAAGATAAAATGTGCATAAATCCTTCATCCTTATTAAAGGTTATTGCAGGGCAAGGCAAGTTTCCTAGGCATACAGGTTTATAGCTATACCTCCACAAAGTGAATGCAAAACTACAGCAAACTGATCATTTCATCAAGGTCATCATGACTGATGTAATGAATGAAAACATTTAATCTTGCAAAGGGTGGAGACTGATATCCAGAAATGTTACGATCTCTTGTATTTCAGAACTCTGTATTCAAAATCTCTGAAATAAAGGATTTCTCAAAAACTTGGATATTGATGAAGTTAAGTCACAAAACTCTCTTTGGTTCCAACAAAACCTGTTTGTGGGAATCGCCAGGAGACGAGCTCATCAGATGATGACCGACTAGTCTCATTTATTGCTAAGCAGATAGATACTTATATACCTTGCTTGCATGTTTATAGTTTGGTTACAGAGAGATCATTGGCTTACAGCTTTTACATGTTACAAGATCATTGGTTTGTAGCTTCTACATTTTTGCAGCTACACCATGCACCCCCCCCCACCATCCTCCTTCTCATGCACTTATCACTTAGTGGCCTTGGCTGTGATTGGTCATAGTTTGTTGCTGTTTGCCGGTGTCCTTCATTTCCTCATTATCTGGCGTGAGAGGTTTGCATCATGTTCTACACAGATGTCTTGTTTCAGCTCGTTGATGGGAACGTGACCTTTGACCTTTTTCGACAAGCTAATCCTCCACACCTGTTCTCTTTCCTTGAAGTCCTCATAATTATTATTTAAATAAAAAAGAAAACACAGTTGAATGATTTTTAAAGCTAATAAAACACCCATAACTGATTATAACCTATGAACTATCCGTGCAGCGAATACTAGATAACACAAATAAGAACATAGCTATCATGAGAGTAACATGAGAATTTCCCTTCATGAGAGTAACAACTGCTGTCCTGTTCTTAATTCTCACTGAAGCAGATTTTCTAGACTGGGCCTAACTCTTTAAGAATAGGTGTGAATCACTTGAGAAGACAGTAGTTCCCAGAGAACTGTTCATCATTCCCAGCCAGAAAAGACCGAAATGGCTCATCTTAAGGGAGAGGAGACTCGATGGAGACAATGTAAATGGACCTGAAATATCTGTTGCTACAAAAGAAAGAAAAATCCCCATTCCTGTGCTTTCAGTGAATAAAAATGGAAGCAGTGAGGTTAAAATGAAGAAGGAATAATTCAGGAAAAGGGATAGGGAAAGCTTTAAAAGAAAGTGTAAAATGCTGAAACAAATTCCCTGGGGATGTTGTAGAGTTCTGCTTGGAGATCTTAAAGAACAAGTTAGACAACATCTGCCAGGAATAACACTTGTAGAGTTCATCCTGCCTTAGGGAACAAAGGAAAACTTGGCAAACAATTGAGTTCCCTTCCTAGACATGTTTTTATGACTAAAATAGGCAAAATACTTCCCAGAATAAGTTCAAGTTTAAGCATCATAAGCTAAAATTCAAATTATCAGGGTTATTACTTAAATTCATTGAAAAAAACCTCTCAGAGATTTCATAGAAATTTCCAGTTATGTTGTTTTAACAGACTGTAGTAAAAAATGATAAAATCATCAAACACAGTAGACAAGAAAAGGTCATTTGCTTGCTGTGAATTTCCTGTTACAAATCATTACAGTATCCTTAAGTCTGAACATTCTGGTTTTCAAGAACGAAGACCAATAAAAATGTTATTTAAAGCATATTATTTATTTTTCATTTGTTTGGTGGATAAATTACAATGATTTTCTTTTCCTTTTAATCTGTTTTCTCATATTCTTTTGTCCTTAAGCAACACATGGATATTTATTATAGCTTGGCTAATTTTTTTCTACTCTGTGAATTTTTGTTGAGAAATTGAAAAATATAAATGAAGATCCTGAAAAATTTGTATCTGAAAATTTTTTATCTAAGAAATATTTTCTAATGCAAGTATTGCCTGGCTCTGAGAGTTATTATTCCCTTATAAAGAGCATTCAAATATTCTGGTCTGCTGTGCACATTGTAAAACCTCTTATAAAAATACACAGTTCACAGCGACCTTCTAAAGAAAAAGGAATAAAGATGTTTTGTTATGATTTTAGTTCCTCAATATATCTAAATGTGGATATGGTATAGAAGTCAGGATGAAATTTCTTGATTTGGCTTCCATCTTGAGCTGCAATTTGAAAGTGGACTGTGCCCACTCTTAAGATCAATCCACTAGGCTAAACCTAGTGCCTCTTTAAGACAGCTGGACTATCTTATCTGTAGGATGCTGGGAAAGGCTCATGGAAGACCATATACCCTTCTGGTGCCACAGATGAAGGCCAAAGAGGTACTCTATGGATCTTAAAAACTGAATTGCACCTGAATTTCTTACTCCTCCTTTAGATAGCTATTTCTTTGCAATTCTCTCTGTGCTGCATACATCCGTAACACAAAGCAGTCATAGAATTTGCATCAGCTTGGTCTTTTTCTTGCATCATTGAGCTCACAGTGGAATTAATAATGCAAACTTACCACAGGTCACAGACTGACGTACCGCTACTTTTTAAGTCACAGCTTGAAAGTGTCCTAATTCAAAGATATGGACAGACCCTTAAATCTCAAGGATGAAACTGTTTCTTTTAGCATGAACAGGATAGACATCAAATTTCACCACTGAGATTAAATGAGCACAGACCAGAAAGAATACAAGTTATTCCTCCTTGGTGAAAAAGGCAGGCAACAAAAGATACAGACATACTATAGAGAAATTGCCCACGAAACAACTATCCTAACTGTGCTGTTAACATACATGATAATGAACTCTTCCCACCCACTGCAATGAAACAAATCCAACCTTTTACTTCTAGGCTCTATTACGTTGGGTTTTTTTTACCTGTTTAAGCTTCTCAGTTTACACACAGAATGGTGGCTGGCATAGAATCATAGAACAGTTAGGGTTGGAAAGGACCTTAACATCATCCAGTTCCAACCCCCCTGCCATGGTTTAGTGTGAGGTGTCCCTGCCCATGGCAGGGGGGTTGGAACTAGATGATCTTGAGGTCCTTTCCAACCCTAACTATTCTATGGTTCTATGAATAAGAAAAATAGGTGTTTATTTTTTCAGCTTCCTACATTTAAACCACATTGATTTTTCAGCACAGAATTTACTGTTTACAAAATATAATTTTAATTTGACATTGTACTGGCTAAAAACCCACTAGTTGATTATTCCCAGCAAGGCTTTCACATGTAGTTCTCATCTGGACTGTACTGTAGCTTGTTGCAGGCAACTATAAGCTATTTAAAGATTTACATCATAGGGAAGGGGAACCTTAACAGTGGTTCATTCACTCTTTTATGTCTATATTTGGACTTTATCCTTCTAAGAGAAAAAAATAACAAAATGAACAAACTGCAAGAAACTTAAAAAGAAAACAAGATAATAAATCAGTACCATATTTGGAGATTATTTTTTTTGCATTATGGAATGGAAGCAAAAAATAAAGAAATTGAAGCCAGGGCCATAATCTGCCTGATTAAAACTAGAGGATCTACGGCACACTCTGTCATGCAAAAGAAATGGATTTTTAAAAAACACAGGTTTCCCACTATTAATGTTGTCCATTTTATATATATATATTTTTTTTTAATGTGGGATTTAATGTTCAGAAAGAGGAGAAATGAAGACTAAGAAGCACTGGTAAAAGGATAGCCTAATGAGAAAGCGGAATTATTTAATTCAGGATCAAGAGCAGGGGGAAAAGTCTGTGGTGTTCATCCATTTGTTTTCCAAAGAAAATTATGTAAACATCATTAATGAAGCATTTAAAGCTGCTCAGGAATAAAGATTGAAGCAATGTATTTTCAAAAGAGAATGAAGTATCCTTCCAATATTTAACTCTCATCTTGATGTACATCTTGCCAGGGTCAAATGATTACAAATATTGATACAACTTGGAGAGAACACATGTTAAAAGTTTGTTAAAAAGCAGAAATAACCAAAGGATCTTGTCTTTTTTATTGGCCAAGAATATTCATGCAGTGCTTTTGAAAATCTGGACTTTACAATTGGTTCAGTCATTTCTAGTCTGGCATGACTCAGAAAGATGATGTCCTAAATATGTATCAGAGCTTCCTAAGCAGGATCAGGGCTGACTCCCTTCACTCACATGCAAGTATGGACTAGTGTGTGAAATTATGCTTGCAAATATGAGTTATGGTTTTGGCAATTCCTAGTCTTTTAGGATATAATTTTAAACCCTTTAAAAATCTCTCACATTCTATATTTCTCTATTAGACATATGCCACACTTCATCCAGCTCCAAAGAGGATGATTAATATATAAATAAATCCAATGAATGCTCTCCCAAACAGGGAGTTCTGATTTTTTTATCTCTGTGCACTTTGTCATACTGAGATTTCAGGGCTGCAGTTTTCTATGAGGAAATAATACATTTTCTCACAGTTGCGCTTATTTCCAACTCATCCTTGGAAAAATAACCAATCTTGACCCAAGAGTGACCCTAAAACAACCCAGGAAAAAAAAAAAAAAGTAGTGAAGTTAAGACTAAGCTATTACTGTCCAACTGACACAATGCAGCACACACATGATAAGAATTCAGGTCAAGCCTTTGCGACACATCTATACTGTACGTTAAGACATTCAAAGGATCTGAACAAAATCATAGAATCATAGAATCATAGAATAGTTAGGGTTGGAAAGGACCTCAAGATCATCTAGCTCCAACCACCCTGCCATGGGCAGGGACACCTCACACTAAACCATCCCACACAAGGCTTCGTCCAACCTGGCCTTGAACACTGCCAGGGATGGAGCACTCACAACCCCCCTGGGCAACCCATTCCAGTGCCTCACCACCCTAACAGGAAAGAATTTCCTCCTTAGATCCAATCTAAACTTCCCCTGTTTAAGTTTTAACCCGTTACCCCTTGTCCTGTCACTACAGTCCCTGACGAAGAGTCCCTCCCCAGCATCCCTATAGGCCCCCTTCAGATACTGGAAGGCTGCTCTGAGGTCTCCACGCAGCCTTCTCTTCTTCAGGCTGAACAGCCCCAACTTCCTCAGCCTGTCTTCATATGGGAGGTGCTCCGGTCCCCTGATCATCCTCATGGCCCTCCTCTGGACTTGTTCCAGCAGTTCCATGTCCTTTTTATGTTGAGGACACCAGAACTGCACACAATACTCCAGGTGAGGTCTCACAAGAGCAAAGTAGAGGGGCAGGATCACCTCCTTTGACCTGCTGGTCACGCTCTTTTTCATGAAGCCCAGGATACGGTTGGATCTCTGGGCTGCAAGTGCACACTGTTCATTTTCTCATTGACCAGCACCCCCAAGTCCTTCTCTGCAGGGCCGCTCTGAATCTCTTCTTTGCCCAATCTGTAGCTGTGCCTGGGATTGCTCCGACCCAGGTGTAGGAGAGAGATTTTGGTGTTAACTTTATCTCTGAAAGGTGCAAATTTTACTCTCTCCACTTGAAATAGACTACCTCAAAGATTATATATTTGAACAAGGAAATCATTGGCAGAACCAAAAAGAAAACTGGCTATCACATGAGTATGGAATATCAGCATTTAATTAAACAGTATCATGTTGGGGTTCCAATGCTTTCATTCACACTTATCCATCTATAAGTAGAAAAACATTTAAATACATCAAAATGATTTAAAAATGAGGGATCTATTAAGTTAGGATCAGTTAAATTATCTTAATTGGCAAAAAATTATCTGAAAATGTATCGTTAGAGCTATTTTGTATTAAACTTTATTCCTTTCTCACGTTAACCCTTTAAACAAAACTAAAAACCAGAACCTTACTGGATTGCATCAATTTTCTTTTTAAATACATAACTTCTGTAGAAATCACTCTCTGATTTTTATGTATATTTTCAATGTTCCAAAATTCAGAAGTCTGAATGCCTAGAAAGATCACTCTGTTTTGTAACAGAAAAAATAATGTTGCTCATTGTATAACCAAAAAAAGAGACTATCTGGAATGCAGCCTGGCAAGATGGTGCTACTTGTCCTCATTCATCTTTTTTAAATTACTATTATGTGAAAGACAGGAATGACAATGCAGAATAAAGAACTTCTATTTACAGAATAGTCACAAAAATGTAACTTCAAAAACACCTTTGAAAAGGCTAAAATATTCATTGCTAGGAGGATTTGTATATTTGTACATATTCTGATCTTATTTTTGCCAGATTAACTAGGTGTAAATGCAACAGCCTCAGTGGAGAGTAAATTATACCCAAATGTGGCCCCCAGTTCTGCATCAGTCATCTATCATTGACAGACAAACCATAGGGATTTCTTGGTAGCCTCTCGATTTAATTTTCAAGAAAAAACTATTCCTGTAGAAGTTGTTTTTCAACACTTGAAACAAATCTTCATTCTGACGTGAAAAGTATATAATAAAATATTCACAACCAAAAGTGTTTGTTTGTGTATGGTTGTGTAAGACTAGTTTGATATGAATAAATAAATGTATACGCATCTATATATATGTCCTCTAATCATTGTAATTGCTCAGACTTTCTCAGGAAAGGACTGAAACAGAAATAGACATTGAGATTCATAATATCATGTCAAATCTGGCTTCTGTCTAGAAAAGTCCATGGAACTTCAAAGAAGTGGAATTGAACAAGATCCAGAAATATAAACTGTTGAATGCATTGATCCAATCCCCTCTGAAGAAGCCAATAGCGTTTTCAGTACCTCTATGACTAGTTTAACACTGTTTACCTATCCGGTACTTCCTTTCAGATCCGTAGTTCTGGTGATACAGATGGTGGGAACACTTTCAGGAGCTTCCTATGCTCGATTTTCCTACTCCTCCGTCATCTTTTTAATTTAAAAAAAACCTCCAGGAAGTTTAGAGGAACCTTTAGTCCAGTTGTAAAAGTTTAGAACAGAAAAAACAATACCTGTTCAAAACGCTAACTGCTGGATCTGCAGCTGTGCAGAGCCCTGGTGAGAGCAGGGCCCACACTGGAGCAGAGGGATGGGTGAAGAGGGAGCAGCGGCTGAGAGGGACTGTCATGGAATGACCACAATACCCACCCTAACACTTCCAGTTTTTCACGAGTTTTTTTTAATACATACATAAATGAAAAGAGAATCATTTATGCAGTAATATAGAGGTGCTTATTCACAGATGTTCTCCAGTGCTGCTGCTCAGCAGCTGACACAGGCGCATGCCTTGCTAAAGGGCACAGTTCACTTTCATGGAAGCAATTAGTCATATTCCATGACCCTAATTATACCCAGAATCATGATCCCATTCATGCAGTATTCAGACTAGACAAAAGATTTGATACTGATTCTCTGCTAAGTTACTCTGTTTTAGGTTCAGTTAAGTGCCTTCTAATTAACACTTGTCTCAGTGAAAGGAAAATGAAAGCCATGCTTGATGCATCTACCTAGATTAGTTTGGATTTGCTTAGATTAGGTGAAATTGGCTAATGCATATGTAAGAGCTATGACTAGAGTGCCATATTAATACTAGAATATTATTGCTAATAAATCCTCTTCTATACTTAAACAAATTAAACTCTCATCAGCTGCTACATAATAGTTCCATTGTCATTGACTTAAAAATAAAATGACCTGATAGCAAGGAGACATTTTCACTATTTCCATTACATGCTACTAAAAAATGTGAATTACTTGCAGGCAGTAGAGGGTTCCACTTGGAATTAAATTAGCACTAGTGGACATTTCACCCAGATCCAGGGAGATCACTGGAGAGGGAAAAAAGACAGATTCTAATTTATCACAAGCTACTGGTTCTTTGTGAAAGAGACAGGTTTAAGATATTCTTGTCCATTTTCTGAAACCCACAGGAGCTTGAAAATTATCTGATCATCTAACTGAATGATTTATAACTCCCTTTCGGCCCCACACAAGGATTTGCCCCCAACAATTAATCTTCCTGGATATAATTGGAGTTAAAACTACATTACTCCTCAATTCATTGGGATGAACTTGGCATGTAACAGCTTCAGGTAACATACCCATTAACAGTGGCACATGACACCATGTTTGGCTGGCCAAAAATGAAAACAAGGGAGAGAAAATTAACACAAATAACAACCTTTTATCAAGACTTCAGTACTTTCCAGCTGCTCAGTTCTGTGACAGCAAATTGCTACATTCGCAGTTGCCTGATATTGATAAATGAAGCTATTCTTAAACCCCAGCGGTAGAAAACACAGTGTAATTAAAAAGAAGTCACTAGCAAAAGTAAATTTCTGCTCCCCATTAAACCTATGAAAGAAAATATGTCCATAGTAAGGCTTAGAATAGATTAGCAGTGAGATCCAGACCTATTCACAAGCTACAGGAGACCCTTTCAGGTGAAGAAGAAGAAAGCTTTCTTTGGCCAATGGCCTGACGGTGCATTTGCAGAGAATAAGCACAAAGTGTAAGTCTTTTCATGAAAACCATTAGACCCCTCAGGTACTTTGCAAACAAGATTTTACAGCAAAAAAGCACAAACCAGCATGGCAGGGTTAACACTTAAAACAGCCTCTTCAAAAGGGGCACTGCTTGATGTCTTATGAGGAAATCCACCCCAAAGTGTCATTGATAAATTGTACTGCTAGCTTGCTGCATTTCATTTGACTCTTTTTCTTCCTCCGTGTGGTTTCTCAGTCAAGACACCATAGACAGAATCTTGTTTGAAAAAATACGGGCTTTCAGTGCCATTTCAGATGCCATGAAACAGCCTTCCTGACCCCTGGATGCAGCTCCAGGAGGACACAGGTATCCTAGAGAGCTGCTATCACAGCTGGTGTTCTCAGGCAGATGTTTTGAATACTCTGGCATAAATCTGTCTACACACTAGGATTAAAGTCACTAATGCTCACATTTCAGCTATGTTACTCAAAATATTTATGACCAAATATTATCCAGCATAGGAAAACATCAACTTTGATTTCCAGAGGAATGTTACTTCCTCTGGAAGACATACATGTTAGCATTTACTCCGAAGCCTTACGTGCCTCATTTTATCTACTAGTGAAACAGTGTTAAACTTCATTCTGCAGGATAAATTCCTTAATGTCAGCAAGCTCCTAGGATATATGACAACCAGAAGTGTATTGGTATAGATTTGGCTTTGTCTATTCAGACTGGTTCATTACTGGTCCGTAATGGTTTGTTATGGGAAGGCTGCACTACACCATTCAGTGCCAGGCGGGATAACTCTGAATAAGCTGTTACATGTGTGTGAGCACGATGCAACATGGGGCAGAAATACTAGCTTCAATTCTCGGAGCTGCAGAGCTATTCCTTCTGTGCAGCATCCAACATTATCAGAATGGATTTTTGTAGAAAACATAAGGGTGTCTGCCCAGTGCTGCATTTTTTATTGCAAACTTATACTGAAAAACTCATATGCATCACTTGAAAGTAGAGCACAGCATTCCTTGCACTAGAATCATTACTATGTGGTAGACAATACACTACTTTTTCATTATTATTCCATTTCTGCTGTCTCCATTGTTTGGATTTGTAGTTTTGTTGATCTTCCCTCCCTCCCCAACCTTACCCTGCATATTCAGACCCCCCCCTGGGTTTCAGATGTGCCATAATCTCTATTTCGGTCGTGTGCTTTTGATACTGAATGACATCCAGGAGGTGTAGACTGCTAAATGAACCTGCTGTTGACATTACATCTTCTGCTTCATGTCAAGACAACACAGACTCCTGCTGTGTAACTTTGAGCTACATCGCAGTCCTGAAGAACAGATGTAAGAGTACCATGGATGAAGGACTTCAGCTTCACAATAAAATGTCACATCAGCTTTGGTCAATTATCATCAGCAAGCATTGTGTTTTTCAGGAGCATGTGAGGATTATAGGCCTATAACAATGGGAGCAGGACCCAACTTGGAAAATAAATAAGGACAATATCAACCAAAAACCTCTTGGAATTGGGACTCACAGCTCTGCTTTATGAACACAAAGGGTTAATGCTTAAAATACAGAGGGATCCTTATTAATGTTTTCTTACTTATAATCTCTCTGTGGACAACAGTTGTGTCTCACAGAACCTATCGCCACTAAGAACAGCTCTCCTTCTATGCTCTCCATCATAAAAGACATTGAAAACTAAATGTGAGTGTGATTGTTGAATAGTCAGTAAGACATTCATAAAACAGTCATAAACATGAAATAATTAGTCCCGCATCACAGGGCTCAGACACCCAGCCCAAGCTCCCTCTCTGTTTATTCAAGTGAGAGCTGTATACGTCTGCAGTAAGAAGGAGCCACATAAAGGTAACAGCGATACAAGCCAAGGAAGTAAAATAACTATTACTCCTAACGTTCTTTAAAGAGTGGAGAAAAATATGAAGGAAAGTTTTAAGAGTCAGCTGTGCAAAACAGATTTGTGCAAACCGTGTCCTGATCGTTATATATGTTTTTTGCTAATGGTCACAAATGAAGCTTCAGGCAGACTTAGGAAGGAAGGTCAGCTCTGTCGAAGGTGGTATTTGGTCCCCCAGAAGAACATTAGGGCATTCTGGTTCCTTTTGTCATACTTTCTGCCTGTTGTCATCTAGGAAGATAAATGGAGCAGATTGGTCTTACTGAAATGTTTTTTGGAGAGGGCAGTACTGGAAATGTCCATCAGAGGTCAGAAGATAATCCTTGATCCTCCAACATGCCTGAAGAAAGGTGATCCTTGTCAAATCCTGAATAGATTTCAAATTGGAAAAGCTTATGAGGTAAATAAGATGCACCTTTGCTGAGAAAAGGAAATGAACTCAGGAAGAATCTACCTAAATGTGTTGCAATTTGGGTGTTTTTCCCCTTTTACTGCTCTAACAATGAAGGATTGTAGTGAAGCTTTACCAAATAATGAAGACATATGACATAAGGGAATGAAAACTGCTCAAATTGTCAACATATTTTGTTTTTCTGCTAAGTATAAATCTTTTCTTTGCAGATGCAGATGTTATTCATTATGCTGTAGATAAATTCAGAAATGTGGTTTACACTGATTTAGCATTGTACTTAATTGGTTTTAAATCTAATGCACTGCAATAAGCCTTAAGTGCTACTTTGCTGTGAAATTTAAAAGTGAGCAGTACTGTAATTTTTCTTTGGTAGGATTTCTCTGAAAGCAAATATGCTTCATTTCAACAGCCTCTCACTGGGAATAAAACAACAAAAAATCCCCTTAAAAGGCAGCTTTCTTAAATGACTTTGGTTTCTAAAAGCTCACATTTGAGGACTACATTATTTGTGAGGTTTAGGTCTATGAGACAAATACAATAGCAAATCTGGAATCACGATATTTAGCTCCTAAAAATGGAAAAAGGCATCAGACTGTCAGCACGTGACAGCTGGTGCACCAGAACGGTGGCTGTCCTAGAAACACAAAGGAAAGCAGCACAACATCCTGCTGATATTATGCAGACCTGAACACCATACCCATATCTTCTGCTGCCTAGAACTGGACTTAAGCACAAGACTGCTTTTTGCCCTAAGTGGTACATAGTTTCTAATTGAGTGCCGAGGTATCTTTTCCAGTTGGATTTTTGTGCTATCACACTGACTCCTACCCACAGAACACCCTTTCCATATCCTTGAATTCTCAAGGGTATTTATTTTAACTACTGTTTTTTGAGAATAACTACCCTGAAGTTGCCATGCTAATATGGCAATCCAACTACTACTCTGCATCTATCTCTCTGAAATTCTTTTCCTTTCCTCCTTTCATTTCATTTCTACATGAATCACAGCCCAGTTGTTGTGGAGTTGACATGACGGTTTCCCAAATGAACTTCTCCGAATAATCTACCCCCTAAACAGAATTTTTTTTTTCTTTTTTAAAAAAATATATTGGCTCTACAATTTTCAAATTATTTTTAATTAACTCACACTTTTCAAAAATGTTTAGCTTAATTTAGATAAAACCCGTATTTAAACAAACATGTATACTGTTTATTTGTAAATTTTGATGTATTTAATGTATATTTTTAAAATATATATATTTGATCATAATGTCCTAAACACCTTTTGACTGGTAACCATAAAGTGTTTTATTTTTCTTCTTCTAATAATGAAGTAACTGACCTTTACAATCTTTATGTATGCCTTTCTAGTCCTTTACTCTATATTTCCTTGTAAGTTATAAAACATTCCAATATAAGACTGGGAGGTGTAGGGGTAAATAAAACTTAATTTATTCGTAACATTAAAGAAAAAAACAAGGCAAGTGACATCTTTTTACTTTTTACTCAGGATTTAAGGTAAGATTAGAGTAGTAATTGGCCGCAATTCACAGGACGAGAGATTTGGCCCATCATATGAATATGAGTCCCATATAGAGACTAAAGGTGACTGTTCACATAAGTACCTACACCAGAAAGATTGAAATTTCCATTGAAAACAGACTGGGTGTGATACACTCAAGCTGAGGATGGTTTTATCATCTCATGTACCTATTTAGATGTCTACCAGATGTGCACTAACACTTTGGAGCATGTTGCCCAACCTCAAGATTTTTGCGTCAGTTTTGAGTAGAAGCTGTTTTGTAAATCAAGGTGAATCAGGGCACCCCAGAGTGAGCTGGTTTCTCAAGACAAAGGATATTTTTCTTTCCTTTTCTCTCTTTCCTGAGATTACAGGTAACAATGTAGCCTGTTACATTTAACTTCTAATTTAAATTTTCACATTTCATTGTTTCTTTGGTTAGGTGTTGGGGTTTCTTTTTTAGGGAAATGTCATGATGCAGCTCAGGAGACAGACAACAACTTGAAAATGGGTTTTTGTTATAGTAAGAAGGTGAAAGAATGGAACAATTACCAATTTTTAAAGTGCCTTGAACATCTTAGTATCCCTATTCGCATGCTGTCTTTGCAGTGAGGGCAGGATATCCTGTGACTTACAAGAGAAACTTGTTTGTTAGTTTTCAGTCAGTTTCCTGGCATCTTACAAAGCTTCAGTGGGAAGGAGAGGGGAAAGTCGGGTAAAGCCTCCAAGCAGCACACTATTTAAATCATGCCAGCTCTGCAATATGAACCAGGTTTTCTCAGCTTAATTTTTCTCAGTAGCAAATAAAAATACCTGGATAGTCCCAGAAACAAGGTGTACAGCTTGTCCATTTTCTCCAATCTGCATTACTGCATTATACGTCTTGTGTCTGCCTCCATCACTTCCCTACATCAGTCCTAGCTGCAGCTGTTGAAATATAAAGTTTTGTTCAGCAGCAGCACAGTTCATTACAGCCACCCATTAGAAGCAGTGATTATTGAAGAACAGGGAAAACACACAGTTTAAACAATTCAGTTCATGACTGTGAGCTAATAAGCAACCTAATTAAAGAGGGATCTGTTATTGACCTCTGTTGGCATGTGTTTTGAACATAGATTATTGATAATTCTTTGTTACATAAAGATATATGCTGATTAATGGAAATATTAATAATGAGCACAAAGATTACTAAAGAATATTTTCTTGGGAGCATTATAGGCCTTTTGTAAGTCTGATCTTTTACATGATATTCCACAAAGCAAGTATAAGAATTTTGAACTGTTCTGCAAGAGTCACTTTTTCCTTCAGTGAAAATATATAGTGTCCTTGGATATGACAAAGAATTTCTAATGTTACTTGTAAAATAATCCTAAGCGAATATTGACAGTAGCAGTCCATTGATACAAGATTAAGTAATTTAAGTAAAGGCACAAACCAGGGTGTGTAACAATTGCAGCCGTGGGCTTTTTCCATGACAGCATCCTTGTCTATGCAATGCATTTCTATGCCTTTCCTCTCTGCAAATTTTTATGTGCCACCTCTAAATCAGATGGGAAATGTCTGAGAAAAGAGACAATTTACCCATGATCTACCCTCAGGACAATCTCAGGAAAAAAATCATGCCTCATTACAAGTAGCAGTCTGGTGTTCTTAATCGCCAGAGAAAATACTGTGTGTAGTACCTTTTGGGCAGCATATATTAGAGATATTGACTAAGAGTAACTAGGTTACGAAACATCTCTAAGCTACAGGTCTTGTTTGTCACATCTTCAGCAGATGTTACTACATTGATTATATTCAGCACAACGGCAGGAACACCATTTTTTTACTTTTAATAAATGCTGATATTTAAGACATTATTAAATTGTGTTAGGAGCATTTTCCATATTATACGGTAAACTGTTTTATCATAACATGAAGGTAGATGTGATTTCCTGGCTTACATTAAACCACTATTCTCCAGTGCTTGCTTGATATCATGGAAGTGATTTACATGATGCGTTTGATTATTTACCCTCTTTTCTTTTTTTCCCCTGTAGTACCTGTGCAACAGCAAAAAGGGCATATAAAAGTCAGCCACAGTACAATAGGGCCTACTTGAGGAAATATATGCTTGAGTATACTCTGACTTTTAGGGTATATGTGAGATTCCGCTCTCCCTCAACACAACTGGTTAGGTCTAAAATTAGTCTAAAATGCACTCCTGTGGACAGCCAGCGTGTGTGTGTGTGTGTCCAGAGAATATAACCTCAGCCCATCAAAATTTCTCATAACATATCTTGAACAAAAACCATATTTTGGAGACCCATTACTGCAAACAAGGAACAAATAGTCAAAGCAAATCATCCAGAAGTCTGAATGTCTGTACCTCAAATATATACAAGTCTAAGAAACAGGTATCAAAATGTCATTTTGTTCCAGGGAGAACGCACACTAAGTCTGAAATTCTAGCTTTCCTAATGCCAATAGAAATTTTGCCATTAGCTTCAGTGGGATCAGAATTTAAAGACTGGACTTTAAGTTAAAGTTCCCCTCAGCTATTAGCAGTTCTGAAACGTTGCAGTCTGCATTTTCTTTTCTTCACATCCGTTAGGACCATCTGTGACATGCTGACTTCTCAATAAAGTGATATTGTTGAAGTGATCATTTACGGTGATCAAAGGTTTTGGGAACAGGTCACTTTGTAAGCAACCTTTACAGCTTTGTGAGTTACGCTCATTTCACGGAGGTAACCTATTCCTATTCAGCTTTTTAGAAGATCTTGCAATGATTTGAAGTGCATGTATATGCATTCAGTGGAATATGTTGTATCTATTGTTAGTTCTTGTTATGGCATGGAAATAGCTTACTAGCATTTCCTTACAAAATCATTAAAATGTGCTATGTTGGTTGATCACATTGGCACCTTGATACGTTCCTTTTACTTGTTTTTACAGTGTAACATTTAGCACCTCCACAAAGACATCTACACATTTCTGCTGACAGGCACTTAAAGATGGCACAGGTACAGGCTGATAGACATAAGAAAGATTTTTGCAGAAGAAAATGTGAATTTTTTAAACTCCAAAAAATGCAATTGTTAAAGACTTTGGTAAAAACAGAGAAAATGTGTGTGACTAAAAATGTATGGTTATTTCTTTCTAAAAGAAAATACCATAGGGAAAATACTCATCATTTCAGATTTGAGTGGAGAACGGTGAAAGGAAGACAGATTTTAAAGAAAGACAGGGTTTAGTATGTAAAAAGAGCAAAAACACTTGGAGAATCTGCCTGAATTTCAGACTTTAATGAAGCTGGGGCAGTCAGGCAACAGAAACTTGGTGAAAAAACATTAATTTCTATCAATCTGAAGGTGCTGCTGGGGCTAAGCCAAACACCTAACTGTTAGTAGAATGACAGCTTCACTCTGAATTTCCAGAACTGGTTATGGCCTCAAAGTTTCTTCTGCTGCAGACAGTGAGGAAAAAAAAAAACCATGATGACACCCAAAGTATAATTCGTTGTCTGGTTATTCTTGCCGAAAAATACAGAGAGAAATTTTGAACTTTCTTAAGATACGGAATGCAAAACTTCCCATGATGATAAATGAGAGCCCTGCTGTGTTAGTCAGCCTTTTTCCTTTTTCTTTCATTTTTGGGTCATATCCTGGGAAGTGCAAGGAAGTCCTTTAAATGTTCAATAGTTACTTATGACTTTAAACTGCTATATACCCTGGAGCAAAAATGTCGTACTCCTAGATTACAATAACAGCTAAATAATCAACAAATGGTGGAGTGCAACTCACACAACATATTACTTTAGTTTTTGAGTAGTCACAATAAAATCAACAAACTTACTCTCAGAGTAGATTACAATTCAGTATAATTCAGCATATGACCTATAGTGTCTTGGAAAAGTTAATCAATGTGATAAAAATTCCTCTCCCAGCAGAAGCATCATTTGTCACATGATAGAAAATTTATGAGGTCTGTGCAATTACAAAGTTAGTACCTTGAACTATTTTTTACAGCAGAAATAACTTTTGCCAACCTCCCAAATCCCTGGTCTTTATTTCAACGTTCTTCCTTAAAATAATAAGTGTAAAATATTTGGCTTTGCAGCAATATGCAACTGCGTCAGGCCCTTAGCCCCATTTCTTACCATGAGCCAAATTCTTTCACAATATTCTCTTTCAAAGGTGTATAATTACAGTGGCGAGCATAACACTCAGTAATTTATACCATAAACACAGATGATCTGTCACAGAGCAATCTTTGCATAACACTTCCGAGAGAAAATCCTAAGTCATTAAAAAAGTGTGAATTACGTATGTCACCTGCTTAAAATAGAACATGCAAAAATTAATGTACTTTAGTTAGGGTGGAAAGTTACTGTTTATTATTTAAAATGCAATCCTGGTTACAGGCAGGCTCTAGAAAGTATATGGAAGAGAAACTGTTGTCAGGTATTCTAATCAGGAGCTTAAGTGTTTTGTGTGAAAAACGGGTATTTGAGAAATAAACATAGTGTATCTTTATGTATGTGGACACATTCTATATACATGTGTGTATACAAATGGAGAAACCCTCATGTCTATATAGTGCCTCTCTGTCTTCCTTTGGTCCTCAAGTCCTCACAAACTTATTAATGAATACATTCTTTGTTACAGTATAAATACTCTGACTTTTAAATATAGATGTGTCTGATTTCCACAATCAGTGACCCACTGTTTTGGCCTTTTAGCCGCAGCTCTCCACTCTCATCCTCACCCCTCAGAGACTCTGTCTACCCTCTGTTAACTGCCTGACTGCTCTGACTTGCAAGAGGGAAGCTGGATGTTTGCTTCTCATGCACAATAAGATTCATGTCCATGAATTCTTGCAGAAACAGGACATAAACATCTAAGGACACCTCTCTTTCTTTAGGGCATTCTAAATAAAAGTGCTAAAAGTGTTTTTATCTCCTGAAAGAGATCAATCTTTAATCAAACAATAATTCACGGAGGTACACGCTGAAGCCTCCACTCAAATTCTGTTCAGGAAGTATCCTGTATCTATCCTTTACCCATACCTTATCAAGTTACTGTTGAAGTCCATAAAAAGGATTCCATTAATCTTGTGTTTGATCCACGTGCTTTGTCTTTCACTAGGAAACTGGAATGAAAAAGGGGAATTAATACCTTCAAAGGAAAGGGACAGCGTCTGCAAAGAATAGGTCATCACAGACTGTTAGATCAAACAGTGTTTATGCGCCAAACCCCTTACTGCACAGTCAGTTTTCCTTATTCACAACTAAGGAGAATGACAGAATGTTGGAAAGCTTGCCACCAGAAACAAAACCAATTTTCTCAGGAAAGTACTTAGATAAGTTGTTAAATTCCTAGGGGAGGGGAGACAGCTCATTTAAGTCATGCAAATGTTAGGTGACCCTATTGCTGAAGTACAAGCTAATGGTGATTTAGATTTAACTGACTAGCACTTAGCAAATACTGTCTCCCTCTTTGTTGATAATAAGCTTATAACAAGTGTCTGATTTTTAGATGATGAAAGTTTTATGGACAACTTCTGCCATAAATCACAAAAGATTGGTTTATTCTGCAGTCAAAGCTATGTAAACATCACAACAGTAGTTTATATTCTGATAGACTGAAATTAGGTTAAATATAACTACTTAGGCTCCTTTTGGTCTTTTGGCAGCAGTATAAGCTCATATTTCATCTTCCTTTGCCCAAGTTTCTTTATTTGCAGAACAGAAAAAACTTCACCCATTTGTTAAGCCAGCAATTTTATATGGACTAACAGTAGTAAGTGAGATCCTAGACAGTTCCAGTTATTTGAGATAAATTGCTTATTATCAGATTAAACAAAACAAATCAACATATTGATATATATTGCATAGGGGATGAGTAAATTGCTCATGACTTTACTGGCCAAGGTTCCTGTTATAAGCCAAGGAAGATTCCTGTTATTTTCTGAATGTTTCTCTAGTCACCAGTTCCCACATCGCGTTCAGCCTTTTAATGTGTTTTCACTTCCCAAATTACAATATTACTAACACATAGTTGACTATATTTAAATGTCCTTGTCATGGAGGAATCCAAGTGAAATTGATTTCTGTCAGCTTTTAACTTTTGCCTTGAAAAGTTCTCCATCTGTGATGCCTGTTTTCTGCATCACAGTATCATTCATGCCTTTGTTTTACACTGTCCCACATCTTTGTTTATAATATTCCACCCATGGTAATCAAGAGTTTGGCTCAATTTACATGTCTTTGTATTGAGGATTGAGAAAGAAAAACAAAAACAGTAAGAAAGAATCAAAAAAGAGAGACAACAGCCATGTGTGACCTTATTATTTACACAAAACAGTGTTTACTTACTGTTCCTTTGTTCTTATTCAAGCCCAAATAAATTACTGTTTTCTTAGTCTTCTATAATGACATTATATGTGGCACTGAGTAGTCTTTTATATTTACACATTTAAACAGAGTAAATACAATGAGGACCAATGTCTACAAATTACAGAATTATCAATTGTCATAAACCATACTTAAATACTTGATGGTTCAGGATTTGTCATTCCAGTCTCTGTTGCCTCCTTTCATGAAGCTATGTGGGGCTATACAGTGCTTTTTGCACAAAATTAGTGATTACTTGACTTGGCCATTACTTAGTAATTACAGATAATTTTGTAAGTTCCTTGGGGCACGGAACAAGCACTGTGGCCTTCTGAGAAAACACACAGGAAACACTTGTCTACTGAGATTAATAATAAATATAAATATTTATAAATAATAAATACTACTAAATGCAATTATCTTGTGTAAACCACACAGCTTCTGCCAACTAAAGCAGGGTGACATCAGCTTGCACAACAGAAAGTAGGAACGTTATCCCAAAAGGAGCCCCTTCCATCCACTCTCCTTATCACCTACACTGTGTATACGACAGTTCAGGTAGAGTGAACTAATTTGTGTTCTTAGTAGGGATATTGAAGTCTACATAAGATATGATGTAGACAGACATATGTCAGTCTACATTGTCTGATCTAATGAACTCAATTACTCCCCAGTTCCAATATTATAGAAATATAACCCTGGATGCCTTAGGCTGGATGTACCTCTGTGGTGAAAACATTTCCAAATTGCTGCTGCATAGTGAAGAGCCCACTGGACAACATTCTGTACATTCTTGAAGATCTCCAGACACTAAAGTTTCTGCATCTGATGAGGTTATAGGCTGTGCTGCTCAGATGTTGCAGTAATGATTCATGAAAGTGCAACTGTTCTTAATCCTCCAAATGCTGTCAAACACATTATTGCCCTTTGTCTTTTTGCAGAGTCATTAACAGGAAAACAAGACAAAGACCTGAAACGGATTAAGTTTCCACTTTCTTTACAGTTTACCTAACAGCTAAAGGCTATTATTGACTAGGATAGGACAGGAGGAAAGTCTTAAACTCATGTTAAGCAAACAAAAAGAGTGATCTGCACTCTTCAAAGACTGATTTAAACCATTTTTTAATTAAAGAAAGTTTCATATGGACTGACACATATATTTCAGGTTTAAAACCCAGGCAATTTGAAACAGCCAGAATTTCTGACACACATCATTTTTTTGAATGGTTTGAGGGACACTGCTGCGTTAAAGGTAGGATCTCTGTCATTTCAAACACTCCTTCCAAATTTCTTTCATGTGGGATTTAGTTCATGTGGCCTATCTACATTTCCCAAACCATTATAAGGATTAATGATTCCAAAAAAGTTGCGAGCAAGCTCTTTAACTGCTATAAATCAAAACTGTTTCACTGAATAAAGTATTTCACTGGCACTGTGTAAATTTATATTAGGCAAAGATTTATTCTTAGGGTAATGCTGGGAGTTTCTATTTGATGTGATCTGATCTCTTCATGACTAAGTTAGATTGGTCAAGCAGGTTCCAAACTCCTATGAGTGGGTAACTGAACTTTGCACTGCTGTTTTGGAAGGGGGTTTTGATAGTCACATATATCTTTGTAGAAGAAAATTCACATTATGAGTCTTCCTTTATGCATCCTATTTTGAGCAAAAAGAGTCAGGAAGGTTGTGGGACCGTCAGACAATGGTCCGAGGTGAGCAACAAGAACAATCAGAGGCCTTGAGAAGAGGAACTTCGAAGTCATGAAGAAATCACAACTGCATAGTTTAGAAGAACAGACTGACAGTAGACATAAACAAATATGGAAGAGAGGAGGTAATATGAGGGACGTAAGTCTTGGCATGTTTGCTGTGATGAGGACAAGCACTGGACATTAGAAAACTAGTGAAGGGTGGAGATGGTGAAGCTCTGGAGTACCCTTCTGTAACCATCTTTCTTAGAGATTTTTAAGGCTAGACTGGACAAAAATGGGCCAGAAATGGTATGAGCATATGGGATTTTGTTCTTTATGTGAACTTGTCTTACTTCAATACTCTTTCTCTTATTTTATCAATTTTCCCTGGCAGTATTTAAAGGTTTCCTTTTCCAGAGCCTGCAGTACAGCTGCCATCTTTTCAGGGACACGCAGATTCCCCTAGAAACTAGCAACCAGCCAAAGAGCAATGGTAACATTTTAAACCATCACATCCACTTTTCCTGAAGTGCCAGAATATGAAGCTTTTCCCTGAAGAAGTGCTTTCTTGTCTGCTGTATTGGCTGTCTATAGAGGTACTGTGTATATGTTTTCATCATTGACCTGACATGCACTGCATGCTAGAGTAGTATATGTTCTGTGACCCAACCATATGCTTCCCATTACTATAGATGTCACTTAGATATGGTTTGTTCCTCTAAGTCTAGTTTTCCTTAACGTGACTATTGTGTTTATGCAGTTTTACTCTCTGTATCAAATAGAATAAAAAGCAGTATATGACACAGTGTTTGTGTCATCTCTCTCTTTCTTTGGCATTAAGGAAAAGGAAAAAAAAATAAAAAAAAAAAAGGAGAGAAAAAAAAAGGGGAAAGAAAAAAGATCAAGATAAAATAACTTTTGGAAGAAAAATAGCCTGTTAGATCAAATTCTCCTCCAGATGTTAAAAGAGCTACCTTAGAGATACAGGTGCAGGAAACAAAACAAACAACATAACTCATATTCAAAGTAAATCAGCCCCTGATATTTTCTTCCAAATATTCTCAGCTACCTTAACAAAACATATTCTTTGAGAATTCTTTGTAGTTTGAAATCAAACCACATTCGGAAGCATTCTTAAAATGAAAAGTAGAGAAAATAAACTATAAAATTATCTTAAGGCTGAAAAAGTGGATTTCAACAGAACCCAAATTTAATTTTTTTCCTTTAATGTTATCGATTATTACTGCATAAACTAGAAATTATAAGTATTCCAACCAATGTCAACCCAAACATGACAAGTAACAGACAAAAGTTGTTTTTTTTTCTCCCTTTGGCACTGATGTGTCAGACTAATCAATAAAAGCCCATTGTACTGTATGTTTTTTTTCCCTAGTAGAAATGTATGTGTATGTATATATTTTATTAGTGAAAAAAAGTAATCATCTCAATTGTGTTAACTCAAACACACCAAGATATCAAAATATAGCATTGAGGAATTAAGAGGTTTGGCCATGTCTTTTATGGAACCTGTATCTGCCTGGCAACATCAGCTGGATGGCCACTTATGAGAGTATATGACAGCAGGAGCACTTGCCATCATGGTACACTCCTCTGAAGGGCTGAATATAGGTCCTGCTGTATCTCCACATCTTAGGGACTTATGGAAACACCCTTCCTGATTTCCTTTCAGGACAGGGAAAATGTTTTTTTTCAGACAGCAGAGGGACATTTAGGGCAGTCTAGATGAGTTCTCACCAGGAGGACTGTGCTGTAATACACCAAGAAGGTTGTGGAAGATTTATTGTTTATAGGGCAGGGGTACAAGAAAGATAAATATCCATTTGTTTGTAACTTGAATTTAAATGCAAACCTAGGAAAAAGTCCTAGAAGCTGATACAAAAATATTTTGGAAAGCAGACAGAAATGTGCCCTACTCTGGGGAAGCTGGGATAAGAAACAGGCCAAATAGTTAAAAAGTCTTTTCTATCTCTGTTATGGAGAAGGACACACATATCCCAACTTCTGGGTCAGTCTTTTTTCTGACTCAAAATTAGGCTCCTTAATTTTAATTGCAAACCCCTGCTTTGGTCTCCTGTGACTGTGAATTTCATAGGCCAGGCAGATATTTCCTTTAATAAGCTCTAAATTTCTTCTTATCCTCTACCCCTACAGATTCACCATGCCCTCTAATTCAAGAGCTGCAGATGCTATTGACCCGAATCCAACATTTATGCACAGCTCCTGGCAATGAGCCATTTAGCACATCATTTCTCACAATTCCCAAGTGGCAGGTTTGTGTATTACAGCTGATTTCAGTCCCGAATACATTGAGTTGTACCCATGAGCATCTGTTCCACATAGACATGAAGGTGGAACATATTTTTTAGGTATGCTTTGCTAATTTTTTCAAGCAGCATTTTCACTTGTAAAGCAACTTCAACACAGAATGTTTTGATTCACTTAAAGCAAAATTAGGCCTTGGCAAAAGCTTGTCATCCATATTTAAGAAAACATGACTTATAAGCCTTACAACGAACAAGTGTACTACAAAAAAACCCACTCAGTACAAGAATAAGAGAAATCCAGGTCAGAGCAGTGTGGCAAAAGCCTCTCACACTTAAGCCAGCCTCTGCAAATGTAGATCAACCTTCAGTAAGAGGAAAACTTCAGGTAACATCAGAGTCTAAACAAGCCACTACATAAATACTGTGCTAAAAGTATCATTACCTCCTTCTGAAATGCATCAAAAGCCTCCATGAGACCTAAACATAATAACAAATACGACTATTAAATTAAAGTGAGAAGAGGGAAAGAGGAAGAAATTAATATTAACTAGCACAATGAGACTAAACAAGCTCCAGAACAGTTAAATGTCAGGGTACCCAGATGAAAAAGCACATACTGGATGAAAATGAATGTAATGAAGTCATTGATTGCAGTTTGTCAGCCAAGCCACAGATCTCATAAAGGTGGAAAGCTAAAAACATGAACCAGTCGTATTGGGGAAACAATTGTTTCTTCCTGTGACAGGAAAAATGACATTGTTCAATTAATAAGTTCTACCAATGACTTATCAAATATACAGCCAACTTTGCAAGTGAATGTCTTCATCTCTTTAAACCTATTCAGTGAAAAATCTGGATTTCCTAAGCAATCAGCCACTTTCTGGTGGTGTTCAGCAGGAAACAACAGCTGGCTGATTTAAAGTCAATGATAAAGCTACAAGACTTAGTACAAATCAACAAATGTGGAGAATTCTGTTACATAAAGTCCTGAAGCAGCAAATCCTTCTCTCTTTACTTTGTGATCCTATCCAAATACTGCTAGTTTCACAAATAGGACACAGGTGCTTGGGGAAACTAACTCTAGCAACTGAAGTCTCAGTTTCCTTTCTTAATGATAAGGAAGTCCAAGTCCCTTACAAAGCTACATGGCCCCCAAAAACTCTCTATACTACTTACAATTCTACCAGTGGCATGAAGAAACCTGCATAGGTATTTCCACATACATTTCCTGTCAAACTTCATAAGGCTCCTATCAGACCTCTCACCTATCAAGGCCCCTTGGAACATCAGCACAACTGCTTAGTGCATCACCTTCTCCTGCTAGCTTTGTATGGCCTCTGATTCCACTGCAGGTGTGTTCTATCCCATCATCTAAGTCATTAATGAAGAGGTTAAATGGGATTATTCCCAGCTGACACATGATTTTCCTACAATACGTCCTTGCTGACTACTCCAAATCATCTTTTTGTCCTTCTAAATGTTTGGAAATGATTTCTAGAATTCGTCACTACATTACATTCCGAGACTGAAGTGAGGCCAACGAGCCTGCAATTCCTTGAATACTTCCTTTCGCCCTTTTTGAGGATAGGATTGACATTTGCTTTCTTCCATATACCTTTTCCCACCTGACATAGTCTTTCAAATATGGTCAATAGTGGCATCTCACTGACATGCATGAGCTGCCTCAGCATCTATGGGTGTGTTTCTTTACATACCATAAACTATTGTATGTCTTGTTTGCTTAAATGACCTGATTGTGTTCCACCAAGGGTAGGTTTTCCTTAGTCCAGGTTTTTCTTTTGCTCTCAGTGACCTGGGATTTCTGAATAACTGTCTTACTAGCAAAAAAGAATGGGGCAGAAAAGTTAGTGAGGTATCTGGCCTTTTCCATGTCCTTTGTTGTCAAGTACCCTGCACAATTAGTAGTGAATACACATTTTCCCTAGACTTCTTTTTGCTGCTCATATACTTCTTGTCACTCTCCATATCTCTCATCAGATTCAATTCCATCTGGGCTTTGGCTTTTCTAAACCCACCCCTGCATGATTAGCCAATGTTTCTTATATTCCTTCTAGATGATCTGTCTCTATTTCCACCTCTTGTACGGTTCCTTTTTATAATAGACATTTATCAGGACCATCTTCTTCATCTGTACAGGATTCCCGCTGTCTTTGCTTGCCTTCCTGTAAATCACAATATATTATTTTTGAGCTTGGAGGAAGTGATCCTTGAAAATCAACCAACTTTCCTGGACCCTTCTTTCATCCATGACTTCTTCTTCCAAGAAGATCCTTATAGACATCCTGCATAGTGGAAAAACAGAAGGTTACAGAATTGACCAATAGTTTCTTCCCCAGAGTGGAAGACAACAATATTACAGTTAGATTTTATGAATTAGGCATTGCATGCTGCCTTGTTTATCTGTCTTGTTGGTGGTTTGTTTTCCCCATTTAGTACAAATATTGTTTCTTAAACTAATTAATCTTTGAGGCTGGGGAAAAGTAGATCACTGAGCATCAGAAATCTTATTTTAGTTTTTTCATGTTTCTATGTGGATGCTGTAATGAGTGTGTTAATAATAATTTCTTCACATTAGAAGCCAGTTCTTGTTGCCAGTCAAGTTCTGGCAGAAGAGTTGCATTATTATATTTTTTTAATTATGCATTGTAAGTATGGCGATGGTCTTTCTGGAAATAAAGCAACAGCAATAATAATAAAATAGGTATCCAATGATGATACTTGGGCATGTGTTTAGCATGAGACATATAATTGTTTATGAAATGTGTGAATATTCCATGTTCCTACATCACAAGCCTCTTACTGGGTAAGTAGGTCAAATGATAAAACAAAAACCCAATGTATTATCCATAGAGATGTCTCAATGCCAAGGACCTGAAAAACACTGTAGTCACTGCAAGACCAACGACAGTGCAATATCAATGTATGTGCCATTTCTGAGCTCAAAGGAGATATTTGTTTAAAGAACAAAGTGCTGTCTTGAACCTGAAGGGAAATTAAGCAGGATCTATAGTAATTCATCTCTTTAGTTACAAAAAGAGTGTTCCATATGTAAAAGAAGTGTACAGGGGAGGTGGTGAAAGCCTTTGGTTTTCCAGTCACTAAAAAAGCAATGCTGGGAATGTCTAATAACACTATTTATGAAAAAGAGTTGGTTTTTAACAGTAAGAGTGAAATAACATCATCGTGTCCCTGATTTAGCAAAGCTTTCCAGTATGTCCTTAACTTAAAGTGTACACTTTTATGTCTCATTAACTATGTAGGGACCACGTCAAACACTGATAATTTAATTCCATGATTCAGGTGATTTGTTGGTTCCTGACCTGTAAGAATGCTGTAGTGCAAGGGTAAAAGTGGGCCAATTAGGTGAAATTTTTAAAGGGGATGTATTTTGCCAGATAACAAAGGATTTCTTCCAGATGCATAACTTTAAATAACCAGTGGGGTTTTTCTGAGACTTCCAGAAGGCAAGAAACTTTGCACAATGGGTAAGGATCATGCAACGAACAAGTAAGAAAAAAGCTTCCGGTTTATTTCCGTGGTCCACAAATTAATCTCTCCCTTTACAGACCTATTCAAAGATTAAAAAGAGATCTTCTGACCTTAGCAGCCTTAGCACCCTTCGCACCCAGTTTGGCTCAAAATGCAAGGCTTCGTGTGCCACTTACTCCTCTTTTCTTACTTATTTCATCAGCTGTTTCAATTTGCCAACCCTAAAAAACCCCAACAAACTAAACCAAACCCAGAACAAACACACACCCCACGACACTGAAATTAACCAACCATATACAAACAGAAAACCAGTTTAGGATCTGTGTACTTGTACAAGGCAAAGCATGCAGAGCCTTAGCATTCATTGTAGACTTTGAATACTTTTAGGGAAAGAAACAGGGACATCAGAAACCTAACTGTATAGAATAAACTCTTCTATTTCTCCTTTCTTCTTACTATCACCATTGAAGGCTCTTATGTTCCAAAGATGAGATATTACAGAGTCACAGAATCATAGAATAGTTTGGGATGGAAAGGAGTTTAGGATCATGCAGTTCCAACCCCCTGCCATGGTCTAGGACACCTCACACTAAACCATGTCACCCAAGGCTCTGTCCAACCCAGCCTTGAATACTTCCAGGAATGCAGGATTCACCACTTCTTTGGGCAACCTGTTCCAGTGCCTCACCACCCTCACAGTAAAGAACACTCGCAGTAAAGAACTTCTTCCTTATATCCAATCTAAACTTCCCCTGTTTAGGTTTTAACCCATTACCCCTTGTACTGAAGTCCCTACTGAAGAGTCCCTCCCCAGCATTCTTATAGGCCCCCTTCAGATACTGAAAGGCTGCTATGAGGTCTTCACACAGGATGTCAACAGATGAAACAAAGAGGTATAAAGGAAGAAATGGCCTTAGAGAGTCACCTAAATCAAAAACCATGCTAGTGTTTTTCAAGGTGCCCAATGACTTCATTCCAGCGTATACTAGCTTGTACTAGCTAAGTTGCCAATATAAAGAAGCAATGAAATATAAAAACTACACTAGTAGTAAGTTAAGATGAACAAGAATGCACACTGAAGTGTGTTAGTGTGGACAAAGATGAGCCCTTAAAGAAGATTATGGGATGAGACCGAGCCTTTTCCTAAGAGGATTCCTGAAGAACTGCATAGGGGCACAGTAAGAGGTGTATGAGTAAAGCATGTGTGCTGAGGAAGCCTTCAGATCTAACGGCTGCAGAAGCAGGCAGGCTATTATATCTATAAGATTGGCACACAGATGACAAAACCTCACTGTTTTGTTATTGAGTTATAATGTCCATGACAAAGCTTCAAAAGGACATTTGTGTAACTGCACACAGAGTAAGGCAGATATAACAAAAATCCCAGGAAATACTTTTAGCAGTGAGCAGACCATAGAGCTCTATGGGAGCTCTATGGTCACTCAGGATCAGTGGCAGAATAAGAACAGGTTTTGGTGGAAGGGACGTTTAAAGTTGTCCTGGGTTTAGCAGTAGCAGTTATTTTTTCTGCTTCTTAGTAGCTGGTGCAGCGCTGTGGTTTTGACTTTTGGCCTGGGAACAGCACTGATAACACTGATAGTTTTAGTTACTGCTCAAATATTTGGTCTGACCAAGGACTTTCTGAGCCTCATGCTCTGCCAGGGAGGAGGGGAAGCCAGGAGGAAGCAGAGACAGGACACCTGTCCCAAACTAACCAAAGGGGTATTCCATACCACAGCACTTCATGCTCAGGACCGGAAGGTCTAGTGCACTGCTCGGTCGGGCTGGGTATTGGTCGGCAGGTGATATTGTATTCTCTTTCCTTGTTATTTCCCTTATCATTAATACTATTGGTGGTAGCAGTAGTGGTTTGTGTTATACCTTAGTTACTGGACTGCTCTTATCTCAGCCCATGGGAGTTACATTCTTTCAGTTCTCCTCCCCATCCCTCTGGGAGAGGGGACAGAAAAGAGGGTGAAGTGAACGAGCACTGTGTGGTTGATTTATGACTGAGTTTAAACCACTACAAAAGGTCATCTAGTCCAGCCCTCCTGCAATAAGCAGGGACATCTTCAACTAGACCGGGTTGATAGTCAGGCAATTACATTAAGTTTAACATAAATTTCTTTTTAATTTCATATTGGTTTCATTTCTGTTGTTAAAGATTTAAAAACATTTTCAGGAGTCTGAATGGCAGAGGGAGTTTCCAACAGCGTGATAGCAAAGAGTGACAAAGTATTGCATTAAATACATTCCTAAGTGAAGAAGGCTGATGGATTTTTTGCTCTCAACTAAAACATCATCCTTCCAAGCCACTCCTTTTCAAACACAAAATGGTTATCTGGAATATTTTTCCAAATTGGATAAAGAAAGGAAAGAGCCAAATGCTTTAGTGAACTCCGTTCTTCACAAATGTTTTCTTTAATGATGTTCACATATATGATGTGTGGTTTTTTTTCCATTATATGATTCGAATAAGTTATTAAAAAGGATGGGTCTTCCTCAGATATAACAGAAAAAAGTCTTATTACAGAAAAAAAAGACACACTGAAAGAAAATGGCCTGATACACACCCACCCTGTAAACTGAGTAGAGCATACTACCGCCTCTCCTGTATGATTATGTCAACAGAAATCCTAGTTAACACAATCTGAAGGCTTCGGTTGTGGCTTTCATTATGTCAGGACTATCCTGCTTCTGGCTGGTTTCCATAGTCTAGGTTTTTATCCACAGTGCCACTGTTAATAAGCTGTATGTTTTGACCCTTATTCTTTCTTCACCAAAAAAACTGGTTATGTTCTGACATTCTCAATCAGTTAGTCACATCTCTGAGCCCAATTCCACTGGAATATAGTCCTCAAACTTGGACTGACTATTTCTATATGTTTCAGACATGCAATTAATGTGCAGAAAGTTCTCCTGTGAAAAACACTATCTTTAAGCAGGTGAGAACAAATAATGTAACTTCCTTTATTAAAACAGACTCATAATGACCGTACCCTATAGTCACCACTTTGTTATTGTTAACAATTTCAAATGATGACACTGAGATGCTATCACCACGGACACAATGTTCCAAGGTAGTCTAAAAGTTACCGGTAAAGGGAAAACTAAGAGGTAAGCAAAGGCAAAAATCCGCTCACTTCTCTAGAAACTGGAAGAGACCTAAAGTTTACAGACGGCATTGACAAAACAAGAAAACCACCATCTTCTGAAACATTAGCCCTTCCCCATTTCACTTTTCATAGAATTATAGAATATCAAGTTGGAAGGGACCTCAAGGATCATCTGGTTCAATCTTTCTAGGCAAGCATGACCACCTTTTAAATACTGAGCATGATGATAAGGTTGCCCCTGAGTGTTTTATCAAGCCTGAACAAATCTAGCTCTCAGCCTTTCCTCATACAGCTTTTCCAGTCCTTGGATCACCCTTGTGGCTCTTCACTGGACCCTCTCCAGCCTGTCCACATCCCTTTATTTGTATAGCAGGAACCAAACCTGAACACAGTATTCCAGGTGAAAAGCACTGAGTAGAATGGAATGATGACTTCATCTCTCTGGTAATATCCTTGTTTATGCAACCCAGCATCCTGCTGGCTTTCTTTGACACAGTTGCACACTGTTCACTCCTATTGAGCTTGCTGTCCACCATTAAACACAGGTCTCTTTTCATGGAGCTGCTCCCCAGCCAAAGAGACCTCAGATTTTAATTTTGTTCAAGGGAAAGTTATTTTTAATTCCTACCTCCTGGGTCCATGTATACTGGTTCCTGGTTGCAAGGTCTGGATAACTCATATGAGTACAGTTGTAACTCTTTAATATGTGTGTGGATGCTATTCAAGTCCAGTCTTAATGGCCAATTGGCATGCAGAGCTCATGAGCAGAATATTAAAACAAGAAGACTGGTTGATCAAAAAAGGATGAATCAAACATCAAATGCCAGGACACCTAGAAAGAAATTAATCATATAGGAGGAATACTCATGTTTCTTACTGAAACATGATAAGCTTTATTTATTAGTATCAAAATAACAACCAAACATATTATTCACAAGTTAAGGTCCCACTCCACATGGTACTTCATGAAACCACAAGGATATTCTCTGTTCTGGAAAGCTTAAAAAATCAAAATAGCAATTCTTATTGCATCAGCATGATACCATCATTCAGGCTATGATTGTCAGGCAGAACTCAGCAAACAGACTTGTGGCTGGCTTTTTATTTACCCCATTATTAGACCCGGCTATTCTGGGGAGTGTGGGGTTGTTACCAATGGAGCACATTCTATTGACAGCAACAGCAACAAGAGAAATGTCTATGAGAGGATGTTTCAGCTACCAGCATGGATTTTTAAAACTATAGTCTTTGTCACTTTGTGTGTAACAAGTGTTTCAAATGGCTGTACTACTTATCAAGAGCTGAGCTGGAACCAATTGCCTGCCAAAGGCTTGAGTACTCCAGAAAGTTCAATGGAAAATACTGACAAGGAAACTAATGGGAACAAAAGATGACCAAAGGCAGACAATGTAAGTAAAACATCTTTGCTCAGTCCTAGGAGCAGTTCTACTCCACTGTTTTCTTTAGTATCTTATTCCTGTACTGTTGTCATTTAATCCTGGTATGCAGCTCAGCTGTGCTGTTTTGGTCACATATCTAAAACACAACATCATACCAGGTAATGTGATGAAAATTAACACTATGCCAAAACCAATACAACTACTTCCCTTATTTATTGTCCAGTTATCAATAACCAAAATCTCTTCACCAATAAAAATTTGCCTGTTATATTTTCTCAGGCAGTTCTTCCTCCATGCTGCCCTCATTTCCTCCCAAATTAAATGAGCCCCACTCTATTTATCATATGTAAAGTTAATTAAACAAAGATCCTAGCCTTCCAGTTATTCTCATAACAAGGACAAAATGGAATACCCCGAGCATGTCTGAACACACATAAAGCTAGGACATGTCTATGGACACCTCTCTGATGTCCCCTGCCCAAGGCTACATTTTCATTCACATAGTAAAAAAAATCAGTCTTTTTCTATCAATCAGGAGTGGTGGTACAGTTATTTCAGATAGCCAAAAATGAAACTCATTTTAAGCAAGAACTTCTGGAATTCTTAAGATAAAACAAAGCAAAACTTGTATTACTTTGGTGGCAATCTGAGAATGGTCTTATTTTCTCATTCTTTCCAACTCTTCTGGTGAATCTAAAAACAGGAAACATAAGGTGTGACAAAAAAAAGAAAGAAAAAAAAAAGACATTTTTCTGCAACCAATCTGTCAAAGCTAACTTACCAATTTCTTTCCCATTTTCTTCATACACAGATTCCTAAAAACCCTTCCATGAAAAGTGCAGATTTCTATTTTCTTACCATTCATGGGTCCAGTAGAAGTATTTCATATATTCCCAGGGAACTTGCAAAGCACTGACTGAAAACCACTCAAGTATCTCAAGGATGACTAGCTTTGCAGATACTCTTATATCCTTGTTTGTGTTTTTTTCTGTCCACTACAAGCTAATTCGGTACTTTCACTGCTCTTCTAGTAGTGAAAACAAGTCTGATAAGAGTTCATCCAGTCTATGTAAGTATAATCAATGTTGTGTTTTTTAATGTTGAATGTCATTGTTGAAGTTACAGGAGCAAGCAAATTCTTCACAACCTGTAATACTACTTTAGTACAAAAGCACATAAACTCATAATAGCTCACTTCCTACAGTTCTTGGATTCTTTGCTAAATCCAATCAAAGTTCCACTCTCTACTTCCAAGAACTGTCTCCAATTAACATCCCCAGATTCTTCCCTGCTGCAAAGGTCAGGTTTACAAGGCTGAAGATGAACAGTGTAACATCTACACTCTTCTTTAGTCCTCAAGTAACTCCATTGCTTATGAAGGCACTTTCAAAACTTCCTGTCTGTATTCCAAATCCACTTCGTGTTAACAATCAACATTTAATAAATTTTCGTATTTTTTTTTTTTTACAACTACCTTTTCTACTACAAACATGGATTACTTCAGCACATTAAATGAACCACATCCAATTTTATTTCTGCTACCACTTATGTTGTATCTGCCCACTAGTACAAAGCACAAGAGAGGGATTCACAAGAGAGGGCTTCAGCTGCAAAGGAACTTCATAGCTTATAGCTGATCCTGGTATGAGTAGTTCTTTTATATTGGCTCATGTAAGACCTAATCTAACAACACTGTGTGCATAGTCAAACACTCTGCTGGATGAGTCAAGGCAACATTACCTCTTGACTAAGCCAATAGTTTATCTCAGCTGGAAGGAAAGATTCAATGTTCCTGCAAGGTCTGCTCTTAGAAACAATCGCTCGTGACAAATATTAGACTGCAAAGCTAACTAGACCTATCTAGCAGGGGGGTTACTTCCCAATTAAACAGCATCTGTTTCTTTCCACAGCCTGAAACAGTACCAGCTTCTATGACTGTTCCCCAGATTTGTCCCATGGTTAAGATCTGAGTTGTAGACATATTATGTCCATAGCTAATCTGTAAAGCAGTAAGACAAGAAAGCAGATTTCTGCAGCTGCTTGACTCCAGAACTATATTTCTATGGCTTGCTATCAAATTACTTGGGTTTTATAGCTTTGGAAGTACCTCCCTTTGGTCTTTATCTCTGTGGGAAGTGATTGCTGTTCCTGCACCACAGCTTAACGTATCTCTGCTGACTGGAGGAGGCTATGTTTGTAATGGTTATCTCCCGCTCATCTTTAAAACCTGAGTCTGCCAACATGCATCAGGGAGTTGATACAAATAAGGGAAGGAGACAGTATAAAAGATGGATCCACCATCATGCATACCATCCAGCTTTTTCTGCCAGAATAGATGAAGCCAGAGGCCCAAGCATCTGGACAGCTGCTCCAGTCCTTGCTTTTCATGGCATTTGTGGAGTGTCCCTACCTCTTTATTTCATAAGGAATTCCCCAATCACCAACAAGCTGCTGAGACTTCACTAGCAACAGGATTTGGAGTTTAATGAGCAGAGATTCAGCAACGCATGAGCAACTAATGATGTAGATTGGAAGCCCCATATTGTTTAGTGCACTGCCAGGTGTCAACTGTGATTCCAGTTGTAAATTAATATAATCTCAGAGTAAATGATCTGGTGTATGAAAAAAAAATAAAACAGCTGACTTCATTAGGAGAGGGTTTCTCTCCTGGGAATGCATTTTATACACAATGCAGGATTATTTATTTTTTTAACTTGGCATGTTGGAAGAGAAAGAAATCCTGCCAGCTTGCAGCAAAATAACCAAGGAGAACAGATGTACTGTAGTATATAAAAGAGATCAACAGAGAGAAAGCAGGGCAAAATACTGAGAAAAATATATCGGCTGGTAAGTTGCCACATCTGGACCTTTAAACATTATAAAATCACAGCTATTTCCATCTTCCCAATGTTCCTCAGAAAATAAAAAGAAAAACAAATGAGAAAAAAGAAAATAAATAAAAGCATTATACTCTGGATTAGATATTGAGAGTCTCTGAGTATAATAAACTCACGATCAAGGTCTCACCTGGTTTGGCTTTTCCCTATTTCAGAGGCTATTAGCTGGGACTCAGTATCCCTGCACTGTTGATCCTTCATGGACATCTTCCCTTCTGTGTTCTTCTCGTCTGATCACTCTGGACTTCAGCAACCTACTCTGAAGACATTGCACTGAACTGGATAAAAGCTTAAGATTACTTTATTTCTTTCTTTATTCTGACTGAAAAGAAAATGGATTATCTTTAAACTACTCTTTCATCCCATACGTCTCTTTTCATGTACACTCATACAATCCATCATCAGTTTACTCAGCATCCCTTCCCCTTCCATTTTAAAATGCCTAGAGTCTCAACCTAGTAATTGCTCCACAAAGCTGTCTTTCCAGATTATTTTTAGTGTGTAAAGACACTCTGGCAGAATTCCTGACCCTACAAGTAGTGTTTGCCCCATATCCATATCCACCATTTGCCCCATATCCACCGCAGTGCAGGTATGGTCTCTTAATGTGTGCTGTGTTGTCTCAGATGCTTGTCCAGAAAAATGCAGAATTCCTTTGTTTGTGTAGAAAATAATTTATTTCTCCTCATTTATTCTGTAAGGAGTAAGAATAAACACATTCCCAACCTTTCAAATGCACTTAGAGTTCTGTGGGTGAAAACACTGGCTATTGTCAGCCTTAAAGGAAATTAACTAAGACTGACTGGGAAAATAGCTACAGCAACAACAGTTAGAAACTTCCCAGTTTTCTTTTTTTTCGTTTAATTTCTTTGACTGTTGTGACAGGTAGCAGAGGTGTGTTACGGAGTGTATGTGTTACTGTGATAAACTAATGCAGTCATGTGTAAGGTTTTAGTCTGAGGCACATCAACTGAGACGGGGATGTATAATTGCTTTGCAAATCCCATTACAAGGGGGCAAGATAAAGCAGGTTCTCTGACTAATAGACTTGCAAAAATCATGGAGTCTGATTGAGGTTCATTATAAAATAATGCTGCTCACAGACTAGGAAAATAACAAGGCAACTCCATTGCCCTCTGGTACTCCTCACATGTGGATCAAAGTAAGAACGAACTGCTGTCCAGCAGGAGGTGAGAAAGATTCAGCTGCTCACAGCGCACATTTTCAACCTCCTCTCAGACTTATTACTGATAATTCCTATCGATCATTGCAACAGCTGCTGCACTGATTCAGGCTGGATCATCATCATTTCATAGGAAGCCATAAAAAATACTTGAAATTGCATTCTTAGAGCTGCAGTGAGCGCTGCTGTTGGGTTCCTTTCTTTTTCAAATGTAGGTCAGCCTCTGGCTATTCTTGCATTGCTTCTGCTTAAGCTACCTTTTCTCTTTTTTTTACTCTGTTTAGATTTTCTGTTAAAATATTTGACAGGAAAGATGCTTTTCTATTTTTGCTATGTCTTGCAGTGGAGATATTAGTAGCTTATTACTTCCTTAATGTGGTAAAAGCTGAATTGTCTGATTTGAGTGTTATTTTTCTTCGTAATGTCTTGTTAGAGTACTTGCTAATGTCAAACTTAATCGGGCCCTGCAGTTTTATGCTGTAAAGTGTGATTATCATTGAATTTTCTTACTGAAATTTTTAAGTACATCATTTCATATTCGGTTTCACTTCCTTTCACTGGGAGACATCATTTTAATCATTACAGCCTAATTCAGAAAGGCACATTTACAATAGCCAGCAGCCTTGTAGGAGCAACTGAAGAAAGGGTATATTTCATAAATCAAAATTTTAATTTTGGGCCTCAGCAAAAAATTATCGCTGGCCTTACTATGTGGCCCATCTTATCCTGAGATGTTAAATGGTCTGAACTGTGAGCAAAACTATTGGTTACAAACCATTTATAAGCATTTCCTTCAGGGTCTGGACTTCAAAGCTCTGTGTACATTAACTTTACGTCTTGAAATAAACTGTCAACTCCATAAAATAGATCTTCTACTAAGTACGGAGGTAGAAATTAAGTTTTGATATGTGCTTTGTAAACCACTTAGACTGGACAGACAGAAATCCCCCTCGACACAGGGACTTGTTCAGTGCAGAAAAGTAGGAAAAGTTAAAAATAGAAATGTTCATTGTTCATGTGTAGGCGTTCCAGCGAGGGCAAATAAAAAAGAAGAGGAATGGATAGGTCTGGGACCACGTACGTCTTCTTACAGGTAAGCCAATCATTTATCAGCAAAATTTTTCCAGGTTAATGTATTTCAATTGAAAAAAAAAAAAAAAAACAAACCAAAAGATTAAAAGCAGGTTTACCTTGGATAGGAATGAATTTCTGCAGAGCCGTAATAGAACATGTGCAAGTTTTAGACCAATGCAAAAGTGAATGCATATTATGAATATTTTTGCATGGTTTCATGTCAAAAACTAAGCAAAATATCTGTAGTGTCAGCCAAGTCTTCCTTAGGGGCTTTAGAATTAATTGCAGTTGCTCTTGCAGGGTGAGGGTTTATGTTATTGAGAACTGACTGTGCAGGCTAGCACCATCACTTTTGAACAAGCTATGGAGCACTATCCAACTGTTAAATGTGCAAAAACTCTCTCTTCTCCAGCCCAGTACAGGTAAGATTTCAAATAGTTATGGCAGACTGGATATGGGACATAGGAGTTGATATCTTAACTGTGCATGACATAAAAACCGTATTAGAAGAAAACCAACCAAATTTAACTCTACTATATCTTAGGCATGAAAAAAAAAAAAATACGTATACATAGATATTTGTATATATGCATATATTATTGATTAGCAATGCAACAGAATTTAGCATCTCAGCTAAAGAGAAGGTTAAATCTTCTATAGTAAAATGTTTCATTAAAAATCAGAAGATTGAGCCTCCCAAATTTTACTCACACTCCCTCCCACCCCCAAAAAAAGACAGACAATCATAGAATCATAGAATAGTTAGGGTTGGTGTCGTGGTTTAAACCCAACCACAAACCTCGTTCACTTACTCCCCACCCTGCTTCTTGCCCTCCCCCTGCTCCTGGAGGGATGGAGAGGAGAATCGAAAAGAATACAACTCCCACGGGTTGAGATAAGAACAGGTTAGTAACTAAGGTATAACACAAACTACTACAGCTACCAGTAATAATAATGATAAAGGAAAAAAGAAAAGGCAAGAATACAACACCTCAACACCAGCCGACCAATAACTCGCCCCACTCCCCCCAGCCGAGCACTGACAGATACCTCGTCCAACCCTGCAGTGAACCAGCCCTTCCGGGGTAACTCCCAGTTACCTCCCTGGGCATGACGTGCTGTGGTATGGAATACCTCTTTGGTCAGTTTGGTTCAGGTGTCCTGTCTCTGCTTCCTCCTGGCCTCCCCTCCTCCCTGGCAGAGCATGAGGCTCAGAAAGTCCTTGGCCAGACCAAACATTTGAGCAGCAACTGAAAACATCGGCGTTATCACCACTGTTCCCAGGCCAAAAAATCAAAACACAGCACTGCACTAGCTACTAAGAAGGAGAAAAATGACTGCTACTGCTGAACCCAGGACAGTTGGAAAGGACCTTAAGATCATCCAGTTCCAGCCCCCCTGCCATGGGCAGGGACACCTCACACTAAACAGTGCCACCCAAGTCTCTGTCCAACCTGGCCTTGAATACTGCCAGGGATGGAGCACTCACAATCTCCCTGGGCAACCCATTCCAGTGCCTCACCACACTTACAGTAAAGAATTTCCTCCTTATATCCAATCCAAACTTCCCCTGTTTAAGTTTTAACCCTTTACCCTTTGTCCTTTCACTACAGTCCCTACTGAAGAGTCCCTCCCCAGCATCCTTATAGGCCCCCTTCAGATACTGGAATGCTGCTATGATATATTAATTAGTTAATTAACACTGTGTGTGCATGTGCAGTTACATATCTGTCTCTGTGTGTGTGTATAATTTTCTTCTGATTGAAAATATAATTTCAGAGAGGGCCTTTTGAGCTTCAGTTCTTCAGTAACTGAACAGGTTCTGCTTATGGGTTTTTGAGTGTTTTTTCCTCTAAAGAGAGCAGTCCAGTTCCATGAAAGTGTCCCTTCTGTCAAAGAAACAATTTTCTATCAAAAATTATTTCGTTGGAACACTTTTCAACTGTTTTTATTTATTCAAGCTACCACAATAATGAAACTCCCACACTAGCAGTGCTCATTAGTTGTTGCTACTTAACTCTTCTTTTTAACATTCCAGCTGTTTACGTGCTTTACTGGCTTGTGGGAAGTGAGCCACAGTTGCCATGAGGAGCTTCTATTTTGAACAGACAATTCCCAAACAAAAGCAAGGAGATAAAAACTAGAGGGGACACTGCGTTCAGTGGAGTATTCAAGAACTCCAGGATCAGTTAGATAATAATGCCTGTCTCTGTGTGGGAGATCTAATATTTAAGCATGTTTTGGAAGAAGTGTGTTTAAAAAAGGACTTGTTGGATTTGGAGGAGAAGAGAAATTACATGTCAGACTGAATCAAGAAAGTGATTATCAGTGTAATTGTGCCCTTCCCTAGGGATAGGAAACATGGTCAGGAGATGGCTGCTCTGATAGCCTGGGAAGGAAAATAGACAAGAGTCATTGGCTCATTTTCACTTTAAATGAAGCTTGACAGGGAATCTAAGACCTCTCAATATATCAGTGTGAATCACTAGGCCATAACCAGGCTGCTATTTGCTGGTAGCAAAGCTTTGCACTGAGTATTCTGATCGTGCATTTTTCTGACACGTTGAACAAGAACCTGGCAATACTGGAAACCAAACCCATGACTTCATTGCTAGAAGCAAACCTTTCCCAAAGATGAAATCCTAGTTAGGTAAATCCCAAAGTTCTGGTTTATTTTGATAAGGAATTAGAATGCTTGTTAATATCAAATCTTTGTGGGAACAGGGTCATCTTCTTCCTGAGGTAGGAGTGTAGATGACATAAATGTGCTGGGTTTTGTTTGGCTGAAATCCAAGCAAAATATGGTTAGATGCTGAAGTGCAGTGCAGCTCCAGTGAAGGTGGTTTGTGTAGGCAGAGATCTGGCTTTATCCAAAATGGTTTGGCTCCTGCATTGCTAGGCTGAATATCTTACACCATCCCACAAGCTCTTCTTCAAAATGAAATGTGATTAACCCTGTGTTCCCCGAATCTCTCACTACAATGCATTAACTAGACATGCATATGGCATTCCTATACAAAAAGTGCTTTAGCAGAGTTCTAAATATTTTGTCATTACTATTCCTGGGAATAAGTCCTGCTTTCAGAAACTGTATCTTAGTGAAGAAATAAGGAATGGAAAAGATTAATTATATGGAAATGGTTCATATGTGTTTGTTATTTTAACAAGCAGTTAATCAGCACTTTAGCATTTCTAGGAAACATGATCAAGTTTAATTTATTAATGCCTTAATAGCCTCCAACAAACACTGGAAATAATTAGACCCTTGCTACTTCAGACTGATGGTTTTTAGAGATGAGTGAGTATGATTATCTTGAGAGTGAGAAAATCCAGCTTTAGGATGCATTCAGTTAGAACTCCAGGTATTGCTAGGTGAGTTGTTTTTTTTTTCTGGTTTGGAATAATAAAGCTGAACTAAGACAGTGAAGAATGGAGATTTGACTCAAGAGCAGATAACTGGGATATGAAAGACTGTGTAGAAAGAGTAGATGAGAAGAAAGTCTCCTCAATAGACTTTATAGGCCATATTATTTTGACAAACAGGTGAAAGTGCTTTTCCAAAACACACTTAAGTGACACAAGAGCCTAAATCCTGGTTTTGAACATGAAATGGATGCACAGGAATGTATTTGAAAAGATTTTTAGGTCCTTTGTTCCATAAAATCATTAAATATTTAGAAGTCTGCCTATTTTTAATTATGGTCTTTATAGTTTTTAGAAGTTATAGGTTCTTGTTTCATTTTTATGACAACTTTGACAATTTTTCTTTTGTAGACTGTAGAATTAAGTCTTTTTAACTTTATACGTACAGCTTTATCCTTTATGTTTTCTACTTACAAAGGCTGGAAGAAATAATTTCCAACAACAAAATTCAAGTGAAATAAAAAGTACAGAATCAATCTTAAAAAAAACCCTTACAACCACAAAACAAGTACACCACAAAACCAGGATCATTATTAAGGAGATCAGTCCATGTTGTTAGTGGCTCATGGTAAGTGGTTCCCAGGAGGTTAATGAAACCTTGCAGTTACAGAAAAGTGTATGGTGTTTTGAGGGCTGACAGTGTTCTCTGAGCCTTATGAGCTGGTGGTGACCATATTCAGGAGGTGGATGAATATGCATTCTTGGACAGGAGCAGGAAAATGAAGAAACACAGAATGGAAGAAAGTCTGTTGGCAAGAGACAGTATGAGGGAACTAGACTGGGATGCTCCAGACATGCAGGTCAGCTGTACATATTGTCTACTTTCATGCAAAATTCTCTCTTATTTCATGAACTCCTGACTTTCATTTTCTTTCTCTCATTTTATTTCTGTGTTTTATTAAGGAGATCTGTAGTCTCAGATGTGAAAAAGACTTCATAAATGATAAATGATATGTTGTTAATCTGGGGTTTCCTCATGTCCCTCCCTATCATCAGAGACACAAAGTCCTTTGTGAATCATTAACTGAAAGTCAAAGTCCCTTTGTTGGAGAAAAAAAGATAAAATAACATTTTTATTTCCAAGTTAACTTCACCTTAATGAAAGGTTCATGGCACGACAGCCCTTCAAAATAATGGCCTCTGGTTATTCTCTCAAAAGACCAAACACAAATATATGCCATTATGAGCCTTCGGATGCTGCATCAACTTTGCACTCAAAGAATCAATTTTAACTGGACATTACACAGCAGTCAACAAGTATAATATTAATCTTCCTTGTCTTTAACCATTGAATATTTTACCATTCGTATTACACTAAACCATGAGACTTTTCAGTCTCTACTGCTCCCTACAGTCTGTAAAGAGAGAAGTCTTTGAAAGTGGTATCCAGTATAGGTGATTGGTTAGTTGGCAGTTTGCATCTCCAAGGTTGCTACAGAGGCAGCCCAAACTTCTCCTCTATTAGTGATTTTTTAGGCTGAGATCATGGTTTCGATTGAAAAAATTAATGGAATCAGTCCAAATTTTTGACTGCATCTACAATACTGTGTCCAGTTTTGTCTCCCCTGCTACAGGACAGACATCTACAAACTGGAACAAGTGTGGAGCACTGAGATAGTCAAGATCAGAGCACTTGTCCACTGAGGAGGGGCTGAGAGGCTGGAGCTTGTTCAGTCTGAAGAAGGACAGCTTCGGAAGACCTAGCACCCACCTCTCATGAAGCTAAAAGGTCATCAAGACCTTCTCACAACCTTGCAGGCTAATCTAAAGGCAAAAATGTCTATATGCTTGTACCAGGGTTTCTTTGCTGTGACCACAAAATGTTTGTTCACCTTTTAATTTAAAGCAAAATTTAATCATTTCCAGCTGGTCATTCTCTGGGGACTTTTGATGTAATTCAATTTAGTTAAATTTAGGCACAAAAATTTCTGTAGGAAATGTGCTTTAGGAAAAAGAATAGTGATGCTACCTGTGACAGCAGGGTTGCGACAGGAATGGGCACACTGTGACTTAGAGTGGAACTATGAATGAAAACACTCTGTTAATAGGAAAGTCAATTTTTTTGGAGGGTGTAGGGCAATGATGTCATCTAAGGTGAGTTTTACTTAGTGTATGAGAGTTAAAATGGCAAAGGCATTCCCCCAAAACTCCTTTAGTTTGGATAAAGCTTTGTTCTGGGAATTGTCTCAGACCTTGACCTAGAGTACATCATAGTCTTAACTATTTAAAAAACTGTAGGTGGAATCATAGAAGTAGATTCCAAAGTTTGAGATTTAGGTACATGTGGAGTAGATGGAAGGTCTAATTTCCCAATTTAAATACATCCTGTAAATTAGATTAAGAAAATCTCATCTCAATTGTGGCAGTCACAGGGAGAACACACATGTTCAGTGTTTGCAGAACAACATTTAAAGGCATCAGTTATTCTTTGCTAAGTAGTTCAAATCAACACATTTCCATTGCTTCCAGCATACCTATACCAGTTATCAAATTAGGATCTGCAGCCACTCATTTCAAACGCTAGCTTGGCAGCAGTGCTTAGCGGGCACCCTAATATAAAGACTACTTGCTAACAGATGCAATTGGTTCTCCAATGTATATCATCCAGTTTTATTCAGCATTTACCTGCCTCAGTTATCTTTACGCAGCTAATTCACAGATGCAGCAAACTACGTATTATTTCATTTAACTGAAGGATCACTTATCCTGGTCCCACTGCCAAATTTGCACAGCATTGGAAATATAAACTTATTATTGCTAGGGATGACTTTGTTGTTTTTTTTTTTAATTGTTATTATTGGAATAATTAGGTTTTCCTTGGAAAAAAAATGTCTTTTGCAAAAATGAAAGATATAGTAGTAAAAAAAGAAACATCAAAGAGTTCCAATTACTAACTATTTCTGAATGGCACTTAGGATAGTGATCTGCACTTAGATTTTATGGTGGGTTAACATTGGTTGGCCACCAGGTATCCGCCAAAGTGCTCTACCACCTCCCTTCAATCAATAGGATGAGGGGAGAAAGTATGACAAAAAGCTTGTGGGTTGAGATAAGGAAAGGGAGATTATTGGTCAGCTGCTATCATGGGAAAAACAGACTAGAATTGGGGAAGATTAATTCAATTTATGGCTAATCAAAATCAGATGTTGGATTACAGCACATCATCAGATCCCTCCCAAGCACTTTTTTATTCATTATAATGCTACTTTCCCCAGTATTTTCTCTTTCCCTTCACTGACTTACTGTGGAAGAAGGAAGTCTTGAGACAAGGAAAGCTTTTATTTAGTGACGTTTAAAAAGTGACATTTTTTTTTTGCCCTCAGTGTTTTAGATGAGATATGTTTTCCATGGTGAATCTCCTACTAGATAAACTAGTCTTCGAACTTCAAAAAGGGTGGTTGCAGGATTGGATTCTCCATGAATTTTTTTCACTTTCTGTCATGCTTCTGAAAATATGTTTCCCAAATATTTGGCCTATACTGCAAGCATATTTCCCCAAAAAAGGGAAAACTGGAAAGATCCAGTTTCTTTGATAACCTCAGGCTGTGTAAGGGAGCTGCATGACAAGACACCAGTATATTTCTGTACATGTTTTTATTCTTTTTTTTATTTCTATTGTGACAATGGAAACAATAAGTAATTAGCAATTACTTATTGCAATCACAATAGGTAATTAACTGTCATGAACATCAATGGCAACAGTAAGCAATCAACTGTCATGAAGATCAACCCTTAGGGAGCAAAAAGTTATCAACCCACTAAACAAACCCACACAAGAAATTGCTGTGGTCACCAGCTTCCTTTTTGTATTAATGAACTGCTGTTATTTGTAGCTTAAGAGACCATTGCTGAATGTGGACTGGAGGAGGGGGGAAAATAATTAGCTGCTGGCAAGCAGGTGGGAAGGAAATTCATTGCCATCACTGAAAAATGGAAGAAGATGCTCTCAGTCACAAATTGTTTCAAGTAAATCTCACACACATTCTACAGGTCTCAAAGGTCTGTTCATCTCACAGAAGACTGTGTGATGAATAGAGTGCTGGAGTGTCACTGAGATTCCCCAGTGACATGGCTACACTGACTGTGTAAGCAGCTGAATAAATAAGGATACCTTAAAGTATACTGACATCTATGAACTCTCTGATGATTCTTTTTAACAGGAGCAGGTCTAGATTTGTCATGGGTTGGGCGATAACAAAGGTGGGAACGGACAGAAGTGAATGTAGCATACTTAGCCCCTTCAATTTGTATGATTGTGTCTACTGCTGGTTACAGGTCTCCAGTTTCTCATGCCCCAGAGACACTGGGGCAGGCCCCAGAAGGGTTTCTTTATGTCTTTTTGTAACAAATAAGAAATGTGAGTGAGATTGATTTGCATTGCCCATGTCTCTTATAAATAATGCTCTCTTGTTACTGGCAGGCAAGAAAATCAAAACCATAAAAAGTTAGTCCAAGGATGGTCTTAGAACAGGTGAATGCACAATCCTACTTGCTCCCATCCCCAGGGGATTGCCAAACCATAAGATACAATAATAACCCAAAACTCCCACTGAAGTCTTTTTGTCGTACTTCTAGCCAGCTGCCACCTCACTCCTTTTCCTTGTCTGATCTGTCAAGGCATCTATGAAACTCTTGACAGCAGGTAGGCAGCTAGTGGGTCGTGATTGTGGCTTACGGCACCAGTAATGATTGTCCTCTTGGTACCTTGTGTTCCCACCATCTGTCTGTCATATTTGCCTGCTGTTTTATGTTTTGTCTTTGCATTGTAAAGTCTTCGGCTTTCTTTTGATATGTATTTCTGAAGTGCCGAACACAGTAGGCTTTTACTTCAAAAGTCCTCGACTTTTACTATTTGACATACAGACAATAATAAATAATAATCCACTATTATCTTAAGCAGTGAGAAAACCAATGTCTGGGTTAGTCATATTCTCAGAGATGTATAAGCCTGTTCCTAAACCTGATAGAATTTATGGCTTATAGGAAAACTAATAACTTTTGTAATTTTCAAAAGAAGAAAGCTATTACAGCTGGAAATAAAATATTAAGCGAAGTGGCCACAGGAGCTGAACTGGAGCATTAGTTACACCTGATTTTCTGTCCCAGCAATATGAATGTGCTGGACACATTCAGTATGTGATATCTATTTCCCCTGTTGCTCTTTAATAACTATTGCTATATAGCTTTTTCTTTAGAAAGAAAGAGTAATTCTCCTGTCCATCGCACAAGATGTAACTGCATGTAAAGAAAATAAAAGCATTGGTGTTACAGATGTATCTTTGGTTGCACTTGTTTCCTTTGATGTCAATTCTGCTTTCAACACGCCCCTCAACAACAAGTGCTGAAATTAAACAATTAAATGTCACTTGAAAATTAAATATCTTTGCTTTTGTAGAGGTACAACACTTACTGCATGTGCCATACCTGAAAGCACTTTCTGAGTCAGTGTACTTATTGTAGTGAAACACTGAGAAGTGGTAGGAAAGAGCAAATGAGACATGAACATGTGCTGCAAGACCACAAAGCATTCACTAGCACTCTGTTAGCCTACAGGCACAAAAATGTGAGTAGTAAATTGGTTGTTTCTCACTCAGAATATGGCTGGAATCTTACTTCCAATTCCAAGTTAAAAAAAAAAAATCACGTAAAAAAAATCAGATGGATTTGGATTTGGGAAAAGTAACTAACAAAAGAAGCTATACACAAAATCTACAAACTCCTATTCTGTTACTTCCTCTAGAACTATTCCTCCCTGAAAATAAGTTCTTCATTAATTTTCATCTGTTCATCTTCTGCCACCAGTAAGTGGTTAATTCTCGTTCTTGATCCCAATACACTCTGCAAATATCCAATTCTTTGTGTAAGCATCACTATATGGAACAGGGAGTAAATATAGAGATTCAGGAAGGAATAAGTACTATCTTAGTCTAAAGGGATCTAATGGTAAGGAAAATCAGATAAACCTACCTTGTTACTACATTCACCTATGTACAACCTGTGCAACAGAAGATCACATTCTGCTTCTTTCTCTGTTTTATTAATGGGTGACTTATGAGCAACATATGTAAAAAATCCATGAGTTTGGTGAAATTAACTGAAAATTTACAGCACCCATTATTCCCTAGGAAAGATACAGAGAGAGAGGAATGTTGAGGTTCCATTTCACTGACAATGTAATAGAGATATAGCCATGACTAGTGGTCTGGCTTCAGCAGCCCAGCAAAGCAAGCATGGAAATACCACTCAAAAGCTCAGTTTTCATATCTCTAGTGCCCTCCCGCTCTTTTATCTTTTTTCTTCTCTGGATTTTGGGGATTTTTTAAGTATTGTTCTAATCTCCCTAAAAGGTCACCCAACATGGACGTTCTCAGTGTCACAAGGGCTGGCATGGAGGAGAAATGCGATCAGTCACAGTATAGAGAGAGACTTCTCTTCCAGGCAGGTAGTACCTTATGAGAGTAGTGTATATCAGTGATGAAAACTGTCACTCTTTGTGCTAAAACCCAGATGGCACAGTATCACCACTGTTAAGAAAAATCTGACATTTACGGTGAAATGATATTACAGTTGGATGGTTCAATAACTTTTCTTGTTCCATTCTGATTCCTGAGTTTATGCCTGTGTAGGATTTCTCACCATCTCTGTCTAGCGGAAAATACTGAGATCATTACATTTCCTATGCTACTATAAATAACACCTTTTAAACATTCATCTGCAAACATGCATTCTAATAAATAATAAAAAGAGTACGTATGATTCACTACAAATTATTGAATCCAAAAGCCCTGTGAAAAGTATTTGATTTGGAAAAATCTATGCATTTTTTTTTTCTTTCTTTTATAATGTGAGAAAAATAACAAAGTTGGAGTAATCTGTTGGGATACATCTGTGCCACCTGAGGTTTGGTCTGACTTATGGAAATCAATAGAAGCTCTTCTGTCAATTCCATTATGTACTGGATCAGACCTGCAGAAAATTATTCATCTATTTGCATTGATTATAGGTACTTTTTATTCTCACTCCTCAAACTGGCTGCAGTATCATCACTGCTTTTTAGAAAGGGCAATGTAGCATGTCAGTTTGAAAGACTGGTGCCTTCTGGTCATACTCAGGAATATAGAGTTGTAATTCCGTATTTCCCAGGTCCAGCCTCATAGTGAGACATTACTCCAAAGCACATTCCCACTTCTTTTAAGCCATTATTCCCTCCACCCAATTGTCCCTCTATATATCTTGACTTCATCTCTAAGATTGCAGTCTCCTTTCTGCAGAGCTCAGGCTTCACTTCCTCACACTGAGCAATCACATCAAATGTCCTGAACCTACAACTTCTTTAGCTACTCTGGGAAAAATTCCTATTCTGTTTAAAATTTGTCACATTTTAGAGCTGTGGAACATAACCTTTGGGGTCCAAAAAGAACAGCATATTTGGGATTGTCAAAATCCCACAAGAATAAAGATCTAGGGGGTTACAGTTTCCTGGGGATCATGGGAAGGTGGGAATACTGAGTCTAGAACAATGTAAATTAGTAAAGAGAAAACTGGGCTGGGACAAGGATTCCACTTCTATCACTGGCTTTGTGATGTGATGGTCTAATTTAAGATTAGCTTCCTTATGGCACACCTGATATAAACACCACTCTCATGCAAAGTTACAGGAGCTTTCCAAGAAATTGGAATAAACTTTGGTTTATCCAGGGCTGAAAGTTAAATCTTACTTAGTTTTGCCTTAAATACTTTCTTGTATTTAAATCTATAAATGGTGACATGATAAAGCAACTTGCCACAGACCTGAGATGGTTGTTCACAACCAAGAGGATTTTAGAATTTTCTTCTGTCATTAAACCATAATAAAATAATAATAATAAAAATTATTAAACCAAAAAAATCTTCATAGTTAAATGATCACAGAGTGATTTTATTAATAAGTGGTCATTAAAATAAATTTACTGACACTGACTATCGGCATGCCTAAAAGCCTTAGGATTTCCCATAGGAATTCCATTTGGAAAAGTAAAAAAAGAAACCAAAGTTGTAAAATCTCACTGGAGCAGCACAAGAGTCAAAACCCACAAGAAGCTTTTTAAGGAAGAAAGGAAGGAAGAAGGACTTCTTAAAATTTATCAAGTGCCCTATAACCAGCATCTTTTTGTGTGTTCCTCAACCTCACCTTTATTAACTTTTACTGACATTTTGAAATATGACAGAGTTAGTTAATGAAACCATAAATAACCCCCCTACCCACACCTCCTCCCCCCTCCTCCCCCCCAGTTGCAAATACAGTACAGTATATTAGATTCAAAGCCTTCATTTCTGTTTTGCATAATTGACATCATTATCTGTCAGGTTGCTGGGCTCAGGTTTGCAGTCATTACGAGATCATTAGAAAAATGGTTGTAATAAGTTCAGAAGGCCAATTGGTTCTATTCTAATCACTGGAGAAGAGAGTGCTGATAGGGGCCTCAGGGAGAAAGTATTGAAGCAGCTAGAGGATTTTTAATGACCAAATCAGGTTAGGAAAATCACCACCTGTGCCTCAGTGAACAGGATAATTTTCAGCTTAGAGTGAGGATGAGTGTAAAATGGATTTGTAATCACTTTTACTTTCTCACTATTCTTGTTTGATTTTTCTTTCTTTTTTTTTTTAATTTTTTTTATTTTTTCCTTAGGGATGGGGTTGGTGACTGGGAATCTACAGAGCGGATCAGAAGAAAATAGGCAAGAAAAAGCCAGAAAATAAGGTTATTGAAGGATAAAAATAATATCCTGCAGTAGATGAGTGATGAGTTGCAGGTCAGAACAGAGAGTTTGAAGGAAACATCAAACATTTCAAAATCAAGGGGAAGCAGTTCTGTAACCTAAAAATGAGAAGTGCAGTCTTTTGTTCAGTATTTAGTGAGGAGAGAAAAGCATTGCCCACAGATGATTCAGTCCATCATAATTTAAGCATCTGACACGATTGGATGGGTAACTTGTCTGGGAGAATCTGCTTTTCTCCATTCACTCTAGAGGGAATACAGTTGAGTAGCAGAGTTAACAAAGCTAATTATTAGACAGTTAAACACTCACTCCAAGAGTTAAATAACTCAAAGTCATGATTAACTCTAGTAGGATCAGGCACACTGACTCTGCCTTAAACTGGGCATTGTACTATTCAGTTCTTCCTCCACAAACTGCTACTCCTCTCTTTTATCTTGCACATCCAGACATCTCCAAATTGCCCTCTTCCATATTGTTTTTTCCCATTCTTTGGAGATACCTATATAATATTTTTTCAGAAAGACTAGAGTTCATTTTATCTATACTCCTGAGCAGATGCTGTAGGAAACCCTAAGCACAAGTTAACGTATAACATCCTTTATCAGCACTCTGTAGCTTTGACTAAACAACATGTTATTTCTATTCACAAGACTTCTAGTTAGGCAGGCAGAGAAAATTTCCATCTGCTTTGAATGCAAATAGAATGAGCTCATGTCTGCTCAGAGGGCAAGAGCCCATGTAGGTGTATCCTACGTCTGGCTTATCTGTTAGATAATAAATTAATCAGAGCAAGAGCAATCTCCTTTTTGTGTGTTTGTACAGACCTCAGCACAGGAAATTATGAGTTCTGCTGAGGTCTGAAAAGGCCACTCCATTATGAAAACTAAAATTTAGGAGGAATGCACTGTCATCCATATATTCATTAAATAAATAAATGGAGCGCACGAAAGCCAGGGTGAAAAATATTCAACAGATATATTTCTAATGGAAAGATAATTGATTTGAAAAATCATCTGTTCACAGTATTCTCCTATACACTATTTTATTAGATCTGATCACTAAGAACCCACTTATTCTGCAACCTTTGGAGGATATTATAGGGAGGGGAAAATTCAGACTATAGGAATGGATAATATGGGGGATGAATGAATCTTTCTGCGTTAATATATCTTAGATTAACTGAGGTAGGTAATTAAAATAATCTTTTTTTAAAACCAGATGTAAGGAGACTGAATAAGAAAAAGATGTCAGGTCTTTCTTTTTTCCTTTCCCTTTTTTTCTCTGTGTCAGACTATTCTTTCTTTGTCAAGGGAGGTTGCGAGCTTGAACACTTCTCTCCTCTTTCTTCCCAGTTCCTTTTTTCTTACAGAAACCTTTGACTTTATTATGAAACACTGCCATCCATATGAGGGGCTATTTAAAGCAGGGAAACAGATGGTAGTTCCCTTCCTCTTATTTATACTATCAGGTTTGTGTTTTATTTTCTTCAAAAATAGGGGTTTAGGCCAACAAAGAACAAGTTATGCTGTGTGAAAATACTATATATTACCCAGTAAATGAATCAATAATGGTCCTACCAGTTCTCAGGGAAATAAGGTTTTACTTCTCAAGCACACAGAAATATAAACCTAATATCCTCCCATTTATTTTTTTCTAACGTTGGAGGAATCAGACCATCTAACCCTGTTCATTCCCTTTGAATTTGATATAATTTGATTGAATTTGTTCCTGCAATCATTCCAAAAGATAATGAATTATTGCGAAAGTTGTAGTTACCAGAATCATCAAAAGCTGATGCACTTTTTCGACATTCCTGCTTTTGAGATGTGTTCTCTATACATTTTCATTAAACGTTTTGTGTTTTAATGGTCATTAAAGTCAATTCATATAGTTGACTTTTTAGCACATCTGCCTTTGAGACTCCCCAGCTAACCCTGGATTGTCAACAGCACTTTAAGCACTGATGTAAGATTTACCTCAGTGAACTTGAAAGTTGTAAATTGTCTCCCTGCTTAGTCATTAAAAAGAAACAGACACTTCTGTCAAATAATATTTATTTATGTTAGATAGGATGACTCAGTCATTTGAGGGAATATTTGTCCATTGACTATAGCATCAGCTGACATCCATTTATCTGTAACTTCACATAATCTGAATTTTCATAAAGCAAACTTTTTTTTCCCCATTTGCCTTCTATGGTCTTCTGTCATTACGTGAAGAATGACGGCTTGAACCCTCTGTATCTGAGAACACCCTCAGTTATAGGCATTGCATTTACTAAGCATTGACCAAAAGCAGTGGAAAAATTTCCAGTGAACCAGGCCACTATGCTGAAAGAATAGCTCCTTTCGCAATGAACATCAATAAGCAAACAATTCTGTAATTATAACATCTACAATCTGAAGCGTTTAGTTACGTCTGAAGAAAAAGATATTAAATAAATACATGCTAAAATCACAATTCTCCTTAATGGAGAAAGCATGCATCACTATGCATGACACATACAGCCTCTATCAGCACACAGCACTCGTATGAAGAACAATTTAACTCACAGTCATGGAGAAATGTTCCCACAAAGCTCAAATTCCTATTTGAACACCTTGCCTAATTTGTGAATCATTTTGGTTCTAAGGCTCATGGTCAAGAATTTAATACAGGAAACTTTCTACAGACTATGTTCATGCTGAGATTTGCTCATCGCCAGAAACTCTTTAAGGACTCTAGATGAGAACAATTAATCAAGCGAATTTAGTATGTGATCTGATTCAGTTACTGTCTTGGGCTCTAGGCTCAAAGTACATGTAAAGCTGTTATCCTTTTTTTGCACAATACTGTTTCCAAAGCTGCTCCTGAGTTGTGTATGTGTCAATGTATCATGGTTTAGCTGATAGCTCTCCTTGTACGGAGCTTTTTGACCTCAGTCCTTCATTAATCTGCCTTGTAAATTCTGCTACCCTTTTAGAAGATCAGTATGCTCTTCTGGAAATCTGTCCACCTGACAAAATGTATCACCCTTACTTAGAGAAGTGCCTCACTGTGTAGTGCTATTGAAATTAATGACTAAGCTGAATAAGAAAATATTGATACAAGTAAAACGAGTAACAGAACATGGGCCATAATTGGCACAGACAGAAACTAAGGCTTTAAATCCTTCCTTTTGCTTCCTTTATTTTAAATGAGATGTTTGCATAACTTAATTAAAATCTCAGAAAGTCTTATATTTGCCCGGCAGAGATTTTTTTTTCTTTTTAATGAGGGCTGTGATTTCCAGTGATGAATTTGGAAACCCACCACATTCTGTTATTGATGAGTCCCCTTTCTTAGCCTTTCACTTGATCAAGTCAGTATAAATTTAGTAACTGCAGACTGAAGTTAATATTTTTCTTTGAAAAATCCATTTTCTACAAAATCGAACAAACATTCACCTTTCTGTTGACAAGTGTGGGCTTGTTAGATGGCCTTTCCTGATACACGAATATTATACTGCTAATTGGATCTGCTTTAATATTTAGCTTTGCCAACAAGAGCATGAGCATACTGAAGTAACCACAGAAAATATATCAGAGCCAGTAAGTTAGCTTCTTCAGGCATCTTCAGCCTTTCTTTCCCTGATTTTATCATCATGAAAATGTGTTCATTTTCAATTATTATTTTTTACCTGATAAACAAATCTCCGAGATTAAATACTTCCTCTGGAAATAAATCTCTTGCACGAGAGCTGGCAGGAGTTTAGTGGCATTTATTGATGAAAACTTCATGAAAGTTTTTTTTATCTCAATTGGAGAAACCACTTTGGATCAATTTATGCCTAGTAAATCCTTCTTGTAGAGATTTCCTCCTGAGCAGATGGTCATATTTCCTTCCAAAAAGAACTTATAGTAAAAGAATTTTCAAAGACACTGAATGTTGGAGTAAATATCATCATCAGCAGCAGCAGCAGCAGCATCACTATTATTTTATCATCACTATTATTACTATTGTCACTATTATTACTATAGCTTTTTTCTTATCTATTTGCTAGGTATACAGACTTTAAGCTAACCATGCAGATACTTTGGTCTGAGCACACACTACTATACAATTGCTTGGGATTAAGAGAGATTCAACTTTGATGTAAATTGTGCCAAGAACATCTTCCAACTTTTTGTCTGTAAGGAAAAGTTTTCTATCCTTCATGAGGAGACTACCTGTGGCTCAGCACCGGTCAGAGGCTTCCAAATGAGACTCTTTCTGTTACAGCATTGTGTACACTGCCCAGCTGCATCACATCATTGAGAAGGAAACTGCAAACAGGACCACGAGTTGTGCAGAAGTGGAAAACAAGGGAAGTAATGTGCTGGTTCATGGTAGGAAAAGTTTTACTAAATTACGTTGCATAGATGGGCAAATGAAAGCGCATGACCAGCTCTACAGTTTCTGCCAAAGGCTCCAAGATCACAGCAAGCCACATCTATAGAAGAAGACTGAGAGGATACTGAGAAATCTTTCACATAGTGGAAAGAGCTGTGGTCTACAGCAAAAGCAAAGAAACACATATAGCTGCATAAGGATTAGATCTGAGCTACCAGGCTTCACTTAATTACCATTTCTTCTCCAACATTTGGCTTCTATTAGCAATATATGATTACAAGAGTGCTTCCTACAGAAAAAGGAAAGGAAAAATGGGGCTGTTGACCACAACTCATTATTCTATAATAGCTAACAATGGTCAAGCCTTACAATATGTAACTCAAATAACTAGGCATACTATTCAAATACCTTAACAAAATATCTAATCCTTTCTTTGAGGTGTCTTATACTTGAAGTGACTAATAATCAATATTTTATGTGTCAGATTTATGCCTAAATATTTGTATTCTCTTTTTTTTCCTCCCACAGAGCACATCTGCATTACAGATCTTGCTTCTTCTGAAAACTAAAAACGAACTTGAGGAAAGAACAGTCAACCCCGCAGTGTTCAACACTATAGAGCTTTTCTGTTTGTTTTTACTAAAGCCTTAGACAGGATTATACTTCTTCCATGAGAGCTGAATCTTTCAAGTATTTGGAAAACTGTAGTAACTGAACGCATAGAACACAACATAATACTCTGCTATCTGATACTGTAAGTAATAAGTTTCATTGTCCTGTTTTCCTAGGGAAAATATGCAGGTGACAGAAGGTAGGTAAAGAGAAGACTTTATTATCCAACAGTGTCTGACAGTGATCTAAGTTTCCTCATGACTTTCCCATGGAAAAGCCTCTTAATTAATGGATGAAATGAACATTTCCCATGAAGACTTGAATTCTAATGTAAACTCTGATCACAATCCCTAAGGCCAAAGCTCTTCTTCTATTTTGCATTACTATACCGTGAACTCCAACCCCTAGAAAAAGTCAGAGTTGTTATTCAAATTTCAGATGGAATTCTAATTCTAGGAGTCATAAGAACTTCATTATATTAAGCACTGTAGAAACACATAATTCAGGGAAGTTCAGATACACCTTTTGAGTAGATATGGTTATCAAAACACAGGAGGGGAAATAAGGGCACAGAATTATTCAGGCATCAGTGACAGAACTGGAATTGCTCAAGGTCATAATAATTCACTGCATCTAGCACTTGTTATTAGAGAAAATAGAATTTATGCTCCATCAGAAATCAAATGGTCTCTCAATTAGATCACAGTATCTCAAATGACAAACCTCATGATTTTCCCTACTTCTGGGAAAAAAAGTTGTATTGCCATAAGGATTTTATTACTAGTGGTTGTATTCATATATTTTGAAAAGGAACATAAATTTTTAGTGTGGAGGGCAAAAAAGACTGTTCTTCTGTTTACTTACCTACCATAATTTGAAGGAAGTATTATTCACCTCCACCATCCTTGCATTTTAACTTTTCTATTTGCAAATAATATAAATGGATGTAGATATGAACGGTTTAAAAACAGACATGTAGATATGGGTGAAGTACAAAAATACCTACTGTCCTTTATCATAGATTTTTGCTGGTTCTGGAATTACATCAGCAAAGCAATTACTGACAAACTGACCCTCCTGATAAAGGAATATTGCAAGATTACACATTGCTTGGAAAAGTTCTGCTATGAAGCAGAAACTAAATAAAATTTAAGATTCTGCAGCTGAGGATTTTAAGTCAAGGCAATATTCTGATCCTCAGTATTGTATCAGTGTTCTACTACCTAAACAAAGAGAGAAGGAAGAGAAAAAAAGTGTTGACTTTGCATTACCCACTGAACACAGCACACACGACTGGGCATGACCTTTCTGTTCAAACACATGCTCTCATCAACCAGGACAATAGAAGATGTCAGGCTGTAATGTTTGATATATATTCCACACGCTTGGTGAGCTAGATATGGCCCATTTTACTTTCCAATGAAGTAAGCGGTCCTGAACACACAATCATTTCTGGTAATTGCTTTTTTTTCTTTTACTTTTTTCTCCCCTCTGCATTGCAATGTTGGATGAAATAGTTTGGGTTTATTCTTGTGTTTATGCCAAAGTTTATACAGCTTTCTAACAAAAGCATTTGCCTTTGTGCTTAACTTGAGGTTTCAATGGAAATAGAATGGTCTTTATGACCAAATGTCATCAAGTGAACATTCAGGGAGTTGGTGACTTTTTAGGGGAATTTCCTGTTAGATATGAAACTAACATATTTATTTCTTATGGAGATGAATCAGTAACAGGTTGTACCATACAAAAAGATTTCACATTTAAATTAGAAAAAATAAAAAAGATTACACCAAGCTGCTTTCCCATAGCAGCAACGCTGACAGTGATAAGAAGACTGTGTAACCAATTCCCTGTGCTCCCATTGGAATCAAAATCTCAGCTGGTAGCTACAAGGGTGCTAAATTACCTATTTTTCATCTTCCTCTCCATTAAATCTTAAGGATTTAATGGTGCCTTTGATCCCACCACTGATGGAAAAGCTGGAGAGCAGGAGAAGGTGGGAGGCAATTTCTTCTATTGTGCCAAGAGTTGCATCCTGATGTTATTTCTTGTATTTCATCAGGATCAGTCACACAGCTTTAGTTATTTGTATTTTTTTTTTCTACCTCTTCATTTGCTACCTGAAATATTCATCCTTGTGCTTTCTGACAGAAAATCATAGAATCATAGAATAGTTAGGGTTGGAAAGGACCTCAAGATCATCTAGTTCCAACCCCCCTGCCATGGGCTGGAACGCCTCACATTAAACCATCCCACCCAAGGCTTCATCCAACCTGGCCTTGAACACTGCCAGGGATGGAGCTCTCACAACCTCCCTGGGCAACCCATTCCAGTGCCTAACCACCCTAACATACATGCTAAAATACAGCATAGTGGAAACAAGACTCCCTCCACTCCTTTTTATTCCCCATCACCTTCTTTCTTTCATCACTGGTACTGCTGGGCTTCACAGCCAAGCCAGAGTCAAATCTGAAGCACAAATTATCAAAGAACCAATATCATCCTCACCAAATTCAAATAAAGGCTGTAAAGGCATAAATCAAACAAACGGGGTTCTTTGCAACAGCTTTACTGCTTTATAGGGTTCTTTTCGTCTTCAGCAAACCTTAAATAACACATCTTGGTGTTACAATGAGAAAAGCTCTAATTTTCTTCTCTGATTGTTTTTTTTTTTTAATCTTTATTCTGTACAAAAACTTCATGGTTAAGTTCACATGATAATTAATAAAATATTTTGTGCATATTATATCCTTAAAATCTATATGAGGGTACCAAAACATAAAAGTCGTTTCACCCATCTCCACCTAGTAACTGTCAGTAAAGTTATAGAACAGTCTCATATCAATGGAACCTGAAGAATAACCTGCTCTGCCACAATGTAATAGCAAAACTTGGATTCCGGACATAATGTTTAAGTCCTGGATGTATTTTTTTGTTGAGAGTACAAAGTTCTGTAGTGAAAACTACAGACTTGGATCTTGGTTTGGCGTTGTGTGTCTTGCAAAACATGGCATTTCAGCAGATAATGTCTCCAGTCCAACAGAGCAGGATTTCTAGCCAAATTCACAGTGTGATGCAGGCGTATTATGAACTATTTACCTGAAGGAAAACAAAACTATTCAAAATGAAATCTTCTCAAGATTTGATTGGCTAAGACATGCTTCTAAAGAGGTGATTATCAGACACTTCTTATGTGCACAATTTGTTTATTTTCATCATTTCATTATTGACCTATAGTAGGGGCTCAAACCAGTGTCTGTGGGAGTCACAAATGTTTCTGGCACTGCAGCAATCTTCAATAGATTGTCACCCCTTTTAATTCCTGTATAATGCATCAGGACACAAAGACCAATCCCAAAATGGAGTTCAAGGATGAAGATAATGACAAGTCTGATCAAAGCAGAAGACGTGCTCGCTTGGAGAAGTCAAATACACAGGATAGGTCCTGATGTCTCATTTATTGATGCATCCTTGCCTTAATGACTGAGAACCACATCTCTATGATATGCAAGTTGGGTTACTGTGAAAGCAATATAGTAGAAGTCAACCAGAAAGCTGAACAAAAGGTCTGGAGAAAGTGTACGTAACACATCAGGGATTGACAAAACGGAGCAGTGAAACTGAATCCTGAAAGCAAGATGGAAAGAATTGTCAGATATACAAAGTAGTAAGGCTGATAGAGGACAAACTTGTTCTTAGCATGATCACTCGCAATTACATTCAACTCAGGTTTTCATGTGGCATGCATTTCTTTAGAAAACCTTGTGAGAGGTGGATATCACACAACCTGCCTAAAAAGGCTGTATTCCCATTTTATACACATTATGGTTTTCTCTGTCACTCTGTTCTGCAGATGCTTCCCCTGATCATCCTGGTGATGCCTTATGTGTGGTCGTCAACATACTCTCTGGTCAGATAATGAAGAACTTTTCTCCTTGGAACATTTTCTCCTTTGGAACTCAGAAGCATCTTAGCTCCTAAGTTTGAAAATGGAGCTGAGCAGATATTTCTACTGCTGTTTCCTCTGGTCATGTTTCAAACAGAAAAACTTCTATCCAATCAGCCATCTATTTTCAGGAGATGATCTGCCTGAATCCCAAAGAGGCAGAAACCTCCATTATGCAGAATAAGTTTGGATACCTAAGCTGCACAAAACTAAGTATCCATCTCTCTCTCATATTTTTTTATGCATCAGTCTAAATGTATTCTATGCCAGTGATGGTCTTCTGGATCCTTCTTCATTGGCTATCTGGAGAAGCTAATACACCTTAATGCCTCATTTAGACTGCTTTATCTGTTTTGGTCAAATACCCATCTACATTTCCTGCTGTGCTGGCCAGTAGCAAATACTCAGGGTCACAAAGAAAATCTACAATGAAGCAAGAAGTAGAATCTGTGTATTTCAAACACCAATTTATAACTTAATAGTATACTTTTCCTCCAGGAAAAAAAAAACAATACAAAACACCAAGAAAACAAGCCCCCAGCCACTGTACTGTGAGGATTTAGCACCTCCTTTTTAGAACCAAAGAGAGGATTATTTTACCATCAATTTTCTGGGACTCATTTATTCCAATAGCACCAAATCAGGCTCATTCTTGCAACATAAACTTCATTATGACTTTAAAGAAACTAATCATATGTCTTGCATTAAGTACTCATTTAAATGTCTGTGTGACTCAGGATTAAGAAATTAGACTGTACTATTTTCATATTCCTGCCCCTCGTTCTCCCAAATCATCCTACTCCTTCAATTCCTTCTCATTATTGTTTTCATTCACTTGTGTTAGTTTTCAGGACTGAAAGCTTTTTATGACACTAGTTTACTTTAATTTGATTCTTTTTTCTATGAACCCTAATACAATAATTAGTAGAAATTTGCATGTTAAAACACATAAAATAGTTTGCATAATAAAATAAAAATTATAAAACCACAACCATTCACTTCTGGAGAAGGAATCGGATGACATCACATCGAGAAATCTCTTAAAACAATACTGGTATTAGGAAATTAAACATTTCCAGGATGATTCTCTGATACTGCGACCATCTGTCACAACATCATATGTATCCACATGATTAAACTCCAAAAATACACAGCTAAATCCAAGCATGTTTAGAAATGAAAGCTACTAAAGTGTGTTTAAAAGCTTACTCAGACAGTACCAGTTGCCCAAAGATAAAACCCTCTGAAGAACCACAATTCCATGATTGAACATTTCCTGATGCTGTTCAACTTCCTACTCTTGACATCGTCTAGATATGCAAAAGCTAACCAAAAAATCTGTGATAAGAATCCATTTCAATGGTCAGTGTCTGATATACACAGGAAATCTAAGCTGAGGTCTGCAAACCCAAATCTTTGTAACTCAAATTGACAGAACAGTTCAATGTTCCTGTGCTCAGAACAGTATTAACCTGAACAGTTCACTTTTTTTTCTTGCTGCTGTTGTGACAGTTTTTTGTCTGCTTGAGAATGACCCTTAAGACTACCACATGTAAATACTGAAATGTTCCTCAGGCCATGAAGGCTTTTAAAGAAAATGAATTCCTGAAGGAACAAACATTTGCCCTGTGAAATGAGTCACATTCTGAACAAGGGAAGAAACAATAAAACTACAAGAAAACAAATACATTTAAAAAGAACATATGGTTATGGGCACTACATATCTCGAAAGAATGATGCGTTGATATTCTGAGTCCAAAACCAAGCTGATACCATAAACAGCTCAACTTTGTTAGGCTGAGATTTTAGAATCATAGAATCATAGAATAGTCAGGGTTGGAAAGGACCTTAAGATCATCCAGTTCCAACTCCCCTGCCAAGGGCAGGGACACCTCAGGGCTGCTCTGAATCTCTTCTCTGCCCAGTCTGTAGCTGTGCCTGGGATTGCTCTGAACCATGTGTAGGACCTTGCACTTGTCATGGTTGAACTTCATAAGGTTGGCATCAGCCCACCTCACAAGCCTGTCAAGATCCCACTGGATGGCATCCCTTCCCTCCAGCGTATCAACTGAACCACACGGCTTGGCATCATCAGCAAACTTGCTGAGGGCACATTCAATCCCACTGTCCATGTCACTGACAATGTTGAACAAGACCAGTCCCAACACCGATCTCTGAGGGACACCACTCGTTACTGGTCTCCAGCTGGACATTGAGCCATTGACCACAACTCTTTGATTGCTGCCATCCAGCCAGTTCTTAATCCACCAAATGGTCCATCCATCAGATTGATGTCTCTCCAATTTAGAGAGAAGGATGTCATGTGGGACAGTGTTGAACAACTTGCACAAGTCCAGGTAGATGACATCAGCTGCTCTACCCCTGTCCATCAGTTCCATAGCCCCATCATAGAAGGCCACCAAATTGGTCAGGCAGGTTTTGTCCATAGTGAAGCCATGCTGGCTGTCACCAAGCACCTTGTTGTTCTTCATGTGCCTTAGCATGCCTTCCAGGAGAATGTGCTCCAAGATTTTACCAGACACAGAGGCGAGACTGACTGGTCTGTAATTCCCCGGGTCTTCCATTTTCCCCTTCTTGAAAATGGGGGTTATATTTCCCTTTTTCCAGTTGTCGGGAACTTCACCTGACTGCCATGATTTTTCAAATATTATGGATTTCAATTGTGGTTTAATGACATGGAACTTACACTGATGCTCTTAGAAAAAGAGTGAACTTTCACTTCTCACTGAGCTCCTATACTCGGTTGCTGGCACTCGAGGGCAGCCAGCCCAAATCATTTGGTGAAGCTATGTTGGGAAGATCTGAGAGCACTCTGAGACAAGAAGCTCGTGTTATTAATTCAGGCTTAGTTATTAAAATGTTAATGAAACATCAGCCACAGCACAGAGCCAGGCCAAAAGAAAAATGAACGAGAAAGCCAACCCACAGAGTGTGAAACACTGTCAGTAGCCTCAAGTGAGGTTCAGCTACACAAAAATCTGTAGGGCAGCTTGCTTTAGAGGAAAAGACTTATACATACCTTTTAAAGAGGAATAAGCAAAGACAGGCTGATGGCGAATCTACGGTATTTTTGCCATGCCATTTTTCCCTTCCTTGTCTGTACTTTAAGCCCAGACATGCCCCCAGGTACTGTGTCCATAGGCACCTCTGGCTTAAGGCATGCATAATATGTTTGTCATAAATTTAGAGTCCTACCTGAAAAATCAGAAGAGCGATGTTTATTTATGTCTTTGAAAAAGACATTCAGTAATGCTGGCTGGAAGATTTCTTATCTTTGAAATGTAAGTAACTATTTTCATCTTTATTTCCCCAGAAGCATTACTTTAGCAGTTGAGGGCTTGACCATACTTATGTGCAGCACTGTACTTTTTTCTGCCAGGTCTTCTGTAAGTGTTACATACCTGCCAGTAAGTTTTGCATTTGAATACAGACTACTTGGAAAAGTTTATATAAAGTAAAGGACATGGTTACTTTGAACTTGTTTGAGCACAGTGGTTAGGCAAGATGAGCTCCAGAGGTGCTTTCCAACTCAATCATTCTGTGTTACTGTGCTCCAAACACACAAATGCATCTGTGCTTGAGAATGTACTTCTCTAAGTCTTTGCTCTCTGGTATCACCCTCATTTCAGTCTCCTTATCCTGTGGATGGGTGTATTGTGCAGTAAGGTTTGTAAGTGTGTAAGTGATTAAAGCCCCCCAAACAAGAAAAGCAAAGGAAGAAAGACAGACAAAGCCCATGATAGCAGGACAAAATGGAGATTCAGTAACAACGAATCCAGCTTTGCCTTAATGCAGTTCATCACACCATCAAAATGAATCCCTGGCAAATATGGGAAAAAACTTCTGAACACAGAAGGACCCTTTGGAGGCAAGGGACTGTAATGAAGCATCTGCTATGCTGAATGCATAGAGATACAGGAAGGGATGAGGAAGAAATGTTTAAGGAGACAATAAAAAACACCTAAAAACCAGCACACTGCTGAAAATTAACTACTGCCTCACAGACCACAAAATGAACACCCTAAATTTCCTGAGCCACTGTATAATACATCTAAAATTATTGGCTTTCTTCTATTCAGGAGTGATACGGGATATATTATACATGTTATCTGCTTTATCAGAACAGGTGCCAATTGAGAAACTTCTTAATATGCTAGAAGACTATATAGTGCCTTTACTAAGCACTGCAGGGGCCCATTACACTAATGCTAAAGACGTTAGTGAAGTCTACAGTGCCGTAAACATATCTGAAGAACACAATAAAGTGTAATATAGGGATCCCTCAGCTACTTCTGGGCAGATTGGTGTATCCCTAAAGCATGATGCCCTGACACCCACTGACTGTAATGAGGATCCTGAAGGAGAAAACTTGGAGCATAAAGACTTACTGCATGGCTTCTGTCTCCACCAGTTCAACACAAGTTGTCTGTTCCTAGTTCAACTTGCCTCCTTTGTATTGACAAAGCCTTTTGACATGTTAGCTTTCCATTTACATGCATGAAAACAAGGATGAATGCATTTCTAAGAGCTGGAAAACATTCAAATAGCAACCGGCACTTAGGTCTGTGTTTGTACAGCACCAAATATAATGAACAATAGACCCATATCCATAAGTCCCAAATTTTGTCACATGAGAAATAATAACTTCTATTATTATTCTGTGCTTTGTTTTAGAGTTATTATCTACTTCGCTCATAGCATTGTTCATATAGTCTATTCCTCATTAGAGAGGCATAAACAAAGATAAAGTAAAATAACAACAGCTGCCAACTTAGGGTTATCTTCAGCCATAAGCTCATGTTCCCAATGAACTCTTCACATTTATTTATTCTAGGGTGGGAAGCAAAAACTGAAATAAATTATACCTCTCCTGTTTCCATACATTGAGATCTTTACTTATCAGCATGAAGCTAGTGACTTAAATCAACCCAGAGGGGTGCCAGGAAGCTTGAGCAGCAGGAACAGAAAGCAGACCAGAATAAATTAAATGATAGCTACCAAATGGAAGCCTCTTGATGGGAGCTAGAGAGAAGGTCTCAGATTTCCTGGAAAGCTGTCAGAGAAAACAGATACTTACTGTTCTGGACCAATACACACTATGTTGACTATGTTGGTAATACTGCAGAGCAAATTGCTGAAAATCTGGAAAATCCTTCATTAACAGTGACTGCTATAATCCAAAATCACTTTGACACTTCCAGGCCACCATATTGCAGCCAGGTCGTATTATAGTAGTCTTTCCTCCACCATCACAACAAAAAGGTCTCATTATTCCATGTAACTGAAGTATTAGAGAAAGAAAAACCAAACCCTGAAGAAGTTTGAGTATCACAGGAGAATTATCTCTTTTCACAAAACCAGTAGAAATTTCACTGTTTTTTCCAGTTTACTGAACATATTTAACTGTCTGCAGTCCTTTCAGTGTCTGAAAGCTTCATAATCTTATCTTAATCACACGTCTGTAAGACACAAAAATGTAATTTTTCCTATCTTACTGGTAGTTCTTTTTTAATATTCCAAATGGGTCTAGTTGATTATTTAATGATTTGACCAGTGTTGAAGGATATTTAATTTGGGGTCTGGAACTAGATGATTTTAAGGTCCTTTCCAACACAAACTTTTCTATGATTCTGTGATACTATAACTAAAGCATTGGCTTTTTTTTTTTTTTCTCTCCTTTTTAGCTTATTTTTTCTTTTTTTTAATAGTTACTGCTATTTTGCTATTTTCCACAGAAACACAGATATTTCCTGAAATTATCGACTACATGTGAAATCCAGAGAGAAATCTTTTCACACTGTAGCTACCTCTACACTACATGTACCCAGAAGCATTCCCAGACACTAAGATAAGCTGGCAAGGAGACCTGCATCTATGTTATGAACTGTCAGTCAACAGAAGAGTTCAATGGCTTGGAAACTGCCTACTGGGATCCCTGGAATGGTCTAATTGTTAAATCTTGTCCTTTGGGACAATGCAGCTGCACTGGGTCAAAATCACACCATAAGAACCCTCTGAAATGTTACTAGTAGAGATATGTGAGAATCCTGAATAAAAATACTTGACATTTTAGGACTAATACAATTTCACTTTTTATCTCTCCATCACACACACTGAGAAAGCAGAGACTGGTCTGATTTCACACAGTTCCCAATTATCAGAGGATAAAGGACCAAGACTGCAACAAGCAGTAAGAAGGGACACTGAGTTGCCTGTAGGAATAGATTCCAGCTATGATCACAGAGCACAACTCACTGCAGTATGTCAGTACCAGCTCACATGCCAGCCTTCTTCTATGGCAATAGTGTGAGCCTAACACCACACGATTATGGTAATAACTCTTCTGGATCTGGATTTGTTCATATTCCACCACCTTGATTTTCCCCATACTGCTGTATGCAAAGATCATCTACAGTGACCGAGAGACTTCTCATGGGAAAACAAGCCAAAACTGAACCATGTAATACTTTAACGCTCTCCCTAAAAAAAAACATTTTTGTGTGTCCCATCTCCTACCTGTTTATACAGTGGGTTATTTTAACCTTTACTCTGTTTCTCTTGATATCCAAAGTGTTCTGTTTCACTGTAAAGATACAATCAGCCCATATTTTTTTTTAATTCTATTAAGGTATTTCTGTGGAAATAAAATCCAGTAGCAGTGAGACATCCTGTGTGCCTGTAATGCTTAAATTATCATGATATCAGACCATGCTTAGGACAAAGTCTGAAGCAAAGCCAGGGAAAAGTTTGAGTCTTACCTGTCTCTTACTACAGGTCCAATATGCTCATATCTTTGGTGTAGGCATATTTGTTACTGTTTGATGAATGTGTGTGTGAATGAGCCAGATTATAAAATCTGACTTTCTCTTCTTATATTTCAGGTGGTACACCTTTGTGGGAGAAACAAACTGCTCAGTTTTCAACACTGTCACCATCTTCATTTGTGATTGGGAAATCCTCATGCTGAAAGTTTCAGACTTGGAAGACTAAACCTAAAGTTTTTGTATATGAATATAAGTTTCTAACTTTAGACTTGTAAGCTTTAAAATATTAATATTTCTCATTGTTAAAGACGGGTAAAACTTCAAGAAACAAAATAAACTCAAATCCAGGTATACTGACTCACAATTCTAAACCTGTCCTCTAGTTAGGCAGATATACAGATTATGTTATCAACAGAAATACGCACTCTTTGTATTGCAAATGTAATTATGTTAGAAAATAACTTACTTAAATTCATTTATAGCAGCAGCCAGTTATAAAAAAATACTTTCTGTTTAAAAACAAACCTTTATTTTTTACCAGTCACCTAACAGGTATAGAAATATAGAAATTACTCTCCCTTCTAGATCATATTCTTGATGGGATCAACTAAAAATCATTCATAATTAATGCAAAAACTTGTTTGTCCATTTGTTCAATAATGAGATCTAGTATAGGATATAAAAGTTTTTTTAAAAAATACATCTAATTGGAAATACTTTTTTAGAAAATAGAGATAATTTCTCTATTTTTTTATAATTATAATTTTATAATAATAATATAATTTAATAATAATGGTAGAAAGATATTTTTTAGAAAATAGAGGTAAACTTTTTAAATTATAATCTATTATTTGATTTGAAATTGAATTCAAGGTATATCATGTTTACTGTACTGGGTGCCTTATACTTCCTCATTTTTTCAGCATGAATTTGTCTCATATAATGCAATAACGTCTCTGCTCTGGGTGAAGGTTGATACTGTATCATGCGTGTTTCACCCTCTAAATGCTTCATGGTAAAACTGTTTTTAGGGAGCCAGACCAGTGTAAAAATGAGATAAATGAAGTAAAACTGCTCTAAGAATACATATGTGGGATTTGTCCTAGAAAATGAAAATGTTCCATATGAAGCAATTTCCGTTAAAGGTCTGTTTGAAGGTCTGTGAGACAAGGTTTATTTGAGACTTTTTGCTCTGCTTTAAATAAAGAATTTCTATTATTGAAAACCCAGGTTTGACATTTCACATAATAATCCCTTAAACAGATTTTTGCATTATTTTACTTGATCTGATATTGGAATCCATTTCTTCTTTTGCTAACACTCCTATGAATATTTGTATTGTTAGCCTGACTCTCTCTCCTCATTGTTGTCTTTCACCACCCACAGCACAAACCTACAGATCAAAGTAAAAACAGTCTGTATTATACAATATGATTCTTATCTTCTTTTATCGTTGTTGCTGTCAACAGCAGCGTTTTTCTTTAAAATGATAAGAGAGAATATAAAATATAAACAAATTGGATTCATCTACAGCTGTTTACCACACCATTCGGTTAAGAATTGGATATTATTAAAAGACCTGACAAAAATCCCACTAGAGCTCCAATACTTTAGTACACATGAAACACATTAGCCCTATTACTTCCACCAATTGAGATGATATTATCACGTGCTGTTCAAAAAGTATTCTAAAACATAGAATAGTTAGGGCTGGAAAGGACCTTAAGATCATCCAGTTCCAACCCCCCTGCAAAAAGTTTAATTCTTCTGAAATCTTGAATTCATGCTAAAAGCTGTTTGTGCCTTCATCTGAAGAAAGCATACATATTTTCTTAAAGCGTGGCTGCTTCAGTGCTTCGCTGCATCAGAAACAAAAACCAAGAACACTTCTCCTATAGAAGGAGGTTGAAATAGACAGATGAGAAGTGCCCAAAAGCACTCAAAGGCTCTTCCAGATACCCTGTAATTAGTTACCTTGTTGAAAGCCAGGAGGCTCAGATCTTACATGCAAGCTGTAAACCTTCATTTTCTGTTCTTTACTTTGCATAACCTGAAATTAGACAAACATCTTAGGTAAAAATCCTTACAAATGCACGTTTTAGAACCTTTCAGTCAAAAGCGTAATCAGGGAAGAAATGAGCAGAAGAACTGGCCAGGATTATGAGAGGAGCATTTTTTGACTGTTTGGAAAAAACGAGGAAGTAAAAACTCTGTAAACACAAACACACTAATTTTAGAGTACAGAAAGATAGGAGTTTTGATTGGTTTGGTCATTGAGGAGGAGGAAGCAATAACAAAGAATGTGTTTCTGTTGAACAAATCAGGATTTTTAAGGTGGAATGATCAGAACTCAATGAAAACCAAATTTGAAGAATAGCAGGTTGTTCGCAAAACTTGATCCATGGTTGCAGGTCAGTTAAACCAATACAGAAATAGGCCAGCAAAGATGAAGCCTTTGAGTCTTGTTAGCTAACTGTAAACACAAAGAAATGCAACCTGAAGACATATTTCTTGTCTACACAAAGTCCTATGTATCAGATCCAGGGATCGTTCAGCATTTCCTTACACACTGCTTGTCACTAGTACTACTTGGGTGACAAAAGATCCATTTCTCTGATGTGTTTCTGTATTGTCGTTCAATACAACAGACCAATCTTCATGTTTACTGTGGATAAACATATAATGCTAAAATGGAACATTACCATTTATTACTTACATATCATTCTAAAAAAGAGTATCAAATTTTTCCTGCAAAGGCAAACTACCTTTCGTGTGGACTTACACATACTTTTTGTATAGGTAGTTCTTACACATACTACTGTAAAGCCTTCATGCTTTCAGAAAGATCTGTTTAATACTAGAGCAATGCCTGAAGGTAACATACTGTCCTGGGCTCAGCAGTAGCAGTCATTTTTCTCCTTCTTAGTAGCTAGTGCAGTGCTATGAAAGGGGACCAGGCGGCGGCGGCGGGAGCGGGGCCCGAGGACGAGAGGAAGGCGGCTGCTGAGCAGCGGGAGGAGGCGGCGGAGGAGCCGAGCCCCGCGGAGGAGCCGAGCCCCGCGGAGGAGCAGAGCCCCGCGGCGGCCGAGAGCGTCCCCCGGCAGCCGCCCGCCGAGCCCCGGGAGGATGCAGGAGCCCAGGCAGCATTTCCCAGCACGGCAGAGGAGGAAGAGCTGCACCCAGGGAAAGAGAAGCTGGCGGTGGGAGAGCCGGCAGGCACAGCAGCTGCACCAGCCCCAAGGACAAGTACAGCAGCGTCATTGGAGAGTTCTGAAGGGTTTGAATGGCCTTTGGGTACCCTTGGGACCTGCCTGCTGGTTGTGATGGGGATCAGCATGGTGGCACACACACAGAGGGTGTTCTACCCACGGCCATTTTGTCTGATCTCAGAAGTTAAGCAGAGTCAGGTTTGCTTCTTGTCTGGGGTTAGACCACAATATGGGAGGACCAAGAGATCTTCCCCAAAGCTGGACAGGCATGAGTGGCAGGGTGTGTGGGACAGTATGAGAGAGTATCTGGTCCACTGGGCCCCTCCAGTGCTTTGGAAGTATCGAAGATGGAAGGCAGCTCTATGGGGTCCCCAGCAACAAGCTGCAGAAACTGCTGAAGGGGACAGTGAATTATTTTAAACCTGGTGGGCCCATGGCACTTCAGGCCATCAGGGCAGAGATGCAACATAGAGATGGACTCATGATCGAGGGGTGGACTTAGCAATGGACACTATTGACCAGGTTATTCACAAGTGTGAACACTGCACACAGCCTCTCCTGGTCTGAGAGACTGTTACAAGAGATGGAGCCTGACATCATGGACCAGATGGACTCAGCAGCTTTATAGGGACTGGTCCATGAACTAAGATAAGAGTGTACTGAGATAAAAGTGATGGTGTATTGAAAATGTGGGATCTGAGCATGACATGAATGGTATGGAATAAGGGGTGGGTACTGTCCTGGGTTCAGCAGTAGCAGTCATTTTTCTCCTTCTTAGTAGCTAGTGCAGTGCTGTGTTTTGATCTTTTGGCCTGGGAACAGTGCTGATAACGCCGATGTTTTCAGTTGCTGCTCAAATGTTTGGTCTGGCCAAGGACTTTCTGAGCCTCATGCTCTGCCAGGGAGGAGGGGAGGCTGGGAGAAAGCAGAGACAGGACACCTGACCCAAACTGGTCAAAGAGGTATTCCATACCACAGCACGTCATGCCCGGAGAGGTAACTGGGAGTTTCCCGGAAGGGCTGGGATGGCAGGGTTGGACGAGGTATCGGTCGGTGCTCAGCTGGGGGGAGTTGGGCGAGTTATCAGTCAGCTGGTGTTGAGGTGTTGTATTCTTTCCTCTTGTTATTTCCTTTATCATTATTATTATTGGTGGTAGCAGCAGTGATTTGTGTTACACCTTAGTTACTAAACTGTTCTGATCTCAACCCGTGGGAGTTGCATTCTTTTCGATTCTCCTCTCCGTCCCTCTGGGAGCAGGGGGAGGGCAAGAAGGGGGGGAGTGAGTGAACGAGGTTTGTGGTTGGGTTTAAACCACGACACATACACCTTTAAGTAGTTAAAAATCAATAATGGATGCAGGATTTCTCCAGAAACACTGATAAATCTTGTAGTACTTTAAGAGTTACAAGGAAAATCTTGCTTGATGGAGGAACAAGTAAGATAGATGACTTTAAATGGGATAGAACAGGGCAGTTGCAGTAATTTTTCATTTGAGTTCTAGTGCATTAAAATATTACTGTGAATTTATTGGTCTGACTTGATTCAGAATTATTAACCTTAATGTATACATAAAACTTTACTTTTTTTTAATTTTTTTTGATGCTTTTTATAAGAAGAAGGGAATTGTGTATTTCCCATGAAATGAAAAATGCAGTTCTTGCCCTCCTTTATTTTTAACACCACTTCTTTGAAGAATTTGTGCAGGGAAATCTGTTAATTGAAAATCCTGACAGGATCCCCAGAAGGCAAGAATCCAACTTAAAATGAGTCCAAAGTTTTACTGAAATACCAGAAGTTCTTAAAACTAATTAACTTCTCTTTGTCAACTGCATGCTAATGAATGAAGCTGTTCCATTCACCACTCCAACATATCTGAATAGTTTGCTAACAGGTATTTTCTCACTGTTGTCTTACGAATATCTTGCCAGATTCACTCTGTCTGAATAGCGCTACAGACTAGTAGCAGTAGTTAAGGATTTATTCATTGAAAAACAAAGCAAAAAATTCCCATCAAGATCCACAATTCCTTTGTCTACCTTCCTTCTCAACTTCTTTTTTCCCTCTTTTTTCCCCTCTGGGCAAGGGGCATGTGTCTGTGCTTTTGAAGGACTTAAGGTCCTTCCTAGCAAACAGCTCAGTTTGAAAGGCAGCCTGCTTAGTAGGTGCTGACAGCATGAGTCCCGTTCTACTCCATGCACAGAGTAGCTTAGCGCTGCACAAAATCTGAACTGTAAGCCTCCTTGCTGTGCATACTGCTGATCTCAGGCCTAGAGAATAAATTAGCATCTGTCACATAGGCAAGGCACCCCAAATTAAAACAAGTGCCAGATCAATTGCCAATTTCTAAGTCAACACGAGGAGGTTTTCCCATTTACTCTTTGATCTGTGCCATGATTGTAGGATTTTCTTGGGATATTTTTGTTTAAATTACATGTCCTAAGAAGCATTTCTTTCTGTCTATGCTGCTGGCTGCAGGGGAGCTCAAGCATAATTGAGGTCTTAGCTCTGAGATGGTTCAAACATCCTGCAGAGAGATGGTCCCAAACACCCTACAACTCAGGTCAGATTCAAACCCCTAAACAAAGCCTGAGCCATGTGCATTTGTGCAATTTACCTGGACTCTCCAGCAAGCTCCTAAACATGGCTCGTGGCAGTGATTTCTGACACAAGTTTGAGCATTCCTGGTGCACCTGAAGGGTCAGTCTTGGCTTTGGGAGAAGAAATACTCATGTTGACCTGACAGAGTGCAGAATAACAATTAGTGGCCGTGTCAAGTATTTTGAGCCACACTGCTATGTTCCATAATGAGAAAATGGAGGATTATTTTGTGCCTGGTTCCAATAGAGCCCCAGGCTTTAATTGGATTTAAGATTTAATCTTATCCATCATTGTCTGGCAAGGATTGTGTTACTGATACACAAAGTAAACATCCATCAGCTTATCCCAGGGATCCAGTAAACTTAAAACATTTATGAAAGATGTTGTATTTGCAGCTGAAATCAAGTAATTGATCTCTGTGCAGGTTACATCTGCTTCAATTTTCATGAAGCTCAACAATAAAACAAGTTCATTAACCAAGTGACGATAATTGAAATATTCCTTTAAATATTAAATAAATAATTCACATTTCATGAGTATAATGCTTTTGTCCTTCCAGTGCAGTGTTACTTCTTATATATTTATTATGCTGCTTTCTAGTTTCCTGGCAAAAAATATTTCATTAGCCAGACTTTATTGAGCTTCAACTTTTCTTCCCATCACGTATGAGCTCATATTACAAATACAATGGTTTTCATCTTAGGGAAAAAAATCCAAACACAAGTCAAACCAAACCAACCAGCTAACCAAACAAAACCCCCCACAAAACACAAATGAACCAACCCACAACACCCCAAACAATAAGAACAATCCCAAACACAAATAAAGAAACCCAGAACCCTTGAGCAACCCATTATTTGCAAATGCTTCCCCCTGGAGATCATTTAGGAATAGCTTTTTATTAATAATAATTTTTAAAATACACTGACACGACTAGGATGTAATCTGTGTCTAAACTATGATTTGAGAACTGGTCCAGGCTCAGCCTATCTGCAGAATATCAGGACACCTTTTGATGATAACTTGGATCTGGAGTGGACCAAACCTGAGTGAGCTCCTTGTTTTACCAATATTAAGTATAGAAGCATCCACAGCTTGTGTGCCCAGCAGCTTGGAGTCTAGCTCAGACAATTATCAGACAGACAAAAGACAGGAAGATGCAAAGATGGAAGTGACTCATCTGAGGTTACATGGCCGAGATTAAAAGCAAAAGTTTTTCAATCCCCTTTCTCAGGTCACCAAGCCCCACTGCCCTTCTCACTGGAAATGTATTCTGGTCTTTGGATTTGACAATGTCCTTTCAGAGCATGGGATGATGTCAGCTGATTAATGTTGCAGACAGGAGATTGCAAGATCACCCAAGGTTAATATGATAAACAATTAGAGAACTTAGGATGCAGCAGAAATCATATTGTCTGACAACTGTTAACGGTGGTGTAACTCTGAAGCAGCCTCCCTCCCCAAATGCACACAGTCTGCCCCAGCATCAATAATAATTCACATCTCAGTGCTGTCACAGATAAATATTGCTGATCTCAAGGCCACTGAAATCATCCTGAACCAATGTTACAGCTGTCAGCATGACAGAGTGATAGAGGAGACAACAGAGAGAGAGAGTTCCTACCTTGCATTTGCCACCAAAGCTCTCAATGACTTTTAGTAAAGTCAAGTCAGTCATGAAACAAAATACTGACCATGATGTTTACAACTGAGATCCCAGCTTTGTATATTGGGCACCCTAACAAGAGTTTTTTGGGTTAGAGGTGCTGGGAGTTCACAGTTCTCAATGAAGTAATATGACTGAAAGTCAAAAACATGAATGTGAGCACTTCTGCAAGTCAAGCTGCTCCCTCTTTTTAAACCAGATTTTGAAGGAAGCAAGAAAGGCCCAAAAGACTGTCAGCATACATATGAAAGGAAGACTGAAGAATGGGAACTCTCAGAAAGGGGTCATAGGCACTGCAATAAAGAGTGTACTGACATGGGGATAAAAGAATGGAATAGACTTTACAGTAATGGGTACAAATACGTTTACAGAAAACAGCTATAAATTGGGGCAGTGGTACAGGAATGGACATCATTAACGCGTGTGCTCTCCTCCACTTTAGTTCTATTAAGTCAGTGACATCATTGTCCAATTTTAGTAGCGTGTAGGTCTGTACAATGTCCAGTGATCTCCAAAGATAGGCTATCAACATCCTTGTTTGGTAAATCTGCATTACAAATAAGTTGACATGCATAAAAGAGAATGAGAAAGAGCTTTCTCAGAATGCTGACGAAAACAAACAGTGTTCAGGTTTAGTTAATTTAACTATGTTTTAGGTATTTAGTCTTTCTTAATTCACTGTTTAACACTTGGAAATAAAAACCTCTTCAATAGCTAAAACTGAGAAATTATTTAGCGTATGTTGAGATGAAGATTGGTTTTAACTGAGCAAGGTTTTCATCAGAAGTGATGTGACAGGCCCAAGCTCATTTCTTAATAAATTATTTATGCAAAAGATGCATCGTATCAAAATTCAAAGACGACAACATCCCAGGCTAAAGGAGGCAGCAGTGTCATGGTAAACTTGCAAAATACTGGATAAGCTAATATCTCACAATTTAAAAGCCTGAGTATCTGTGAATTTACCATACATGGATCTTGACACGCTTGTGAGGTGGGCTGATGCCAACCTTATGAAGTTCAACCATGACAAGTGCAAGGTCCTACACCTGGGTCGGAGCAATCCCAGGCACGGCTACAGACTGGGCAAAGAAGAGATTCAGAGCGGCCCTGCAGAGAAGGACTTGGGGGTGCTGGTCGATGGGAAAATGAACATCAGCCGGCTGCAGTGTGCGCTCGCAGCCCAGAAAGCCAACCGTATCCTGGGCTGCATCAAAAGGAGCGTGACCAGCAGGTCGAAGGAGGTGATCCTGCCCCTCTACTCTGCTCTTGTGAGACCTCACCTGGAGCATTGTGTGCAGTTCTGGTGTCCTCAACATAAAAAGGACATGGAACTGCTGGAACAAGTCCAGAGGAGGACCACGAGGATGATCAGGGGGCTGGAGCACCTCCCGTATGAAGACAGGCTGAGGAAGTTGGGGCTGTTCAGCCTGGAGAAGAGAAGGCTGCGTGGAGACCTCAGAGCAGCCTTCCAGTACCTGAAGGGGGCCTATAGGGATGCTGGGGAGGGACTCTTTGTCAGGGACTGTAGTGACAGGACAAGGGGTAACGGGTTAAAACTTAAACAGGGGAAGTTTAGATTGGATATAAGGAGGAAATTCTTTCCTGTTAGGGTGGTGAGACACTGTAATTGGTTGCCCAAGGAGGTTGTGAGTGCTCCATCCCTGGCAGTGTTCAAGGCCAGGTCGGATGAAGCCTTGTGTTGCATGGTTTAGTGAGAGGTGTCCCTGTCCATGGCAGGGGGGTTGGAACTAGATGATCTTGAGGTCCTTTCCAACCCTAACCATTCTATGATTCTATGATTCTATGAAGTAAATATGAACAATGAAATCTGCTGATTTCGTATCATTTTAGTTAAATATCCTTACAGAAAAAATACTAAAATGAAACAAACCCTCACATACCTTAATAAATGAAAAATGATTTTATGTATATTAATTTCCATCAATTCTCTTTAAGACCACTTAGTTGATATTGCCTCAAAGTGTCACTCCCATTTCTTCGCGAAAATAGAGAGGTTGAAAATGGCCACCTGACAATAGCTCTTAGATTTATTTATTATTACAGATGTTTAACTAGGGAGTGATGGGAAAAGCTTTTAGCAAGATGGTGTGATTTCATGCTAGAAAAGTGTTGATTATGTTAAAATTTTGGAACAAGCAAGAGCACATTGACTGTACACATAAAAAGTGTCAGCAGGAATTTTTCCAACAGGAAAGAACTGAAGTGTAGAACAACTTTCAAACAGATTACTACTAAAATGAAATGTAAACCAGAAAAAGTTGGGAAAATTTTTAGTGCCTGTTTAATAATATTAAATAATAATAATTACTAACATTTAATAATGAATGAACCTTTACAAAACACCAGAATTCTGCAATTTATGGCAAAGCATTATTGGTTTATTGGGTGCCTTTGTTACTTCTAATGCACCACAGTCTTACTGTCATTGCCATTCAAACCTATCTTGGTGTGTACAGGAACTCCTTTGGTATGTCTTTGAAAACGTCGTATGCATACTTAGTTATTATTAATAATTATTAATATATATCAATATTAGTAATTGCTACTACTAATAGTAATCATTTAATTTAAATCAGAAATGGATGGCTTGCTGCCAGGTCGGATTCAAGCAGTTATATGATAACACTAAAAATTTATGACAGGAGAGATCCTTTAGCTTAAAAACTTAATAGTTTCAGACAAGCTGTCAAGTTGTTAACACTAATGTGTCCTAAATCTAAAAAATTATATACCCAGAGACCAAGATTCACACATGATTGTACCTGACTAAGAGGTTTTCAATTTTGTAATGATTTTTGGCACTAGAAATATGCCTGTAAGGTTCAAACACTTTAGAAAAAAATTGCCTAGCAGATTCTCTGCAGTCTTGTTTGATTACAAGATCAGAGTGAATTGACTGGAGATGTTAGCAGCAGTTTTAGGTGCTGGCTTTAGAAACTTTGAAAACATACTGTGAAAGACCATGAAGACTTATGAGCAAGTGTAAAACGTCACTGACAACAACTTTATCCTGGATGTGGTGTTGGGTCATAAAGACCGTTCTGTTTGACTCCTCACTGAGCTATGGGAGTTACAGTCTCACACACAAAAAACTCACCTTAACACACAACAAACCAAAGTAGCTTCAATTTTTTTCAACTGTGAGAAAATAGGAAGACTTTATCAACAGGCAATGTGATGTTTAAGCTTAAGGAATTAAACAGATACAAGCTGTTCTAGTTCTTTACTTTCCATTTACTCAGAACTGGAAAGAAAGGATTTCAGGTACAGAACTTTGTCATTTAAAATCTGTTCTATTTTTTCTGCTTTTTCTGATGCCAGCTGAGTGTCATGGTTTCAATCCAGCTACCAACTGAGTACCTGCAGACACTTGCTCACTCCCTGCTCCTTGGTGGGATGGGGAGGAGAATCAGAGAAAAAGGTAAACCTGTGGTTTGAGATAAGAATAGATTAGCAATTCAAATAAAGTGAAATATTACAGTAATTATAACAAAACAACAACAACAATAATAGTAATGCTAAGTATAAGAAATAAAGAAAGATAGGAATAAAACAAAGAATGACTCAAGTGACTCTTCAGCTGCTGACTGATGCCCAGCTCTTCCCAGCCAACTCCCCCCAGTTTCTATACTGGGCATCAAGTGCTGTGGTATGGAATACCTCTTTGGCTAGTTTGGGTCAGGTGTCCTGTCCCTGCTTCCTCCCAGTTTCCTGTGCCTCCCCTCACTGTCGAAGCATGAGAATGAAAAGTCCTTGATTGGGGTGAGCATTACTTAGCAACAAGTAAAAACATTGGTGTGTTGTCAGCGTTTTTCTCAGACTATATCCAAACCACAGCACTGCACCAGCTACTAGGAAGAAAACTTACTCTATTCCAGCTGAAACCTGGACACTGGGAGCAGAAAAATTAGCTCCAAAGTCCCGTGGGAAATGCTGCTTTTGTAGCACACTCAGACTACACAGAAATAATGGAAAGGAAACCTGATGATAAATTTTTATACTCACAAAGCACTAAAACAATCCCATAATTATTTGTTCCTCCTAGCCAGAAGTTTCTGAGAAATGAAATATTCTGTGAACAGATTAATTTGGAACCTTTTGTCATGAGCTGGGAGATTTTTACCAAATTGCTTCAAAGTATGAACATTAAAATCATCAAACAAAACCCTAACACTACAGGAGTAGTCACTGGCACTTCAGGTGTGACACAAGCACTTGTAGTGCTCTTATGGCTGATTGACACTATTAAGTGTGCAGAAAACACTGTCAGAGACATATGAAAGGAGTTCCTATACATACCAAGACTGGTTTGAATGGCAGTGACTGCAAGGATGCAGCACATTAAAAGTGACAAAGGCACACAACAAACTAATAATAGTTTGCTATAAATTGCAAAATTCTGGTGTTTTCTAAAGAATCATTTGGTACACAAGCCACCAGGGATTGAAAAGGATGCACTACACTGAAAGCTATAAACAGTTTCAACTGCAACACATATAATATTTTTCTGTGTAAGCCTTTCTGAATGGAAAGATATTTCATTTGTGGTGATGGAAAAAAAATATTTGTCTGTGACTTAATGACACTTCCCCAAACAGATGATAGATATATATGTTGAAGGAGATGAAGGGAGGAGAAAAACTTGCAAGTATGGAAGAAAACATGATATTTTGGTGCACTTCTTTGTGGTGATCCCATAAATGAGGTGTTCCCTGTTATTAGATATATAGAGTGAAAGAGTCAGGTGGAAAGGGCAAAAGCTAGAAAAATCCATGAAGCAAGAATGAAGCCAAGATCATTTAACTCCAATCATAGAGTCATAGAATCATAGAATAGTTAGGGTTGGAAACGACCTCAAGATCATCTAGTTCAAACCCCCCTGCCATGGACAGGGACACCTCACACTAAACCATCCCACACAAGGCTTCATCCAACCTGGCCTTGAACACTGCCAGGGATGGAGCACCCACAACCCCCCTGGGCAACCCATTCCAGTGCCTCACCACCCTAACAGGAAAGAATTTCCTCCTTATATCTAATCTAAACTTCCCCTGTTTAAGTTTTAACCCGTTACCCCTTGTCCTGTCACTACAGTCCCTGACAAAGAGTCCCTCCCCAGCATCCCTATAGGCCCCCATTAATCTTTCCTCAAGTTACTGGAAGTGTAATAATCAGTATTTTGTTATTATTCATTTTCTGATGTCCCAGTCTTTGAATCTTGTTCTGCATAGCAGTAAAGGAGATACTGTATTTTCCTGCTAAAGGAGTTAAAATGGCTGCTTTGAGTTATATGCATCCATGGGAAAAAAGAAACATTGTTCAAATAATAAAATGTGACAATCAGAGCGCTTATCAACATTTCAATCTTACTCTGCAGCCTTTGTTATGTATTGTATCATAGAATTGGCTAGGTTGGAAAAGAGATTTAAGATCACTGAGTCCAATCATTAACCAAGCACTGCAAAGTCCACCACTAAGCCGTGTCCTAAGTGCTACATCTACGCATCTTTTAAATACCTCAAGGGATGGTGATTCCACCACTTCCCTGGGCAGCCTGTTCCAATGCTTGTCATCCCTTTCAGTGAAGAAATGTTTCCTAATATCCAGTCTAAACCTCCCCTGGTGCAGCTTGAAGTCATTTCCTCTCATCCTATCACTTGTTGTCTGGGAGAAGAAACCAATCCCACCTCTCTCCATCCTCCTTTCAGATAGTTACAGAGAGTGATACAGTCCCACTTGAGCCTTCTCTTCTCCAGACTAAAGACCCCCAGGTCCCTCAGCTGCTCCTCAATAGACTTTGCACTTCTCTGGACATGGTCCAGCATCTCAGTGTCTGTCTTGTAGTGAGGGAGTAGGAGAAGCATAGGGACAGAATGAACATGTGCTCAGAGTAGTAATTGTCTACTTTGCTTCACAGCCTTTGACATCTCCATCTACCTGGGTGGGGCAGGAAATGAGACAGCCAACTTGCCATCCCAAACCAATAACATATCACTTGCTATCAAGGTTGCAGATAGCCCCATTTAATGAAATATCTCTCTTTACCTCAATAAAAAAGTGTAGTAGATTTCACCAAAGGTTTCTGTTTACTCTTAATATAACTTAAAATAAGTCCTAAGAGAAAACATTTTTTCTATATGAGGCTTAAATATAAAGGTTTATATGAAGGCTGCAAGTAAAAAACCAAAGACATGGTAAGCTTCCTTCAAAGCTCAGTAACATTAACATTTTGTTTCTCTAATCCTCATTATTTTAAAACACTCTTGTTGACCTCAAATTTAAACAAAGCAATTTCACTTCTGCAGCAGATAAATAATCTTTAAAGTATTTAAATAAAACTAACAAAATTAAATCCTGAGTTTATAATAGAAGCTTCCAGTACTATATCAGAGATTAACAACAGTACATCATGAGTCATACAATCTAGTACAGGACGATGATCCATTGGAGAAAAAAAGGAGTAAGCCAAATTGGACAAGTATGCCTCTGAAGCTTTGCAGCAGTATGCACCCAGAAAATCAGTTTTAACCAAAAATATCTGGTATAAACCTTGCAGCTGGAAACTTTCAGTAGCATCCGTCTTCTTAGGTACTTTAGATAGATAGAAGCAAATGGAAGAACATTGGGTTTTGTGTAAGCTTTTAAGGAAACAGGCGCATATTAGATGTGCCCTGTTTCAGACAAACTTCATGCTATCTGGTCAGAATCTGCTCCTGCATCCACAGAGGTCACACAAAAAGCTGCACAGAAGCTGAGAACAGGTCTGTCAGTCAATGTAAAAATACAACTTTGTTCTCTTGCATGAGAATTCCATATGGCCGTAAGAAATCTAACTTGGTAAGGATAAATAATTACTGCTACCCTGCCATGGTCAGCTCCCAGATCACCTTCCCTGCAGAACAGCGTGTTCCTGCTGCTCCCAGGCAGAGAGGCAAAGTTCAGCTGTGGGTTAGAGGAAGGTTGGGTTACATTTAATGGTAGCACTTATAGGTATGTAGGAGCTCTGGAGAGCTGCCCTACTACAGCAGTGCTGCCTCAGTACTCCATTTGTTGACAATCAATGTGAGATCAAAGCGTTTAGCAACCCTGGATTTTTCCCATGGAAGAGGGAGTAAGTTCACATACAAGGGTGGAACATCATAGGAGATGACATATAAATTGCTTAAACAAATAAATAAATAAAGATTTTGCATCATTGAGAAATAGGTAAGTCAAAATACTGACAGCTACAAACATGGTCATCCAGAGGTCAGACACATGAATTGCTTGTTGGAAGATCTAATGAAGCATCTACAAAACCTCTGCTGTATATTGTAGAGCAGGGATTTTTTCATCTGTTTTCTGCATATTTGGAAATGACTAAAGAAGAGAAAGGGAAATGCATGTTAAAGGAAAAAAGTTAAGGCATGGAAGCAAATTTCCCTTAAAAGACTGCTCCTCTTCTATGACCATATACAAATGCTGTAACAGGAAGATAGATATATATATTTTTTTAATAACTGGAAAGCTCTAAACCAAAGCCGAGCCAGTGCCAGACTGGTGGAATCATACCACACAAGCTGAAGAGGAGAGCAGACAACTGGCATTAAACTTTGGGAGAGGGAGTGCTTGGAACTGCCAATGTACGCTGGAGAAAGGAGAAGGGAGAAAAAAGAAATAAAAATCAAGACTGAATCCTTCATTTCTGTAACTTCTGTGGTGGAACTATTCCCCCTGTGGGCTGGTTATTTTCCAGCTCAGTAAGGATGTACAAACTCCTCAGGGCCATAAGACGGCCTTTAAAGAAACCATCAAAGGCTCATGTGCAAAAACAATTTTTCTGTTGATTATATTCACTAAATAGGAGTTTGAGCTTGTGCTGAAAATCAAAGCAGATAGAAAATGACTGCTCCAGTTATCTGCAGATGTATCCTTGTTAGTCTTACTAACCACTGTAAGAACCCAAATAGCAGTCTAATCCATTTCGGTAACATCTCTTCAGCTCTGAATGGTGCAAAGCACAGACAAAGCCAAAGGAAAGGCTTTTCCCCATGTGAGCATCCAGGGTCATCCAAACTGCTAAAACATGCATTTTGGGCACCATTTCACCGCATTCTCCTATCTTCTCCCCAGCTTTTTGTATTCAGAAATAAGAGCACAGAGTCCATGCAAGCAATAATAATTAAAAAAAGATAATTAAAAAAGGAAAGTAATAGCATTTTTTTTTTCCATATCTATAGGTCAAAAATAATGTCAGCTCAAGACATCAACTAGAGAAGAGAAATATGAATTATAATCTGATTTCAAAGTAAATTTAAGAGCCATACTTAGAATCATATTCATACTTAAAAGCCATTCATGTGTGTATATAAAGCAGTGAGGCTGCTGGTCCTCCCTACTCTGCTACTTAAAGACTGTTGCTTGGAGGGAAGAAAGTGCATTTGTCTTCTCTTTACTCTGACTATTCAGTGCAAAGAAGACCAACAATCACTGTATCTGCAATGACTGTTCCACGAATCGACTGCATTGTTTCAGTAATACAGCAAAACAAGAATCCATAAATGAAAACCAAAAGCAGTCCTTCCTTTCCAATAATATGTTTATTGCATTACATTTCTGGTCAGGCTAAATTTTTACTTCCATTAGCAAGAAACTCATTCAAGATTAAGAAAAAATCCTCAATAACTAAGCATAAAACTTAAACAGGGATGTTTAGATTGAATATAAAGAAGAAGTTCTTTACTGTTAGGGTGGTGAGGCACTGGAACGGGATGCCCAAGGAAGCTGTGAATGCTCCATCTCTGGCAGTGTTCAAGGGCAGGCTAGAGAGAGCCTCAGGTGACATGGTTTAGTGTGAGATGTCTCTGCCCATGGCAGGGGGATTGGAACTAGATGATCTTAAGGTTCTTTCCAACCCTATTCTATGATTCTATGATTCTATTACTAGGGCATAGTATTCAACTGTTTCATGATCACTGAATTTACAAAACATAACTGGTGAGTACATGCCCTTTCCTTTAATAGAAGGTGACCACTTTTCTGATTAACATGTCTTCTTTTTGCTTTTTAAATGTATTTGAACTTCAAGGGGTTTTAAATTGAAGCAGTTAAAAGTGGAATTGCTTTTAAGCCATCATACCATATTCCATTTTACCTATTCTCCATGCACTGAAATGAAGCCCATGATTTTAAGATTGAATTTGCCTACACTCGAAACAGCTGTGTTTATTAGCAAAAAAAGAAAAATAAAAATTTTTGCAGGAATTTTTAGCTGGAATATAATCCCTTAACTTTCCACAGGAGTTATGGCCACCACTGTTTTCCAGACAACCGTATTGCATAACTTTAGTTGCAAACTTGTACTTTTAGGCGCACCTCGGAAAAGGCGGAATGCAAAAAGGAGAATATGAGAATGATCTGAATCAGCTCGTCACACTGCAGAAACTCTAATGATGTTCATATAATAAGACCTTAACCTGGGACCTTCAAGACACTTAATTCACAGAGGTAGATATGAGGAATCCCGCTTACTGCAAGGAAATGGAGATGTGAAAACCGAAATAATTTCCTGATAGAAGAGGGTACTGTAATCAAGGACTTTAGTCAGAGCACTAAAAGCAATGTTTAGGAGTATAATTTCAATACTGACTAGCAGGAATGCAAGGAAGAAATTACGTACCCTTTTTTTTTTCCCTAAAATGAATCTGTTTATGTAGTTGGATCTATCGTCCTTTTATCAGGTAAAAGGAAAAAATAATTGATTATCATATTGTGAGAAGAAGGCAGGGATTAAAGGAGAAGGTTATTTATACCAGCTCTTGAAAGAAGACAGGTTTGTCCTCTACATAACAGTACTAATTAAGTTTGTAAAAAATTACTCATATCATCTTTGTTCTGTCTCTTGTAAGGATTTTTTTTTTTTTGCTATATATATAAATAAGGTGAAAAATGGTATTGCCTCTGGGGTTTTTTTTTGTTTTTTTTTTTTTTTAATTCTTTATTGGTTAAGCTGTAAATGGATAATCAGATTGAAGTATTTTTTTCTTATTCTTTCCAGCTAAATATTCTGAAGTTTTACTCACCCAAAGTATTTGGTGGCATAAAAGGAATAAAAGCTTAACTTCAACCCCCCCTCCCCAAAAATGGGAGACTTCATGTGTGACCAAATAATGGGGTTTTTTTCAGAGCTCACATATTTTCACACCGATCTCACCAATCATTTTGCCATCAAAGGACAGATGATCCCATATGAAATAACAATCGTACTTTCCAAATCATCCTCAATGGCTGTTTCCAATGGAGAGGTTAATATTTCAAGATATTTAAATACTTTGTTGGCCTTCATCAATTGCAATTTAATTTTGCAGAGTACAAAAATCAAACACTTCTCCTGCCACTGATTCAAAAACCAAACTGCAACATCTATAGATATGGAAACACTTCTTCCAGTTGTTATACTCAACTAAAAACCCCTAAAATATTGGTGTCACTATGACAGTCTCATATTTACAAGTTTAAAGTGTTTAAATCTAATGACATTATTATGCAATTCAATGAACGTCAGATATTCCTGATGTTGGGAACAAAACAGAGAGATGAAACCACTTGCCCTTACTGAAATACTTTATGGTCACACTTCCTAGTAGGGGAGACAACTTTCCATAAATACTTCCTATAACTGTGAGGTACATTTGGAAGAGCCAAAGTTGCCACAATTTCCTCCTCAAACTTTTCCCTACCTCTTTAGTCATTCTGAATTTCCAGGGTCTTTTGCCTTAACTTAATAGCTGAATAATGTTATATTTAATATTCCCACTTACACCTGCCTGATGTACTTGCTTTGCTTTATTAAAACAATAGGAATGCCCTTTTATTTAGGATCTCATTTTCTTTTTTATTTTACTATTTCTTTCTCTAAGAATTTAAGACTGATGACATCAACCCTTCCTGGTCTTTTGTGTGAAACCAGTTGTATCATTAACACTGAGCACCAGAAACCATTTACTGCTTTCAGTTGGAAAAATACCTATTTTAAATGCTTTTCCCTCCATATATTCCCTCCAAATATTTTATGAACATTTAAAAAAAAATAATACAGCATTGCAAAAACACAGAGAAAGAGAAAGAAGTTTCTCCCAGACTTGGAAAATCTTAATTCATTGTGAAGGTGATTCCCACATTCCGGAAGAGAGAAATGACATGGCTTATTGCATATATACTTATATTCATCATTTCTCTTATCCATCATCATTTATTGAGATTGGAGGTGATATTGAGATATTGAGATTGGATTCATGATAGACTTTTCCTTTTTATAATATATTTCTGTACATTATGTATAACAAAATCATCTTTGGCCTTGCTAAACAATAAAATGTTTGGCCAACAATGCATTAAAGTACCTTAAATGTCATTTTAAACTGAATCAGCAACATTACTTGGATCTTCCAGGAGAACAACAAAGTTCAAAAAACAACAAAAATTCCACAACTAATTTGTATAACTTCTTAAATTATCCCCCATCTTAAATATCTCCCACTAACAACAGCTGAAAGTGTGAATACTTGACCTCATCAGTTTTCCTTTTTGCATGCCAGTCCTCTAATTCCTCTTCCCCCAGCATTCAATCTGAACTCAAATAAAGAATGTACAACTTGCTACAAGTCATTCTAGTGAAGATTCCTCATTTAGCCACAATTCTGAACAAGGATTCAACACAATAATTTTTATTAGTAGCAGGCTTCGGAATGGTCATGATGGTTTTCTGTGCCAAGCATGTGATAAGTCTATGTCATTTACAACTTGAGGTTGTTTTGTTGCATCAGGAAAAATGCTCCCTGCTACTCTTCCAGCAATTTTGTATGATGTGCGTACAAAACAAAGACAAAAAACAGGCACCATAAGTATACCCATGTAAGCAGTAGTTCCACAATGATCCAAGGATTCCTTAGGGGGGAGGGAAATAGGGGCAAAACCAAACCAAAACCAAAACCCTTTTACTTTCAGTTTCTCGTAGTCCTTGTTAGGATGAAGTTAACCTGCTGGTGCTTTCCAAATCTCCTCATAAACTTCCAATAAGTAAAGATGCCCTGGTGCAAATCCTTCTGTCATCTTGCAAGATGTCATTTTACTGAATTCCCTGTACCTAAAGGATTTGGAGGAAGAAAACCAGGCTGCTTTACAGTGATGCATGATGCTAACTTCTGCGCATATTTCTGGCAAGCAATATAAAAACCACAAACTAATTAAATTCAATACTGAATAGTTGTCTCAGCAAAGATACAAAGCAACAGAGCAGATGTAACTGCACTGCCTGAAAGAGCTCTGAAGGGCTTCATTGCATTTTTTTCATGTCTGGATTAAAATGTCTTATTTATTTTTTGTCTACTGACGAAATTCAAAGAAAACAAACTCAGCTGGAGGTACTGGGATTCAACCTTGGAGAAAGAAGTTTCTGGAACAGATCCTACTAGAAGGTATGTCAAAACATATGTAAGACAGGGAGGTGGATTAGAGACAGCCAACATGAGCAAATTGTGCATCACAGATCTAGTGGCATTCTACAGTGAGTGACTGCATCAGTGGACAAGGGAAGAGTTTTTATGCATGTCATCTTCCTGGACTTGGGCAAGGCCTTTGGTATGGTCCCCCCAAATATTTGTGCTGCTGAATTGGAGAGATGTGGATTTGATGGATGGACTGTTAGATGGATAAGGAATTGACTAGGTAGCTGCATCCAAAGATGTGACTCAATGTCCAAGAGGAAACCAGTAATGAGTGATGTTACTACTGAAGGGTCTGTATTCGGACCAATACTACCTAATATCTTCATCAATAACGCAGACAGTAGGACTGAGTGCACCCTCAGCAGCTTTGCTGATAACACCAAGATGAGTGGTGCATGTGATCTGCTTGAGAGAAGGGATATCATATGAAAGCACTTTAATAGGATTAAGGGCTGAGCCTATGTAAACTTCATGAAGCCCAAATGACTCAAAGGCAAGGTCCTGTACTTGTCCTGCAACAATCATCAGCAACAGTTCAGGCCAGGTGATGAATGCATCAAAGAAGTACTCCAGATGTTGGTAGATAAAATTTGGACAGAAGACACCAGCATACACTTGCAGCCCAGAAAGCCGATCATACCCTGGGCTGCATAAAGAGAAGCATTGACATAGTGAGTGCTGTAATATTCTAGTCTAAAAGTTATGTCACATCTGGTCTTGTGTGTATGACTGATTGCTTTGGGCCGGCCTGTCAAAGACGTTTGGCACCCAATTAAATTTACAAATTAGGTGGGTACTGAAGGTTTATTAAGATCAATTGCAAATCTCCTGTGTTCAAGATGTCTCTGAAAAGCCTGGCAGGTATCTATCTACATAATAAGAAGCATAAACAGCTTCAAAAAATACACCCTTAACTCATATGAGTGTTTTGCTGTAAAACAGATTTTGAAAGAATCAGCCAGCTAGAAATAGGTAAAGAGAAAATCTAGTAACATGGAAGGGGTATACAGTGCTTAAGGAAGCATGAAGATGAGAAGATATGATGGCAGAAAGAAAATTCTGTCTGCCAATAAAGTGATTTATTTTTTAATCTCTCATGATCAACAAACAAAAAAGAAAAATAGAATGTAAAATCTTGTATATGTAAAGATTGCTATACACAGAAGCTCTCCCTATTAAAAATATGCATCTTGGAGAATATTTGCCACAAGATGTCTAAGATATTATTTCGCAGGGGGAAACACACTTCATAGTTTTCATATTCACAGCGATCACTGCATATTACATTTCCATGGGTCCAAAAAAGTCAAACCCAAAAACCAACCAGATAAAAAAACCCAAACCCACCTTTTGATATGTATAACCATTACTCTTACATCCTGCAAAGGCAATCACAGACTAATGGAGTTAAGGCAAAGGTTCTTCTATGGTTGAGTTACCTCATCTTTCTTGATGTTTGTTGTGCTTTGTGTACACGGATATTGGTATTCAACAGTGACAGAGGCTAGATATGATCTTAATGGACCCTGTCCAGGCTGCTCCAGCACAGAAAATATCACGTTTACATGATCATTTGTGTTCTTTATATATAAAGTGACAAGACTAGTCAAAGACCCATGTAGGGATGAGTGCTGTCCTGACTAAAGAGTGTTCTTTTGATGAGGGGTAAATAGGGAAGCAGAATGTAACATACATCTTATTATAGAATAGATTTAAAGACAACATGAACACTGAAAACAGTTAAGATTTATTGTTAACTTGAATAATCCCCAAACTGCTGAGATTAAGACCATTTTCCTGAAAGATGATGCTGATCTGACTTTGGAAAGGCAATTTACTGCCTTTAACTATAAACTATCCAGAGCACATATATTCTTTCTCTAGCCCCAATCCAGCCATACAGTGTGACTGGATCTGTTCTGGCTCTGCTCTGGCTCTGCTCTGGCTCCCTACGTTTCCTCTTTTTCTTACCCACCCACTACACTAGTTCATCAGTGTTGATTCTTTGACCTTTGTTCTGTCCATCACTGTTTCTTCCCATTTGACACCTGCTGCCTAACTTCAGGCCTGCTAAATAAGTATTTTCCCTTTTTTTCCAAGAAAAATGTAGAAAATATAATAAGCAAAACCTAGACAGGGCACCCAGGTTATGGATCCTAGCCTCCTAGACTGCAAACAACCACTATAGTCTCTTCCTAAGGCATCACAGACAAGAGCAGACTTTCCCTAGTTACTTGTAGCTGAAAGCTATCAGTATAAAACCCACATTGCCTCAGTTTGTGCCCTCTAACATAGGTATAGTCTATGGGATGAGCATGTGTTTTGGTAAATCCAGTGCTAAATCAATACTGAACATTTCTTAGTAAATCAAGCGCTTTCCTAGCTTTCATAGGAGAAAAACTGTGAAGTAGCACTAGCTTTTCTTACAGCAGATTTAGTCATATAGAAAAAGTAACTTTGATAACAGTTTCAAGTTTTCTTGCAATGACATCAGCCCAGTTTTTAACTTCATATTAAAGCTAGTCAGGTTCCCTACATTTAGGGTATTTTCACTTAGCATCACAGCTGTCAAAAGCATCTTGCCTTAGTTGACCAGTGATTTCTAATCCAATTTCACCTAAGCAACAATGAAAGTTTGATCTATTTAGCCTCTCTCCATTCCTGTTATTTTTTTTTTGGGTCCTCCATTTCAGGTATTTTCCTACTTTTGCTCTGGCGGCAGCGCTTATCTGAACATCTGTCCCACTTCCCCTGTTTCTATTTCAGTGACTGGCAAAGCAATCTCTAGCTGCATAGAGATCCTTAATTCGCTCTTTAGGGCAGCAGTTGAAATAGATAGAGATTATTTTCAGGTTTTTCTACAGAGCTTTCCCAGAAATAACTGCACTTGCTCCATGATGCTAACTAGCACAGGCTTAAAAGAAAACATGCTAGCAACAACTTCTACAGCAGCCAGAGGCTGCATCTCTCCATTTAGAAATCTTCTTGTTCTCATTAGTGTAGCTTCAGCTCAGGCTGCTTGAGAATGTGAAGGCAACTCACATTTGAGCTGCAGTTGCACAAAAGAATCCTTATTATTGAAAGAGTGGTTGAAATTAGGGGTCACATCAGGTGTTTTCGATAGACCTGTCAGATGATGTGTAAATTCTGATTTGATTTACATATCTTCTGGCACAGTTCTGTCAGTGATGTTACCTTCAGTTATTCCTGCATGATACTTAAGTGCATTAAAAGCTAATCTAAAGGAAAAGAATAACTTCCAAAGCTTCAAAGGTTTTTCACTGCCATGATAAAATGTAACATCCAGATTTTGCTCACTCTAGATCATTACAATCCAACAAGTAGCACAAGGAAAAAGGAAGAGAGACATATTTGGAGAGGAATAATGCCTTATTGCAGAATAATGCCTGTGCCTTTGTCCTTTCTAGAATATCTCTCCTGATCCTGACATTATATGTTTATATTGAGAGTCATCTAAACACTGAGGTCCTGGCTATAACCTACAGATACAGACACAAATATGAGAACACTTGAAGCATTCCCAGTGAAGTCCCATGAAGTACTGTAGTAGCTCAAAAATTATTGTTATTCTTAGACCTGCTCTTTGGTTGTTTGGTTTTGTTTACCTTATTTCTATGAAAATTATCCAATAATATCTCCTTTCAAGAGTGCTAGTATTACAGAGAGTATGGAAATGATGCAAGGTGCTTAACAATAGATGTTCATGCATTATTCTTTCTTCCATTCCCATCTGTAGACTGTGAGGGTGGTGGGGCTGGCACGGGTTACCCAAGAAAGTAGTGGCTCCCCCAACCCTGGCAATGTTCAAGGCCAGGTTGGATGGGGCTCAGAGCAACCTGGCCTAAGGGAAGGTGTCCCTGTCCATGGCAGGGGGTTGGAACTATTTATTTCTTAAGGTCCAAACGATTTTGTGATTCTATGATTTAACCAGGAACCCCAAAACAAAAAGCCATAGCAGGAACAACTGGAAGAAGAAAAGATTGCCCTGGGAAAAACAGCCTGAAGTCAAGGAAATGGTAGGCCAGAATTTTATCTGCTGTGTAGCTAAATCTCTTCATTAATGAAAACTAATTATACGTATTTCTTTTACCCGCTTGTCAACATAAAATGTCTCAAGAGCAGATGTTTTCCCTTCTACTTCAGTTGAGATAGTCAAGTCCCTTTTCTGTTCCTGGATAAACAGTGTAAAGTTCTGCAATGGAAAACAGTGTAATGGATGAGAAAATTTAGACAAATGATGTTATAAAGACAAGCTGTTTCATTCTTCTTTCAGTGATAGCAACACTTTCTGCAAGCTGAGTGAGCAGCTAGATCAGCAGTATCAAACTAGGACAGAGGGATTTACCCTAAACTTTTCTGAACAAGCCTGTGTGTAATTAAGCATAAATTCTGTCATTTGTCAAAGTTACTTCTTGGTGGAAACTGAAACCGTTCCAGCTTCTACAAATCTGGAGGTAAGCTTCATGGGGTCAATAGTAGCAGACTGCCTTGAAAAGAAGAATGTCAGTGTTGGATAGAAGGTCTAGCGCTCCTAATTCTCTTCCCACAGATAATTCCAGCTAAGTTAACATTCACAGTGACCATTTACTAAGTGAACAGAGTGAATGAAACTGTGTTTTTGGTGGGTTTCTACCTAAATGTCAGGTTAGTTTGTCCCTTCACTGCCTTTCAATTCATCCAACTGAAACCAATGCCGTAATAAAATCACAACAGTCTATCCTCATCTCTAATAACAAGGCATGAGTCCCAGGTGCTTTCTTATGCTTTTGAGTTTCTTTTGCATATTTTCCTATAAAAATCACATAATATCTGAAATTTTAAGTATTTATTTATTTACTATTGCCTCAGGAGAGCAAACCCTATTTGCAATTCCTTTCTGGTCCATTCAGGCATGCTGGCAAATGGATAGTCCAAATGCATAGAGCAAAGGTCGATGTAACATCTGCTTTCCTGGTCTTGTTATTACCAGTATGCTCTTTTCCAGCCTATGTTGTTCCGGAAATCTTTCAAGCATATAATGGGTAAAGTTCCTTCATATCTGAACTTTCAGCTCCAGCTGACACCTCAGTAATTTGTTTCTCATAACAACTCGTTAGGGATTCTTGATCTTGATGGAATGGCTAATGCGGCCACTCCTAACTCAGCTTCGACACCTCAGAGAGACTGCAAGTAAATCATGACACTTGTATTTGTTTTGCAGCCTCGTTTTGTGTTTGGTGCCTTTATTTTATTAACCCTGCTTTGTTCTGTTTCAGCAATAGTGCCCCATGGCACAAGCTTCCTCCAAGATTTGTTAGTTTTGAAAAGAGATCCACTTCAGAAGCTTGTTGTAGTAGGCTGGTATAAAATCACACATAGCATTCAGAGCACCCAAGAGAAAGTGGGAGGGCATCAGAGTGTTTCTGTTTTAATTCAAACATCTCTGATGAGTTCTCTATGAGCAGCACTGCTTACTTTTCAAGTGGGAGGGCATCAGAGTGCTTCTGTTTTAATTCAGACTTCTCCGATGAGTTCTTCATAAGCAGCGCTGCTTACTTTTCAGAGACAAGAACTGAGCAGTTCCTGCAGAGACACTTGTATGTAAGTATTTCTGAGGATGGGTGTAGTGATAAGTCAATAGGATGAAGTTCACATTCCCTGTTATTCCTCAATAAGAAAGCATAGCAACTATATAATTGAGTGAGTGACAGAGCACTGGAACAGGTTGCCCAGGGGGGTTGTGGAGTCTCCTACACTGGAGATATTCAAGGCCCGCCTGGACAAGTTCCTGTGTGATGTACTGTAGGTTACCCTGCTCTTGCAGGGGGGTTGGACTGGATGATCTTTTTAGGTCCCTTCCAACCCTTGGGATTCTGTGATTCTGTGATTCTGAGCATTTTCTTAGCACCTCAAGTATCAATGCATATTTGCCACTGAATTAAGTAAGCTATAATTTTAGTACTGCATTTTTAAATTAACATTTTCCCATCTTATTTAAAGTAAATAACATTTTTAGAGTGTGTAAAAATATATGTTTATGAGTAAAATTAAATTTTTTTTTTCTGAAGAAACAGAACAAATACAAATTGAAAAAGGAAATATTTTGCCAGAAAATCAGAAGTTTTCCACATAGAAATGCTCCAAGTCAACTCTTGAGACAATCGGGTCACTAGACTTCAGCTGTTTATGTTCATGGAAGGGATTTCTTGTTTCAGTAAAGTACCCATAAGACAGAGATGATAATGTAATAGATGATGACAGCTTAGATGAAACAAAGCATCAGAATATCATGGGTATTTGTCATGGAGTTTGGCCTACAGAAAGGAAGAGGATATATAAGGTATCAGATGCTTCAGTTTCCATAAAGCATAAAGGAAACATTACTAGATTTAATAATTAGAAAGAAAACAACTAGCCAACAGACCACAGATTTTTCTTACCAAGACACTTGAAAATACTTGCAACATTACATGTTTGGTTACTTTAGTTGGAAAGAACTTGTACATTAAGCTGATTGTAAAGAAAAATTAAATGACTTTTGAAAACCTGGGAGAACACATGTTTGCATGCATGTGTGTGACAGGGAACATTTCCTCTTCTGCACCAGGATTCAGTGACAGAAGGGGGATGTTATGAATGTCAGCAGTGACTGAATCCCATAGATGATAAGGTTATCGGAGGCCAAACCCTGATTCATGCAATTATTTCACTATGCAATCCTTAAAAATTCTTTTGATTCAGAAGTCCTTGAGGAAACAAAACCACACAAAACCAGGAAGAGATGAACAGAATTCAAGCCATTGTGCAATGCTCATAGGAAAGCAACAGTGAGCAGCCTGTGAATTGTGCTGTAACTATAAACTACAGAACACCTGGAATGAGAAATCAATTATTCAGCTAGAAAAGACAATGTGCAATAATTAATATATAATAACTTGCATTTTACAAGCCTGCAGTCTGAGAAATGCTGTGACTGCAAAGAAAGCAGCAGCAAGACTTCCTGGTCTTCCTCGTACCATTGCTTATCAAACAAAAGACCCTCTGAGAGCTCAGAGCTTTCTGCCTGCACAGCTAAGGAGCCTATCCAGCCACATTTTTAAAGCTGACTTGCAAATGGAACAGCAAAATTCCATCATCTCAACACAATAATATAACGAATGGAACAGCAAAATTCCATCATCTCAACACAATAATACAACGAGTACATACTTAGTACGTTTCAATCCAAAGGAATTAACATGCTTTATGTAAAATCATGTCAGGAATGAGTCTGAACTTACACCAGTCTAAAGCAGGAGTAACTTGCTAAAATCTGAACAGTCAAGAATAGAATAAGCCCTTCTGTTTCCATATTGACAGATCTTGATTAAATACAAGAATTAGGGTTTTTTCTTCTGTAAAGTATAAATCGGAAGCTCTCCCAGCAAGAGAGGAGACACTGATTCAAAGACAGTATTTTTTTCTAACATCCCAGACGTTAGATGAAGCCAGCAAATTAAAACTCATCTGAAAATGTTTTGATGTAACTTCTGATTTTTATAAATGTATGCTCTGAGGCTCTAAATTATTCCTAACTCTACCTAAAAGAAAAGAGCAAAGAGACCCGAGAAGAGTTAAAAATGTGCCAAAAAAATTCAGAGAAGAATTGAGACCATGATAACGAGTCCTGGCCTTGCCTTCTGACCAATGGGTTTACCATGACTGGATTCAGCAGGAGACACAAGGTGTAAATCTCCGTATCTCCAGCCATGTTAAATGGAAAGTTAACGCAACTGGTTTGCTTCCATCTGTATCTGTCTTGACATGCAACTCCATCTCAATTTGATATTATACCAGCAAGGCAGATGTTTGTATGGATTTTCTGAACCCAGTTAGGCTATGAAGCCTTTACTCCGGCATTATGCAAAAAAAAAGATAATTATGAAGATAATTATGATCGTCCTCTGCATGTGCATCAGGGGAATATATACATTTGTTTCAGCAAAAGGGTAAACCTGTGACAAAAACAAATACATAGAGATGTACTGTGAGTAAGAATAAGCTTTGTGTTTCTTTCTAACCAGCAGCGTAGTGAAGGTCTGGATCAGCCTTCTAATATGTGAAATCAAAATACATTTTGCAATGAAGATCAGAAACTTCAGGGGTGTAGTGTCTGACACCATAATAGAGTCTTAATGTCATTGTATCAATGTCCCTGTATCCCTAAATTATCCTATTAGTGTAGTATTACGATTGTAGTAAGTGACCCAGTTTGACACTGTAAACCAGATACTGATCCAGATTACCTACCAACTAATAATATCAGAAAAAAGAGTGAATTTACTATGGATGCCTTACAACAGTCTGGGTAATGTCAGGATATATTGTGTCAGATAAGCAGAGTTTGCTAAATAACCCATCTCATTATTATTATGGTATTGAGACTATGTATACAGAGGCAATTTAGTCACAGTCTTGCTAAGATGCTGTAAAGGAGCACACAGAAAGATGCTGTCCTTGTATAAGAGTATATTCTAAAGAAGCTCAGCTCTAGTCTTGCTTACAGAGCCCGGGTTTCCAATTCTCAGTGTGCTAAGGACTTTCAGAAAATGTCTTTTCATGTTTCGTTTGGAGCAGTCAGGGACATTGCTGGAAACCAGTTTCTACCTGCAAAGAATTGGTAGTAGATAAAATGCTGCCTAGAGGCAAAAGGGAAAGAGAAAAGGATAAATGGTTGGCTCAAGGACACACTGAAAATCAGTAGCAGCAAAAAAAAAAAACCACCCTGTCTCCTAACTCTTGTTTGAATGTCTTGACAACCTGCCTGGACTGCTCCTTCATCCCTCTCTTTCTTCCAAAATAGGAAGTGTGCTGCACTGATTCATCAAGAGTATTAATTATCTTGGGTCTAAACTGAGCCAATGCTTCCTAACTGAAATACTGTGCTGGCAAAAGAGACCAGTTTTGCTTTGGCCTTTATTTTGTGTTACACAGCCATGATTATGATCAATTTCCCATTAAAATTGATTATAAAAGGAAAGAAAAAAAAAACCTAACAAAACAACCCCCCCCCCCCAAACCAAATAAAACAACAATTAAAAAAACCCCACCAAACAAAATACAACCATTTTCCCTCATTCTTTTCTGAGCCACAACACTGTAGGGGGGGTGGGGGTTGGTGTTTTTGTACTCGCAGCAAATCTTATAACACTGCTAGATTAACTAGGAACAAGTTCTTTCACAAAACGATGCCACATGGAAAGCATATGCATATGTTCTGAAAAGCACCATGTTATTTACATGGTCCAAGTGGGTGCAGGTAAGAATTAAACAAACATCAGCTCTAAGCAGCTTCTCAGCTTTCCATACAGGTAGCAGATTGGTCTGTGGTGTACAGAAAAGGCTATTGTTGCTTTTTAATCTCCTCTCGGTGTAGGGAGCTACTGTTCTGTCTCCTGTGCTGATAACACATAAATATTTTATCCTCCAAAGCAGCCTTCACCTGACCACCAACTGCACTCCCCTCTTGCCGGGCTCCTGATAATATCTTCCCACTTCTTTTCCAGTCTGTGCTGTGTTTAGCTTGAGAGATTTCTGATGTGGCCACATACAGAAGCAGAATTAAAACCATCTTTTTTTTCCTTTTCCTCCCCTCCCTTCCCCTGTTTTCCTGTCTGTCTGTGAGACGAAAATCCACTGGGGAGAAAAAGGAAGGAAAATGCAGTGATGGTGCTAGTATGCCAAATATAACTCCAATTCCAAATCATATTGTGACGTTTCAAAGGTGCTCTGAAATAATTAGAGGTCACAAAGAGGAAGCCAGATTCTCAGCAGTGTAAATGGTGATTTTTCAAAGTCTGCCCCATGGCTCCTGGCTTGTCCATTGGCAACAGCTAATATTTAACCTTCTGAAAATAAAGCAAGACTCCTTTCTCCATTTTTCTTTGCTTTTACTTTTTCCTTTACCCTCCTACCTCCTAGAGTTAATGCATAGAGTTAATGCACAGTAATTCATAGATATAAACTTTGTCCGGTCACAACAGAAGTCAATGAGACAGCCTCACCTTGAATGCTGTGTAGCCATCTTACCCTCCAAACAAAAGATGGGAAAAGAGGTGTACCAAAAGGTACTAAAAAAACCCCAAGGGGACATTAAAAATAACAAAGAGAATGCAAAGCTGATACATAAAGATGCAGCAAAGCAACACTTCAGTTTTTTTCCCTTTATTATGTGTGAAGAAACTGGAAAAAATAATATAAATTGAATAAAATGAATTACTTGGAACATGTTTTTTCCCCCATATGATTAAAGAGAAGGAAGTAATTGGAGTGTGAAGAAACATGGAATGGTTTGGGTTGGAAGGGACGTTAAAGATCATTCAGTTCTAACTCTCTGCTATGGGCAGAGACACCTTCCACTAGACTAGGTTGCTCCAAGCCTCGTCCAACCTGTAAGGATGCTGGGGTGGGACTCTTCATTAGGAACTGTAGTGATAGAACAAGGGGTGATGGGTTAAAACTTAAACAAGGGAAGTTTAGATTGGATATGAGGAAGAAGTTCTTTACTGTGAGGGTGGTGAGGCACTGGAATGGGTTTCCCAGAGAAGTTGTGAATGCTCCATCCCTGGTAGTGCTCAAGGCCAAGTTGGACAGAGCCTTGGGTGACATGGTTTAGTGTGAGGTGTCCCTGCCTATGGCAGGGGGTCGGAACTGGATGATCTTCACGTCATTTCCAACCCTAACTATTCTATGATTCTATGGGGCAGACACAGCTTCTCTGGCAACCTGTGCCAGTGTTTTACTACTCTCACAGTAGAGAATTTCTTTCTAATATCTAAGGCAAATCCACCCTCTTTCATCTTAAAGCCATCCCCTCTATGTTCTGTCCCTGCAGGCTCTTGTAAAAAGGTCCTCTCCATATTTCTTGTAGCTCCCTTTAGGTATTGGAAGGCTTATGAGGTCTCTCAAAACCTTCTCTTCCCTAGGTTGAACAAGACAAGCTCTCTCAGCCTGTCTTCATAGGAAAGGTGCTCCAGCCCTCTGATCATCCTCATGGCCTCCTCTAGACTCACTCCAACAGCACCATGTCCTGAATGTGGCCCAAAGATGAATGCAGTACTGCAGGGGAGGTCCCACGACAGCAGAGTAGAGAGGCAGAATCATTTAACTCAACCCACTGGTCACACTTCTTTTGATACATCCCAGGATACAGTTGTCTTTCTGGGCTGCGAGTGCACACTGCTGAGTCATGTTGAGCTTCTCATCTTCCAGAAGTTATACATTTTTTACTTAGTGAAACTAAATCGCAGCAAAATCCTTCCAGGCATGATGAAACTCGTGTGGGTTCCTTAACACTGAGTATTCCATCTCTGCCTTGTGATGAACACTCAGTGAAAGTCACCAACACCTCTGCTGAATAAAATGGTCTCTGTAGAAGCTCTGATGCTGCAAAGGGACCTGACTTCAGCTTCTCAAAACTGACTCTCTTGTTGAAGCTTTTTATCTGAAGTCAGAATCACTGAGGCAAAGGCACAGCAATGCAAAGAATCATAGAATCATAGAATCATAGAATAGTGAGGGTTGGAAAGGACGTCAAGATCATCTAGTTCCAACCCCCCTGCCACAGGCAGGGACACCTCCCCAAGGACAGGTTGAAGGACTGATCCCAGGAATGACTTATCTGCCTCTCTAAGATGAAAAGCAAAGATGAATTGGGACCTCAGTGGGGTGGTTGTCTGGGCCAGACAAAGCTGCATCACAGCTAATCGATATTCCCAGAGCTCTGTTTTCTCTGCTTTCCACCCTTGCAATTACTGCGTGTGCTGAGGCGCTAACTCTGAGTGAAGAAGGATCGTGGCTCATCACCCGAGCAGTGGTGTGGGTTGAACAAAGCCTTCTGTAGGAGATGATTCATCCTGACACTTCTGTTAGTGCAATGATATGTTTTCTCGGAGATGTCCCAAGCACTTTACCAAGTGCCAATTTTGTTCCTTGGGAAGACTTCAAATAAACTGAGTCAGACAAAAGTCAGTCTGGTTTTTAAGGAGATATGACAAGGCCTGGGCAATTGATATTCTATCACTGAGCAGTGGATAGGGCATGACAGGAACAAGTTTTCCTGAGCAGGTAGATGGGAGTAAGAAACTCTGTTGTTTGTGTCCCTTATGGGTCAGACTGAGCCATCCCAGTTAACCCACATTTCTCAGACTGGGTCTTTGACATGTGCTGAATCCTTTGTGGGTTACCTTCAGGTCCTCTGCCTGCAAAATGCCAGCAGATGCAATCAGGATGGCAAATTGGAATAAGCAGTCCAGAGGTGAGATGGACAGGATACATTAGTGGGGTTCTTACACCCTAAATGGAAATAAAAAGAATGCTTCTGCTTTTCTTTCATCTGTGGATTGTAGTTAATATGAGCATCTGCTCCAGCAAGCCAAAGCAATGTGGGTGTCAGAGGTGTTCCATTGTGTCTGTGGATGGGAGCAGTTTTGGCTGAGACTGCATGCCTTACAAAAAGTAAAGTTGTGAGGAGGATTTCTCTAAATTTAAGGTAACAGGACTCTCATGGTAAATGACCAGATGGATGCTCTTCTTGTGCCTGAGTTTTCAGAAACCAAGACAGCAGGATGAAATTGAAGAATTTGGTTGTATTCTAACAGAGTCTTGGGCAACATGGTCTAGAGTGAGGCATGGCAGGGGGGTTGGAACTAGATGATCCTGCAGTAAAGCCATAACAGGTGCTACCTGAAAAAATACACTTGGCAGCATGCAGTCATACAACCCCACACTGATATGACAATTCAGAACACAAAGGCAACTGAATCAAAAGCATCAACATGCATTTATACATAGGTGATTTTATCCAAAATGCCCTTACTACATTTCCTAACAAGGAGGTAGTTTGGATTAAAATAGGCTCCTGCGTTTTGGGCTCAAGTGCATAAAACACAAGGTTTAAAATCAGAGATGTGGACTATGTAAATATGTAGGTGAAAGACTAATCCTACTTATATCATCTTGAGAAAGAAAACAATGAGATAATTAGGAAGTCAGAGGATGGTTTTAAGAGTCACACTAGTTTCCATTAGTTCATTTAGGCAAATCAAACAATCTCCAAAAATTTCTAAAAAAGTTATTTGGCAACTTTACCTGCTTTTAAATAAAATAGTTTCAAGCGATTTTGACATTTTAAAATACCTAAAAGTTTTAGAAAGCTAAAATAAGATCTAATGTTTTACACTGGGATTAAGCAAAGCAATTTAGCTCATCCCAGAGGAAATTTCTGAAATGTTTTGATTTTTCAAAATTCTGAGTAACAGAATTTATCCAGAACAATTCTATACAGATGTTTTTGGGAGTTTGCTCAAAGTGAATATTTATTTGTATAACAATATATTCTGGTGAACAGTGAATGTATTCTTCTGTATAGCTGGTGAAAAGGCTGGAAGGAATGTCCTGTGAGGAGCAGCTGAGGTTTCTGGCCTTGTCTGGTTTGGAGAAAAGGAGGCTGAGGGGCAACCTCATTGCTCTCTACAGCTCCTGAGGAGGTGAAATGGAGAGGGAGGTGCTGATCTCTTCTCCTTGGTGTCCAGACGTAGGATGCGTGGGAATGGTACAAAGCTGCATAAGGTGAGGTTCAGACTTGGCATTAGGAAACATTTATTTACAGAGAAGAGACCAAACACTGAAACAGGCTTTCTAGACATGTGATCAATTCCCCAGGCTTGTCAGTGTTTAAGAGACATTTGGACAATGCCCTTAACAATATGCTGTAACTTTTGGTCCAGTTGGGCAGTTGGAAGAGATGAATATTGTAGGTCCCTTCCAACTGAAAATACTGTATTCTGATCTATTCTGTTATATTCTCCCATTCTCTATTATGAATGATTTTGTGAAATTGCTAAGAATGTCAATTTTTCTATACTATTTAATCCACAAAATTCTACCAGGTCCTTCCACACCATTTATTTCAGAACACTACCTTTTGTGATGTGACACCATAATGTGCCAGAATATTAAATATCTACTGTGTCAAATGTCCTTTCTATGAGAAAAATCTTCAAAAGCCTATATATGCGCACTGTTCTTGAGATATCTGCTGCTTGTGCCAAAATGCATCAGAATATCCATTTAGTTTTAATTTTGTGCTTATATTAGAGAGGTGGAAAAAAGTCTTATTTATTCTAAGCACTTTTGTTGATGACACACAGGTTGCCATAAATGCTGGAAAGTCAGATCAATTTTATGAGCAATTAAATGGGGTCTGTCCAAACGTAATTAATTTTATGGTAGAGGTTGAGCAAGGTGATGCTATAATATTCTTATATCTCTGATGAAAAGAGGAAAAGATAGCTCACTGGCTATTAAATGTTTCCAGATGTTCACATTCCATTTCATTATTTATATTTCAGATCTGTTAACTGTTTTGTTATTAAAGTTCTTCTCTTCTGGATGGTTAAATGTGCAATTTATGCATGCTCCACTGAATATTATGTATACCAAGGTCTTTATGAAAATTAGCTATTCACTTAATAGACGGTGGCTATCTTCTGCTCATTTGCAATGTGACCAACAATTAGATGTGTATCAGTGAAAAGAATAGTTGCCTCAGATTTCCAGATAAAAGGGAGGAAAAGGTACATAATGAGCCATAGCTGGTTTTCTTATAAACTGAATATGGAAAAGTTGAGACTTTAGTTTCTGACATTCACAAAACATCACTGAGATACTCTGCGAGAGGTATAATTAAATTATACTCTCAGAGAAGTGAAAGTCATCACAGTTCAGAAACAAATACAAGAGAATAGAGTGTCTGAACAAGACCAGGAAAATGAGATGGAGGAGTATTTTATTGCAGCCTCACATCAAGCACTGGGACTTAAATATAAGAAAATCCTGAAAAATTGCAGTAGGGAATTATGAACAAATACGTCCTTTCAAATACTCTTTATCACTCATTTGTTACATATGTCATTCTCTGTGTAGTCTGAGCAGCTATCTAATGTCTGCATTCCTTTGACATTATTGTTAAATTTTGTATCTTAAAGAAATTTTCTGTGGGAAAAAAAAAATAAAATCCCACATTTAATTGACTGTTTAGTGAAAAAAAATAATTTCATTTTACTAGTTATGACAAAATATATAAAGGTGCACTGCAGGCTCATGTAATGTCCTTCATTCTTTGTAATGGGTCAGAGAAAACAGATGCTCCTAATCCAAATTCTTTCTACTTTTTCATTTTAAGAGTTTGACTCTTTTTTGTTTTCTTGACACTCTGACAAGGTTTTTATTGTTTGTCACTGGAGGGGGGGAGATTCTCTGTCATAGAATCATAGAATAGTTAGGGTTGGAAAGGACCTTAAGATCATCTAGTCCCAATGCCCCTGTCATGGGCAGGGACACCTCCCACTAGACCATGTCTCCCAGGGCTCTCTCCAAACTGGCCTTGAACACTGCCAGGGATGGGGTATTCACAGCTTCTTTAGTCAGCCCATCCCAGTGCCTCACCACCCTTACAGTAGTTATGCCTCACACTAGAGCATGTTGGCCAAGACTCTGTTGTCCTTGAACGCTGTCAGGGATGGAGCATTTGCCACTTCTTTGGGCAACCTATTCCAGTGCCTCATCACCCTCACAGTAAAGAACTTCTTCCTGTTTCAGTTACTGAAATTCCCCTATTTCAGTTTGAACCCATTCTGTTGATTTTTTAATCCCTTCTTGTTTTAAAATTCCCTTTTGGAGAAATACTCCACCAATGCCACGCAGTACATTAGATGAGATCTTACAGAATTAGGTACTATGCAAAATACAGACAGGCATTATAACATGATCTGCAATATCTCAATCTTGTTCTTTGTGCATTCTAGTGTTATGCTTGAATTTTTACTACAGCTGAACATTAAGTAGATATCTTCAGAGATGTCTTTGTCCCTTTCTTCATCTAATGTTGTTAGTTTTGAATGCTGCAAGGTTTGACAAGTGATTTAAGAGTTCCTTGTGCCTTTTTCCAGCACAGAATACATTTGCCATTAAATAACCCATTTATGTAAGATGAAGTCCCTCTGAAGCTCATCAACAGGCTCTTTGTCCTTGACTAAGGCTGTAAGAATAATTAATATTTTGGTCTGGCTGCCAAACAAAAGCTGATTAGCATTTAAACAAGTATATAAATGTTTCATTGTTTTTTCCCAAAATGAAAACCTAGAATGAGCAGGGTACTGTACTTGACAATACTCTCACTAAATTTTAAGTTAAATACTCTGGTACTCACATAGTTTGAGGAGTCAAACTAATGAAATTACCCAAAACTGCTGGGAGAGGTGACGTTCCCAATGCTCTTCAATAGCCAGGTAGATCGAGTACCCATCTAAAATGCAAAGAAGGGGCCTTTGTGCCTACAGACTGAGATGGCTCTAAACATCTGGTTATAAGGCAGACCAAGAAAATCTTGTGCAAAGGTTTGGAGTTTGCTGTGGCAGCTGTTCTGCTTTTCTTTCCAAACACCTAGGATGAGAATTCAAATATGTTGCAGTAGTACAACTACTGCAGTAGTATCCAGTATCTGAAATACTGGATACTACTTCAGTATCTGAAATGCAGACATCATGGCTTGCTTCCTGACACAAGGTAGGATGGTGTCAATGGAGTGTAACCCTTCAGCATCCAACAGTTCACCTTTTGCTGAGACATACTTTAAGCCTGATAGCTAGAATATTCACATTATTGCACTCTATGTAAGGGAAATAGAACTATTTCATCTCCTTATGGCATCTTCTAACTACTAGTTTGTTGGAAAAAAAAGTTACCAACTGTTTCACAGTCTAGTTCTTCAGTCATTTTTTTCCACAGCGATCTAGTCTACATTTGACACTGCAATTGTAGAATAAAAATCAGAAATAGTTCTGGCAAAATAAGTGTTCTTGTCAGATATTCCCCTGTACCCTTTTTTCTTCTTCTACCTTCCTACCACCTTCACCTTTTCCTGGCTTATCACTCATCACCTGTAATGATAATAGATAAAGCTCTGCAAACCCAGAGAAGTTCATTGTTAACTCCTTGCTGTACTGAAAAAATCCTATTTAATCCTGTTTTCCCCCCTCTTTTATCCAGTTCTGTGCTGTATCCTGTTGTCACATGTTCTTATATCTTTTAAAATGTGATGTAAACAACCTTGTCAAAAATATTCATAGAGTCATAGAATCATAGAATAGTTAGGGTTGCAAAGGACCTTAAGATCATCTAGTTCCAACCTCCCTGCCATGGGCAGGGACACCTCACACTAAACAATGTCACTCAAGGCTCTGTCCAACCCGGCCTTGAACCCTGCCAGGGATGAAGCATTCACAACTTCCCTGGGCAGCCCATTCCAGTGCCTCACCACTCTCACAGTAAAGAACTTCTTCCTTAGATCCAATCTAAACTTCCCCTGTTTCAGTTTGAACCCATTACCCCTTGTGCTACTACTACAGTCCCTAATGAAGAGTCCCTCTCCAGCATCCTTGTAGGCCCCCTTCAGATACTGGAAGGCTGCTCTGAGGTCTCCACACAGCCTTCCCTTCTCCAGGCTGAACAGCCCCAACTTCCTCAACCTATCTTCATGCAGGAGGTGCTCCAGTCCCCTGATCATCCTCGTGGCCTCCTCTGGACTTGTTCCAGCAGTTCCATGTCCTTTTTATGTTGAGGACACCAGAACTGCACACAATACTCCAGATGAGGTCTCCTGAGAGCAGAGTAGAGGGGCAGGATCACCTCCTTCGACCTGCTGGTCACGCTCCTTTTGATGCAGCCCAGGATACGGTTGGCTTTCTGGGCTGCGAGCGCACACTGAAGCCGCCTTGTGTTCATTTTCTCATCGACCAACATCCCCATGTCCTTCTCCACAGGACTGCTCTGAATCTCTTCTCTGCCAAACCTGTAGCTGTGCCTGGGATTGCTCCGACCCAGGTGTAGGACCTTGCATTTGTCATGGTTAAACTTCATAAGGTTGACATCAGCCCACCTCACAAGCGTGTCAAGGTCCCTCTGGATGGCATTCTTTCCCTCCAGCGTATCAACTGAACCACACAGCTTGGTGTCATCAGTAAACTTGCACTCAATCCCACTGTCCATGTCAGCGACAAAGATGTTGAACAAGACCAGTCCCAACATCAATCCCTGAAGGACACCACTCATTACAGGTCTCCAGCCGGACATTGAGCCATTGACTACAATGGTAAGTTCTATAAAATTGAATTTATTATTTCTCTTTACTTGCTAATTAACTAAAAATAATTTTCTGCCACATGAAATGAAGTTCATTAAAGACTGAAAACCTTTGGCTGATCAAGTCTAACATCTATTTCAAGAAAATAAGCAAGAGTCAGTGGTCACTGGGCCTTATGATTGCTATATACTGTTGGAGATTTATTTTCATGCATGGGTTTCCATGGGCCATTTGATTCTCTGAATGAAGATTATTCTACTCTAAGAAATGCAAGTAAACTTTTAAGAACTTTGATAGTTATTTGCTTGTTTGTTTCAAAGGTAAATGGAGGTAGTTTAGTCAGAGGGGTTTACACTTGCTGTATGCACAGTGGTTTACATGCAGTTCACTACTGCCAATGACTGTAATGAGGTCAGAAGGTTTACTTACAGACAAGAAATAGATGTTATAGGACCAGGACTGAAGCTGGTGAGGGTGGTTCTGATTCTTTCAAGACAGTTGTCCAGGGAAACCTCAGAGTGCTTCCAAAATAGAGTATTTCAGTGTATCAAACATGCACTGAAAAACCTGAGATATTCATAAGGTACTAGCTGTCACTTTCCATTTAAAAATTACAGTTTGATTGCTCTATGAAATGCTCTTCTCTTGTAATGCAGTGGTTAGAGCACTGACCCAGAGTAGGAGATATCCAGCTTCCACTTCCTCCTTTGTTAAATGGGACTAATTCGCACCTTAGCTCCAAAGAATATCCAGTGGTGATGCCTGAGGGAGGATAAACCCTCAATTTCCTATCATGTTGCTTCTTGGCGGAGCTTGAAAAAGTGCAAGACCAATGGACCTTGAATACGTTGAAGAAATGTGACTGCATTACCTGGTAGCTGGGATGTTCTCCTGAAAGAATAACAAAGTTCAACTAATTCCAAAATAAAAATAAAAAGAATAATCATAAATTTAAAAATAACAGTATTAGGACAACTGGCTCAATAGCACATGCAGATGGGAAGGTGTTTCTCACTACTACCCACACGTACCTATAAACCTTTGGGAGTGCAAACCCAGGCTTGCCTAACAGTAACTTCATCCAATAATCAGAGGGAAATCCTTAAGATACATATCCAATGTTGATGTCACCTATGATCCGTGACCATAGATACAGCAGGTAAATTAACAGGAAGTAAGATTTATTTAATGCTATATAACAAGCCTTGGGGTTAGGAGTCCAAGCTCTTTGACACAGTCAGCCTTAGTCATTTGAAGGAAGCTATTTCAGTAATGGATTATTACAACCTTGGGAGTACTTTGGTCATGGTCCATCACCAGGGTACACCGTGGACCTTAATAGTGTCTTACAATGTCAATATGTGCTTTATTTAAGGTTCGTATCATTTTAGCTGGTCAGAAAGAATAAAACTCACCCCTGCGCAGCAAGCCAGAACATGGTCTATTCATCATGCTAGTCCCACAGGAGTCCTCAAAAAGTGTTTTAACTGAGATGGAAGTGACACATAAAGCTTCTGTGAGGTCTTTTGCACACAGATGGATTTCAGCTCTGAATAGGAAGACACCAATTTCACAGGTTTCACCATCAATCAGATTAGCTAAATTACATGAAGAACTCTTCTGGCCTTACCTATGATATCTGAACCTTGCCCTTCAGTGTAGTTTAGGCCAAAAACAGTTCATGGAAAATAATGCCAGAAAAAGAATAGTAAGAATGGAGGAGCAGCTCTTTTAGAGTAAATGATTTGATTCTTTCAACTTAAAGCCAAAGAAGTCAACGTCAGGCATCCACCTTCTGCCTGATGGCCAGAAAATAGAATTCTTCTTATGTGCTTAAATCTCCAAAATTTTTGTCTGTGTTCCACCCACTTTTCTTTCTCTGTTGTGCTGCTTGCCAGAACTCCACAAACTGGAGTTTTCAGTGTGCTTTTATGTAACAAGAACAAAGTTCAACATGACCTTTCCTGTTGAAAAATGTTTATTCTTTAAAAAAGATTAACACTTTTGCTTAGCTTATTGTACAAACCTTTCCTCCGTTTTAATCATTTAAATGTTAAGATGATATTTTTAAAAACAGTCATGTAACTTTTTAATAACAATAAATTGAAATCCAAATAAAAGATTTTAATATTTTTTTTAATTTTCCATCACTTTTCATGAGTTCATTCATCTTGAATTCTTAACAGTCCCCTGAGCTACCCTGATGTCCAACAAATTTACTGAAAGTTTCTGTTCAGTTTTACCTCTCCATATTCAAAATGTTACTTTTTTTCTAAAACGGGTGTTTAAAAAAATATATATTAAACTACACATAGCTATTTTCTGTATGAAGTTTATATAAATAGCACCTTTGTTCTGAGTCTGCTGTTTCATCAAGAGATCAGTAATAACATAAACATGAAAGCAAGTGATACTAACAAGCATTCTGAATTGAAGCAGATTGATAGGTAATTTCATTGCTTTACCAGGCTCCATGTAGCCTTTAGGAATTCAACACATACATACATAAGATTAAACATGAACTTTACTATTTATATTTACTGAAATCTGAGAAGTCAATAGTGCTCCTTCTAGAAGAAACTATTACAGGACAGTCCTAAGCCCAAATATTTTATATTTATATGCACCTTCTGCCTCACTATTAACAATGTTTATATGCCTTTGGGCATATATTAGTCTCAGGAAAAACCCATCACTTCATGCCCATTTTCTCCACAGTTTCCCTTAAAGCATTTTACACTTGGTCTAACAGATACAGATGTACCTAGGATAACATGAGGGAGAGAAACCAAGATTTACAGAACACAGAAATGTAAAGTTAAGATTTCAGTAAATGACTGTATTGATAGGACAATGGGTGATGGGTTCAGACTTAAACAGGGGAGACATAAGTTGGATATAAGGAAGAAATCCTCTACTGTGAGAGTGGTAAGGCACTTGAACAGGTTGCCCAAGGAAGTTGTGAATGCTCCATCCCCGGAAGTATTCAAGGCGAGGTTGGACAGGACCTTGAGCAACTTGGTCTAGTGGAGGGTGTCCGTGCCCATGGCAGTGAGGGTGGAACTATATGATCTTATGGGCCTTTCCAACCCCTAAACATTCTATGTTTCTATGATTCTGTGTTAAAACCAGTATAACCAGAAAAGCAAAACCAGAACATGCAGAAATCTCAGTTAATAAAACTCGAATCACAAAATAGAACTATTAATGTTTCAGCTTATCTATTATACTCCTATTAATGTAAGGTAGCAATCAGTTCCTGTCACTATCTGTAAGGTACTTTTGAAGCTGAAGTCATCAAACAAACACAGTTCAGTCTTTATGATAAGGCCTACAATGGCCAGCAGGCTGCTCCCATTACTACAGCTTTACTATGCTAAAGGAAGTATACCGAGTCCATTAAAAATGAAAAGACTCATAGTGGATTCATGAATTACTGTGAATTATTTCAACCCTTATCAGTGCATAAGGAATATCCACACTTTTGTTATTTAGTACAACTGTGCAGTGCTCCCACTAAATTATATGCAGCAGGACTATTGTACTTAGTGTGGTAGGTGGCTGTAGATCTTCCTGCATTATCTTTTTTTTCCCCCCATAAATTGCTTACTTGTACACTCATAATAATGAAGGCAAATCTTCCATTTCTACCTGTGCAGAACAGTAAAGCAGTAGCTGAAATGAGGACTGTGATTTTCATACGTGTGGAATTATTAGAACTAGAAATATTGCAGCCCTTCCTTGATTTATTTTCCCAATATGCTCAGTGATGTCCTGTTCAACTAGATAAAATATCGATTGCAGAAAGTCCACAGAGAATGCTAACTATTCTAGATGGTCTTATGTTCATAAACACGGGGCTGGAGAGAAATGGGAATGAGGAACAGATTTCTGGACATCTCTGCTTTTCGTGTATGACTTTAAGCATGGCTAAGGCAATTAAAACAATTGTCTTAATTTTTCTAATATGTAAAAATAGGATTAGTAAAGTATCACCCCAATGTGCTTTAGACTTTTCTTCAGCATGCCAACACAAACAGAACAAGCTTTATTTACCACCTGTTTAAATTTCATCTAGGAAATGCCACTGATTTCAGCAAGTTGTAGCATGAGTCACGAGACTTGTACACTGCGTTAAAGACCAAACGTCACTCATTTTCACTGAAATCACTGCCTTCTGCACAATTAGTTTGCAGAAATGTTTCTTTTCCTTCTGCCAGTGTGGTGCTCATCCTCTATCTCACTGGTTGAGTAGTTTGAACTCTTCTGTCCTGTACAAATATCTGTTCAAAAATCCCTCTCCCCAGTGTCTTTCAACTCTTTTCCAAATAATCACTTTTAGTTACGAAAGGACAAGTCATTCACAGTTTCTTTCAAACATGTTTAAGCCTTTCCTTCAGACCCATTAGAAAAGTCTTCTTCCTAATCACTGAGGTTGCAAATGGTCTACCAATCAGTAACAATTATTTCAATGTGTGCACACTGAGCCAGCAGTGTGGACTTGCATCCAAGAAAGCCAGCTGTGTCCTGGGCTGCATCAAAAGGAGCGTGACCAGCAGGTCAAAGGAGGTCATCCTGCCCCTCTACTCTGCTATCAGGAGACCTCACCTGGAGTATTGTGTGCACTTCTGGTGTCCTCAACATAAAAAGGACATGGAACTGCTGGAACAAGTCCAGAGGAGGCCACGAGGATGATCAGGGGACTGGAGCACCTCCCGTATGAAGACAGGCTGAGGAAGTTGGGGCTGTTCAGCCTGGAGAAGAGAAGGCTGTGTGGAGACCTCAGAGCAGCCTTCCAGTATCTGAATGGGGCCTACAAGGATACTGGAGAGGGACTCTTCATTAGGGACTGTAGTAGTAGCACAAGGGGTAATATGTTAAAACTTAAACAAGGGAAGTTTAGATTGGATCTAAGGAAGAAGTTCTTTCCTGTTAGGGTGGTGAGGCACTGGAATGGGCTACCCAGGGAAGTTGTGAATGCTCCATCCCTGGCGCTGTTCAAGGCCAAGTTGGACAGAACCTTGGGTGACATGATTTGGTGTGAGGTGTCCCTGCCCATGGCAGGGGGGTTGGAACTAGATGATGTTAAGGTCCTTTCCAACCCTAACTATTCTATTATTCTATGATCACAACTAAGAATAATTTATTTTTTATATTTCTTTCATTTCAGAGGTTTTTTAACCTCCTAGATTACAGCTAGTAGGTTATATTTCAGCCAGTGAGAGGGGTACTAAAGGTCTATCAATTATTTTCAAGTTATTATGAGTTAGTCTGGCTAAATACACACAGACTTCAGTATAAGTTTAGTAATATTATATTTTGTGAAGTGACCCTGAAATCACACCCCAAAAATGTGTTTGATTCCACATAGTGAAAAGTGGATTATAAATAAATAGATAAATTATATTCTGCTTGTATCTGTATTAGAAAAAACAATTCTCTCAGTAGAGCTGAAGAAGTAACATGAATCAGGTTATCCTGATTGAACAACTTAACACTTGTGGACAGCTGAAGGACTGAAGCAGTTCTAAAGATGTGGACAAAGAGCAGTTAGCATTAAAGAAACCCAAAACAACAAACGATCAACAAATTGGAAACTGAAAATACATTACTAAACTTTCCTTGTAAGAATAGTTATGTGAGAAAGATAAAGCTTAGATCCCAAATTCAATTGAATTCCTAAATGCTCTATAGTCTTGCCAGAATGCAACACCAGCAATATTTGTCCTGTGGTGACAGCAACACCTCTCAGCTCAGAGTGGGGATACCACAGGGATCACTGTTATAGAAACACTTTTAAAAGGCTCTGATTTGCCTTTTCTAATCATGCATAAAAGACAAACAGTAAGAGTAAGGAAGCACTATTCCCAATTTATGAGGAAAAACACCCCATGAACTATCCCAAGGTACTACCACAGCAGAGCCAAGAGTTGAGCACTGTTTTGTTAAAAAATAGTGAGACAGAGACAGATATAAACCTACCACCTATGCCTACTTTATTTAAGATTAGACACTGAAGTAGAGCCAGATTCTCCTCTGTCTCCATTGTTACAGTCACTCACTCCAGCACAAAACACTGCATCACTTTTCTGACAGTGTGCCAATACCAAAATAATGTTGAGGGTCTATTATAAATGCAAAGCCATGGGAAGAATCAAAACCAAGAAAATTAGTACAAAGAGGTAAAGCAAGTAAATAAAACAACTGTGGAATAGGCACTTCATAATTCAGAGAGAAAGTAATATCAAAGGAATACTGAATAAATCAGATGACTCATTTCCCTGTTGCTGTATTAACTAAACTACTGTATGAGATCCTTAGAAGGCAATCTGTTTATGACATTGTTAAAAGAAGGCCTGGGAAATAACTCTACATTTTTTGTCTTTCTCTCCTGTAAATTTCAGTCTCACAATCCTGTGTTCTAAATTCTTTCCTATTTTTCTGTTTATTCCCTCCTTCTACCCAATCTTTTGTTTCCCTGACTTCCTAGTCCTTCCTCTCTCACCCTTCTTAAGATTCAAGCCAAATCTTGCCTGCCTTTCACACCTTTAAGCACTTCTGGCCTCTCACATTGGTGCTTATTATTCCAGTTCCTAATAGCACCAGCAGAGCTTCCATCAAGAGCCATCTCAGCTGTGATGCTGCAGCATCCTAAACAGACACGGGGATTGCAATGACATCTCTGTCAGGTCCCACTGAGCACCCTCCTGGTCAGAATGAATTCTGCTGAAGGAGCTGGTTAACTGTCCCTTGGAAAATAACTGAGAAATGTGAAAGGGATAATCACAGGGATAATCATGGGATTTAATGGGATAATTACGGGTCATCTCTGAAAGGCATGAGGGAAAAAGAAGGGCAAATAAAAAATACTTTATTTTTAATTCAGAAGATGGCACAGCAAAAATTGAGAGTGGAAGGGCACTTAACAAAGCTCAGAAGAAAATCGTCTGTTCTATTTATTTATAGCGTACAAAGAAAGATCAAGACAAGTTTCTGGTTTCAAAAACGGAAACTCTCACGAGAGTTTCTTGTCTTTCTCTTTTTATCCAGCACAGAGTAGACGTGGACCAATTCCTATGTGCTGTCAGACTTTCCTTTAACCTGATCTGAGATAGAAGTTTCACTGTAAATAGGCACTTGCTCCTCAGTTAGGTCTTTGAGCAATGCAGAGCGTCATGAACTAAAGACTCTGCTGGCAGAAGTGGAAGGAGAGATTCCATCAAGGAATTTCATCCTTGATGTGCCCATATTGGATGAAAGTCTTACAAAGGTCTCCAGAAAGCTGATAAAACACCAAGGACTCCTCTAAATGGTCTCTTGTGACTCCCTTCATCCCTGCATATGTCCCATAGTAATGAAAGGTGACAGACACTGTCACGCTCTAGAGGTCCTACTTAGTATTGCAAAACCTACAGCTTGCTTCTTCCCTAAGCCTTTGATTGAAAACCAGGATTTGGACCCCATCGAGGGATCAGTTTATCATTCTGTAATGAAAATAATGGATAATTTGTTGCATTCAAAAATTTGAGCCTTGATTGCAAAAGGCAGAGATCACCCCAAAACCCCAGAGAGGTATTTTCTTGTTCAGGTTTTAAAAGCAGTTGTAATGTCATTACATATTGCTTAATCCTCCATTATGAAGTGAGAAATGAGAAAAAGAGCCTGAAATAAGCCTTCTGTCTTCTTCTTAAATATTTCAGTCAAAATTTCACATATTGACCCGAATTTCTGGGGAATTATCCCTTGGAATATTCCCAAATTTTGTTGCTTTTGTCATCTCTCTCAGAAACATTGCCTGTTTATCCCAGCTGTTCCCTGATGCTGGAATAGTACAGTACCTGATTCCTTTACCTAATGCTGCTAAGATTCAAGTCTCCAAAGATTTGCATGTTTAAATACAAAACCTTTTAGTGCAAGCCCATCTCACATAAACTGTCATTGATAAGACCACAGGCACACACAGCTGACTGTCACTCAGGTGTTTACAGAGGCAGAAATAAAAATCCCATTCCACCTCACTGTTAATCAATCTTTGTCACTCCATGAGGTTCTTTTATCTGATAAGCTCTCCCGTGGCTAGGAGAAAGGAAAAACAGGAATCCTGTAAACGGAAGCCCTGCAGCCCAAACCATCAGACTGAAGAAGACACAGCACCAGGAGGAATAGAGCTGCAGGTTTGTAGGCCAGCACAAGTGACCCAAACACTCTCCACAGCTGGAGATGTGCTGGTTTATTGCTCAAGCACACCAGCAGCTCTCTGCTGTAGACACCAGTCCTTTTCCAAGGGCGTCATTTCATTCACTCAAAATACAACATGCTATCACAGTCCAGATTTATGTCTTTTCTTGCCCTTCTCACCACTCATTGGAGCCAATCCCCATCATAACCACTGTCACACTGAGACCATCCCTGCTGGCTCCAACCCACCATCAGAGACCTGGCCTGTAAGAACTAGCCAGAAAGATACGCAATCCATCACAGGTGGCCTGGGCACTATTCCCATGAATGACTCATCTGGTTTATGTGGGTCTAAATTATATCCCAGTGGCTGTTCTCAGCATAGTGATGTTCAAGAGTGAGCCTGCACTTCAACCCATGCTGCCTGTGGTCATCCACAATGCTGATGTTTAGTAGCATCCTATGCTGAATTGGGATCAAGTCAATTCAGACTTCTTGACGGAAACAGGGACATAGACTGGGTGTTGGCAGTAGCTTGAGATGCACAGCTAACAGCTGGGGTGATGCAATCAGCACAGCATCCTGCCATGCACCATGTCCAGATGCAGTGTTGGCTTTTTCCCTCTCTCCACATGATGCTGAGGGTGAGCCATTTAGCTCCAATGTGACCCACACATAGACCCAGATTCCTGCTTCTCTGGTTGGATAGTTCATGGATAGTTTTTCTGAGATCAATGAAAAGCCACAAAAGACCTTCTAAACAGGAGTGTCCTGACCTATCAGGAATATGAAATGACTCAAAAACAATGAAAAACAGGGGCTACCAGTTGCTTTGGACCAGGCATAAGAGTTAAAACACCATGACAGACAGTTCTGGTAGGAATACCTAGTTGCTAGACCTTGTGTGGTGCTAGGAGTTTTGCTAGCATTCGTAGAAGTCAGATGGTGTTAATGTAAGGGCTAACCTTGCTGCAGAAGAGATGAGTGGAGGAGAATGAGGCTTCTTTGGAGACTGGCACAGAGCAAGAGCTAAACAGAACGTCTCTCATATCTCCAAACACAAGAAATATTGCACCAAAAACAAACTTCCAAATTTCTCCTGGGATGCTGCCATGAAGATAAACAGAGGTCAACAAGAAGGTAATTTTATCAGTAAAATAGAAGAGTAAAGGGAGTAACACAAAGAGTAAAGAGACAACATGGCAGCAAGTACAGGGAAGGAGGGAACATCACTAGAGAATCCTTGATCTTCAAAAGAACATATTTGAGCTTTCTAGGAAAATCATGGTGAGTGTGTCTGATATAAAAAATTCCGTGATCACAGAGTTTCTAATTAGCCCACAAACTGTGACAGTGGAGGGGAAGAGTAAGAAGTTTGTTTTAGGGTGCACCATGAAAGAACGCACAGTGACAACCCAGACCTTCTGACTTCTGTTCACAGTTTATATTGGCTCCTTATGAGGCACGAATATCACAGCCTATGCTTTCCTCATGGGAGCTGGAACAGCGTTAGGTTGTATAAAGTTGGCCCAAAGTGCCCTGTTCACCAATTTTGACTGCATGGCTCCTGCTGGGCTAGCAAATGTTCCGTAGCATGCAGCAGGCTGTGACAATGCATATGGCATTTGGGACACTGCTGTGAAAATGATTATTTTAATGTATTTTTCATGAAAAGCCCAGCTGGAAAGTGTGAGCCAGGGTTTTCCAGGTAGCAAGAGCAAGAAGGGGTTTTTGATAAAGCCATGAACTTTTGGTCTCCTGACACTGTGTTCCTGTCTGAGAGGGGAAATGTTGTCAACATCATTGCTCAGGGCAGATGGGGATGTCTTGTCCAGCATTCACACACTCAACCTATATTAATATCCATTATAGTCCATCAAGGACTGTGACTAAGTAGCAATATTTAAAATTCTAATGCTTAGAAATCCCTTTGCACAGGCACAATATAATTACTATATATACACTATAATTACTAAATTACTATAATTATGCTATATATGGTCATTGGAGAGTTGGTAAAGATTCATCTAGCAATGTTGGTGATTGTTACCATGATGGATACAGTCTCTGTCTAATGGTAGCATTTACGTCTGTTTTGATGCTGCTACAGCAAAACAGCCATCAGCCAATGGAGGTGCTGGAGAGCAACACTCCAGTGTAAAGATGCACTAAACCCACTAAAACCAGTGCCCATCAGAGCATACAACATACGAACCTCCATGACAAGTTTACATTGAATCTACTTCACAATTTTTATACAAGTCTTTTGCTTCTTACTGAAATAATTTTTTATATTTTTATTGTATGCTATATTGATTTTGATCGATTATTCTAGACCAATATATACATATGTTTTTCTCAAAAAACCTTTTTATGGAGATTCGTAAAAAATTTTGCATTTCCATTTCATCCTATTTCTCTCCATCCAAATTCTCTTCACACATCATGGATAGAACTGAAAAAGAGCACTAATTCTGCACAAGGCAGAAGACTGCCATGTCACAGTAGATGACTAAGGTGTTGATACACTTACTATATCATCCCATGGTGATATTTGTGGTTTCAGCTATGTTGTGCAGGTCTGAATTTCTGACAAGAAATTGATTTGGTATTTGGCTTGGACAAATATTGATAGATGGAAGAAATTAGCATCAGCAATATAAAACACTAGTGCAGCAGCATCATGTTATTGTAAGAATGCAAAGTATGAGTATGAAAAAGAGATTATGTAAGGTAAAAGAGAACAGTTACAAGAGAGAGGAGAATTATGCTTGCTTCTGGCTTTTTAAAACAAACTTCAAGTCCTCTATCTTATAATATTATTAGAATTTAGAATTATTGCTTGAAAATTATAGCAACACCAAAAAAACCCTATATTAAATCCAAAGTCAGTTACAGTTTATCAGGATATTCTCCTTGCTTTTCTACTCCTTCCTGTATTTTATTAAAATATTCTTTTTCCTAAGGATTATAATACTTAAATGTCCATTAAAACTAATGCCTAAGATAGGAATCAGGATTAAATTTATCTTCTCCTTCTTAGCATTTCTGGAATATTTTAGCAATAAACATGATTCTTAGGGGACAGTAACTTTTATAATGTAGTTTAATTTAATATAATTTAATGTAATGGTTTGCCACTGGTCAAGCCATGGCTTTGTTAAGGAGCCAGTTCTGTGCAAATGCAAATGCCTGGATTCCAACATTTCTTTTGTTAACATGCTTTAAAACATTTGTTATCTAATTCAATTGAATTGATGTGTTGAGATTTATAACTTGGTAATTACCAAGACAGCTATTAGTTTCTTAAAAGGTGAAATACATGATGTTAGGGTCTACAGGGATGCTGAGGAGGGACTCTTCATTAGGGACTGTAGTGATAGGAAAAGGAGTAACGGGTTAAAACTTAAACAGGGGAAGTTTAAATTGGATATAAGGAAAAAGTTCTTTAGTCTGAGGCTGGTGAGGCACTGGAAGAGGCTGCCCAAAGAAGTGGTGAATGCTGTAACCCTGGCAGTGTTCCAGGCAAGGTTGGACAGAGCCTTGGGCAACAGAGTCTAGGGTGAGGTGTCCCTGCCCATGGCAGGGGGTTGGAACTGGATGAGCTTTAAGGTCCTTTCTAACCCAAACCATTCTATGATTCTTTGATTCTGTATTTTTCGATTCTTGAATCCAACAGGTGAAGGGTAAAGCAAGATGACAATTTCCTTTTCAGATGTACAATGGAGCTGACAGCTACGACTGAAGTGAAAGTGCATCTTAGAAAGTTGTTTCTGAGAAGAACAAAACCATTTCCAAGAAGAAGTGTCAAGTTCATCCAGGACGTACATGAAAAAAAATATTTGTTTCTATATTTTCCAGTGCTGTTAAAGCACATTTACTTGAACTCTTGCCTTTGAGTAGCCATCTGTATTGGGTTTTCATGGTAAGGTCTAGGGGGATAGACAGGGGCGAATAACAAACCAATAACACCAAACAAAACTAAACAAACTGAACTTACAGGTGATGCTTATTTTAGTTTGAATTCCTGGAGTGCCATTTTCTGTAATTCGATTGTCAGTTATAGCAACTACCATGCAAGCGTGCAAAGCACAATCCGCATTATCCTGATTTTAATTGATGCCTACAAGAAATTATTCTTTTTAACTAATTGCAGTTGCTCTCTGCTGGGAACAAAGGATTGAAGGAGAAGGAGGGAAAAGGATAGGGGGTGGAATGACAAAGTACTTCAAAAAATGAATGCTTCATAGATTATTAATTTAATCTAAAAATACTGAGAAATCTTGAGTTGCTGCAAAAGGTTTTCTTAGAGATGGAGTGATCAGTATGAGACTTAAAGGGCAAGTTTGTATTAAGACATTGTCATTCCTAGTGTCTAAAGTTGGGCTGGTTAGGACATGTTAAACATTTTAGTTGTCATTGATATACTTTTTCCTAGATAATAAAGCAGTTCACAGAGAGCTGATCTCGAAATCACAGAACGGATGGGGTTGGAAGGGATCTCTCGAGGTCATCTGGCTCATCCTCCCGGCTCAAGGAGCCAGTTTTCCAGTGTTATCCCGTAAAAAATAACAAAGGAGAGAGTTCTGAAGTCTATAACAAGATCTGTCATGTCTGGAGATATAAAAATACATATATTCTTTTAAAAAGAGATGTTTTATTGACTGCTTTCATATAATTATATTCTGCCTTAACATTCAGAAGGCTTGCTTCTACTCCAGTGTAAAGGAAGTAATGGAGGAGTAGGAAGGAATGGAAGAGTGGAAAGGAAGAAACAGTGAGTGGAAAGGAAAAAACAGCTAGTGGAAAAAAGAAGTTGACATGAATTATATTTACCATTCACCACTGATCCACTGTGGGGATTGCCTACAGGGGGTGCTGATAAGAGACAAAGAATTTATCAATTTAAAACAGTTGTTCCATGTTTGTAATTCTTTGGGAATCATAAAATCATAGAATAGTTAGGGTTGGAAAGAACCTTAAGATCATCAAGTTCCAAACCCCCTGCTGTGGGCAAGGACACCTCACACTAGACCATGTTGCCTAAGGCTCTGTGCAAACTGGCCTTGCACACTGCCAGGGATGGAGCATTTCCAGCTTCCTTGGGCAACCCATTTTAGTGCCTCCTTACATCTTCCTCCTTATATCCAACCTAAACTTTCCCTGTTTAAGTTTGAGCCTGTTACCTGTTGTCCTGTCACTACAGTCCTTAATGAAGAGTCCCTCCCCAGCATCCCTATAGGCCCCCTTCAGATCCTGGAAGGCTGCTATGAGGTCTCCACACAGCCTTCTCGAGGTTGAACAGCCCCAACTTCCTCAGCCTGTCTTCATATGGGAGGTGCTCCAGTCCCCTGATCATCCTAGTGGGCCTCCTATGGACTTGTTCGGCAGTTCCATGTCCTTTTGATGCTGAGGAAACCAGAACTGTACACGATACTCCAAGTGAGGTTGTATAAATCAATAAAATCTTTCACCTGGAGAAATACAAGAGAATAGGGAAAGACACCTTTATAGTCTCAGCAACGGTAATATTTGCCATACCACTTGCAGGCAGGTGGTTTTGAAAAGGCCAGAACACCCTACTCTATCCTCAAGCACTGAAACTGTTACATATATGCAAGATATTGTCATGTTGTGCACATAGCATGCCATTGAAATGAAATAACCACTTCTCTCCATCTCTCTCTAAGAATTAATGTTTAAGATTTGCCATGATTTCCCTAACAATGCCATTTTGTGGCTGCAAGCTCTAAACTCCTTATTTTCCTTTGAACATCTTTTCTTGTCTCCGGCAGCAATCAGTTTCACATTCCCTTCAAATGTTCCTTAGGAACAAGCTGCACAGCAGTAAAAAGGGGCAAAGAATTCTGAGACTACATGCAACAGCTTCAATCTTATCAGGGTCAGCTTCCTTTGTATGTATTTTTACTCTGCACAAAGACATTGATCCTTTAAGAAACCTGTAGGCTCTGGGCTCTGCCTTTTAATGAACTTTATGAAATTTCTGATGGAATTTGTTATATTTGCCTTTCCTGCCTTTAAAACAACACATAAATGCATGCATGGCTGCTAGTGCTTTCAGAGGAAACTGCACCAATACAGCTATTGGAAGGTCTTTCTTCCCTTCATGTGGTTTGTACTCAAAACCTGTACCAGATTATTCATCCAAGTTGTCATATTTCATGTTTTTTCCACCACATCATATGGGTATGACTCCAATTCTCTGACAAGGAAATCAGAAATGGTAGAGTGAGTGATAGACATTGGAGAGATGTGGAAAACAGAGGAGATCACTTAGAGATGCAACTCCACTCCCTCAGGGAGCCCCTTCAACCTCTCACTGCCACCAAAGCCTGTCGTCATCTCCCCCTGTACGTGGCAGCAGTCATCTTGAGCCCCCTAAGCATAGTCTTCTGCACAAGGAGCAGTGATTCTGTAACAAATGAAGGGTGCTTCTAGACAATTCCCCTTCCAGAGACAGCTATGTAAACCCAAGTCTTCAGTTTGGTACAGAGCTGCTGAGCTCTGCTGTGGCCTAATAGGGACCCCACTGCAGTCAGAGAAAAAGAGCAGAGCTGGGATGCTGTGGGAAGAGAGCGGCTGGGGAGAAGCAGAAGTGAAGGAGATGACATCAAAAAAGGAATCCACTTGGACATCCATTACCTATGTTGGTTTTATGCGGTAGTCCAATAACTAATTCAGTGGACTCCTAGAATAATGAGATTATCACAGATTGCCAATAATACAATAATAAGGGAGGTGTAGTTCCTCCCTTTTGATTCTCCTCAGTCTATCAATAAGGCTTAGGAATTAGTGGAACCTGGATCTTCAGAACTATCACAACATGACAGCATATAATCACTTTCTCATATACAGCAAAAAACCATCAATTTGCTTTCTGAAAGAAGTGAACATAACAGAAATGCATGATTTAGTATAACCTCCTATTAGCTGCTAACGTATGGATATATTTTCTATGTGAGAAATCTTCCTTCTGACTAATGGATTCAGACACACCTTCTCAAACTGATCACTGCCTGTTCATTGCTTGCATTATTCACCAAATTGTGACTTTAGAGCTGTACTTTACTGCCATGCTTTATTTTCTCCTTGAGACCAGCAGGTCAGGAGAATAACAACAGTCAGGAGAACTGAATTTCACTTAGCAAATGAAAAGAATGGGGGGGAAAAAGGATACACAAAGCACAATGCAAATCTTATTGTCACCACTACTGAGCTCTTAAATCCTGCAGGTTGAATATGCAAAGATTGTCTTCTAATACTTAGTTCTATAGGGGAAATGGGTTCAAACTTCAACAGGGAAGTTCAGGTCAGATATAAGGAAGAAGTTCTTTACTGTGAGGCTGGTGAGGCCCTGGAATGGTTTGCCCAAAGAAGTAGTGAATGCTGCATCCCTGGCGGTGTTCAAGGCCAGGCTGGACAGAGCCTTGGGTGACATGGTTTGGTGTGAGGTGTCCCTGCCCATGGCAGAGGGTTGGAACTTGGTGATCGTAAGGCCCTTTCCAACCCAACCCATTCTATGATTCTGTGACGTATATAAAGGTTACTTCATGACTTTGCAGCATTTTGGTGCTTTTCTATTAATCCACACCACCTATCCACCAACTGGAAATTAGAGGCATCATCTGCACTTCAGCAGCAGCAGAGATAAGCTTTTCTTTTGGCCTTTTCTGATTTTTGTCCTTCCCCATGCACTGAAAAAAAGGGAGACCTGCATGTTGTCTGAAGACAATCTGCACTCTCATTCTCTTCTTCTGGGGTAGTTTGCAGTGAAATAGAAGATCCATTTATATTATGGAACAAGCCCCAGAAGCAGAGTGCTTAGCTAAAGGCTACACCTGCAGGTGCTTTCTTCATGTGCAAATGATCCCTTCATAAAGAACACATAGGGAGAGTATTTGAGTATCACAAAATTCTTGACAAGCTGAGCAAAAATGTGGATATACAAATGAGAAAAGTCCAATTTTTTTCCCCAGATAAATGCATTTAGAAATGCATAACAATATTGGTTACAATTTGGAAGAAAGCATACACTTGATGCAGATGAAATATCAGAAAACATAATTCATATATTTATTTTGGGCGGGTTTGTTGCTATTTTGGTAAAAACCCTCATCATATCTTGAATAATGATAACAGATTTTTACCTACATGCTCAATGATTTCTTTTTATTATTTACCATATTTCATGGTATCACAAAATAATATCATCTATCAATGCTGGCATAATACAATAAAGTATAAAATATTTGAGTTTAGCTTGGTAAAAATATTTAAGGGCCTCTGCTAGTTAGCAGTGACTGAAACAGCTTTTCTGATAATCAACTTCTTTCCTGTTTCCTGTAGTGAAATGCTTAAACATTTAGATTAAAGAGGCTTCTACTTGTGGTATAATTAAATAATTTGTATTAAAATGTTGAATATTTTGATAAACCCCTCACATTTAAGGACACTGATTCATCAAAGGAAATGAGTTATTTTTGTCTTTACTAATAGCAGTTGCCCTTTATGATTTTGAAAATAGTTATTTCAACAACTATGTGGTCACTTCCAGAACTAAGCTACATTAACATATAGAACTGCATTAGATCACGTATCATGAAAAGATGTGAAAGTGACTGAAATACACAAAAGTAAAAATAAATCCATCAACGTGTTCTAGAGTTTCAAATGTATTTTCCCCACTTTATTATTCATGAAACTTAATTTTTTTTTTCAATCTAACTTAAAATAAAATAAATAAATAAAAAAGATAAAATATAAAAAAAATCCAGAATTTCACAACTTCTTGCTTGGATTTTTTTTTTTTTTAATTTTTTTTTTTTTTATTCTTGCTTTGGATCCTTTCACACTGGCTTCTTTTCAAATGCAAGGGAGAAGGTAACTTAAAAAAAAACCCTAATGAACTTTTTCTTCTTGTAATTAACCTCTATTGTCACTCTTGGTCTCAGTCTGGCATTGCTTCCTTTCTCATAGAATCATAGAATGGTTTGGGTTGGAAAGGACCTTAAGATCATCCAGTTCCAACCCCCTTGCCGTGGGCAGGGTCACCTCACACTAAACAACGCCACTTAAGGCTCTGTCTAGCCTGGTCTTGGACACTGCCAGGGTTGGAGCATTCACAACTTCGTTGGGCAGCCTGTTCCAGTGCCTCAGCACCCTAACAGTAAAGAACTTCTTATAACAATAATCTACCTAATATAACAATAGTTTGTTTTCTCTGACTTTGCTTGTGACTCAGCACCCACCGTCCCATCATCTAAACAGGAGGAGATTCTGAAAGGAAGCTCACACTGACTTTCATGGGAGACCACACCAACAAAAAAGCAGACAGCACATGTACATAACTCTGTTGGCCTCATCAACAAATAGCACTTGAAAGTCAAGCCCAGGAGGTTCCACACTCTTCCCTTTGGCTGCCTCATTCCGCTCCAACAGAAAAAGATCAAGTGAAATTTTGTATGTTTTCTTTCTCTTCCTGGAGTGGAGTCGAGTCCACAGGGAAATCACAGTCTTATGGCTGTGAACAGGAAAAGTGGTTAACATATGGCCCTTTACTTATGGGGTCACAAGAGGGCACCTTGACACAAGCTGTTCTCAGATTTTGATTAGCTGAATCCACCTTAGGACTTTTTCATTGCTGCCAACATAAAAATACAGATTTCTTCAAGTACTGCTATGGGTGAGAGAAATCCCAGCTTTGCAAGGTGATAACCAATCACAGCAAGAGCATCTTGGTATGTATTGGTGGGTATGTATAACATATTCCCTAAAGTAGTAAATGCTGGAAACAATCTTTTAAGCTATCCAGCTTTGTTCTGTGCAGTAACATAGAAGTTAATTAATACTTTTCTGTAGTCTAACTTTAGGTGACGCAAACAAAATGAGCCACCCTAAATAACCCTTTTTTCACTGAAGGTAACCTTCTCCTTGCACTCAGACTTAGTTTGCCAAAATTAATATTGTAGGTTTTGGATTGTTCTTAAAACAAAAGTTCTGCTCAAGGAGCATAGTTATGTCAAGACAATTCACTGCAGAAATTCTGGTCGGAAGACAGAGATGAGAAGTAACGGGGAAAGTTTGAGGTCTTCTTCTTTGGTCCTTTGGTGGATTTTGGTGTTGGGTTTGTTTGGTATTTTTGGAGAGGGTTGTTTGTGGGTTTTTTTCAATATTCAAAATCCAACCGTCTTGGATTTTAAAGAAAATTCCTACATGGATTCTTTTTTCCTCACATTTTCCATTTTTCTCCACTCATCCAAAGAATTCCCATAAACCAAACCAAAGAAACAAACAGGAAAGTTTTACCAAAATCATGGAATAAGAATGCTAAGAATAGGAATAGGATACAATAGGATTATTATGTTAAAAAAAAATGGAGGGGCTCCAGCTGAGGGTTACCAGGATACTTGAGAGCCTAAGCCACAGCAGCTGCAGGGAAAGTCTCAGGGAGCTCAAACTACTTAATCTCTTGAAAAGGAGGAAAAGGGACAATCCAAGCTCTTCTTTCACTACATGAAAATAAACTACAGAGGTGATGGAGCCAAATCGTCCTCTACAGTGGCATGAGATGTAAAAAGAGGCAACAGCGTGGCATGTGAGATATAACTGGATGTTAAGTTAAACCACACCACTAGGAGGGCAGTTTAACACAAGAACACGAGCATAGCTGTAGACCCTTCATCCACAGAGGTTTTCATATCTTGGCATGTCAAACCCAGCTGGCCTCATCCACAGATGCTGTTTTTAACCATAGTCCTGTTCCAAGCAGACAGCTGGACTAGTTGGCTCTGGAGCTTCCTTACAACCAACATTGTTACGATTCCACTTTAACATACCATGGAAAATGCCATAGAAAAGGGTGATTTCACAAATTATACAGGGATTTCTTTCATATCTGATGAAGAAAACAACCCATCAGTGTTTGAACCAGGTGCATACAAACTCACATTTAAAACATCTTCATCCCATTTTGCAATGATCTATGATGAGAATTTGATAAACAACATTATACATTTGAAAATACATAAAGAAAAATGCAGTGGTTCAGGCTGCAGCTCTCCAAGTATAAGTGTTTCCTTTAAAAACAACTATCTTTTCATAGGGCTTCTTAACCTCTCAGAAATAATTTGGCATTGTTGCACTGGATACAAATGCAGCCCATCTGAAGCAAATGTCTCAGGGAAACAGCTGTTGAACCAGCAAAAAGGATTTCTTTGGGCCACTCTATTCAGGCTGAGAAAATACTAAGTCCATTTATTTAGAGCTCTGCCAAATGGAATTGGGATTCCTGGCCTGCTGTTGTATACAGGATGAAAAGGTACCCTCCATCTTTGCACACCCCCAGGACACTCTTTCACTTGGTATAATAATTGTTTCAATGCATCTGTAATGACTACAGCTGGGCAACATTTCCCTTGAAAACCAGGAACAATGTGCAAAGCTTTCAGCAATCTTGGGCCAACTTGTGGCTGGTTTTCAGTCAATCTGAGTCCGTACTCTGGGCACATTCCTATGCCAGATTTTGGCTGAAACTTGTCCATGAATGCTTATGCCAGGAAGGGTTTGTCAATGTCAACTGGAACTCACACCAGCCAATTGTTTTTGTGGTTACAGACTTAGCAATGAGAAATTCAGGTATATTTTTGAACCTTTTCAGAACAGTTCTCAGTTCAAGACTCTTGAGGACAAATCTACAGAATATAAACCAAAAGCAATAATAAATTGCCCTTCAAACCCTTTAGCGCAGAAATCCTCTGTTTCACACAGACTCAGCTGGATTTTCTTTGCTTGTATTTAATTAGGTCTATATTTTTAGAGGACTGTTACAGGTAACTTTTTGCTTTTGCTTACCTTTTCACAGTAGATAAGTTTGAGCCCACAAATTCAAGCATACCCACTGAGACAAGTGCAGTTAGCTATGAAATGGAGGAGAAAACTCCAAGTGTAACAGAGTAATCCCTTTGCCTGATATGTCTCCTTCGATTTCCATAAGTGCTTTACTTAGCTACCTGCACTTAGCTGTCTGGGAAGCAAGACTGTAAACAACCCTAAGATAGCCCAGAGGCTGTAAGACACTTTTAGTCTTCTTTCTTCAAAATCTGTAGTTTATGTATATCCATGTACGTTAACATATATATATGTTATATACATACATAAAATCATAGAATCATAGAATAGTTAGGGTTGGAAACTTAAGCAGGGGAAGTTTAAATTGGATATAAGGAAGAAATTCTTTCCTGTTAGGGTGGTGAGGCACTGGAATGGGTTGCCCAGGGAGGTTGTGAGCGCTCCATCCCTGGCGGTGTTCAAGGCCAGGTTGGATGAAGACTTGTGTGGGATGGTTTAGTGTGAGGTGTCCCTGTCCATGACAGGGGGGGTGGAACTGGATGATCTTGAGGTCCTTTCCAACCCTAACTATTCTATGATTCTATGATTCTATATACATATATGTATGGGTTTAAACTTAAACAGGGGAAGTTCAGGTCAGATATAAGGAAGAAGTTCTTTACTGTAAGGGTGGTGAGGCACTGGAATGGGTTGCCCAAAGGAGCTGTGAATGCTACACCCCTGGCAGTATTCAAGGCCAGGTTGGACAGAGCCTTGGTGACATGGTTTAGTGTGAGGTGTCCCTGCCCAATGCAGGGGGTTGAAACTGGATGATCTTAAGGTCCTTTCCAACCCAAACAGTTCTATGATTCTATGTGTGTGTGTTTATATATATGTATCCATATGTATATATATGTGTCCTGGTTTGAGCAGCAGCAGTCAGTTTTCTCCTTCTTAGGAGCTAGTACAGTGCTGTGTTTTGATCTTTTGGCCTGGGAACAGTGCTGATAACGCCGATGTTTTCGGTTGCTGCTCGAATGTTTGGTCTGGCCAAGGACTTTCTGAGCCTCCTGCTCTGCCAGGGAGGAGGGGAGGCCGGGAGGAAGCAGAGACAGGACACCTGACCCAAACTGACCAAAGAGGTATTCCATACCACAGCACGTCATGCCCAGGATGTAACTTGGAGTGACCCGGAAGGGGTAGAGGGACTGCAGGGTTGGAGAAGGTATCGGTCGGTGCTTGGCTGGGGGGAGTGGGGTGAGTTATTGGTCGGCTGGTGTTAAGGTGTTGTATTCTTTCCTCTTGTTATTTGCTTTAGCATTATTATCATTGGTGGTAGCAGTAGTGATCTATGTTATACCTTAGTTACTAAGCTGTTCTTATCTCAACCCGTGGGAGTTGCATTCTTTTTGATTCTCCTCTCCGTCCCTCCAGAAGCAGGGGGAGGGCAAGAAGGGGGGGGAGTGAGTGGACGAGGTTTGTGGTTGGGTTCAAACCACGACAGTTCTTTTTGGCGCCCAACGTGGGGCACGAAGGGTTGAGATAACGACGGAGATGATCAGATTAATAGTCGTCACAGTGCTGATTTATTGGCTCTCAAAGTTGTTTCTCTTGCTCTCAGCGCTTCAGAATGTAGTACATTACATAGAGCCGGTATTCCCTGTGTTCGTGTTTATCAAGTGTGGGGCATGGGCTAAGGTTTTTGTTTCACTGTACTTTATGGCAATGGCTTGTAATACAGGTGGGCTCCAAGAGCAGGGAGAGATGGACGTGGCCGTGGACTTGTACCGGGCCGTCCCGCTGCTCTTCACCGTCCTGGCCCTTGTCCTCGCCTCCGTCTTTGTGAAGCTGCGGGGAGCTGAAGGGGACAGTGAATTATTCTGAGCCTGGTGGGCCCATGGCACTTCAGGCCATCAGGGCAGAGATGCAACATAGAGATGGACTCATGATCGAGGGGTGGACTTAGCAATGGACACTATTGCCCAGGTTATGCATGAGTGTGAACACTGCACACAGCCTCTCCTGCTCTGAGAGACTGTAACAAGAGATGGAGCCTGACATCATGGACCAGATGGACTCAGCAGCTTTATAGGTCCATGCACTAAGAAATGATGTTTTTCTCTGTGTATATGTAGATGTATATATATATGTAAGAGTGATGGCATATTGAAGATGTGGGATCTGAGCATGACGTGAATGGTATGGAATAAGGGGTGGATAATGTCCTGGTTTGAGCAGCAGCAGTCAGTTTTCTCCTTCTTAGGAGCTAGTACAGTGCTGTGTTTTGATCTTTTGGCCTGGGAACAGTGCTGATAACGCCGATGTTTTCGGTTGCTGCTCGAATGTTTGGTCTGGCCAAGGACTTTCTGAGCCTCCTGCTCTGCCAGGGAGGAGGGGAGGCCGGGAGGAAGCAGAGACAGGACACCTGACCCAAACTGACCAAAGAGGTATTCCATACCACAGCACGTCATGCCCAGGATGTAACTTGGAGTGACCCGGAAGGGGTAGAGGGACTGCAGGGTTGGAGAAGGTATTGGTCGGTGCTTGGCTGGGGGGAGTGGGGTGAGTTATTGGTCGGCTGGTGTTAAGGTGTTGTATTCTTTCCTCTTGTTATTTGCTTTAGCATTATTATCATTGGTGGTAGCAGTAGTGATCTATGTTATACCTTAGTTACTAAGCTGTTCTTATCTCAACCCGTGGGAGTTGCATTCTTTTTGATTCTCCTCTCCGTCCCTCCAGAAGCAGGGGGAGGGCAAGAAGGGGGGGGAGTGAGTGGACGAGGTTTGTGGTTGGGTTCAAACCACGACAATATGGAAAGAAAAGGAGTGGAGGGAGAAGAGAGGAAAGACCCTTTCATCTATTATCATAGTCCATTATTGAAGACTTAAGCCTATCTTTGACAATAAAATAGACTATGGACTTGGGATAAAAGCAGCCGAAAACAAACTTAAGGAAAAAATCCACACTTTGAATGAAGCAACCTCAGCTGTTCAGCTGATAGGCATTCGGAGATTTCAGCTTATTAGCTAATAAATGCGCATGACTACTGGCAGTTATTTGAAAACATTATGGAGAAGTTCCAGAGATTTAGACATGGTATCAATCTCCCAGCATTTGACCCTGGTAATTACTGCTTTGGAAGTCTAATTTCCAGCCCTACTAAACAACAGAACAAGTTTTAAGTAAAACAGACGAAAACCCTCAGAGAAACAAAAAGCCCAGCCATGTAGAGTATCAGAACTGTGATTATTAAGCTCTGTCAGTCTATAGAAAAAACAAACCATAGCAGTCAAATTTGATTGCTTTTCTTAAGAAACCAGTGAATGAAATTAAAAAAACAATGACAGAACAGATGACATACCTGGATCACACTAAAACTGTGGCTATGGCATCAGTCATTAAATTTGAATATAAAAATTGACAGAGCAGAAACAAACTATGTGGCTACAGAAAATACTGATAGTGGAGCATCAAGTTTGTGGGATGAATCTAAAACTGAACAAGAATCAACAGCAGGCCGAGTCTCATCAGCAGTGACTTGACTAAAGGAGGTGAACAGCATGTAGGAGGTATCTGTGGCGAGGGATGCTACAAGCCCTTGTGGAGTAAAAGTTCCAGCAGAAAGGTATGTTCAGCAGCTATATAGGCTGACAGCAAATAATCCGCTTAAATCCATGTTGCAAAAAAACAAGGCAATATGCTGCTGTGGCATGAGCGAACATGGCATCATCCTGGGAATAATAAGATCTGAGTGTTAACCTTAGCTCTGCTGCAGGTTTTAGATATGACGGTGTGCCAGGCCTTGTAACTTTCTTGAATCTCTCTTTTTTCTCCTGTTGTCGGCTGTTTAATGAATGCAGGCTCTAAATGCTTCAGAACAGGAAATATTCCCTTTCACCAATTTTGCAGCACCTAGCACACAAGGACAAGGTCTGGACCACAGCCTCTGTCAACTCTTGTTTGCACAAAAGCGTAGCACAAATGCAGTCAAAACTCCCTTACAGCTGGTCTAGCAAGAGGATGACTTATTGTATGATTGAACACATCATCGTGTGTTCCATGGAAAAATATCCAGTCTCCCTGCACCTTCTCTATGTAGTATTAACCATTTGTGAAGCATCATTTATTCACCATTCATGCCAATAAGGAATTAAAAATGGATTCCGCCTACTAGAGAAAAATTCATTTCCCTCTTTCACATGTATTTGCAAGTGTTTCCCAAGAAACAGAAAATTCCAAGGGGGATAGGATATTTATGCAACAAAAATATATATGGTCTCCAGTGTTAGAGTGCTAATGCCAACAGGAAAATGTGGAGAGGATATTAAACTTCATGCATCAAGGACTGTTCCATTCTCTTTCACTGAAAGCTGAATCTACATTTCATACGGGGTAAGAGCTCAGTTTCCCAAGAAAGGATAATTCATTGAAATTTCGATATGTGTATTACATATGGTAACATGCTCATCTTGCCTTATCTCTCTATCAGAGGATCAGCTTGCCCTGCTTCTTGCATAGTCTTTCTCCCTACACCATCTTTGTATCAATCACAGTCATCAAGTGGATTCAAGACTATAGAGGGTCTCTGAGTTCAGCCCTTATATACCAAACAGGCTCTTCACCAATAATCTCTATGAGATCATAAAACAGCAGTGGAAATACACGCAAAAGTAAACAGCATGATACCATTTAAAGGAGTAACTTCTACAGACTAACATGAACTCCTTGAGCCCGAAGCAGAACTAATACAGACGGTACATCTATTAGCTGAAAATGAATAAAACAGTATTTATAAAATGGGCAATTTAGATCTGATTAATGTTTATAAATGTGTTTACTTAAGAATTAGATATTAACCTATAGCTTTAAAGGGTTTAATTAGCCTTGGAATATTGTCTCAGTGTACAATGAAAAATCACTAATTCACAAAGGAAATGCAAAGAAAATCTGCAAGCACAAATGAGGTCAATTAATTAAGCAATTTACATAAATTTGAATGGTTATTTTCAGGGTATCTTTGACATTTTGCACTTGCTATTCCCATCACACCAGCAAAAATACTTTTCTTCCACCCTAGTTATATATCAATCATCTCATAGGATCACAGAATACCAGCACACACTGCAGTATAACAGCTTCTACACACAAGCTTTCTGAACCGTGCAGAATCTAGCATCCTATTTCCAGCTGTACTACCTTATCACCAGCAGATGCATTTACAGGCTGTTATAGCTTCTTTCTTACCTCTAAATGGAGAAAAGAATATGAAATATGACTTCATCTCCATTACATTTTTACACCCTGAATACCAAACAGATGGTAACAATTACAGATGGGAGTATATTTCTCACACAAGAAGCCAAATGCTGCATAGCTCACCAACTGAAATCTGGAATGAGTCACATAATGCATTTAGTTTATCCAGATCTAAATTGGTGAAACAGGGTAGAGGAATTTGGCCTAACAGTTAGATATTCCCATAGTTACCCTGGGAATACTACAGTAGCAACCTTCTTTTAATACAGCTGTGTCCATGACGTTCTTGTGGCTTCTATTATCCGTACAACAACCAAGGCAAATTTACTAACTCAAATGTAAGAAGGAAGTAATTTTCTTCAGAACAGAGACCCTTCTGTGGCAATTCCTGCATGTACTTATTTCCCAGAGCAGTTTTTGTTTTCTACTGGCTGAGCTGTGTCGATCCACCAGACTGAAGTCATGATTGAAGAGCTGACAGTGTGCTGAGGGCTGCTTCCCAGCATCACCAAGACTTCAAGTCACTGATGTGCCATCAGCTCAGGATCAGAAGCCAAAGCTGAAACTGCTGAAACAGCCTCCTCTCTCCTCTGGTCTACAACTAAACAGCTTCTCTCAAGGACATGTTCCTCTGCTTCATGTCTTCTTTGGTAAGAATAATGCAGGACCTTTATCCAAGGCTGCCAAATGAACTTAATGCCGCGAATTTATATTTCATTATAATGCAATATTGCACCTACTGATATACTTTTTGCGTACAGTTTACAGTACATTTCATGGACTGTATTATTGAGAACAGTGATTAATTTACTCAGCCCTTCTATTTTGTGCCCATCTAATATAGTCAAAAGTGATTTTTTCAGTGGTGTATTTCTTTATTCATATAGCAATTCCTAGGTCACAACTTCAACTGATGCAAATAGGCACTTGCTTACCTGAAACCAACAAAATAAAACTGCCTTGCGCAAGTTGAGAACCAGGCTTTTGTATACAATGTGTCACATATTAGCATGGAACTAAAAAGAAAAAAAACAAATAAAAGAAACACGAAGGTACTTAGTAAGAAATACTTTTAAAATGCCTTATTTTGCATCATTCGGAATTATCTGAGATTGTAAAAGAGAACTTTGTCTGTATGTTTTTTTGCCAGACTAACCCTTTTACTACATGCATTTGTGTCTCAACCGTTCCAATAGAGGAGATAAACAGATCCCTTTCTCTAACTTACTCCTTCTCATCTATTACATAAAACTGCAAATTTCTGACAAACGACCTAGCAATAGTTTTCTTTCACTTAATGCCTTGCCAGCCCATTCTGCCTTCTTTATGCTGCTAAGTATCCTAAGTCACTAAGTCTCTCAGGTATATTGTTGTAATCGTTAAAACCCAGCAGCAGCAGAAGGCAGAAATTATTTCCCCAACTTCCACACACCTCTGGTTTCTCTGTAGAGACTGCTTGCTCAGCACCCACAGTGTTTCCATCTGTTTCAGGCTCTGCCTAGTCAAGTAGAAAGCAGAACTTCCAAAGAGCTTAGAGAAAAAGATGTATTAAGAAGAGAAGTGATTAAGACAACCAACAGCTGGTAAAACGTCAGACAAGATCTACGAGATCAGGACACACACATTTCCTATGTTTTGTCTGTTCCTCCTGAAGTGCCTGAGAGTACTTTGGTTAAAGCTGCCCAACCAAACCTATTTCATCACACCACGGATCATTGAGATCAGAGTTGACTCCTCTTGAGAACTTCGTCATCAAGCAGAAATCCTTGTGACCCTGTTGGAATGGCTAGTGATAAACATCAAAAAACAGAACTTCTTTGTAGCACTGCCTTCTTGGGTGACATGGTTTAGTGTGTGGTGTCCCTGCTCATGGAAGTGGGGTTGGAACTTGATGATCTTAAGGTCCTTTCCAATCCTAACTATTCTATGATTCTAATTTGGTCATGAAACTATGTACCAGAGGTGCAAGAGTCTTACTGAACCCATGGTTTCCTCACACTTTGTGTTAGCGCTTGAAGCACTAACTCTATAATTAATATAAAGGAGATTCTAGTATTTTTCTATCCCCCTCTATAAGAAACTTGGAAGATTTTGTTGTATTCCTGATGGGCAAACAACAACAAGAACAAAACCCAAGTTATTTTACTAGAGGACTTGGGGTGCTGGTCGATGAGAAAATGAACACGAGCCGGCAGTGTGCTCTTGCAGCCCAGAAAGCCAACCGTATCCTGGGCTGCATCAAAAGGAGCGTGACCAGCAGGTCGAAGGAGGTGATCCTGCCCCTCTACTCTGCTCTTGTGAGACTTCACTTGGAGTATTGTGTGCACTTCTGGTGTCCTCAACATAAAAAGGACATGGAACTGTTGGAACAAGTCCAGACGAGGGCCACGAGGATGATCAGGGGACTGGAGCACCTCCCGTATGAAGACAGGCTGAGGAAGTTGGGGCTGTTCAGCCTGGAGAAGAGAAGGCTGCGTGGGGACCTCAGAGCAGCCTTCCAGTATCTGAAGGGGGCCTATAGGGATGCTGGGGAGGGACTCTTCATTAAGGACTGTAATGACAGGACAAGGGGTAATGGGTTAAGACTTAAACAGGGGAAGTTTAGATTGGATCTAAGGAGGAAATTCTTTCCTGTTAGGGTGGTGAGGCACTGGAATGGGTTGCCCAGGGAGGTTGTGAGTGCTCCATCCCTGGCGGTGTTCAAGGCCAGGTTGGGTGAAGCTTTGGGTGGGATGGTTTAGTGTGAGGTGTCCCTGCCCTTGGCAGGGGGGCTGGAACTGGATGATCTTGAGGTCCTTTCCAACCCGAACTATTCTATGATTCTATGGTAATCACATGACCATCCCAACTATAATTCAATGTTAAGTCTACTCTGAGGCATTTAAAAGCTGCAATATCTGTTATAAAGTTTATGACCCTCTGGGAATTACTCCTTGATACTTGTGAGAAAACAAAGTTGAAAGGGGTAACAGGTGAGCTAAAATTCAGCTGCACTGTGAGAAGTCCAGGTTTGCCTTTTCAGGATGAAGGCAACACTTTTATCTGTTGTGGTGCTTGCAGAAAAATAGCTGTTGTGCTATGATAAAAGGTATAAATCATTAAAGATTTATAAGACATATGGGCTTTCTAGAGAAGTTAGTCAAGGAAGACAGTTTAAAATTGTCTAAGCTGCCTGCCTGTATCTTTGGCAATTCTTATGCCCTTAAAGCCCATGCTAGTCGCTTATTCAAGTGTGAAGGATCAATATGCCACAGAATCTTGCAGTCTGTAAGCTGCATTCTGCCACAAGTGTTTAAACAGCGTGCAGACCTCTATACAAAAGTGAACACAATCCTCATGCTGTGTCATGACAGAACATATAGCCCTTGTTCTCTTCAACACATCACCTCCATGCTACTCATTCTTCTTCCATATTCCTTCCTTCCCCCAGAAGAACTGAAATCAACACTTACTAAGTTGGCATTTTTCAGAAGTAGGTGCCATGCTTGCAAAGTACTATTCTTGTTCCTGGGCATCTAATGGCTGCTGCATGGCCTGGCTATGAATGTAATAAACATCTCTGTTAGCAAAGGTGCAAACTACTGCACCTGCTAATGGTGGAAAACATATTAGCACATTCCTAAGCACTGATATCCAAGGGCAGACATAGTTTCAGGCAAGGATATAGAGATTTATATAGAATTTGGCAAAAGTGATTTTGGTCTGTGGAGAGTTTAAATGCACATACTACCAAGTTTTCCTTCAAATTCTCTGCAGACTCTTCAGCAATGTATTCACTAATAAATCAGAGACAGGGCACAGTTCTGAACACTGTCTTGAGATTGTCACTACAGATTAGCTATTAGCACAGCTCCTAGAATGGGTTTTGCCCAGGACAAGGAGCTTTCTCTCAGGCAAAGCTCAGGTATGGTTTGGGATTTTCTGCAATAGGAAGCATAGATGAAGCTACTCTGTTTTGAAGGGGGAGAGAATTAACCTTATGAATATGAATGCAGCTATGGCACTTGCCTTCAGAGCCAGAAAGCAAGCCCTTTCTCATACTATCTCCTCTTGACAAAGATGTCCCCAATGTAGTGAAGAAAATACAGCTTGAGTTTATACTGGCTGCTTGAGAGGGTTATGTATGGCCAGGGCACACAAATCTGATACCATCTCACTCATTCTGGAACCTGGGAGGGTTCTTGCAATGAACTGTACCCAAAACTGAAACTGGTTTTTGTTTTGTTGATGTGCTCCAAAAGAAAACTGATAAAATGATTAATATTTGTGCACATTAGAGGACGAGTTGGTCCCAGATGTCAGAGTACACTGGTGAGGTATTTATTCAGCAGTAAAGATTCAGCAGATCCTCAGCTACTATAAATTTATTACAGTACTATCAAAAAGAAGTGTCATCTATCTCCAAGGGCAATGAACCAAGACAGAAACAGCAGGGCCATTATGTGAGAAGGTGACAGGGATTACTCCTGGCCTTTCCCCGTAAAAAGTGAGATGGGATTTGGGAAAGGCATGAAGCCTTCTAAACCCAGGAATAAGTCCAGTAGAAAAGCAGAAGAAGAGGCTCTGAGCCAAATACAGATGATGAAAACTGGAGAGCACAGAACAGCGCAGCGGAATTTACCTGTAATCCTACCTAGCTCCACCAGATTGCCTTTCATGGCTCAAATGAAATAGAAGATGACTACATTCACTGAGGGCTTAATCCAGGGCCCTTTCTCTCACTAAGCTTTGTAGAGAGCAGAGAGAAACTGATGAAATCTTCTCCCAAAATATAAGACAGACTCTGTCTTGCTTTCATGCTAAAATTATTGGGTGAAAGGAAATCCTCAAGGGTGTTTCAATACTTTAACCTGAACAGTGGCTAAGCACAAAATGGATGCTATTGGAGTAACAGATTCTGGGTGAAAGTTCAGAGGTGATATAATAGCATCCAAATACACTGAGAAGAAAAACATATGCTGAGATATGTGAGTCTGGGGTGATTTATGAGCAAATTTCTGGTCTTTCAGCAGGACAATATAGTTTCATAAAGGTCTATATAAAGGTGTGATAATGTTTTCATCTATTTATAATGCAAATTAGAGAAACAAGTATTGAGAGGAGAAGAAAGATAAATTTCTTAATTGGAAATTTATTGAAGTTTTTCTCCCAATGAAAAGATAGGGTTATTTTTATCTGGGAGATATATGTAATAGTGCAGGGACACAGTGCTATCCTGTATATGATTTTGTTGTGATTAAACCACCTTTGTTACAAGCAGCTATACCAGATGACCTCTAAAATATGAGAACAATCACTCTTCATGAGCATTTTCTAAGTCTCAGCTTTGGCAGACAGACTCACCAGCCTCAGGTGCTACTCCAGTCATCTCCCCATGCCTTCATCATTTCAATCTCTTCTGGAATTGTAACCCTCAGAGCACCTGAATGCCTTTTAGCTGGTAGCAGCCAGACCGGCTTTGTGAAGTCTGGAAGAAGGCAAGAAGCTGGTTAAGCTTGTGAGCTTGAATTAAATGGCTGACAGTGAAACCTGCTAACACTGCTACTTAGAAAAGCATGGGAGGCTTTTGAACACAGTAGCTAGACCTGACAGCTTCTTGAAGGTTTGCAGTTTGTCCTTGGAAAGAAAGGAGAAAAAAAACCCAACCCAATCCCCACAACAATACCTCTTCCAAGCAGTGTTTAGTTTGTTTAGACACAAGCTTTTATTGTTTGCCAAAGAATCTTTAGTAACTCCTCATGAAGGACATTATTAAATGTATTTTGGCAATGCTCTCTTGAGTACTGAGATTTCCAAAGGTATCGGCAAGGTCCATCAACAAACACGTATGATGAATTTAAATTGCTGTGGGACAAGAGGGAATGTTTTGACTCTGAGACTTCCTGAGACAGAGCTGGTGCTTTTGCTCTTAATAGCTTTGACACACTTTTCTTCCCTTCCTTCATTTCTTCACTTATTTTGGGGGTATATTCAAGCTCTTGGCTTCCACAGTATCAGTTTTCACAGATGATCTATTTGTAATAGGAGATGCAATGAACTACTATTTCTTAGTTATCTTCTGCAGACCAGTCATGACAATAATGAAATCATAACCTCTGCTGTTCAAGCGTGTCTTTGCAAAATCACTCTTTTCTTTTAGAATGTGCAGGTGGCCACTTTCACAGAAATGATGCTGGGCTATGAGGAATTATAATCTGACCAAAGAAGTGTGGTAGATGCTCACGTGTAGCACGAAACTTTTAACATTGTTGATACCAGTGCTGATGTGTACATACTGATAGCTGGAAATTTTTACATGCAGGTTATGGCACTGCTTCCTTTAGCAAAGGGGAACATGACACACTCTTCCTTGGTTCCCCATAGAATCATAGAATAGTTAGGGTTGGAAAGGACCTTAAGATCATTCAGTTCCAAACCCCTCCCGTGGGCAGGGACACTTCACACTAGCCCATGTTGCCCAAGGCTCTGTCCAACCTGGCCTTGAACACTGCCAGTGATGGAGCATTCACAACTTCCTTGGGCAACCTGCACCAGCACCTAACCACCCTCACAGTAAACAACCTTTTCCTTACATCTAACCTAAACCTGCAGTTACAAGGATTTCACAAATGAGCTGTCAATAGCCTTTTGGAGACCCAGTTCCTCACTAATATAAACCAACACTGTGACATCAAATATAAACCAGAGGTGCTCCTGTTTCATTTTACACCATGGGGCAAAAAGCTTATGAAATATCCACTGAAGTTAAGAAAAGTCATCCCTCTGCAGAATTTGTTCATCATTCACTACTTAAGGTTGCTTTTTGGGGTGTAACCCACAAGGGAAGATCACAGGCCACTGCTTGGCTGAAGTTCAAGTTCATTCTTTCTCCAATACTACGTTTTTGTTGGGATTCCTCTGCTGGATTTTCTGCTATTTCTTATTAGTTGTTTAACTGCAGCATAGCCTATTGAAACCCACAGCTGAGAAACTGCTGCTGATACTCCATGACTTGTAAGTGTTGCTACCTTTATTAACTTTCAGAGCAACTGGCCAGCTTGATGATTATCTCAGCTAAGCTGTAAATCCTGGCTGATATCCCTAAACGCAATGTATTTCCTAGCACTAATTTAACCTTGTTTTCACAAGAGATTAATGTACACAGACTCACTTTAAGATCTTCTTCCACAGATGAATATTTAAAGGGTTCTTCATCAGATCCTTGTAAAGTTTCTCAGGAACCCAAGTAGGAGCTGAAGCTGCAAGCCACGTCTGTGTGTATTTTAAAGGCTGTTTATCACAGTTCGACACCAGAGACAATCTCACCAGATTTCTAAGCGAAGCAAGAGAAATAGACTGAAAATAAGAATGTCAGAATCACTTGCTCTTGCAACAGCCTTCTCTGACACTTGATAGCATTAAAGCCTCATAAATAAAAGGGTGACATTCTCAGTATTCGTTAATGAGGGTAACTTTTGTAAGTCATATGTTTAAAAGCTTGTTTCCCCTCCATAAACAAAACTAGTCTCCACAACAATATCTTTCATTTTCCTCTACCTGTGAAAGGTTTTTCCTTAGCAGCCATTCTGAAGAAGAGTTCAGGTTAACTGAAAATAAAAATGAAGGGGAGAACAAAAGAAGAAAGAGAAAAGCAAAGATGATGTGAGCAAGGCCATATGTATACAGTCATTTTATTTGGTTGAGGCTGGAACAACCGCAGTGCTCCTGTTCTAAAACTCCAGGAGACTTATCAAGGTTATCTGCCATGAGCAAACACCGAGTAAACGCCGTATTGCACATCTGCAGTACTTTCCAATTCAGCATTGCCTAAACAGCACTGCACATCCATAGCACTCTCTCTCTTTGCATATTACATTTGCAGCTTAGCAGGGAAATATTTCTGTAGTAAACCTCAAAAAAATCTTAGGGATGCTCTTTCTGAGATGAAGACTGAACGGAAACTAAAGATTCATTTTCCTTGTTGTTTGTGACACAGATTTTCATCAATATTTCCAGAAGATTATATATTCTTTTTTAATTACAGAAATCTTCAAAACATTCCCAAAGGTTATTATGTTTCCTTCTTCCATTCAGATCTGTAACTTATTTCAGAGCCACTTCAACATTCCCTTTGACATGTTTGACAGGAGACTGATATCATATTGCTGCTTTTTTCCATCCTCCTCATCTCATGATTAAAAATAGCATAATATTAAATAGCTCGGATGAGATATGTTTTTATCCCAAGGAGATAAATCCTTTACCACAGATGGGCAAACATGTTTGACTAATAAAAAACCTCATTGATACTGCAGTCAGGGAGCCTTTTTAGCATTCATTCGCAACAAATCTGAATCCTGGAGACTTCAGGAAAGACTATTTACAAGAAATGTGAAAAGATCTTACAAAAATAAGCAGCTTTATTTTCAAAGCTTTATTTTTTCAAACTTATCTGTGTTCATTACTCAGAATCAGTAATGAAGGGCTATTTCTAATAAATCCAACAAGGGGTAACCAATAGGGTTTCAATCTGTGACTGAAATCCATTCAGCAAAGCCTATATGAAGATAATAATTTTTCTCTTTTCAGTCTTACTGGTATAGATCATGGGGTGAAAAGAACCCACTTTTGGGTTCATATCTTTTTCATGTCTCAGACAGAAGTAGCAGAATTTAGAGTTCTTAATCAGATAAGCAAACTGACATAAATATGGTTGATACTTCATCAGAAAGAAATATTCTTGAGTATGACAGTGGCACATAGAGGAAATGGGATTTTTTCAGGACTTCCAACCACAAGCAAAACCAAACAGAAAATAGTAGTTCTTTAGAACCAAAGCTTTTCTGTAAAATGTATCAAGAATGTGATCACATGATGTGTGCATTTGTGGGGAAAGAGTGTATTTGTCCTTCCTTTAATTGATAGCCAATATGTAAGGGCATTAAGATAAAATTAAGATAAAATGGAGACTTACATTCTAGCCCTTTCCTGACTCAGGAATACAGCGGTGCTTCATATTAAAAGAAAGACTCCGAAATTATCCAGGAAGGAAAAATCCCTATTTACTCTTCCATTTAATAGGGAGGAATGGACATTTCAATAAAACTGAAAATATCAGCCATACACTAGGAAATTCAGCTCCTATCCACCTCTACCAACAATGTGCAGCATTAGATCATAAACCTAGAGGAGTAATTTCATAAGCTGGTAGGAGTGAGAGCTGTTAGTCTCTAGTGAGCCAGACAGTGAAATGGGATGTAAACCAAGCTTTTCCTATGTGTATATCATGAGAATTTCCCTGTATTTTTTTTATCTCTGATTCGGAAGTGCCAGAAATCAGGGTTGGGGGGTGAGGGAAGTAGTTATTCTCATGAGATTCCTACTGCAAAGCAGACTCGGAAAGTGTGCAATTAACAGTGTGAACTTGCCTCTTTTTTCCTGAAGAACTGTAGTCCTGAAAAAAAACCACACAAATGCGATTAAAACAAGACCTAAATGTCATCCTAAACTCAATTTTAATCACTGGAAAACCTAAGACTATTCAAACCCCATATAAAGTTTCCGTATTAGCAGTGTAAGTGCTTATTTCCACCCTAACAACAAACAGTCAATATAAGAGTTGAGGGTCGCCCCTAAAAATGGGACATACAGCATTACTGATCATGCTTCATTAGTTGTGGGCCTCAGAAACTTGGAAGTACTTTGGCTATATTTTGATCTATCTAATTATTCCCACCTCATTAACAGACATAATATAAGTCTACCTCTTTAGCTTTGCCAAAGTAATGACACTATTCTACCTCTTGTCAGTTACGAGTGTCAGGGAGTAATAGTATCAAGTAAGCTGTCACCCGTGATAATGACTTTCTCTGTTTTATATGTAAAATATAAGAGCAAAAGAATCCCATTTATTTGACATGGAAAAAGTAATAAAAACCAGTTTCAATTGATTTTCCTCCCAAAACGATAAAGGCATACCTCCAATAGTTACATCACAGCTTCATGGTTAACTCGAGAAAGCATCTTAATGCTGTTAATTAAATGAAAAAAAATTATGTATTTAAACCAATGCATGTTTAAAAAAACAAGAAGTGACTCATTGTGTATGGCTCTTTGTCAGTTCCTATTTAGATTCAGGAAAGGAACTATAGCATCTAAAGTGCTCATGTTCATCTTCAGGACAAAATGGTGCTGAACGGTGTCATACTGATACTTGGATCAACAAGATCAACACTCCCAAGAGTGAAAGGGAAAGGAAACGATTTTATATCTAGAATCAGATGGATCAGAGTAAATTGAAAAATGGGAAATACCAGTAAGAGTCAGTGACTGCTGGCTGGGTTTCTAAAAGGAAAAATAAGAATAAATTATTTAGGGTGTCATAACCATGTCTGCGGCATATTTTGATACTTACACGTGATGGTTGTCTAATAACCTGAGATTCCTTTGCTAGTCACTGAGAAACAGACATAGAATCATAGAATTGCAGAATGGTTTGGGTTGGAAGGGAACTTTAAACCTCATCCAGTTCCAGCCCCCCTGCCATGGGCAGGGTCAGCTTCCACTTGAGCAGCATGCTCAAGGCCCCATCAACCTAGTCTTGAACATTTCCAGGGAATTCTTCACAATGAGGGTGCTGAGACACTGGAACAGGTTGCCCAGAGAAGTTATGGATGCCCCATCCCTGCTGGCCATGCTTCTTTTGAGGCAGCTCAGGATATCGTTGGCTTTCTGGACTGCAACTGCACACTGCCAGCTCATGTCCTGATGCCAATATCCCCAAGTTCTTCTCATCAGGGCTGCTCTTAACTCATTCATCACCCAGTCTGCACTGATACTGGGAGTTGCCTGGACAAAGGTGCAGGACCTAACAGTTGTCTTTTCTGAACTTTATGAGGTTCACATGAGCCCACTCCTCAAGACAGCCAAGGTGCCTCTAGGTAATATCCTTTCCCTCAAGCAAATCAGCGGTACCACTCAGTGTAATCTGTAAACCTGCTGAACTTGTTCAATCCCACTATGTCATTATGAAGATACTAAATGTTATCGGTCGTAATACAGACCTTTCAGGCACATCACTTGTTACTGATCTCTCCATTTTTATATTAAGCTGTTGACCACAACTCTTTGGATGCAGACATCCAGCCAATTCCTTATCCAACAGTCCATCCATTAAATACATATATCTCTAATTTAGCAGCACAAATATTTGGGGGAGGGGGAGGATACCAAAGGCCTTACAAAAGACCAGGCAGATGACATCCATTATTTTTAAAAATGGTTCTTTTTAAAAATGGGAATGAAGTTCCCTTTTTCCAGTCTTCATCTGACACATTTTCTCAAATACAATGGAGAGTAGCTTAAGAACTACATCTGCTACCTCTCTCTGGACCCTGGGATGCATCTCACCAGGTCCTACATCTCCTGAGAGTGTTTAAACCTTAGTGTTTTGATTTACCCCTGTCAAAGAGTAAAATTTAAAAGGGACCCTTTCCCCAAACAGGCTGAAAAACATTTGCTTTTTTAACAACTGGATAGTACACAAAGAAGTTGAAACCCATTTGATGTACTGCATTTGCCTAATTATTTATCTTAGCACAAATAAATCAATGAAGTAGTCATTCAAATAATGAAATACTGAAATTATAAAATATTGTTATTGTCATCAAATAAATCAATCATAAGAATCAGTTTCTATGGTTATGAAAGCTTTTAACAGCAGCAATAAGCACCTAATGCTGATAATAGGAGGAATTAAAGGGATAATGTTAATAGATTTAAAAATCGATTGGACTCATCAGATTTCATAATAGTAAATAAAAGTTACTCAGGTCAAATTCAATAGCTCATTTTTGAGGATAAAGATCATCTCATTTTGCTAGACAAAAACTTAAGCAAGCCTTCATCTAAGTGGTTCTGACTTGGAGTGTCTCTAGTTATTTCTAGCTTTGAATATAGTGCAGCAATAAGATGCATTGTCTGTTGAAAAGACTGAATGCCTGAAATATAGTTTCCAAGTGAAATGCCAGCTGGAAAAAGCCTTAAATATTCGTTTTGCTTTGTTTTCCAAAATCCTGGACAATAGGAGAAGAAATGTTTAGAAAGACACTGAACTGTAACAGCTTTACAGCTTAAATCTGAAACAAGCATAGGAAATTTTCAGTATTGCACAGAAGGCAGCGAAAATATACATACATGGGATTATAAGGAATTTGTATCCAATATATCCCTTCTGAGCTGTATGTTTCTGTAGTCTCTATGAGCTTAATATATTTAAAGTCACAATATTCATAAACTAGTACATATTTGTATGCAAGTTTTTCTTTCCAGTCCACTACTTTCAAATCTAGCTTCTTTTTTACCTTGATGCTCTCTCTTCTTGGTGAACAGAAAGCTATTTGCTTCATGAAACTGTAGAGATTCAAGGCATTGTCTAGCCACTGTGTGAGTATGCGAGGCAGGGGAAACAGAGTTCTTGGGCAAAGCACTGCAGTGCTGGATAATGAAGCTAATCATAGAAGAATCTAGAGCTTTTTCACAACATAAAATCAAGAAACTTTATGTATAGAAAATAAATCAGGCACACACCAAGCAAACCATATCTTTAACCTGTCAGACTATAGGAGACAATATAGATATATAGTCATGTCTTTATAGTGAGGATTTCAAATGTTGCTGTGACATACTAGGTCCTGTCTTGCATTGCAATTTCTGACCAAATTAGAGCTAGAAATATTCAGTTTCAGATGATGCCGATCCTAATCCTTGCATCATTGAAACAATTGCCAAGTAAAGCAAGGAAATATGTGCATGTAAATAATAAAATGAAAAAATAAATTATATATATAGAGAGAGATAGCATAAACTTTGTTATCTGAGCACTTGAATGTATTGAATGGACTTTATCTTGACAACTTCATTGCGAAGTATGGAAGTGCTATGAAATTTTGGGGGTGAAGACCTAAAATACCTAAAAGCAAAGGGTCAGCATTGAAAAATAACCAACCAATAAAAAAATCTTACGAGAACAAACACCCCCCCCCCCCCCCAAATAAATGGATCTTGGGCACTGATCTTTCCAGACTGCTGCTCTGAGTTTTGTATTCTATACCTAATAGTTATATTTGGAATATTTGGAAACCAAAAATTATCTGGATCATGCTGCTTCTTGAATGTGGATTGAATTAGAAGAAAGTTAGAGCTCTCTTTGGCTTTAGGCACTAGATAGCTGATGTTTGATCCTGTACCTGAGTTACATCACTACAAATACTTACCATACTCTAGGTCTTTGAAGAAGGAACTGTTTATCTGGCATTTGTATAGACCAAAGGTAACGAAGTCTTACTCTTAGTGACTCAGCTTCCTTGATTCTAAAACTGTAGTAATAAAAGGACTTTCTGAGCAATGAGACAGCTATAGAAATAAGACAGAAGTGTTTGTTATTAAAGACAAAAATGTACATGAATACAGGGAATCCATGCGCTGACTAAAACCTAATCCGTTCTGTCCAGGAAATGTTTCTGTGAAACAGAAATTAAATTAAACACCAAGAAAGCAGAAGGTTAATCTGATATTTTTTTCTCTTTTCATCCTAAAGGTTTTGTCCAGATCCCAAATCTAAATCCTGTATTCTCAGTCTGTTTCTTCTCACATGTGTTGCATCCTAACTTAAAATGTTCAATAATCTTGTTGCTTGTTTGAACATCCATTTATTGCAAGGTTTTGGTTGTTTATTTTTGACATACAAAATACTTGGGTGTGATTGCACATATTTGAGTATTTTTACATGCATCACCAAGATTTTAGCTAATATTCACACCTACCAAAATCAGTGATGCATATGCATATATACAAGGAGGAAAAACTTTCTTAAAGGAAAAGTACAAGTAAAGCAGCATTAGCTGCCACAGTGCATGAAAGTTACTGAAGTGCCCTCTTCCCTTTTGAGAAATCTTTTCTCTGAATATTATCGAAGGACTATGCCCAAGATACATCTCGACTATTGAGCATCCTTTGCCAGTGCAGAGTCCCATTGATTTTGGTAGGATTTTGTGTTACTGGATCCAGGTGCCAAAATGGATCCAAAGTCAGGTAAAAAGGATCATTGATCCGTGATGGTATGGTGCTTACTGTGTTTCTATGCTATTGAAACACATCACGTTTAAAAATCATTGAATTAAAATGAATATGCCTGCAAATAAGCACGAGGCTTTTGCAAACCACAGCACAAAGTCTGTCAAATTACCTTTTGAATGATTCAGCCCAAATTTCTAATGGAGTGGGTCACAAAATCCATAGAGTTTATAATTAAAAGTAATGCAGGTGCATGAATATGGGTGAATTTTTCTTGGATGTGCTTCAGAGACCTGTAAAGCCTCAGACATTACTAAACATGTGCCAAATTAACCATAAATAATTCAGGTAGCCTGAGAACCTCTGCATCTGCTGTTTTGCAGAGAATTTGCGTGTTCTGTTATTACCTTTCCTTCTACCCACTGCAGTTATTCTTGAAACAGCTCCTTGGTTTGTGTATGTACAGAAGGTTATTGAAAGGAAAGCTCTTAAAAATCATCAGATGTGCTGTGTGGAGTTTCTCCAAGGTACGTCAATACATTATTTGGGGGTCACAGACTGATGTTATGTGACTCTAAATGTCAAACATGAGAAAGAAATAAATTACTTCTCAGCTCTGGATAGACGGTTCTGTTCTTATACGCAATATTCTATCTAATTTCTTGATTGCTTTACAGAAGATCATGCCCCTAGTAAAAGTGCTTCTCCTTCTGCTTTTTTGTCATTGCTCTGTTTCTTGTATCTCCTTCAGTAAAACTGATACAGGAAGCCCATTTGGTTCTTATATGCACTTAGTTACCCTAAGTATAATAAATACAGGGAATTAGTTAAAATTTAAAAGTGCTGGCAATTAAAAAGTGCTGGCAAAACAGAGCAAGTTATAAATACAAAAGGAAAAATAGTAAGATTTGAAAGAGAAGATGACTATGTTGAGCTGTGCTCAGCTGTATGATCTATAGTCTCTTGAGGAGAGATGGTTGAAGTGGTTTTTTGACCTAAATATTTCCATCGAAAAATACAGAATCGTGGCAATCAGATAAGCCATCTAAAAGTAACATCAAGTAATGTTTTTTCTCAATTTTTGAAACAACAATGACGTTTTTGTCTGAAATTATTTTTGCAAATGCACTTGTGAAGGTAATTTGGGGCAAAAATTGCTTTTGTTCTTTTACAGCTCTTGAGATGAAAGACATTTTTACTCAGTGGTAACAAAAAAAAAAACCCTCCTTTTGAGAAAAGCTACCTAGTTTGCTCAGTCCAAAACATTTTTTTCCCAAGCTGACAAAACCCCAAGTGTTACTATTTTCTCAGCTCTATTCCTGATTTTAAACAAGATCCCTAAGGGCATTGTATAGCTCAAATATCTTTTTGTCTCTTTCCAGTGAGGAATGGCATTTTTCTTCACCTGTTGGGCTCTTATGTATCTCAGGAGAGAAAGATAACCTGGAGATGATACTCTGCATTAGGCTGCAGGTGATCTTTGCTCAAGTTCCAAGGTGGTCTTATGCTGGCATTGCGTGTTTGTGGTTGCAGAATACCCTGCAAAAAAGAGCTTGCTCACTTAAATTATTGCACATAAACTGCAGTTTGCTGCCTTTCACGAGCTGAGGTTGACAGGCCAACTCACAAACTTAGGTGAGTTTCCTGAGGTGGCAAAGGAGTCCCTGCTGCGAGGATGGGTATGTGCTTTGGCTGACTCCAAAGCACAAATAGGATAAGACACCAAACCCCTAAGGAATAATTTTATTATCAACTGCTATACACTATATCAAAATACGTTTACTATAAGTAAGCAAAACTGCAATTGAAGATTTGATTACTGCAGGGATGACTTGATTCTTGTGTTGCTTCTAGGGTCCCAGTGCTACTCCTTAATGATGTTTTGGACCTTGCTTTCCACTGTTTGCTTCTCTCTATCTCCAAATCCTGTCACCACTTTATTTAAACTCTTATTTACTCTTCAATATTTATTTACTTTATCGGGTGGGGGAGGGGGTGGGTAATAGTGTTGTACGTCTGTCACAGGCCTCATGTCACATTTACCTCTTGGGGTCATCATAACTGCGTCTGCCCACATCATGTTGTCATTAAGTTAGGTGCAAGTCAGCTTGTTAGGCTAGGTGGTTCTTGAAGCCTCTGACACCACTAGAACAATGTTTTCCATTGACTCTGTAAAGTCCATTTAGGAATCATACGTTGCAAAAGAATTCTAGGAATACCATCCAAAATGCCAGGATGCTGCAAGGGTGGGTGACTCCATGGGAGCCTGGATCCTTAGGGGATGAGAGGGAGGGTATTGGTGGGCAGTCAGAGGCACCCCCAGCACAGAGCATCAGGTACCTCTGTGGGAATGTTGAGGCTACACAGAACAAAATAATAGTATTTTATACCAGAAAATCTGGTAATCTCATAAGTCTTAGATAAGAAGGAAAAGGTCAGAAAGTTACTTCTTTGGAAGAAACTGTTCTGTTTCCTCTGTATCTCTCAGAATGACTTTCCCTTCACTGTATAATAACAAATACTGTGATAAGTTTTTTAAACTTTTACACTTTCTCAGCAGTTTTGTATATAAGCTTAATTGCACGTGTGTATAAATAAATACACATTTCCAAAGACATATGTTTATATTTGAAGGCTTTAGGGTTTCACAACATTATACAGAAAATATAAAACATTATGAGTGAGATTTTACATATGGGAATACATGACCTATATGAAAAAAAAAAAAAAAAGCCAAAACAAACCAAAACAAAACTCAAACGAATTATGGAACACAGAAGCCTTTAAAAAAAGCAAAGAGGCTACTGAATATGGAAATTTAAGGATTTTCAAGTTCCCAACTAGCAGCATCTTTATTTTGGTGAGCATCAATAGCAAAATTGCACTGGCAATGTAAATCCCAGCAGAACTTGTTAACCTTGAATCAGAATTCATTTCCCTTTGTCTTTGCTGCAATAATCAGTATATATGGAAATCAATCTCATATTTCTTCATTCCTGTTTGCTTCAAGTCTTTGAAGATTGGTGAAGGGGAATTTTAGCCGGATGGCAGACGTAATAACATGTGCAGCTCTGCAGTTCTAGGTTGCAGATTAGCTATTTAAATTACACAGAAGAGTGCTGCAGGCAGGGGTCCACTAACTCACAATAAGGGAGTTTTCAGATTCCAGCATTATTGCAGGCTGGACAAAGCATATGCAAACACAAATGCTAAGCCACTTGCCAGAAGTCACAGAACAAGTCGATGGCAAAGCTCAGGAAAGAACTCTTTTCACACCCAGGCAGAAGCTTTATCAATTTGTGTTGATTTGCAACATCCCTTTTTGGAGAATTACTGCTTCTGCAAAATCCTTGATTTGAAGGAAGCTATTCACATGGGGAATCGTAATCCACCAGGATTAGGCCCCAAGCCCAGACCTGAATGCTGTTTTGTGGCATGCTGGTAATGAACTGCTGGGCCTTGTTACAAATGTACAGTCCTTTACATGCTGAAGGAAGCCTATCTGTACATTGTGCATGTTTTTCTCCTATGTTTGAGTAACCCCTACACAAATAGCTCCCCTCAGTGGTGGATCTAACTGCCAGCAAAACAACAATAACTTTACTACTGTTGCTCTGTTGATATTTTCCTGTCATTCCTACAGGCAGCTTGGGGAGACAGGCAAAGAATAAACTTGAACTATACTCACACTTGAATATAACTAGGTGGTACCCAAACCCATCTGTTAGTGTACTTCCAGTTCTGTGGAAAACAAGACAGTTCAGTAGTTTTAGGATTCCACTTGCCTCCATTCTGGGTACAGAATTCCAATATAGTTTTTGTAAGAGAGGGTCAAAACCTATACAAATAAATATTTCTCCCACATTTGTGTACATCCCAAGAGGAAAATTAAGAGATTGACCTGAGTATAGTCCTCGTACATGGGAAAAACTATTGGGAATCACATTAATGTTATAATCACTGTCAAAGCACGAGATTTAGAAGGTAGGAAGAAAAGAACTTAAATTTTAAAGAGCTTTTCTGAAAGGACTTGCATTTTCCCCAGTAATATCTCCCATTAATTTAACATGTTCATTGTTTTCCTAGCCGGAGCCATCAAATTACTCTTCCTTTTTCGCATAGAGTGCTGATATCTACTGATGGATTAGTTTGTTTACAAAGTCTGCAGCTCAACAGATTCTGAAAACTGCTGCAATTCAGAAATTAATAGCTGGCTCTCTTGAAAGTGGAAGGTCAGAATTAAAACTCCATGTACCATGAGGCTGTCGCTGTGACTATGGGTTTGCAAATGATCTCTGGGGCACAAACAGCACATACACCAGCAAAATTTATTACATAACTTTTCGATACTTACGAATATGTTTGAGATTGACTTTGATATGTAGGTCTGTGAGACATTTTAAAAAATAGAGCATTTTGGAAACCATTTTGACAAACGATACTTTCTTCAACAATTGGCCAGCAATGGAGGCTGTGTCACTTCTAAGTGCATCTAAATTGCCTAGTACTATTAAGAAGTCATTTAAGCTTCAATAATGTTTTGTCTGATTCTGAAACTGAGCTCTTAAAATGTGTGCCTTGTCCAAACACATAATGAAACCATTATTTTTTACTTTCTTTTTAAGCCGGTCTTCCTCCACAAACACACACACATCCCAAGCTGAAAAGAAATAAAACAGCGAATGATGATGACATGTTCTATCAAACACATGAATGAAACAGGATCTATCACTGTGTCAGTCTGGATATAAGAGCTTTCTTCAGGACTCAAGGGGATATTAAAATAAGAAAGCCTTTTTTAGCACTTTATGTGATTTGTGATTTAGAAGCAACATCCATGAGTCTGTAAGCCAAGGAAAAGCTTAGGTAGATACCCAGCGATATGGAATAAGCAAAAAGGATTTTTGATTAAACAAACCACACAAATGGACATAATAATGTAGACATTTCTACAGTAAAATGAGTGAGAGAAAGCTTCTGTGGAAGTTACTAAGTACAATTTACAAAATCATACACACTCTTGTAATTTGTTTCTCTTATACCCCTATATGTTTGTGTAGTGCATAGAACTGGTAAGAGTCAAAGCACTGATGGGAATCAAATATAAATCCTATGTTCAGTACTCAATGGAAATGGAGCTTTTTTCCTCTGATCAGTCTTGTAGCCATTTTCTCCACTGCTTCAAATGTAAATGCATAGGGAAAAGTATAGACAGTTAAAGCACAACCATTGCCCAGTCTCACAACACTGCACTAAGCAATTTAGAAATTACTGACCTCAGAAGTCTTTATAAGTGGCATCTCAACAAATGTAAAATAAGGCTGAAGAACAGACTATCCTTACAAAAAGATGGGGATAGTAATGTGCCGGGTAAATGTAAATCTCACATGATTGTCATTACGTTGCCTCAAACTCCAACTTTCAAGTGTGTCTTCATACACTGAGATTACTGTTCACCATGCCCAGAAATAATCCTGGCTTTCTCAGGCTCTCCATTCCATCCGTATTGACGAGACTTGCATTTAGACTGTGAGATTTCTTGGCCAGGGGTTTGCACTCTTCATATTTTGTATGGTCCCCACTCAAATAGCAACCATTGCATGGGTCTCTAGGCAGTACAGAACTTGAAATGTATAGCAGAAGGAAAGTGGTAAATATGTAATTCACTAACTTCAGTAAGTACTTCATAAGTTAATGACTTTTCATGCATTTATGATAGCTTGAAGAAAAGTAGGAATATTTAGAGAGTAGTGTGATAGCATGGAAATTGGCATGGCAGCAACTTCCCAGAACTGGAGACTTTGCCATTACAAATCTACAGCTATGAAGGTACAAATCCAGAACTAACTTTGGTTTATCGTATGCAATCATTGAAGGCACAAGAAGTAAAAAAAAAAATTGCATTGTTTCAGTGGAGAGAAGAAAGTAGAAATGAAAATGTTCTTTCCCATACAGTGGTTGAGGAGTCAGCAGTGATTTAATATTCAAATCAGTTGTAGTTTCTCACATGCTCATCTCAGGTCTTAAATTCAATATTAAATGCTTTGTTGGATCAAAATCTTTCCCTTTGATGTGCTAGCATAGTAAAAAGCAAGACACTGCCTATACTCAGTAGCAGATTGCCCTTTTCTTCCCTACCAACAGGTTGTGGCTTTTCAATATGCCTCTCCTAGTCCTCATTATCATCATCATGGCTTGACTTCTCAAATAAAGATTTGGGAAGGGCTTTCCCCACGCTTACTACAAGCACGCTGATGACTAAAAAGGCCAATGTGGGATAGGCAAATCCGGCTGCAAAAAAGCACAATGAAAGGTCTCCTTGGGTGGTATAGGTGGGGCGTGATTCTTTCTATGTTGTCTTTTGTCCTCAAGACTAATTCTGTGTGAGTTCTCAAAGGAGACAATGGCGTTATGGAGCGACCAATGTCCTGAACTGCCTGCAAGCAGGGTTGGGTCTGCGACTTCCAGTGCACCTTATCACCTGCCGTTTTGACCCTCGCCTGTCGCTACAGGGCTTTGCAAGTGTGGTTAAACCCTTTGGGCCTATTTTAGGTGAGGCACAGCGTGCACGGAATTGGCCCCACCCTTTACACCTGAGGTTTATCTGGCAGGGCCTAGCGAGCTTGGATGGTGACAGCAAAGTCCTCAGGTCGTAGGTTTGATTAGAGTAGCCTTTGATTAGTAGTAGTTTGATTAGTAGTTTGATTAGCCTTACAGAACTAAGTGAGCTCCATCTGCCTAGGTTTGAAGTTAGAGTTGTCCTGCTCCTAGGATGGTTGCCCGAAGGCTAGTGAGCCCATCCTGCCCATGAACACACTTTGTCTGACCCTTCAGCTGAGACCTGTCTGTCATGGGAGACCCTAGCAGAGGCATATGCCACCACCAGCATAGCTCCCAACATCACAAGGGCACACAAACTCTTTCCCCACGACAAGGGGGTATCCATGAAAGAGGCGTTTCCTAGTAGTCCTCTTGAAAGGACACTTCCTTAAGGAGGGATCTATAATAGCAAATATAAATGTTGTGAATCTGGGGAGCAGGGAAAGATATTGCAATAAGCCAATCTCTTAAGCTACAAAAGCTCTTCTCGATGTATATCAGAAAACATTGGGTTTTAACAATAATATCTGATGTAACGTAATACAGTGAGAAAAAGCATTATTTATACTGAATTACAGTCAAACTGAGAACCTAGAACTGAGTGCATATTAAATGAAGACTTATCATTGTATTGCTGGACAGCAATTTTATCTATGTCCAACTTATTTATTTAGTAGTTAAATTTAGAACTGGATTTTCTCCAGAAGCTTTCAGTACCTGATCAGCTTTAAAGTACAGCATCAGACCAATGAGTACAGTAAGACAATATGCTTTCACTATAGTAATAAGTGAAATTCAGCACTGCCATGCAAACAGGTTCAACTGAGTGTCCCTTACTTCAGCTTCATTACTTCAGCTTCATTAGAGTTCAGCTTACTAATCAATAACTGAGTCAGCCATTGCTGCAGGCAGTCTGAGGAGATAAAAAGTGAGAAAAAATAGTGTTCTTGGAAGTATCATTTGCAGGGGATATTAGCTCAAGGGTTCACAGTTGCATGCCACCAAAGCACTGACTCAGCCACTGATCTAAAATGTCACTGGGAGAACTCATCCTTTGCAGCAAGTGGAAATTTCCTACTATCTACAGATATTGCTCTGGTCAGAGTTTTGAATTCGAAATGCTCACCATGGACAGGAATGTGAGAAATACTGGTCTCAGCCAAATCAATAACTTACTTAAGAATCCATCTGTACTGGAGGCATGTGGTTGTGATTCACTGAGATTCATCCTCCAATAACAAACAGAGAATTATTATACCAATCCCACATATGCAGTATTAGAGTTAGCTGATGGGTCAGTCATCCCCCAAATTACAAGTTGTCTGGCATTTGACATGAAATCACCAGTTTCTGCCACTGTGAAGAAAATTAGGTAAGAAGACAAGACAATTTCTTTCTGTATTTATTTATTTATTGAGTTTTTCCTTTTAGTTTATTATTCCAGCACACATGCAGGAAATCATAAAATATGGGTAGCCATTTAAAATAACCTGATTGCATTTCCTAAAGCTTTTAAAAGGCTCTACCAAGGTTGCTTATTCTTTTTACAACTAGCAGATGTTTAAAGTACTTACCTGAGAGCCTGAACCAGTAGCTTTGAATTGGCAATCAGAGAATCAGCAATTCTGGGCTATGGTTTTAACTGCTGTTTGCTACTGTATGACTTCTGGCACTCTTCCCTATGCTCTGCCTGTATTGCAGCCTCATCCTGCTTTTCCAAGGGTCCTACTGTTTGATGTGTTGCAAAAATTTGCATTCCTGCAAATCTACAAGAATATTCATAGGGGTTTTTAGCAAAGAAATGAAGCAAACTACAAAAACAGAGAGAAGAAAACTGGGAGTAATAGCTTGAGTCCTCCTAACTTTCCAAGACTAGAGCCTTGTGCATCTATTTCATGTTGTTCCTTAAAGAAGTGATGATTATGCAATTATACAGTTTTTTGTGCATAGTTGTGTAAAAGTTTCAACTACGTAGCAGTTTCATGCCCAAACAAAAAGACCTTTGACAAAGGTCTTTGTCCTGAAGTCTAGGTCCTTCAGTGAACCTTGACATTTCTAAAGTAGCACCCATTAGGTTCTTCAAAGAGAAGAAATAAACTTGTGTGGTGCTCTTGACAACCTGAGGATCGTAAGACTAACACCCATCAGCACCTACTAAAGCACTGGCACCATTAATGTGGTGGGAAAACACTTGTTGCAGCACAACTTTTGGAGGAAGGAAGTCCATAGGACTTTTGTAAAATATATGAGATTGTGCTTACTTCATGTATGTTCCAGTTCTGATTCCAAGTAGTCAAGTGCTTTTGAGTTTTGCAGGGTAAAAGCACATGCTTATAAAACACATGCTTAAAGTGGACAGGGCTTTGGGCAACATGGTCTAGTGTGAGGTGTCCCTGCCCATGGCAGGGGGTTGGAACTGATGCAGGTTTGATGGTCCTTCACTCCTGAGGATAAGCTAGGGCACAAAATTAACTCAGACACATGAGTTGTTTCCTGGATCTGGACAATACTTCCCAATTCTGGGAAGCACAAAGCCCATCATATATTAACTGTTAGACTGAGAAAAAAAATAGAGGGGAACTTCTTAACCAGATGAAGTCAAATCAACCAAGGTAGTATTTCAGTATCAGGCTTAGGTTGTTCATTATATTTGGCTCAACTATTTGCCTTTGTGTGTCCTGTGGATTATTTTTTCACCCTGCAGGCCAATCACTATCACCTCTCTGCTTATTGTCACCATATGCTTCTTATAAACCGAATCATAGAAATCACACTTCAATATAAGAGATCATTTCCCTTTTGCAACACTCTTCCATGTAGCAGCTCTTAGAGGAAACATAATACAGAATGTAACTGGGTTTTTTATTTCATTTTTATAGTTAAAAAACATTTCTTGAAATTGGTTTGCTTGTTCTCACTTAAAAAATGCAGGGCCATCTGCATATAGATAACGGGAAGGGAAATGTCTTTTTTACCTTGTATTTTAAGTAAAAACATTGTTCTTTGTAGTCAAAATCTTCTAATGGATTGATGATATCTTGACTGTATTTGGTTTACTTCTCATCAATTCAATTTACAGAAAACGCTCTAGTGAAACAAGCAACATAGTAAATACAGCGATGCACAGTATAGCTATATTAGGTTTCGCTCAGTTTGGTCACTTGCCAATGCTCCAAGTATGAAATGAAAACTCCAGTGTCTCCACAATTCATCCTTAGTTTTTTGTGATTTGTATGAAAGAAATTATAAACTCAGTAATGCTGGAACAGAGAACGATGGAAGGAGACTTATGTTGTGTCATTTGTGGGATTAATCCAACAGAGAAGCAAATACACGTGGACAGCTACACAAAAATATGGCTTCTCATGTAAACTTTTAGTATAACTGTAATGTGGAGCGGATATGTTACACAATACCCCAGTAATCCAAGTCTCCCTGTAGTCCTGTCTGGGAGTCCTGTAGGTCAGCCACTATGTCCATGCTTTGCTAGTATGAAAATTGTATCATTAAAGAGGGAAGAGGGGAAAGGAGGTAGATGGCCAGCATTCATGTATCATTTTTGCTACAGAGCTGGAATATTAGTCAGGACACATAGTCACTGTAGCTAGAAAGTATTCCTACTGTCATAGCATATACTTACCTTTGTCATCTAAAAGTAGAACTTACACTATGATGTAACTGTGATCTAAAAATGACGTTCGTGATCTAAACCAAACATTAGCGATCTAAAATCACTTTTCAAAGTCTTTTCTTGTTTAGATTGAAATTTTCTTCTCTGTCTGGGAGGTATCATCTCTGAAGAACCCCAGAGCTGTTTAATGAATGATTGCTTCTGTTTTAGTCCCATGGGAATCATGGCATATTCTGCAAAGATTCTGCAATCTCCTCCTGAAATTCGTGATGAGACACGGTACAAAAAGGGATCATTATAAAACATGCAACTTTCCAGATGATGTAGTAGCTGGGATACTCAGCCTGGGTTTTAATCTTGGATCAAAAGATGACATCCACTTTCTGGCCCAAGAACTCATTTTATCTTGTGTACATGACTTGAAATACATTGGGACTCTAGATGTTACTGAGTTCTGCTTCTCCTGTCTCTTTGCTCTCACACAGTACATTTGCTATGAAATAGTAACAGAAGGGTAGGTTTTATTTTTTAATTAAGAACAATTCACAATTCTATTTTTTACACCTCTTCAAACTTTAAAATTTTATATTAATTCCTTCAAAACTAGGTAAAGGGATCTAACTGTGGGATAGCTAAATTCTTAATTAGACATATTGAAAACATTAGAGATTAACTTTAAAAGGCTAACTTTGAGTAAGTTTTCTAATAGGAATGATCTCTGCCTTTTGAAAGTCCAATTATCTATTGCTCATGTACCACACTGGAGTTAGAAAAACTTGGCAACCTGAGAAACTTGGCATCTATTTACTTTCTACCAGCTCTAATCTCCAAGTGCTCTACACACGGATACAAGGTGAGATGTTACTCCATCACACTCCTGCATAAATCGTAGTAAAAAAGAGAACTGATTAGCAAATCTGCCACTAGGTGTGACAACAAAATTAACTTTGACGATCCGTGCTCATTTGAGATTACTTTTGCACCAGCCACCACCAGCTAACTACTTTACTTGAACTGCAGACTTGGGCTAAATTAAACAAACGACTTAGTGTGAAATCTCCATGTCCCATTAGACAGACTCCCTGAATTATAAAGTCCTTGTTGCTCCAGACTGAAAAGCCAGGGGTTTTATTTCATTGACTGGGTTTATGGCAATGAAATACAGTTACATCAGGAAAACTCTTAACCTTTTGCTGTATCTTTTTGAGAACTGCCCTGCTAATGGCCATTCATATTAATTGGGTATCTGAAAAACAGCTGTTTCAGTACAATTCTTCATTCCCTGATGTTCAGTCATCCTGCTAACAGTACTTGCTGCTACCCATCAAGAGATAATAGACTCAATAATGTGTAACAAGAATAAACTGGGTATTTTCCTAACATCAGTGTCTGTTCTCTGACAGTACCAGATAACTCACCCAAACACTTTTAGAAGTTTTAATTTAATTTAATTGAACCTGACCCTCTTAAAACATTTATGATATTATTTAGTGCTAATAAACCAGTGTGTGACCATACAAATTGAGGACTTGGTACTTACTGAGTTCTTCCAGGCCTGCTGTCTTGGCATCAACCTGTCTTCAAAGACCAGGATAGATAGGACAATGACTCCGAAGAGAATCTCCATGTATTTAATCTCAGTTGTCAACATCTTTAGTCACTGTAAATGAGAGTGTGGAGATGATGTGAATAGGCTCACTTAGCTTTCAGTTTTCACTGTTTGCTTTTTGACCTGTTCAAAAGCTAAAATTATGAATAATAAATGTAAACTCATCATGCACCATGAAAGTTGTGGAGAAATACATATTTCAAATACCATTATTTGATAGGATGTTTAAAATATTTTTCCACCAGTTAGTTTGTTTTCAAACTTGGAACAGCTGGAGGTAAATCCCAGACAAAAACATAGAACCATGTTCTTTTCAGATCAGCTTCAGAACATGTGCAGTGCCTATACCGTAGTTATCAAAAAATAGCTCCTTCTTTGTACCATTTTTCATCCCATGGGTGTTTTGATCTAATGAGAATTATCTTCTATGATTCTATGATTCTCTGATCTTTCACTTCAGGGTTGCAAACTCATATGTACAAAGCTAAAAGGGGTGAGGTCTTCGCTATCAATCCAGTTGAAGATTTCTGCCTTTTCTGATTGATTACTTGACCCCAGCTGGAGTACTGTGTTCAGCTCTGGGGCCACTAACACTAGAGGAATGTGGACCTGGTCAAGGATGTCGAAGGCCACAAAGATGCTCAGAAGGCTGAAGCACCTCTCCTATGAAGACAGGTTGAGAGAGCTGGGCTTTTTCAGCCTGGAGAACAGAAGGTGCCGGGGGAGCCTTAGAGCAGCTTCCAGTGCCTAAAGGGAGCTTACAAGAAAGCTGCAGGAGGACTTTTTACAAGGGCCCATAGTGACAGGACAAGAGGGAATGTCTTTAAACTGAAGGCAGGCAGATTTAGGACAGACATTAGGCAGAAGCTCTTTCCTGTGAGGGTGCTGAGGCTCTGGCACAGGGTGCCCAGAGAAGCTGTGGCTGCCCCATCCCTGGCAGTGTTCAAGGCCAGGTTGGACAGGGTTTGGAGCAACCTGCTCTAGTGGAAGGTGTCCCTGGCCATGGCAGGGGAGCCTAAGCAGATGATCTTTAAGGTCCCTTCCAACTCAAAACATTCTATGATATGGTTGACAGAAAGACAAGTTTACATAGGTTGCTTTAAGACTAAATTACAACCTAAATTAAAATTCAGTTCCATCTATAAATATCAAAGTTATGGATGGGAGCCTGTGACTATAAGTGCCTTAATGTATGTACATGAGTTTTACTGTTAGAACTACTACTGCTAAGGGTGGAAGAGGTAACAGCGATTGCCCTGACAAATTGCCTCCCTGAATATATAAATAGAACATTCTTTACATTATTAATTGAAGAAGGATCCAGGAATAGTAAATACACAGTTTATTCCATATATCAGTTTGACACACTATGGCTTACTTGAAACATACCTATCACTGATGATCAGAAAATTAATTAATATAAGAGAAAGCAAATAAGAAGACATCCTGGAAGATTATTCTGATTTCCAAAGGAGCTTATTAACAAAGATATATTCCTGTTGTCAAAACCTTTTTTTCAGCCATCTTTCTTCATGGCTTTTGCATGGTACCTATGAATAGAACCACAGCCACTTACAGGAGAGCTAAGACATATGGAAGATCCCTTACCAGTATGTCTAACTTCACTAGGAGATTGTACGTATTTCTGTAACTTTCTGAGCCATAAATCTTTAGAGCAGAAAAAGATCTGTAAAGGTTTATATAAGATTCTATTGCTTCTCCTATATGGTGTGATGCCCTTCATAAAGCGCTTTTAAAGGGACCCTAATAGTAGGCACTGGGGGAAAACAGGTTCCAGGCAGGGCCAAAGGCAGCACAGGCAGAGGAGGAGGAAGCCAAGGAGGGAGCAGCAGCAGCGGGACCCCGAGGAGGGCAGAAGAGGAAGAGGGCAGGAGGTGCTGCAGGCCTGGAGCAGGGATCCCCGCAGCCCTGCAGAACCCGGGGGAGCAGGGACCCCCCCTGCAGCCCATGAAGAAGGATTGTGTGTGAAACGGTGAAGACGGGAATGGAAAGAAGGGGAGAAGAAAAGTGTTGTTATAATGTTTGCCTTTTGCTTCCCACTGCTCAAATTATTGGTTTCTTTAAAAAGAATGACAATAAATTTAATTACTTTTCCCCACTTAAGCCTGTTTTGCCCATGACAGTAACCGGTAAATGATCTTTTCATCAGCTTCTGAGCGTTTCTATTCTTTTTTCTCCAATGAGGAGGGAGAGTGAGAGAGCAGTTGAGTGGGAGTTCAGCTCTTATTCAGTTAACCCTCTGTGGTCCTGTTGTGTTTTAGATGCTGTGCAAGTTTAAAGGTCTCATGAAAGAAACAGGAAAAGGCATTTCCCAATTGGGAGTGACACCTTCTGTGTCACTTCACGTTCTGTGAAGTCTCTTTTACAAGTTGGACTGGCTGATACTCATGGTCTTACCTAAGGTGGCTCAGATTTATGAACTGCCGTCTTTAAGTCCGTAGATCTGGTCATGTGCCACTCAATATAAAACACAAAGAGCTTTCATGGCTGCCAGAATCCCTCTGTCTCTGTGCTCAACAACTTCAGATCAGGTTCTCATGCTGAGTTATGACTCTTAGCAAGTAGGCTGTTGCCTTCTTCATCAGCTGGATTGGTTTGCACTGCAGACCAGTACAAAGCACATTGCAATCTCTTTTTGAGCAACTCTGTCACATGGATCTCAGGAGCACCTGTAACATCTGAAATTCTCAAAACCACTTGCTACAAATGAAAAAAGTAATGCTGACCGTCTCCAAGTGTAACTTAAAGCATCTGCATAACTAGCAGACTCCAGTGATCTGTAAACAGTAATTATTACCCATTCATATAACAGAACATTAGTTGCAAGAATGAATGTTAATGTAATATATAATTAATCTAAGAGGATTCTAAAGACATTCATTAGGAAAGTAAGAATAAGTCATTCATGCCTTTAATTATCCATGTATGTTTGGGGTGTTTTCAGTGAGACAGAAACATAGTTTTTAAGATGCAGAAGAAACCTGCATTGTTCCTAGTCTTTTTCACAAGAAGCTACTCATCTGGAATATATAGTGGAACATAATATAATGTTGGAAAAGAAATTACTTGCCTAATGCTGAATATAACCCTCAGAGATAACTTCAACATCAGAGTCCTGTAACTGGTCCACAAGAGCTCTGTTTACATTACTTAAGGATGTAACCAGTATTTACATCACTATAACTAAAAGGTTTTGTTCATTTTGACAGATTTTAGCTGCAGACAAAGTAGTTATCTGGTGCATATAGTGTTGTGAAAGAAGTATAACTGTGATAAATCAGTGTTTCCCTAATTGTGATGGGCTGTGTACAGAAAGGCACTGCACATCTCAGGGGGATGTTACAGGAAATTCCTACACCTGGCAGCAGGAATTGTGTGGATGTGTCTATAGCCAAGAATAGCCCCACTTCTATTAAAGTAGGATTATCACAGAATCATAGAATGGTTTGAGCTGGAAAATACCTTAAGATCGTCTAGTTACACACCCCCCTGCCATGAATTGGAATATTTAAGCAAAGTTTGAACCCTTTTATTGTGGAGAAAGAATGATCATCCCAGTCTTGTATAAAGAACAAACTATAAGACCAAGAGTCTTTTGCTTGGAAAGCAACAGCTTGAAGCAGGGAGGAAGCAGCACAGGAAAAATGCAGTAGAGGTCTGATATGGAGAAGGTGAATAGGGTAAAAACAGAAAATCTGGAGAAGACATTTCAGCATTCATGGACTTAAACGCATTTTTGACAGAGATTAGAGAAATTAATGACACAAATATCTATCACAGGCTATTAAATAGGAACAAAACTCTTCTGGTTAAGGAAGCTTCTGAATCACCAGTCATGGTGTGGGGAAAATACTCTATTAAACATTCTTCTCCTTTTCTTGTCACTTTTTCCTACACCACTGAAGGTGTAACTGCTGGGCTAAGACACGACACTTACAAACAATTCCCCCCAAATGGGTTTTAAATAAAGAGCCTTTTAAACAGGGTAAACAGCAAAGCTTCTTTCCATAGGGAAGCTTCTAGCAATGACTTCTTACTGAATTGTGTGGACAACTCTGTGTACACGTGCACATGAATTCATGCAGTGTTGTACACAACATTGATTCAACGTGGTCAGAACAGACTATTGCCTGCACAGCCAGAATCACACCAGGAGGTATGACACACACTAGAGAGAAAAAGCTTTTTAATGTTCTTATCCACACCCATTAAATATATACACTCATTTACTCCCATGCAGACACTGCTTTAATTATATGCTAATTTCTCCCTTTTTAGTATTGCAAACGGCTGTGAGGCAGAGAAACACTGATTACAGCCATTTTAACCAGAAAGAAAAAGTATTTTCCATTAGCAGCCATGCCAGACAGAGATGCTACCAAATTTCAGGCCCTCACTGGAAGGTCCTGCTTCTCGTGATTTCTGGAAACATATTCTCAAAGTGGCTGAAAAAGTCAGTCTTGACATTGAGGGAGATAGTCCACACACTTAATATAATTTCTTAATAGTCTTTTTGATATAGTTTAATTTTCTATAACAGCATAAACTGAATCAACAACTTGATCTATGTGTTTTAATAGATAAAATGTCTTGTATATTTGAAAGCTCTGTGACTGCTTTATTACAATTTGTAGTTAGTCCAATGAGAAAAATCCCCCTACAATTCTATTTGTCACATTATTCTTTTGAAACTATCAAAATCTTTTCTATAGCTAACAAATAAACCAAACAGAGTTCAAATTAAAATCAATAATCATTGACTTTTCAATGAGAAACAGTTTCTACCTCAAGAGTTTTTGTTTACCTTATTTTTTGTATTGTATCATGACACATCACTTTAGCCAGCAATCTATATTTTTACTAATAACACTTATCCAGCACATTTTCACTTCAATTTATTTAGTGCTGATCATCCAAGCAGAAGAAAACACTTTGCAAACAGTGTCTAACTAAAAAATGAAGAATGTCAGTAAAAGTAACACCTTTCTTCATAGTTTTTCTCCTTGTGTGTGTTCAGAGCCAGGTCTGCTAAGTCAATTGACAGTTGGCTGTGTTTCTTCTGTGTTTCTTCACTCCGTATTGCAGCAGCCACACAAGCTTGTGAATGTACTTCTCTGTGCTTCTAATCTGAATTTCCAGGTCTTCCAGAGAAAAAACATATAGGAAAAATACTACTTACCATAAACCCACACTGAGCAGAGGACCTGTTTTATTAGATGTTATAGAACTATAGTGTGAAGATGGGATTCATCTCCTAGCTTTATAGATGTACTGAGGATGATGAAATGCTCACAAAGACGTTTCATGAAACATCTACTTACGGCTACTGAGGATGACAAAATGCTCACAAAGGCTCTTTAAGTGCCTAATACTTTAACATTCCTGTGAAAATAACTCATAATTACTGGTAAAGAGACATGTAATGTTAAGAATTCATTTCTACTATTTACCACAGGTAGATGGTACTGCAGATCCTAAAAAAAAACTATTATTTTTCTAAAATGGTAGTGTATGAACATCCGTGCCTTAATTCCTCATATTTTACACTGATATATCTTCATCTGTTCACATTTGCATAATCTTTTTCTTATGTTGTACCATATAGAGCAAATTGAAAAGGCAATATGTGGAATTTTGGTCGCTGGACAGGATTCTTTTTCAAGTTTGTATCAACGTGCCTTGTCCTTCAACGTACTTCATAATTTTGATCAATATATCGTGACAAAATATTTGAACTTTATGGATATAGCTTTCAAAATACATTTTATATTCTCTGTAAGGTGGTGTCCAGTGCAGTAATGGACAGTGCACACAGTTTAGAGTTGTCTGTAGAGGTTTGAAGATTCAGAAATGGTCAGTCTATAGCAAAACTTCACAGATGTTGTCAATTCCATATTGTCCACATCTTTGCCTTGTGATCCAGGCTGGGTTTCCCTGATAATCCTGCTTGTTCTTTTCTCACCTGCAGGTCTTTGATTTGGTATTTTTCTTCTACTTAACTTGAATTCCATATAGCTCAGTTCATCCCCAGAACTTGGAAACTTCACTTTCTCTCATCTCCTACTTGTTAACTTCTCTTTGGACCCGTTCCACAGTCTTTTATAGGTGAACATTAACTCAGTAAGGTTTTATTCCCTATTTGTTAAAAATAGTTATTCCCTCAATTCTAATTTGATTTTAGATTCTTGCGTGTGGAGCTGTCTTACACTTAGTGTTTGTCTAGTAATGAACAAGGTGGAACGCATCTTTTTTAACTGGATCTTCTAGATGGACCCTACTGTAGCGCAGGCGGTACATAGGGCTGTAAATCATAGGTATTGAAGTCTTTTATAATCTCTTTTGCCAAAGCAACAAAAACTAAAGAAATGTTTATTCTCTGTGTCTTCCTTCCTTCTGCATATAGAACACTTCAAAGACTCTTGATCTCCTATTTCCTTAAAGGAACAAACCACAACAATACAGGCTGGTATTTGTACTAGCAGTTAGTACAGAATGTCTATTGTATTGAGCCTTCAACAAATGTTGATATAATCTATGCTTGAGAAAAAAGACTAGCAACAAAATGTCTTGTACTCTGAACTGGAATTCAGATAGGATTAAGCAGAGTAAGAATAGTAACAGTGGTTTTCAGGACTGAACTACCAGGTATCAGCAATGAAAGGATAAATACTCTTTTAGGTACTGTAGACATCAACCATACTCTTTCAAAAGGAAAAACTGTATTTTCCTTGATGGGAAGCCCAAGCAAATAGAAATGAGCTTTCCTGGTTATGACAATGAAGGTGAAAACTGCCATTAAGGTTTCCTGCACTCGAGAAGAGTATGAGTCAGGGAGAAGAAAAGATGAATAAGCATTGACTAGTAAATACCAAGCTCACAATTACTGTAAGCCAGTATGCTGGAATCATAAGGTTCTTCTAAAATCTGTTAGTTTGCTATTCTGTATTTTCTCACAGCATATAGATAATACCAATTCAAAGGCAAGTCCTAACTAGGATGCTTGAGAGTGATTTAGTGAAACGTCTTTGTTTTGTAACTTCGAAATCATGGGTTTATTGCAATGGAGGGAGTTTACAAGATTAAAGTATTGATGAAACTCATGCTAGAAAATGTTTCCTGGGCTGCAAAATTTCTGCACAACACAGCAGAGATATATCAACCTCTGAAAAATTCAGTGAGGGTGCCAGTAAGGCAGATTGCAGGGGCAGGGAAAGCAGAGCCAAAGCTGTCACTGGATTATCATACAAAATGAGTTCCCACAACTGTACTCTGGCGGAAGGGCCATCCACTTTCACTTCCACCTCACCCATACCTTGAAATAAAGCTCCTCTTACCAACACGCTTACAAAGCCATAGCTTTTCTCACAGCTTAAAGAGGCCCCCACATTCTTCTTTTTATTACTCTTGCTTAATTTATCAGCTTTTTACACAGAATCATAGAATCACAGAATGGTTTGGGTTAGAAAGGACCTTAAAGTCATCTAGTTCCAACCCCCCCTGCCATGGACATGGATGCCTCACACTAGACCATGTTGCCCAAATCATTTCTGCAATTTACATACTAGGATTTCTGCAGCAACAACTCCAGAATGCCCTAATTTAATAGGCCTTCTGTTAAATATGCCAGACACATAGGTATATATCACATATACCCTAAAACATCTTAAGTGGCAATCAGTGTCTGCATATGGGCAACTTAACTCAAGAACTTGAGCACAAATACAGGAGTTCAGAGGATCATTCAGCAGACCTGCTAGTAAATTTTATTCTTACAATAGTTTTCTCTCTAGTCTCAAAGTACTCAACATTCCATTGATTAACATGGGAAATTAGACTGACTGCATAGAAGATGCCTGTACTCGCCTGTCTTAATCTAGAGCTGAAGTTTTAAACTTAAGACCTGTTTTAGGCTTCCTATGTCGTCTCTACTAAGTCACCAGCAGATTTGTATCAAGTATTTTCAAATTAACATTTCTTTTCTGGGAAAAGGCACTTTGAAGATATATGCAATTCTTTAAACTGAGTGACATAAATTACCTAGATGGATAGGTTTCTCAGAAGAGCCACCTAGCTACAAGGTATGTCTTATGGAAAGATTATAGAATGGTTTGGGATGCAGCACACTCATTCAGTCAACCTAGCACAACTGGTCTTATTTTGTTTTTTATATTGGGCCATTCAACCTGCATATTATGCACAGGTTTCTTTGTCATAGGTGACAAATGCTGTGCAGTTTCAGTATGCAGTGAATAAACACACAATACTATGAGATGATGATCTGCAGGACTGCTCTTGGACAAATCAGTCAATCTATTCAGCTTCGAGAACGGTATGCAGCATATGGGATCTTGAACTACTGCAACCCAAATGTGAGCGGGCAAATCCACTAGTAGAGCAAAGTGTTATTTCACATAACACAGTGAAGTTCTTGTCATTAGATACTTCTAACAAACAGCAGCAGAACAAAAAACCAAGAACTTCAAAAAGGTTTGGTAGCACAACAGGTAGTATCCAGCTCACTGAACACATGATTACCAGAAGGATCTTACTTAATTGTACTATACCATGGCTATACCTAATAGAGAGAGATGGATGTTTTCAGTGGCAAGACATCTGGCCCATTTTAGACCCCTTCTTCAGGAGAAATGTACATCTTTCTTATAAGTCTCTTTTACAGTCCGATTTCCTGTCATAATTATATGGGATTATGCAGTACAACTAGCTCAAACCAGGTATTTTTACTGCTCAGCAAGGTAAGATTGTCTCCATATGCGTACTGATGCCATTTTGAGCATCTGTGTCTAGAGAAGAGTGTGGTTTTCCTAAATTCTGTGTAACATTTGCCACCTGAGTGCAGATGTCTTTAGTACCCCAGAGCATCTTGACGGATCCTAATGCCCATTTTAAAGTAACTTGATTTATCCTGCGGAAGTGTACTGCAGTCAGATGAATGTCACCTCTCTTTCCCTTAACCCGCTTGAAGTAGTTATTTATCATTCAAACTTGTGTTACTTTAAGCCTTTTTCTACATTGCGCTGGAACAAAGTAGGACTGAAAGACAAGAATGAGAGAAGAAACAATTTTAGAGCATTTACTATACAAAACGTACCAGTGAGTAAGATAATCTGTATAAAAAATAATAGTCCACCAAAACAGTTCATTCAACCTGAATGGAACAATTTAAGATAAAAAAAGAAAAACCTTGGTGGAGCCAGATTACAGCTTTACATTTTAAAAAATAAATATTTGCAGGTATACACTGAATTATATGTTGTAATTAAAATTGATACTATTTATCTTTTCAAGAAATAGAAATTATCACTTACATGATTGTTTTGATTGCTACATTAGTTGTCTCTTGAAAGAAAAAATAAAAAAGAAAGGCCATATTTAATAGACTACATATTTCTTGCTATTCAAAAGTATAAAATACTGTATTCAAAACCTTGTTGTGGGCAAAAGGAAACACACTTTACATGAAAAGTCAAGAATGTCTTATTAGTATAGCTGAAATCTTTACAGCCTATTGAAAGGATTGTTATTAGTTTAGACTAAAGTAATACAGGAAAAAATGCATATTACATTATATACATTTTCAGTGGTGCTTCACACCTGCTTTCTTCTTCTGTGTTGTGCTACACTATGCTAGTATTGAACTTCTTATGTGTGAAGTGTCTTATACAGATATTTGCTCAGTTTACTTATTTCTACCCCTAAACCCAATTTTCCTTCTTCTGTATTTTTCTAATTGACTATTGGTGAGTTGTTTATAAGCTTGTGATTTCCAGCTCCATGTTGCATCTGCTTCCTCACACCTATAGTCTTCTGAAGTGCATCCTCTGTACCCACTTCTGAGGACTCTGCTATTATCTCACAGCAAAACTCCTCTATACCACATCACCATGCTAGGGTCAAAAGTAGCTGACGCTACACAGAACAAATACTTTTTTACCACTGTCTCTGTAGAAATATAGGGATGCTGGGGATGAACTCTTCAACAGGGACTGTAGTGACAGGACAAGGGGTAACGGGTTAAAACTTAAACAGGGGAAGTTTAAATTGGATATAAGGAAGAAATTCTTTCCTGTTAGGGTGGTGAGACACTGGAATCGGTTGCCCAGGGAGGTTGTGAGTGCTCCATCCCTGGCGGTGTTCAAGGCCAGGTTGGATGAAGCCTTGGGTGGGATGGTTTAGTGTGAGATGTCCCTGTCCATTACAGGGGGGTTGGAAGTGGATGATCTTGAGGTCCTTTCCAACCCTAACTATTCTATGATTCTATGATTCTATGATTCTAAATTATGGTTATACTACACAATTATCAAAAAAATAAGCACAATTGTAATAAATTAGGCAATAGCCTAATTTCATTAGAAATTGCTGCAACAGCAAAAGAAGCTTAGACAAAGCTCCAGGCAAGCTGAAACAAAAATAGACAAGTCCTGAGGTCTTGCAGAGTTAATTTGAAGCCCGTGGTCTGTTAGTGACAATGACAGAATGGTATTTACTGATCTGCAAGGCTACAGAAAGAATGCATAATGGCATTTTTGTGATGCCTGTTGTTTAGTACGTACACCGTGAGATTGGTAGTCCAGACATTTTCATTCCATTCTTTAGTCTTCCCCAGATGCATCATGTCTTTTATTTTTCCATAGCTCAGCTTACTGTCCTAAGAAATGGAACAAAATTGCATTTGGTGCACAGATATCGCCAAGATCAATTAGGTAATGCTTCAGGAAGATTTCAAGATCCTCTGAAGAGTCTTTAACTTGTGAAGTGCAGAACACAGAGCTTTACTGCAGCATTTGAACTCACATTAAGCTTGAAGTGCTGGGACTTCTCATATATTTAAAGCCTAAACCAAGCTTTACTCCAGGAAAAGAATCAGAATACAAAGCATCCAGCAGGACTGAACTCAGGAAGGAAACTAGACATGGATGAAGTATTACTTGGTTTGGTTTCCCCACACACACCTCCAGGTATTGTCAAGCAGCCATGAAAACCAAAGTACACTGTGACTTCGATACCCTGGCTATTTTACTCTGTGAGGAGCATCAGGGAGACAAATTCTGGGTGCTTTGTTCCCCTGGAGCAATGTTAAGATCTGTGTAAATCCGTCCCAGGGAAATCATTAAGCTTGCACCACTACAGAAAATACCCTAATGTTAGCATCACTATTAGAACGTAGCTGACTTTTTTCCTTTCCCTTTTCCTTTTTTTCCCATTACTATTCAAGCCTTCCTCAAGTAAAACTCACACTGAAGTCAGAATGGGAAAAAGGACCACAAGAACACCAGGTACTAAAGAGGACTGGTCTCCATGCAAGAATACCAGAAGGATGCAAGAATACCAGAAAGATGCGAGGAAATTGTTGGTATTTCCTCAATTGATGGCTTTGAGCAAAGATAATTCAGGCATTTGTTCAGAAAGGCCTTACTGTCAGAGATGCAGAGCTGCCACTATATGAAGGATCCCTGCTTTGTTCATACTATAGCTCAGGACTGACTGTTCACTGCTGTTTGGCAACAGAGGAATCATGACAAGTAGGAAAATCAGTCCCAAAGTCCTGGAAGGACAATGGCTCATTTTGCAGCATAGTGTCCATGACTCCAGTGAAATTTTGCCCTAAAATATTTTCCAAAGGAGTTGGTACAAGGGGAGAAAAAAAAGGTATAGAATATAGCTGTCCTTGGTTGTCATCAGCATACATTCCTCATTTTCGAGTAAGAAAGACTGTTCTACTTACTGAGTAGAGCTGATTTAAGTTGATTTAGGCAGACATAAACATACACAGTGCATCTGGCTTGAGAATCGTAATGGGCACTACTGTGCTCTCCACCTAACCCTAATCCAGTAGGGAATTAGAGAACACGAGTGCTTAAAAATGTGCCTAAATTTTTTACACAGAAGACTGTAGTCACTTCACAGACTCCAGGCTTTCAGTTCCACCAGGAGATGCACTACCAGTTCAAGAGCATAAACAACTTACTTCAGAGCTATTATGTGCCTATACAGGTTGCTGAACTGCTGGAGATTTAACGTGTCAAAAGTAATTGCATGGATCTGTGATGTATAGAGATTTTTCAACACAATCTGTAACACTGATTAAACTATTTCAGTTATCTGGGTCATCAGATCACAATGCCAAGTCATTGATGCGTTGAACAAGAGTGAAGGAAACAAGTTAAGGGCTTGTTTTCACTGTTTTATCCCCTTATCACTGCAATTGAATTAATAAAATATTTTTACATTGGTAAGAGACAACCACCTTTACTTTTCACAGAAATGAGAAGAACTAGTTATTTAATGGCTGAAGATTTTTACTGAGCTCATGTATTCCATTTTCATGGCAAAGTTTTCGTAACTGGTGTGATACACGGATGACTTCTATAAGAAGCTAGAAGCTTCCCCTATATCTGACAGAAGAATACAGATTTACCTATCAGTTAAGTTCAAATCTGGGTTAGGCATGTAAATTTTTTTCTGTCAAAAAGTTAAGGAAACACAAATTTTATCTTCAAAACATGGGCAAATTAGGTTCCCCCTTTTCAAACTAGTTTCTTACTGTTTGATTGTTTCAGAGAAACACAGCCTAATCACAGGACTATGTATATGAGAGTCAGAGGGCACTATCAAATAGAAGCATTACATTTTGCAGAGTCATGGTGCCTGATGGTTAAGGAAATGCTTCAGGAAGTGAGAAACTTGGTTCCAGTCACCACAGTTTCCCTCTATATTAAGACAATGAAAAGGACTCTTGGCCCATGCTGGCTCCTGAATGCCTTGTGCTTCTTCACACTGCGCAGTAATTAAGCTAAAACGGCCATTCGTTGTCTCAGACATCTACATGGTTTCTTTGTCTTCCTTGTGTGATAGGTATTTTTGGCTGCAGGGTTTCAAAATCTATGTCTTGTCCTTCTGCTATAGTGATTTGTCTATGTTTTAGTAGCTAGAGGGGTAAAAATCTTCCACTCTGGGCTGGGAGGTAGATACAGGTGTCTTGCTCTTTGAACAAATGTGCTGACATCATCCAAATGGTGGGTTGTCATCTCTTTATCTGATTCAATTTCCAAATGTCCTCTTTGAGCCTGATGTTTGACCTGCACTCTTCCATAGTGTACCATAGGTTCTTGACAGTCTCTGGCAGCAACCAAAGTATGAGGCTCACAATGGAGCATTTTGGAATCAAGTCTCATGTTACAGTATGACTGAAACTTTCTGTTCTAAAATAGAGAAACTCATTAAAGTGCAGGTTCAGGTAGCTGTGGAAAAAATGGCCTAAATCCTCCCAAACGCTTGTCTAACACAAAACACAAGCTATACAAACTTAACATTCAGATACTACAGCAGTGGAGAAACTGGATTGTCTAAACGGGTGATTTTCCATTGACCCACACTGTTATTTAAAACAGCAAATGCTGAAAGTATTATTCATCAACATCATGCATTCTGACCAGGAAATACAGCACAACTGGAGAGTTCGAACAACTAATCCAGTTATAGCATCACCGACTATTGATGAAAAAAGGGCAATATTCTTGCTGAAAAACTAACAAGGGAGCTAGCAAATGTCTCAATTCCTTTTTAGCAATTTCTTCTGAGAAAGGAGGAAAATATTCTTCAGAAATTATTTGTTATAAATTACTCCCTCTCTTCTATTTTTAATCTTGCCTCTTCAGAAAGAAACTTACTCTTTTCAAGGTTTGCAGTCTTTGCTGTACCCATTCCTTATGTTTACCAGACTTTGCATGAGTCACCATTTGGTTACTTCAGCATTTACATTTGTAGCTGTCTATTCTTTTGGCATCCTATATACAGCAAGACACATAACAATAATCTGAGATGATCACCGTATTTCAAATGAGGGAGGCAACAAAGAAAGAGGAAAGGTTAACTGACACACATGATTCCCTTTTTTCTTCATGTTTTCCTGTCTTCTGTCAGTGCCAATGTCATGGTTTAAGCGCAGCTGGCAACCCAGAACCATGCAGCCACTCACTCCCTCCCTCCCGCCTTCCTCCCTCCTCTCCCGGAGGGATGGGGAGGAGAATAAAAAGAATGCAACTCCCATGGTTTGAGATAAGAATAACCCAGTAACTCAGATATAACACAAATCACTACTGCTACCACCAATGATAATAATGATAAGGGAAATAACAGGGAAGAGAATACAACCACTCACCACCTGCCAACCGATACCCAGCCCAACCCAAGCAGTGATCTAGCCTTCCGGGTAACCGCCCCCAGTTTATATACTGGGCATGACGTGCTATGGTATGGAATACCTCTTTGGCTAGTTTGGGTCAGGTGTCCTGTCTCTGCTTCCTCCCGGCTTCCCCTCCTCCCTGGCAGAGCATGAGGCTCACAAAGTCCTTGGTCAGAGTAAATATGACTGAGCAGCAACTAAAAACACTGGTGTTATCAGCACTGTTCCCAGGCTGAAAGTCAAAACCACAACACTGCACCAGCTACTAAGAAGGAGAAAAATGACTGCTACTGCTGAACCCAGGACAGCCAATAAATGAAATTACTGTCTTTTTGTGGCTCTCAGCTCTCTCACCATCACCACTTTGCAGCCTCAGGTGGTTTTCATCAATACCTGACTGTATGCAGCTTCATATACGCTTCTAGATCTTGAAGTGCACCCTTCAGCCAACAAGCTTTACTATTCCATCATTCCTTATTGTCTTAACAGTAACACATTTGTTATAAATATTCACCAATCTTGCTCTATCTGCCTACTGTTTGTGAAAAAAGCCTTTGCGGAGAAAAAGGCACTCTATCAGGTATGTTTTCTCCAGTATTTTATTCTTCAGTTAAGTTCTCCTGTCTATTATTCTCACTGAGCTAGAACATGTCGACTACCAGACACCTCTCCTGCAAACTACTGTGCCATTTATTCTAGGATACAATTTATCATAGTTCCATATTCATCTCTTTAGCCTTTTCGATACTTATCAGATGCAAGCATGTATTTGTTTCAGCATTCATCTAAAAGAAAGGATTTAAAAACATGGAATACATAGTACCTTGCTACACAGTTTCCTTTAGATGTATTGTTCTTCAAAGACTATGCTACACAGAAGTTCTGCCATTTTTAAGACTATGAGATTTCCTACTCTGTCACTAAATCTCTATCAGATTGCTTTAAGATGACAAAGTATTAGAGTAGAATTTAAAAAAATAAGAAATTCTAGAGATTGGTTTTTCTCTTTTTGTTTTTCTCTGCTTTTGTTTCTCCTACCTTGACAATTGCACCTGTTTATATATCCCGGTTCTATACTAAAAAGAAGAACATGCCAAGAGATGGAAGAGTGAAGGTGGGCCTGGGAAGAAGGGGAGAAGAAAGGTATTGTCTTAACGTTTGTCTTTGATTTCCCACTACTCAAATTATTTTATATTCATTAGAATTAGCAATAAATTAAATTACTTTTCCCTACTTCAGCCTGTTTTGCCCATGACAGTAACTGGTAAGTGATATCGCTGTCTTCTTTTCAACTCATGAGCTTTTCCAACCTATTTTCTACCACTATCCTGTTGAGGAGGGGGAGTCAGAGAGCAGCTGGTAGCCAGCCAATGTCAACCGACCACAGGATGAAGGTATTTTTTATTTTTGATAAAGATGTTTTTTAGCATCAGACCTTAGGAAGCCTTTGGAAGTGAAAAGAAATAAACAAAAAATTGTAGGAGGTTAAGGTGACGCAAGCTGAAGTGTTGTAATGAGCTAATGTACCCATATAATGCACCATTTAATGGCCCATGCCTGGCAATGTTCAAGGCCAGCTTGGAGAGTGTCTTGGGCAACATGGTCTAGTGTGAGATGTCCCTCCCCATGGCATGGGGTTGGAACTGGATGATCTTAAGGCCCTTTCCAACCCAAACCATTGTATGATTCTGCAATTCTGTATGCATTCTACGCTGTAAATACACTTATTGGTTGCTATCAGTCTTGCATAACTATCTGTGTTGTTTAATAGAGATCTCTGTCCCTGAATCATGCAAACTATCTGTGTTGTTTAATAGAGCTCTCTGTCCCTGAATCATGAAAACATACATTTACTTTTTATTAGCCTTTGAAGGAGAAATAAATTGGTCTTTAAGAATTTCTAATGTTTTTTAAATATTTATGAGTACATTTTATTGGAACAAAAATATTTGTTTTCTCAATAAATAAAAAGTAAAATAGTAATAATAGTATATTATAAAAACATTTAGGACCACATTCTGTCTTGCTAGACGTAAAAAGTGCATGTTTCAAATGTTCCTGTCACTTAAATATTTGCTCATGTTTTACATTATAAAATGACAGAAATATATGTCACCAAGAGGAAACAACAGAGATATAAGCCCAGGAATGTCTATAGTTTAGAACAGCCTTTCCAGTATTTCCAACATCTTATTTCAGTTTTGCAAATCCGTTTCGCTGCTTCCCTCAGGTGGACATTCCTGGTGCCGTCTTGAGGGACTCATCCAACCAAAGACACCCAATAGCGCAGACACACTTTTGTCATTGACCTGTTCTGAGGCTGGGCAAGTCAATCTCCCTGTTTCCTTTTCCTCTACCCTGGTCAGCTTTAGCTGAAGGAAAATAAACTCATAGGGGTGCTCTTCATGTGGTGCCTGATGTAACCCCGTCTAGACAGCAAACTGAGCCTTTCACAAATCCTGTCAGACCACAACTACACACACAAACAAGCAAAACGTGCATAAAGTACATATATATATATGTTCTGGCTACCTTGAGGCAGTAAGGTAAGCCAGTGAGCCCAATCCTGACATTATGTCTAGTTTGCAATATTTCACATAACTGAAACTTTTAAAATAGCAAACAGAAATTAATGGAGTTTACCACAATTATGCCTGTTAATATTCCAATAGAATTCAGAGGAAACAAAAATGATTGTATTTAATTGATTGAAATAAACTGCTGAGCCATATGACATGGTCTGAGAGTTTTTCAGATCCTATTAAAGGCAATAGATTATATAGAACGGTTAAAATATCAGTCAAAATACTCCAAATAGTTCCAGAATTTCTCCTAACAAACCCATCTGGACAGAGAACCCCTCCACTGAGATTTATCAACATGCCTTTCTCAAAATTGCAAAGTAATATCACAAAACCCACGGCTGTTTCTCTATTTGAGCTCATTTCCAGCAAGAATGAATTTACTCACTATGTGTGTGTGATGGTGAAAAAAACTGCCCTTAGAAATCTACTTTGTCTCATTAATTTTGACATAAAATTTAAGACTATGGAGTCATAAAACATAAATTAGGTGTCACACTGCATTGATCCTTTGCAGAAAAGGAAGTTGACCATTCTTAGTTTATTTCGCTAGGAAATTATTAGCCTGGATTACTTCAACATTTAATTAAATTGTCATATAACACATATAAAATATCAAATAGAAGAGTCTTTTGCGGTGCCACTACATTAATTTTCTGTCATCAAAAGTGTTTATCATGTTAGCAGCCTAACTTAAACTTGCTTAGCACCAATTGAGTTTTATATCTGAATACATTTAGAATATTTAAATTCCTCCTTGTTATTATACTCTTGTTAAACTTTTAATTTTCTTTTTTGTTGTAATTAGCATTGGGGAGCTCAAGTCCTTTAACAGGCTTCTCTTTGATGTACATTTTGTATTACTCCGCTTATTTGTGCTGAGATCAGTGGAGCAAGTGCAGATTTGCTAAGTGGAAAAATATTGCAGGAATGCTGTATGGTTTATGAAATACTTCATTAGCTTCATTTCCTAAGGAAGACAGGCTTATTATGTATTAGCTTTTTGTTTTCTGAGTCCCCACACCACTGATGTCTGAAAGTAATATTGTTATCCAAATCTGATAGAAAGGGATATATTTTAATAGTAATTAAATTACAACCATCAGTCCTAGAATATTTTTTGTCTATGGCAGCAATGTCCTCCCAGACAAACAGTCACAGTACAGAAGTTGGACGAGTTGAGGACTGTTTCCAGTACATGCTTTGTTGCTACTGTTTTGGAGATGAAGAACCAGTACCAGCTAGTATAGCCTAAACCAGCCTTTCACTGCCAATCAAGAGACTTTCAGGTACATTTAATGTATTCTTCATGCTCAAGTATGCTTAAATCATTACATGAAATGCAAGCTCGGAGTCCAATCAGTTGGATAAAAGCACAAATGAGGCAGGATATGACATGTGAATGCTCCATCCTTGGCAGCGTTCAAGGCCTGGTCGGATGGAGTCTTGGTTGACATGGTTTAGTGTAAGGTGTCCATGGCTATGGCAGGGGATTGGAACTGGATGATCTTAAGGTCCTTTCCAAACCAAACCATTCTATGATTCTATATTGAGTGGCTTGTATTTCAGGGCAGAAAAGTAAGAAACACGGGAATTTCATAGGTTTGTGGTTATAAGAGGTCAATCTACAGACCAGGTACATCCCAGGTTCTCCTAGTCTCTCAAACATCCAGACAGCCCAGTTCACACTATCCCTTGGTGTCAGATGATGTGCCCTCAGAGACATCCCAAACGTGCCTGAAGTCATCCTCTTCTGTAAGAAGTCTTGAGTCTGGTACTGAGATTGTGTGATTAAGATCAAGCACCTTATTCCTTCTCCTCAAGTAATAAATCTTTGGAGAAATTTGTGAAGCTTAATGTTTGCAGTGTATTTTGAGATCACTGGCTTTAAGTGGTGTTATCATTGCAGAGGCAACACTATGAATACATGGCTGTATTTTTCAGTAACAGGAACAGGCCCAAGAGACAAAGCACTTTGCTCTATTGTCTGCTTGTTCTAATTTAATAGGTAAACATCCAGAGAAACTTGTGTGTTTTCCATCCATCCAGAAACAAACAAGCCAAACTAGAAACCTCCCTCCCTCACCAATGCTGTCCAGGCATTAAGGATGGAAAGTTATTGAGAAGGGTTGGATTTTTCCACCTTCTTTTTCCCCGTTAGTTATGTTTCTCCCTCCCCCACCCCCTGTCATCATTATCCAAAGTAAGTGCTATTAATTTGAAATTAATGGGAGAATAATGATGCAGCTCAGGTTGCAGAGTATCACAAGGAGTTTGTGCTGCATTACCAAGTTCCTTTTCTCAATCCTGGCTCTCAAGAAGCCCATTAGAGTTTACTGAAAGATCTAAAGAGGAATTCTGATGGCTGCAAAGAGAAATATAACTTTCTTGCCTTTGGGTACCCTTTGAAATGCCTTTGAGTTATGAAGAGGTGGGTGTAATACAGAAAGAAACAGCAGAAGTATCCATCCTCTTGACTGAGGGGCTGACTATCAGCTGAGCACATACAAATGCATATTTCGTGGTGAACTGAATAGTTCTCCAGAGTACATTGGGCTTCATGACTAATGGAAAACAAGACACCTGCCTAACATGGGATATCTACACATAGAGGTCTAGATTTGTCTTAAGCTAATACCTATAATCCTGAATCTTACCCATCCATTCTGTCAATAAAACACACACTTTGAGGGTGTGTGTGTGTATTTCTTGACCCCCACTTGGTCTTGAACCGTGTAACCTTGCAGTTTCTAGCCACAGTGAGACATATGCTGTAAGTAGGCACTGACCTTGGTAGCCACCATCCCAGCCTCTTCAAACTAACAGAAACTACAGGAACACCTCCCCTATGGCATGTTTTGCACAAAAATGCCAAGTGCCATAGAGCAAAACAACACCTCTTGCCACGCTAGCCATGAAACGCCAGCATGTGAGAGAAATACACTGATACTGCAGCACTGTAAGTGGGACACATACTGATGTGGGGCACAAGTGTGTTGATGGCAGTTCTTAGGAACTCGAAAATCCTCCTAGAAGAACAGGCCAAAAGTGTGATTTTATTTCCAATTCTGAATGATTTGTCCTGAGTTAAGGCTCATTTGAATTGTGCTTTAACACGTTCATAACATTTTAGGTTTGACATCATGAACAGAAGTTTCACTGCAGGCATTAAGGAGAAAAGGCAAGCTCTGGACTCTCAGAAAAACAGATGTTTCTATCTCTTCTATAGCACTACTCTTGTAAAGGAAACTTTCAACCACTGCATCTCTACGTACATATGACACATTTTTCTCCGGAGAATCTTATGCTGTGTACACAAAATGGCATTAACACCTACAGCACACACTGTACCCCTCGTTTCCACCTCCAACTCCTGAAACATTAACCTAGCATCCTTGGGTCACCTTTCCAGAGATAAAAAACGGACCAGTTTGTTTTTATTTGCAGATAGAAATTTTGAATGTTCAGCTGTGCTTAAGGTTTTTGCTTTGGTTTTGCTTTCCCCTCTTATTCCAGACTCTCAGAAGCAAACATTGTTGGTGCTTTAATAAGAATTATTTTACTTACACTCAATTATGAGCACAGTTTGGGACCCAGAATTGTGAAAGCATAATGTTTCTTGAAAAAAAAATAGGGGAAAGGAGGGTAAATAATAGGCACAACTTGATTCTCTAAGTAGCAAAACTGCTGTGGTGTCTTAATAAAGCCAATCCCCTACCCAGGGGATCCTCCAACAGCCTTTTCCACCAGAACAGACCTTATTCAAGCAGGAAGTTCTTTTGAAATACACTTAATAACCTCCTTCCCCTGCCTAAGGAGGCTCATTGGAGCTCTGAGATGGCAAGATCAGGGTCCATCAAATATTCCTGTCATTGTTGCAGCCCAGCTTCAAAGTTTTAATATAGCTAATGGCAGCGGGTGGTTTCTAATACCAAAAGGTCACTGAGTCACAGGAAGCCACCTGGCCCTACTGCACCTTTCCAGTTCACAATTACTATTATCTACTATTGCTCTCTTTTTGTAATAAATACATCAAAATCTTAGGGGGGAAAAAAAAAAAAAAAAAAAAAAAAAGAGGAATCCATCCAGAGATGTAGGAATCTTTGCCAGAAATAAAATGTGAAATTCCAATTAAAACCAACAGCTGCTACTACTCATGCAGCCAAAAAGGAACAGCCAACCACAATAAAATGAAGTCCAGACCATGCCTACATTTCGTGCAAATTTCAGGCCTTAATGTGTCATTTCCTGAAATACTGGCTAAAAAGACAGACTGGAAGCAATTCCTTGGAGCCCCTCATATTTAATCTTACCTCCAGTATCAGCTTTCTCTTCTATTTATGAGGATGCTTTTTCTTTTACTGACAGATTGCATTTTGGGTCACTTTTAACATGTAGCTTAACACACCATTCCCTGTGATGCTCTGGTCTCAAGGGGACAGGAGAACAGAATATATCAACTAAATCTGCTTTTGTTCCAAAGCTGACTTCTTTGATATCACTGTTGTGAGATTATTGAACAACAGCTGAGGATTCAACACAAACCCCAGAGGTCGATTTCAGTAGCTAAATGCAGGTGCTAAATTCAGGCAACTGCTTCATTCTCCACTATTCAGCCATACAGGGCCAACTGATCTGTACCTGTATCCTTTGCATCACTGGGTGTCTCAGGTAAGGGAAGTACCTTTATAAACCTAGCTACGAGAAGTATGACACCATTACATCCCAATGGATGCTTTCTGACAGTAGTTTCCTGTTTGTGGAAATGTGGTACCATTTTGAATCGTGTTACAGAAATGTCCTTTAGGGTGAAAAGAAATTGTACAGATGTAGTCTCTGGGAATGATAAGCTAAAAATGACTCCATGCTGATAGCTGTACTGCCTTCTGTTCCAGTCTGGTCGGCCTTTGATCAAGCCTTACTACTATCAAAGGAAACAGAAGAGATCTAAACAAAATCTATATGGAAATCCACGTTTCATTCATAACTGTGTTTACCTGAATCATTGATATATGAGTACAAAGCACAAGGTGGTAATTTGTGCTAACAAGTTTCACAAAATACATGTGTTATTTGAAATTCTTTTAATCACTTTTTCAGCATGATTGTTGTCAGCTTAGATGGGTTTCTCTTCATATTATGACAAAGTAGAAGAATCGGTTTCTGTGCTATTTACCTATATGCCTCTTCCTTGTATTTACCCTCTGAGTTATCACACTTAATCAGTGTGCTGAAGACTTGCAAATGTATATAACAAACAAAGCATTCTTAAAAAAAACTTCAGAAAAATTTTAAGGTTCACAAACCTGCTCTGAAATAACTGTCAGGGGTTTGTATACTCAATAGTCTATCAGCTAGAAATTGCAGAAACACTGTTAAAAGAACACAAAAAGCTGCATTTGAATTCCCATTCTGTCACTAAAATGTATTAGACAATTTCCTGTTCATTTATGAAAATGTTCCAGAATATTTGCACTATTTCTTCAGTGGTCTTTATCGGGAGATTTGGCTTGATAACATTTCTTTTGTTTTATGGCTTCCCACACTCTGAAGTCTTGATTTCATTTCTGGCATTAAGGCCAAATCATCCAAGGAGGGAAAAGTGTGATTTTTGTGATCTTTTCCACAAGTGTCCAAATGCATCATTAAGGTCAGCACTCCCAAATTTTCTTCCTTATTAAAGTTATATAAAACATTTCTTTCCTACAATAATCTTCTTTCCACAACATACTGTTACTTCAGACTTTGTAACCATATGAAGCCATCTCAGCACAATATGTATGTTAATGTATATAGATTCTTTGCTGGTTCTATTTAGTTGCTCCTCTATCACATAATAAATACAATAATACTTCTTGGCTACCTCTGCTTCCTGTTCCATTTTCATTTTGCAGTGGTTCTTCCAGGAAAGCCCACGTGCCAGTGAAAACAGAGTTTGAAGCCACATGTGCCAGTCAGAGATGAACATCAAGTGGCTGGCACTAACAGAGACTAGAGGCGTGATTTTTCAGCAAATGAATGAGGTAATCAACTAGCTGCTGGCAGAATGATTCCCGATCTGATAGTATTCCAAATGTCCCCTTTTCATTTACTGGAGAACATCTGAATGTCAATCTCGGATACTGCATCAGTGTTTCTCCAGGTTTTGGAAGGGAATGAATGGCTGTTGAGGGGTTCTTTAAGCTTTAAATTCCTCATGCTAGGACAATGTTCATGGAATGGCAGTGTGATATTACTTTAGCTAAGTGCAAGCACAAGTTTCTTCCCTTTTGTTGATCTGGTTTTCCATAGCTGATTTTAAAATTAAACAATTCTCATATCAAAAACTGTTATTTTTTGTAATTTCCAATTTTAACATTTAGCATGTTGCAATTGCGTTCAACAAAACCAGAAATACCTGAAAATGTTCACTGATACAGATCCATGTGAGAGAAATTTAAACTTCCTTCTGATTTTTACCTCACAGTGAGGAATTCTTATTTGTTTCTTACCGTTCTTTACCCTCAGTTTTTAACTAGTGCTTGCACTTGCTTTGCATCTACTCTTCATTGCTGCAGCTTACTGCAGAAGGAAGCATACTCAGATCTGTTCCTGGGAAGCTGTTGACAAAATCTGTTTCCTGTACCACAAGCAGGACTTGTTTGTTCTGAGTGAATACTGATTTATATTCAACCTCAGCATAAGCCTCAGTTTTAAAGGCACTGAACATTCGCAATTTAATTCAAGGATTCAAGCTGCCATAACAGACCAAACCAACTAACAGAGCTAGCAAACACTTTGCAGCGGTAGAGATTCGTCAGTCAATTGTGTGAATTACACATTTAGTGTTGAAATGGGTTAGATGCAAGTAATCAAAGTTCTTAAGTTCTTTATAGTTAGAAAAAGATGCATCAAAGTTAAGCACAACTAAGTTTTGTTCCTGTGTTTGTTTTCTGCATTTAATAAAGATCTGAACTAAGTCAGGACAGATACCAAGAGAAGTCACTTTTTTATATATGGCAGTTCTTTAAAATTCCCTTTACATGATAGCCCCTTTTCTCATGTGCAACACCATGAAAAAACCCTACTTCTGCTTTGGCATCTTGAAGCTTTTCTTTATTGAAGACATCAAACTCTTCCTTCACACAAAAACAGACATCTTTTTCCACAAAAAATTCCTTGTTTTCTGTTCTCTAAACAGATTTAGGATGAGCATAAATATTGAAATACAAAAGTTTTCAAGTATGCTGGAGTATAAAAGAAAGTATCATAAGAAGGTTTATATTTACTCCATTACAAAAGCCCCATTTTTTAGGCTAACAATTTACTTTAACTGATAAACTTGGTAAGTCACACATTTCCACTGTTACAAGTTACAGGGAATTAAGAAGCAGTAACAAATTCTCATTTCTTGATTTTGAATTTACCCTACAATAGTGTATTGTATTTATTTAGTCATGATCCGGCTAACATTAAAAGAAACACATTCATTTCAGTACTATTATCAGTTAATCCTTATGTGACAGTATGGGATTTCAGTTATGTGGCTTGGTTGATACGCTGGAGGGAAGGAATGCCATTTAGAGGGACCTCGACACGCTTGTAAGGTGGGCTGATGCCAACCTTATGAAGTTCAACCATGCCAAGTGCAAGGTCCTACACCTGGGTCGGAGCAATCACAGGCACAGCTACAGACTGGGCAAAGAAGAGATTCAGAGCGGCCCTGCAGAGAAGGACTTGGGGGTGTTGGTTGATGAGAAAATGAACATGAGTCGGCTTCAGTGCGCTCGCAGCCCAGAAAGCCAACCGTATCCTGGGCTGCATCAAAAGGAGCATGACCAGCAGGTCGAAGGAGGTGATCCTGCCCCTCTACTCTGCTCTTGTGAGACCTCACCTGGAGCATTGTGTGCAGTTCTGGTGTCCTCAACATAAAAAGGACATGGAACTGCTGGAACAAGTCCAGAGGAGGCCACGAGGATGATCAGGGGACTGGAGCACCTCTCATATGAAGACAGGCTGAGGAAGTTGGGGCTGTTCAGCCTGGAGAAGAGAAGGCTGCGTGGAGACCTCAGAGCAGCCTTCCAGAATCTGAATGGGGCCTATAGGGATGCTGGGGAGGGACTCTTCATTAGGGACTGTAGTGATAGGACAAGGGGTAATGGGTTAATACTTAGGGGAAGTTTAGATTGGATCTAAGGAAGAAGTTCCTTACTGTGACAGTGGTGAGGCACTGGAATGGGTTGCCCAGGGAAGTGGTAAATGCTCCACCCCTGGCAGTGTTCAAAGGAGATTGGACAGAAATCTTTGGTAGCATGGTTTAGTGTGAGGTGTTCCTGCCCATGGCATGGGGGTTGGAACTGGATGATCTTAAGGTCCTTTGCAACACAAACCATTCTATGATGCTATGATTCTAATTTCTCAAAGAAGTGGCAACTTCCTCTTGTAAGAAACAATTCCTCTAGAAAGTGGTTTCAGGTATGACAAAAGCAGTCAGAAACATCATGCAAGATGTCAGTGCATTTGAGATTCTGAAAATTCCTGATAGAAAGCTAAATGCTGTCTACAGGAAGCTCTGTAACATTTGAGATACCAGTGTTAGTCTATAAATAAATGAAAATTCATGTTTAGAATTACTTGACATTTTAGAAATGTCTATTTGTCACTGTCAACTTTCCTTTCAGACTTTCCAAGTACTACAAATTGCAAAGAGCAGCCAGGAAGTAGTTCAGTATCTCTTCATTGCCATCAAACAAATGGCTCTATTTTAATTCTGAAGAAAACTTGTCGGTTTCATGCCAGTTTAAGGATGATAAAATGTTGTGTCTGTAGACTGTTTGCATTAAAATTGTCTCTATTTCCAGACTCACACTGCTGTGTGTCTGGTTGAAAGCTTGATGAAGATGACTCCTGGGTTCCTGAAATTCGAGGTGAAATGTGGGCTTTTTTGTCACACTTTGGTGACACCTTAAAACGAACATCTTCACACCTTCCTCTGCATGAACCTGCACAGATTCCCCCTGATCCTTCTCCAAAACAGACAATGTAAGCAATGTATCTAGAAACTGGGCATTAGTCACCTCCCTATTCATAATCCATCTCATTCCATACTACATGTTCTAGACCATCCCTGACTTCTTTGTGTGCTAATAAATGTTAACATATGACCTACTTGAGACCTGTATGCTGCAACATCAACAGTTGAAAGCCACGCAGGATGACACAAGCATCTCATACAGCACTGGATGCTTCTGGTCAGACAACTGCATCACACCCTTTGGGTCAAGCAAGGTGGCACATAATGCTTTCAAATTGAAGAGAGGAATAAGTTATGAAAATCAACATCTGTCTATCACTGTAATCTATTTTTTTTTTTGGTAGATTTGGGAGGGCAGTGTAGCCATTCATATTCAACAGGAAGTCAAGGAGCAAAAAGGAATTTGTGAAGGTGTTTGAGCCCCATCAGGGAGGAAATCTCAGTGGTGAATTCCAGTCTTTTTGAGAGAAATGAAATGGTAGAGCATGAGCAATCAGATTTTGAGCTGCTGCACAAACCACCCAGAACTGCTGCTTGCATTTTCACCTCAAGTGGAGAGATACTGAAGTGCCTACATTTTCTCCTTGACCTTAGAACTGAATCGGGCTTTCACTGTGCTATGTTTGCACAGGCATGAAGAGTCAACACTTACAGCAAAGGCACCCAGAAAGTTTACCACTTATGGTGCCAATACTCCGAACAGGCTAGTATGTACTGATTCCTGCACATGAAAAGCTCCACTGAATTAGTGTGATTATCTGCAAGAAAGGAGGTCTAAGCTTTTGGAGGACGTGTAAGAAGCAGTGTGACAAAAGCAATCCTATGTTGCAGAGGAAAGCAGAAGCACTTTTATACATTCATCAATGAAAAGGGCAAACCAAGCAGCTGTTCTTCTAATGACAATAATCTTGTTACCACAGTCCTATTTATTTCTTCTCCTTTCCAAGCTTACGTGCTGCATCAGTCAGTCTGATGCAGCACAACTGTGTTACCTGTTTTTGTATTTTCTGCCACATGGGAATGATGGCATTTGTGCCAGGTGACTATCTTTGCAGCAGTGATCTATGTGTATGGCTTGAATTGCAGAGGAATGTCTACAGCATAACAACAAATGCCACTCAGAAACCCAAGCTGGCTTTTAAACAAATGATCAAAGCATTTTGTCAATTTGGAGAAAGCTTTTATACTGCACTTTCCCATTTCACATAGGTTGATTGCATGAGTTCTAATGTAAAGCAGCACTTTAAAAAGCTTCCTGGCTTCCAAAACACAGACTTCAGAAAGTTGTGATTTCTCCCCCCTCCATTTAAGTTTTGCTTGCTGCAGTGTGCTCCCTTTTATTTACGTTCTTCTCTCTTTAAAGAGATTTGCAGGTCATATGCAAAACAATCTTGGATCACACGGAGAGAAACCCATCTACAAGAAATCTCTTCATTGCTTATTCCACATGCTATTCACACAAGTTCGAACATTCTCCAAACTCTTTTTTTTTTACTTTTTCCTTTCATTTTGGCTTTGAAAATTTTAGCATGTCTAAATAACCAGGGGAAGTTCGGGTTAGATATAAGGAAAAAGTCCTCTACTAAGAGGGTGGTGAGGCACTGGCATAGGTTGCCCAAAGAAGTGGTAAATGCTCCATCCCTGGCAGTGTTCAAGGTCAGGTTGGACAGAGCCTTGGGTGACATGGTCTAGTGTGAGGCACCCTTGACCATGGCAGGGGCTTGGAACTGGTTGATTTTAAGGTTCTTTCCAACCCAAACCATTCTGTGATTCTATGAATAGGTAAAGTCCCACCAAAAAGAAGAATGAGGTCACTTTTTAACATTACCACATAGCATTTGTGAACTGCTGAGCAGTGATGATTTTTCTTTAATGCGAGGTACAGTGCTGGACACTCTGGATAGTTATTTTATTAGACTAAATCTTATGGTGAAAGCATTGCTAAACCTATGAGAAAGCCCCAAAAGGCAGCCCTGATATTTTATAGTAATCACTGTCTTGCACTTGCTACTAATTACCTGGCACCCCACACATAAAGCACTGGCTTGGAAGAGTGAAAACCTGAGCAGCTGATTTGCTATTTGTTTTGAAAGTTGTGAAGGATGTAGAAAGAAATGAACAGATTATGGTAATTTCTCTATTAATTTTCTTAACAAGTATTGTTATAAAAATTTCTTTAAAAAGTCTTAAACCCTCCATGTTAAGAACAACAGTAAAAAGTATTATTTAAGCCCACATAAAGGGCGATGTTTTTCAAAGTGTCATTTCCTGATTCATTAAGTTAATACACAAGACAGATTTCTCTTGGCCAGTAACTCTACTGAAGTGTAAAACATACTTGCTTTTGCAGTCAACATTCTAAGTTTCAGCAAATATTTGTGCTAGTTTGGAGAATACAGATGCTATCTTTTTAAAGGCTGCCAAAAATAATTGGAAACTTGCTGGAAATGCACTGGAAACCTGCAATGTGACTGTATTAATGTATCTTTATATTATTTTTTTGTTAAAAATGAGCCTCCTAAACATTATGTTAATATAAATAGTAAGTGGTAATAAATAATTGCAATGCCGGATCACATAAATATTGACATTTCCAGCATCTGAAATTTGTTTTAGGATGAATTAATTCTACAGACCATAATGTTCACCTGTATGAGAAAGAGATAATTTTAATGGTATTTGTTCCTCCTCACCTCAATTAGTTTAGCATAGAAAAAGAGAGAAAGCAGAAATACATAATAGCAAAGAATCAACCAAATGTATGCATGTACACATATATGTATCCACACAGAATAATGCTTATGTATGTGGATGCATAGATAGGTAGGTAGACAGATATAACCACAGTGGGGAACATATTCTAGTATGCGTTTCAGGGCTATGAGAGGAAGTTTAAAGCAGAGTTAAATGCTCAGACACAAAATCCTATTAAAATTGTGACTGATTAGTTGGGCTCCTTAAGGAACTGTAGTAAGAAAGTTTAAACAATGCAGTTTAAACATTCTTCCTTCATCCTCTTTTCAAGTAGATCCAACCTCCGTTTTCCCATCTCCAGGAGCTCCAAATCAAAGCTTTGTTTAACCAAAGATTAAATTGTAGTTAAATCTGAAGTTTAAATTTTAGTTATATTTTTTCCCTCCGGTAGGAGCAGCATTTTAACCAATTGACTTAAGGCTCAGTCCTAATTGCAAGCTTTGGGGATGAAACCAAAATGAACCACAAAAAATATCATTGACTCCAATGGCTTTGGGTTAATTCGTCATTTTAGGTTGTCAATACCAACATCTGGGAGAAGCACAGAATAAAATCATGCTTTCAATCTCTGTTTGCACCTGTACCTGCAGAATGTGCAAGATCTGACATTTTCTTAATGAAGACCTCATTTCTATCCCCATTTAAGCTATCTTTTGTCTAATACATCATTTAGCCTATTATTGATCTTTTAAAAGTGTAGTGTTCTCATGTCTTCTTGAAAGACTTTTTACTCTTGGCCACATGCTGTTCACCATTGTCCCTTAGCCTCTGAAAACACTGGAGGTTTCTTATTTTCCCCTTGTTTAAATTTATAGGTCATGTTCCTTTTTTGAGATTTAGTGTGAATCAGATTTTCTCGTTATATTAACCAGATTCAGGTCACAACCCTCCTCAGTCTGAAAGGTTTAGATGTGTCTCAGGATGTTATCACACACACAAACCCCCAGTAGGGTCTTACCTCCCTTTTTGCCTGCCTGTAAAGACAAAGGGCAACACTGAAAAATGTGCTGGAAATATCTGTTAAATTTGTTGGCTGCAATAATAAATGAATAATAAAATAATAAGTAATAAATGAATAATAAAAATGATGAATAGGTATTTACACTCATTTAACTGAGGGGTTTGGTTGTTGTTGTTTGGGTTTTGCAGTTTTTTTCATTGCCATTTTGGTTCTATTCAGCATTTACAATGCTCAGTGGCCTAGGTCCTTATATACACAACAATAGAACACACAAGTATTTTGTATTAATTTCCAGTGGCAAGAAAAATTCCATTTCTGAAGTGTGATAAAAATCCCACCAAGAGTTTTAATAACAAATAAAAGTGCTCAGCATTCCTGATGAAAAAAGAAATAAGAGCATAATATATTCCCAAGAGGATATAGGACAGCCAGACAGGAATCTTTGCTCTTAGTAGTCCATTCAGGGTGTTTTAGCATTTCTTTCCTCAGTCATAGCTTCCTCTATGATTATCACAGAAGTCTGCACTTATCAAAGAAAGTTCCTTTTCTTTTGCTGACTGGCATTTTTACTGATATACTACTTCCAACAGGAATTTCTCCTTTGGCCCGAAATTCAATGGCTACAAGAAATTCATTCCACATGTCCCTCCTTTTATTATATCACATTTTACCTCTTTGGAAATTCAAGATCACAGCCAAGCTTTTCTGTCTAAGTCCAGCTCTGCAGTGCAAATAAAACACTATCAAATCCCTTTTCTTATTGTTACATACAGTGGTTACACTAAATCCACTAAATCATTCAGATGAGGAATGTTAACAGAGGAGACGCAGTGTAAATATAAGCACAGAGCAATCACAGCTTTGCCTCTTGAGCAGTCACACAAGCAGGATGTGGGGACAGATCTGTCCTTTTTTGCTTCTTTTTTAATTGGAACCATCACAGACAAATCACATTAAGGGTCTACAATAAACATAGTGCAAAGAGAGGCATATTTCTTACGTTCATTGTGAATCTCCACCATCCTCCACCAGCCAATAGTGCTCTAAGTATCCCCTGGTGTGTTGTGTCTTATTTAAAGTAAAAACTCCTTGGGATAAAAATGTTAAGAGTAGAAGTGGTACCACATAAATATCAATAATACATCTTCAGTGCATTGAATTAAAATTCATTCAACCATTTCAATGGATGTAAAAACACTACAGTCAGATTGTGCAAATCAGAAATTCATAGGAAAAAAAAAAGCAGTAAGCTCTTTAATTATAATATTAGTATAATACATCTTTCACTTCCACTTACTAGCAACAGGCCTGGTTTCACTAGGATAGTCATAAACTGTACTGTGAAGATGTCTCACTTCAGGGTGGAACAAATGACACTTTTGCATGTCTTGTGTGACCTCAGTTACACGAGTGGCTGATGTCTTTTCAGTGCCTGGAATTTAAAATAGAGATGTGTCAGCATCTGACCCTGAGGTCTTAGCCAACACAGCCACAACCTTTTGCATCCCAAAGGTATAGGTAACATGTTCCTGTGACAGTTCAGTTATAATGTTGATGTTTCCTAACCTTTGCAACACTTCTAGAGGGATGAACCACCAATTTAAGTCATGCAGGCCACAGAGCTTTCAGAAGGGAGACTCCTTTGTTCTTACTCACTTGAGCTGGTATTGAACGATGTTACCCAGAGGGTAAAAGGCTGCTACTGATGCCCAGAATCCCATAAGACCCTCTATACTAGCATTTACTTGTACAACAGCTTGTTCCTTGTGTTTTAGAGTAATTTATAGGATGGCACTGAAACCTGTGCATCTGCAGCTATGTATCTAAGCAATGGCTGCTTTATTTCCCGGTAGTACAGTGTGTATTAGAAATATAAAGCTGTACTCACCACAACAAGCTCTGGAATTAGATAAAAATACACCAGCTGGGACAGCGAGTAGCATGAAACAAGCATTTTACGGGGTAGTACGTGTATTTTCTATCACTTTCATAGACACTTTCCTGATATTAATGTCAAACGATATGAACGTGTTTTCTAAGCCTGGCAATATTTATGACTTTAAGTCACCCTCATCTTTTTAGCATTCTTCAGGTCTTTTTTTCCCCAATTTTTTGGTGATAAAGGCAGGGAAGTTTTCATACCTTCCAGGTGCTTTTAATCATAGAATCATAAAAACATAGAACAGTTAGGGTTGGAAAGGACCTTAACATCATCTAGTTCCAACCCCCCTGCCATAGGCAGGGACAACTCACACTAAACCATGCCACTCAAGGCTCTGTCTAACCTGGCCTTGAACACCGCCAGGGATGAAGTACTCACAACCTCCCTGGGCAACCCATTCCAGTGCCTCACCACCCTAACAGGAAAGAATTTCTTCCTTATAGCCAATATAAGTTTCCCCTGTTTAAGTTTTAACCCATTACCCCTTGTCCTATCACTACAGTCGCTAACAAATAGTCCATCCACAGCATCCCTATAGACCCCATTCAGGTACTGGAAGGCTGCTATGAGGTCTCCATGCAGCCTTCTCTTCCCCAGGCTGAACAGCCCCAACTTTCTCAGCCTGTCTTCATACAGGAGCTGCTCCAGTCCCCTGATCATCCTCGTGGCCCTCCTCTGGACTTGTCCCAGCAGTTCCATGTCCTTTTTATGTTGAGGACACCAGAAGTGCATACAATGCTCCAAGTGAGGTCTCTCGAGAGCTTAGTAGAGGGGCAGGATGACCTCCTTTGTCCTGCCTGTCATGCTCCTTTTGATGCAGCCCAGGATACGGTTGGCTTTCTGGGTTGCAAGCGCACTGAAGCCAACTCATGTTCATTTTCTCATCGACCAGCACCCCCAAGTCCTTCTCTGCAGGGCCGCTCTGAATCTCTTCTTTGCCCAGTCTGTAGCTGTGCCTGGGATTGCTCCGACCCAGGTGTAGGACCTTGCACTTGGCATGGTTGAACTTCATGAGGTTGGCATCAGCCCACCTCACAAGCGTGTCAAGGTCCCTCTGGATGGCATCCCTTCCCTCCTGCGTATCAACTGAACCACACAGCTTGCTGTCAACAGCAGACTTGCTGAGGGCGCTCTCAATCCCACTGTCCGTGTCAGCAGCAATGATGCTGAACAAGACTGCTCCTAGCACCAATCCCTGATGGACACCATTTGTTACTGGTCCCCAGCCGAACATGGAGCCTTTGACCACAACTCTGTGCATGCGGCCATCCAGCCAGTTCTTTATCCACTGAGTGGTCCATCTATCAAATTGATGTCTCCCCACTTTAGAGACAAGGATGTCCTGTCTCTGTCTACAGGTAGCACGTTCCCCCCGGTGATGTTTTTCTGGTTGTCTCTGCAGGTGGGTCTTTATCTAACCCTTTTTTTATTCCTGCCTGACTCACATCAAGTTTTTCCCACTTTTATTTTGGGGTTATCACATTTTCATCCTTCCACTCCTAGATAGTTTTAGTACTCATTTCAAGTTCTGCTCCTGGGCTGTGCTGCAGGCCATCTGGGAAAGAAAAGAGTAGGTTGAAAAGTGTTTTCAGACCCTCGAGGTCAATTAATGAATGCAGAGGATGTCAGCACGTACCCGTGCTTCACCTTTTTGAGACTCTGACCTTGACTATCATGTTTATAACTAAATGTCACAAATGACCATTTCAGAACAGAAGGTAAAAGCTGAGAATTAATGACAGCTTTCTGAACAGTCAGACAACACATAAACTACAGCAAAGACGAGAGTGCTTTTTCCTTTCTTCACTACATCAAGAAATTGTTTAGCATTCCCAATGCTTTGCTTTGTGAGAGCCATGAAATCGCTAGACCACTGGAGGAGGCTGCTGACAAAAAAGGTCCAGCTGCCTTCATGAGTGACAGATCAGGTTATTTTCCCTTTGAAAAACACAGATTCAGATATTACGTTGTTTCCCTTTATAGTTTCAGCCGTCATAGTCATTTTTAGTTCAAACAGGCAAGGTAACTGCATAACACATCAGTGTAACTTTTAAGCAGCGTATCTACAAAGGATTTTAGTGGCAACTTCACTACAAAACTCTTCTCAGCATACAGTTTTTTCAGGTTGTCATGAATGGAAGAGGATTCTCTGCTCATCATTTCCACATCCTCAGACCACTGCTTCATATGCAGCTGTCAAAACACATTAGGAGCTGAGCATTCTGTGTGGTACTGGTGAACAAGGTTGCAGCCAAAGTAGTGCATTGAAGGTATAAATATATTTGGCTAAAATCTACCTTCAGTAATTGTTTATATGCAAAACAAACTGCAAAGTTGGGGTTTTTTTTTTTCCTCTTTGGTACTAATTATATCTGCAAGTCAGTCTAAATTTTAAGCTGATTAAACAAGAAAATGGTAAGTAAAATTAAGAAAGGATCCAGCAAGATCTTTCTTTAGGGGATTTTGCTTATAGCACAAGAACAAAGGGATTTTATTTAGAGTTCAGACCAGCTAAACATGAGATAAATGCTCTTCCAAGAGTTATTATCTCTTCCTTCTTTCACTGATGTAGCCAACTGTGAGTAGAACTGAAGTTAACTTCTTATTGACCAAGGACTTAAAACTGCTATTGAATCTTCTTCTGTATTTCCCCTGCCACAATTACTGAGACTGTGATAGGACAAGTCAAAATGAAACTCCCAAACCCTAAAGAAACAAAGAAGCAAACAGATTAAAATAAGGAAACTGAGTCATTTGGAGTTTTTTTTTTCCCACGAAAAAGGCCTTTTCAGAATGGCCCAAACGACTGAAAAATTAGCAAATTTGCTATCAGACAAAATCTTTTAAAACAGGATAGATGTATATTAAATGTTCTGTTCTACCAGAGTATTTCAGGTCCTCTACAGTGTTTCAGTTCCTCTGGCAAGGTTTACAAGAGCCCGTTCATAACGGTGTGTTGGAAAAGCATCTTTTGTGTCCCGCAATTAGTGAGAGGGGCACTTACTTCAGAGGGAGAAGACACAAATCTCCTCCTCCAGAGAACAACCCCTAAGCTGTCACTGATCATAATCAGCTCCTTCACCTCCAGCTCAGTGGAAGACCCCTGGACATGGGTGTCTGGATGTGTAGCTGAATTGCTACAATTTGCCTCCCGTCAAATTCAGGTCAGATGAACCCAAGCCCAGCAGTACCTGCTTACTTGTGTAAATGTCCCCTTTGGATTGTCCGAGTATATCTGACTTCCACTTCATTCAGATAGAGTCTCTCTAATGTATGAAGTGTGTGACTCAGATACTTAAAGTATTTGCTTCATCTTAGGCATTTAGTGCCATTTTAACTGTTCTAGGATATTTTGCTTGCTCTCTAACAACAGATCTAGAAGCATGTGGGTCTCCTGTAGGGATTGTACCATTAGCCATTACTAACTTGTGATGGTAAACGGTGGTGAAGTCCATCCAAAAAGTATTCCTGCTTTACTAGTATTAATATTAAAACCAACCTAACAAAAAATACTCCCCAAACCAAACAACCACCCCAAAATAAAACACAACCCCAAAAAACTCTACCCAAACCCCAAACAAAACAAAACCTTGCTACCTGCGAAGTATCCAACTGAACTGGACCAAATACTGAAAGGACCCAAACCTATCCTTCCTGGGAGCATCAGTCAGACTGCTTTTAGCTGACTTTATTTTTCTGAAACACTGCAAGACACCAAGAAAAGCAGCTTTTCCCCTGCATCAGCCTGGACATAAATGTCTTTACTTGAAAAGTCAGGTTTTGGCTCCTGCAGTACTGGGAGATTGCCAAAGTAGCAGGGAAGCAGAAGAATCTTAAGCAGACTATTCTGGCGCCAGTCAGGAGCTTGCTCAGCTCCTGCTTAAAGTTAAACCAAACTAGATCCTACTGTATTTTCTCCACTTTATATATACGTGCTCTCTAGCTTTTTTCACTGAACTCTGACTAGAATCCATACAGCTCCCAGGGCTGGCAACTGAGTCTGGTGTGAAATCTTTACCTCTATAATAATCATCAAGGCACAGGGTCGCTCTTAATGGGTCTTTTTAATGGCTCCACTACATTTCAGGGAGGTTAAGTATGCCTTGATGCAATTGAGAATCAGATCTACTCTTTTTTATGTGACAAATTGTCTAAATTATGGAAATGGGAGAACAGATAATTATTTATCAAAGGGATAATTAGGCCCAGGATGAACATACTGCACCATCTTAATGACAAAGCAGGTAAGGCTGCTTTAACCAGTTTACTTTATGAACAAATTGGCTTTGTGGACATTTGACAAAATAATACATCTTGATACAATTTCAAGTTTGATAAGTGGGTCTCTCAACTGCAGGTTGAGAGGAGCACAAAATATCTGTATCCGTGTTAAACTAGAATGAGACAAAATGAGCATTCCAAAATCACTGCTTAAGGGAACTACTATGTATTTATGTGGATCTTTTCATTTCTAGTTCTCTGTGACAGGTTGCTGTGATGTGGCTTAGCTTTCCCCTGTAGTGCTTCCACTGGATAATGGATATATATGGAAAGAAAACTGTTTTCATAGAATAGTTCGTCTAGTCCCAACCCCCGGTCATGGGCAGGGACACCTCACACTAGACCATGTCACCCAAGACTCTGTCCAACCTGGCCTTGAGCACTGCCAGCAATGGAGCATTCACCACTTCTTTGGCCAGCCTGTGCCAGTGCCTCACCGCCTCACCACCCTCACAGTAAAGAACTTCTTCCTTAGATCTAACCTGAACTTCCCCTGTTTAAGCCCTTGTTTTTCTTGGTTTTGCTAATTCATGTTCTTTCACAAGACACAATACTCAGTTCTAGTAAGTTCTGACATTAAAACATGTGGTGAAAGAAAAATGCCTTTATTTTTTCTAGTTTTTAATGTGTTCACCGACAATTTCTTTGGGTGTTCCTTGTTCAGGTTTTATAAATGCAGTGCATAAGTGTTCTTTTTAAAGATTCCTTTTCTTTTCCCCTCAATGTCTCCTGTCCCCCTTCCCAGAATATCCATGTATTTGCACTGACCAGAAATGGACCATTCTCTTAGATGGCTGCTGAAATGCTTTCTTTTCTCAGACTGTAGCAAAATGAGAATGCAGAAATGTTCAGAGAAATTTCAATAAATCAAGGAGCAGCTAAAACAATACCTATCTTTCTTAGTGGGCATTAGCTATTATTCCCCTCCGGTCATTAGCAAAGGGGAGCTGACTATGCATGAATTCATACAGAAGAATTAATGGGCCACATCTGAAAAGATAATAGCTGAGCTATTAAAGCTAAAAAAGAACCTAAAGGAAGAAGAGGGAATGCTGAGGAAAGATTAGATGAGAAAATACTGCACGAAGGACTGTGAATATAAATACATATTCACACACAGTGTCACAGACAATGTGGTTGGTTTTGTTTCTTCTGCTTTCTTAGTTTGAGGTTTTCAGAGTGTTTGTGTGTAGAAAACACATCGGCATCAAACCACCAGGTCTGTCCATGCCACCACTAAAACAGAGGATGTCCCTCATCAACCATTAACGTTATGAGACTGTCAGAAAGGTTCTGCCAGGACTTACTTAGAAGTGGAATTTAAGGAGATCACAACAAAAAGGAAACAAACCAATAGGCAATAAACCAAACCAACACAACCACCCTACAACCCCCTAACCAACCAAACAAGATCCTGGCACTATTGTACTAAACCTTCTAATGCTCAAATGAGCTTATTTCCTGTTTTCACCAAATACGAATCAGGTGAGGAATAAACTTTTATATCTATATTTTTCAGTTAAAGAAAGCAAGCAACCAGCCTGTGTAAGTAACCAACTTGTAAAGTGAGATGATACCAGTAGTAATCTAGGCCAACCAACTGCTTTCTCTTTCCTGCAGTAGTTTTCATGCACTATTTTAAATGTTTTAAAGTATCTTACAAGTCTTACAGGTCACAAGAGCTGAAATGAAGCTGAGCTGACCTGTTGATGTTTGATTCTGCTAGCTGTGCCTTGCTTTGCTGGGGTTTTCTACTAGTGCTTTCCTTGATCTGCTCCCCTCTCTAATAGGTGCTTTAGCTAACTTTAGAGCTTTGCACAGCATTCTTGCTCAGGACTGGAAACTAAGCATAGACAATCTTCAGCATCTGCTTGTGCCTGAGCTCTCAAGGGACATCTTGAAAAGAGATCAAATTCTTCTCTCTGTCATACTGCAAAAAACACCATATAAATCCCTTGTTTTTCTTCCTTTTTTCTAGTGAAAAAGTTTTCTAGTTCCCTTTTCTTTTTCTCTGTAACTTTTGCCCTCTGTGCTAGGAACAATTGTTTGAGTTCATAGTAATTGTTCATTTCCTCCTGGATCCATTTGACAGAGTTCATCAGCTTAGACTTCTGTACTGTGTTCTAATTTCAGGTCTTCTTTGCCTTATAACATAGCTGTTTTGTAAAGAAACATTTGTCAAAAGAAATAGTGTAACATATGAAAAGCTGTTTTGAGCATGCCCATTAGTCATTTCTATCTCTCAACACCTCGCTTCACCAGCTGTTCACAGAGCATCCTTTCTCTTGTGGACTCCCTTCCCCACCTTAAGGTGGAGAGATAGCAAGAGAGGCAGCATTTTCATGATAGCCCTTTGCCATCATATTTGAACAAGACAGTCAGACAGCAATGCAACATCTTGAATCTGGCGAGTTAGATAAAACCTGATTTTCTCTCCCACATATTTTGTGCACTACAAATTTTAAGGTGATATGAAATACCCACCCCAGATATAAAGGCACCACATAGTTCCCAGAAAGCATAGAGGCAGTAGAGCAAAGAGGGTGTAATGTGAGAATTTGAATATAACAAACATAAGTAATGTTCTAAGGTTGTGATGTTCATAGTTACAAGACATTTTTTTTCTGTGGAAGTAGTTGCAAAGGAAGAAAACTTTCCATACCAAATAGTGAACAATCCTGTCAACATCTACCACCATGTCAAATACCTTGGGGCGTACAAGAGAAGCACAGGAAGCTGATGGGTATCTACAGGACCAATGGGAGGTCTTTGCTTTTCTGGACAGGCATGAGTATCTCAGAGCATCTCAATGTATTATAAGTGTTTGTGTGTGCACAAATTATTCAGTATGTTAATAGTATGGAAGATAAATACTACCCTAACTGCAGCATTACAAATGAAAAAGGTACAACACTATGTTTTGTAAGACAGCAAATATGGATTCCTTGGGTGACTTGATCTGCGGTGAGGTGTCCCTGCCCATGGCAGGGGGCTCAACCTGGATGATCTTAAGGTCCTTTCCAACCCAAACCATTCTATGATTCTAGGATGCGATACACAGCTGAGAGTAGGTATTATAATGATGGATTTATTTGATACAGATACAATTTTATTCCAGGTTTCCTGACATTTTTATTTATTGATATGCAACTGGGTGATGAAATCAAGTAGGTTTTATTTGCATCCTTAATTATACTCATGTATAAAACTTTGAGGGGTGGAGAATTACTGAATACTGTGCTGTGAGAGTTTGACCTAAGTATATACAACCTGATTTTACGCTATGTAAGCAGCAGTTTAATCCTCTCTGGGTAACCTTTGTCAGCTCCAGTAAAAAAGCATTTAGACAGATGAGAAAAATTATGCACTCACTTAGTTTTCCCTGAAAAGAAATTAGCCCATAGTTATACATTTTCTTGGTCCCTGGGCTGTTGAAGTAGCTTTAAAGCCACAGTCATTGCTGTTTATTTTTCCATGTATAGTTGTATTTTGCAAGTAATTCACTAGCAAAAATAATTGGAGCTTTCTGACCATCACAGAAACCACCTCATGTGAGAAAGGGGAAAACATTCCTATAAGCCCTGTACAAAGGAAAGAATTAATGAATTCCAGCAGAAGAAAACAAGACTAAAATACCTCTACAGGATTGCAGGCTGGTTTTTAACCTGAAATGGAGGAATGGATGTGGAGACAGGGTGCTTAAGACTGCACAGCTTTCTAGCCTGTGTTTTTACTGGCCACAGGCAACATTTTTAAAGCATCTTTTTAACTTGCTTTGTGAACTCACTGAACTTTTCAACATTTTCTACATGACAGACTATGACAAGTTATAATAATAAGTGAGGGTTTAGTAATAAATGTCCCCTATTCTTTGTCTTGTCAAATGTGTCCTGTTGTGCTGTGGAGTCTGCTCTGTCCCAGCTTTACGAAATACAAGCAATGAACTGTCTCCATTTATCCTTTGTCTCAAAGCTACAGCCAGTGACAGAGTCTCGTTATGTGACCCACAGCAAAATAGCTGGGGCTACATTTTCAATTGCTTAGCACCTTATGTTCCACTACAGCCTTTTACACGCTTTCAAGAGAAGCAAAAGGGGGACTGGAACAGGCTGCCCAGGGGGGTTGTGGAGTCTCCTACACTGGAGATATTCAAGGCCCGCCTGGACAAGTTCCTGTGTGATGTACTGTAGGTTACCCTGCTCTTGCAGGGGGGTTGGACTAGATGATCTTTTTAGGTCCCTTCCAACCCTTGGGATTCTGTGATTCTGTGATTCTGTGATCCATAGGTAACTCCTCAATAGGTATGTGGTGAGAAATCGGCTTTTCAGGAAAAACTTTTAGAAAATTACTGGAAAATAAATGTGGGGGTTACGGAAGGATTTGAGCTGGATGGAAAGATCCACAACAAAAATGTTGATCTTTGTGGAGTTGTGCACATTCCCTATGGACTCATTAGTGTCAGCAGGAGACAACACTGGACGGATTCTACCTCTCACAGCCCCAGTTTTTTCTTGCCTGCATTTTTGAAGATGGGAAGTTGTACTGCAAGTTTCCTAACTGTGCTACATAATGGCAGATACATTTGAAGTCATAGCCTACCAAAAGTAAAGGTGCAAAGAATGAGCTGTTTTCTCCAGGAGATTCCGCAGCTTCCTTTTGAGTAAAAATCATTCCCTTATTTCAGGTTATTGTAGGGAAAAATATATTAATAAAATAAACAGCATTTCCAATGGAATTACTTTTTGATTTCCCAATCCATAACTATGTTGCCAAGTGCTGACGAAACACATAGCCATAAATTACGCATGCCTAAAGAAAACTTGGAATTTAGTTGGACAACTCAAGTGCAAGAATCCCTGCTTGCCCCTCTATTGCTTATTGTTCTTCTCACCTGACTGTGCATAATTGTCATTTGCCTTATACTTAGATTATACACCCAGCTTGTAGGGGCCACAAAGCTTACAGGGCATCTAGAACTGCAGGGGACTGCTCTAAGCCAGTGGGCACTATGGACTATGCTAAGTGGAAAAGCACAAAATAATTTAGCAAGCTCTGAAATGTATACAGTCAAACATACATGTCCCAATGGCACACTACAAGACTTCCCTTCACTGTGTTCAGTGCTGCTCTAATAAGAGGTGCTACATAAGACCTAAGAATTAGTCATTTATTATTTATTAGTCATGTTGCCTCATGGAGGTAACTTATGTGGGGAGAATACAGCTATTGAAAAGCCTCATTCTCTAAGCTTAGCATTGCTCAGTCTGCACTTTAGGCAGCTTTTGCAGCTTCCCTGGATTTATTTGTAGGCACAAAGAAACTGTCACCTAGGAACAGATCAATGGACTAGCTGGAACAAGTCCCTGTTTCTAACAGTCGTCGGTGCAGCTGCTTCAGAAGCCACTGCAAAATTACTACAGTGAGTCTTATTGTGTGATAACATTACAGTACAATTTTCTCTAACCTCAGTGGGTCACACTAAACCTTAAAAATAGATTGGATAGCTCTCGTAGTTGTACTCTTGCTGTTGGAATACCATTGTTATTTGTGCTTACAGCACGATCCAGCTCTATACTTAAATCTACAAAGCTACCCAGTGGTATTGACACACCACCCCCCCATAGCAATGAATTAGAACGGTGAGTTATCCAGTTTTCAATGGAAAACATTACTTTTTGAGCAACTTTTAGAAAAGGATATGCCTTTGAATTGAATTGCATGGCTCCTCTCCCTGAATTCTGTCTTGTTTACTTTCAATAAAGGGAGAAGGGAAAATCTCCCTTTGTCTTGCTGTAGCATCTTTTAAGCATATTCTTCTGCAGGAGCCTCCTAACTCTAAGATCACTAAGTTTTTTCCACACATCCCTGCTAACAACTCAGAAACTCAGCAGCAGGGAGTCCCTTTGATCCCAAGCACAACTTTCTAATTGCCCTGAACTACTGTATTGCAGAACATCTGAATGAAGACAAACTCACCGGAGGAGCAGGTTTGCAATGCCAAATATATTGTACCTGAGCCAGATGTGAAGTTCGGTCTCCTGGGATGTAGCTTGAATGCATTATCTTAGTTTTAAAAGAACCCAGTGGTTTGCATGCCGATGAATACTTTTCACAGCCACTATTTTAATATACTCTGAACTTTCTCATGGTGCTTCTTGCTGCTGACTTTGCTAAGGCTATTGCACCAGAGATAAGGAGTACCCACATGCTGTCTGGCAAGTCCATTTAATGTCTTTTTATTGACTTCCTATGTATTTCCTGGCACATGTGCTTTATGTCCCAGAACATTCTCAGCCTCATGTTCCTCCTTAGCCCCTGCCACTACATCTTTTATTCCCCATACTCCCTTACATGAGACAGACAGAGAGGCCACTGCTGTTACAGTTCATCTTTCTAAAGATGGATTAGTTGAGTGTGTCATCAAGCAAAGTCACTTTAACAGCATAAAACAGCAATACATTATCAAAGGAATGGTATTTTGATGATGTATTGCTGCGGTACATGAGGGAAATGCAAAATGGCAGAAAGGCTGCACATACGGTGACACTTATGAATGTAAACTAACAAAGACACGTCTGCAGCCAGGTGAAATCTGGAAATCTCAGCTGATGTTGTTGTGACTAATGAAGCATCTTTTTATGGATACCTATATGCATCCATGCAGACACATTCCTTTTTGTACTTTCTCCCTATCCAGTCCTATTTGTGTGTTACATTCTTCATGACAGTTATTCATAAGCCTAGGTTCTGTATGCTAAAATTCAAGTCTTATGTTTGTGAGATCATACTAATTTCTCTGGCAATGCAAAGTGAAGACTCAAATAAGCTAAGGGAGCAAACTTCTCTGATGATTGCACAGTTAAGCACCATGGGTTTCTGCCTGATGGAGATCTGGACAACCAAGAGTGATATTAGCCTTCACATGCTGAAAAAGATTCAATTATATGGATGAAAGATCAGATTTAAGATTGATCATTTCTTTCTTGCATGTCAGGTCTGGCTTGTTGCTTCCACAGGAATGGAACAGCAGGGACTCTCTCTCAGGGGCAGACACCTCATTTCATCATTCTCCCTCGCCCTTCTCACACTGCCACTCCTTGTCCCAAGACAGAGACAGCATCATCCTTACCTTCAACATAGTTTTATTCCGCTGAACCCTCACTTCTGAAATAGCAAAGGTGGCTCTGTGCAACTTCCTGGAACGTCAGAGGACCAGACCAGTCACTCCACACATCATCCCCAGTTCTGTATTCATATGGCCACAGGAGGAAAGAGTAGAGACTCCTCCAACTGCAATCAAAGTATTTGGATTTACACCAGTGTCATTAATGCTTGAAGGAGAAGAATAAAATAAATAAGAACAGATAATTTTCAAAGTTGATTTTTAATGCACAGTGTTCTTCAAATCTTTTTCTTTCCAATAAAAGAGTCTTGAGTTTGGCTGTAGGACAAGTTCTCCTTCTACTGCTCTATATTCTCTAGGTAGTTTTGGCACCCTGACTGCCACACTGAGCCCCTTGCTTAGCACAAAATAACACTTTATATGAAACAGGAGGCATGAATCATTATGCTATAAAAATAGTTTCTTCACCAAAAACTCCAGGCTAAGCAGGTTTCCTTGTAGTCAGATTGTAAAGCGCGAGGAAAAGGCACTCTGACTCACAGACTGGAACCAAAATCAGCCTTATTTTTCTACTAATATTTGAAGGTCATTATCCCATTATTCCTTACTGCCCTTCTGCAATTGATCAGAAATAATCTGTCACTTTCCCCTTATAATGCCTGTTTTGAGTTACCCCTACATGGTGTAAATCCAGCACATCGCCACTGAAGTGAGTGGAAGTACTGAAGCAAAACGAAAGGGAAGTAAGAACTAGACCTACTATTTGTTCACTCCACATCATTTTAGAAGGTTCCCATGATTCTAAATATCCTGCCTCATTTATGCATAGGTATTTTTCCAAAGCTAATTACAAGATAGATAACTGTTGAAACTGTTTAACCAGCTTCCATAGCATAGGAGGTACACTTTGATGTACTTTGATGTTTAAGAAGAAGAGCTTCACCATTTTAAGAGACACCAGGACTGGGTTTCAACAAGCTTTGTATTCATGCAAAATCCCTCAGCCAATATCCTTGCAATTTTGCACCTTTCCTGCACATGTTAAGAAAAGGCACTTTTGCAGTGCTTACACAAAGAGGTGTGAAGGTTAACAGCATACATACAAATGCAACGGCAAAGAGTCTGCTGTTTCTAGTGCTCTGTCTCTCTCTTCACATTTGTGAAAATCCCAGCACATCTTCTTCCAATGCCTGTTAAATCAGCTTCTCTGCTCATGTAAATTGGTTTTACTCTATTGACTTCGATGGGACTATGCCAATATACACTGGCAGAGTGTCCTCCATCATGTCTGTGTCTATAATTAATTCCAACAACTGCTTTTTCTCTCTCATATATTACTTTTTCAGAGCTTAAGGTCAACAGAACACCTGCTTTTCAACGTATTACTCATAATAATATATAAGCCAATGAGATAATAGCACTTCCAGAACACTGAGAAGAGATTATAATAAACTGGTGGATTATGAAGATCTTTGAATCCATCATTTGAGATGCTAGCAAAACAAGTTCAAAAGATGAGCACATTTTATGCAGTTTCAGTATTCTGCTATCATGAATCACCAAGTTTAAATGTTGCAGCTCAAAATCCTTTTTAGCCTGTTCTCAGGAAATATTAATCATTTTTTAACTGCGCTTTTTCATTTCTTACAAAATGGATTAGCCCTGAAAAAAAATCTCTCCGTTCTAATTATGGGTATCCATCTAAAAGGAAATAGCATCAGAAAAAATGTTGGCTATCTGTTAACAAGTTCCTTTTAGAAGGTTACATTTGCTTGAAGATGGGTCTGTTTATCTAGTATATATTCTCCTCTCCACTGGCAGAGAAAAATCAGTTTGGAACAAACTGTGGCTGATGAGGTTTTGAGCAGCATCTCCACTAGCATTTGACTTGGAGAGATTATCATGCTGGGTCACCAAGCGGACTTTGGGTGGGTGGGATGCTGTACCATCAGAATCAGAGAATTCAGCTGGTCCACTCCCCTCTCACACTGAGCAATCACTGAACTCCATTGTCACAGGAGGGTCAGTGGCTTTATCACATCAGAGTTCCTATGAGTCTTTTTATAAAAGAAGAACAAATATGTTGGAGGGTGTCTCCAGCTGGGTTACCCAACAAGCACAATCATTTGCTCCCTTGAAGCTCTACCCAGCTACTACGGCCTTCAGAGCATCTCAGAAGGAGTAACAGGAGACATTAGTCAGAACTGGAATTTGCTTTTTCTTCCCCAAATGCCATTAGTGGCTATCATAATTCATGCAAGTACATCCGTGTTTTTGATTTATTTATGGTTAACATAATATTGCATTAGCTAATACATCATAAATGGATCAGCAAGAACAAAATGTTTTTACAACGTCATGAATTGTTGATGGCTTCCTCTGCCTAGACTGACATCTGGAAGTTTAATATAGCAGTATGTCACCAACAGCATTTGCACTCCATAATGACCTTTCTTCAATTCAAGAACCAGTAGGCCATATTACAATTAGCCACATATGGTGCCCAAGGGGGAAAAAAATCCTAATTTGGAGAGAAAGCCATGAATTTAAGGTGATTGTTGTTGCCTGTGCAAAGATCCCTGATACACTATTTTGCTTTTAAAATGCGTAGATGATGTCATCTTGGTTACCACAAGTGGCAATAAGATGGAAATACTTAGCCAAGCATACATTGGTAAATGCATTGGTATGCAATAGCACTTACTACACTGGAGTGGACAGGCTGCATATGCACTATGTGACTGAACACATGCCAGTTCTCAGGTAAGCAAAAGAAGAACTGGTCATTCTTCCTGCCTGTATGAGAGAAGATACAGTATAAAGAGAATCAAAGCAGAAGGAGCAGATTTCATCAGCTGTTATTGAAGAAAGTCAGTTTCTAAAAGCAACCTATTGAACTGTCTGACAACATCCAGGCATCCATCCAGACCTGAACTGTGGGTAAAATTCACTTTGCCTACATCGGAGATATCTGTACTTGAATTAGTTCTGTTTTCCTTTTACCAGAGATCAAGTCAGCTTTGTAACTGGATGCAATTCTCTTCATCATAAGCAGAAGCAGAAAAGTTCTCCACATGACAGGGTAAAGTTACCCTAATTTCTACATGTGAAAACCAGTTGTAGAGACTACAAGAAGTTTTCAAAGCTACAGAGTTTTCACACAGTTCAAAGCAAAATTGAACTCCCATCTTTCTGAAGTCTAATTCAGAGCCCGTCAACAAGGCTAGCTCAACAGACAGCTCTGGGGAGGGAAGATTCATCTGCTCGCTGAAGGGCTGGATACTGAACAGAGCAGGATGAAATATCCTGGCTGAGCAAATAGATATTCATCTATCTGGCTGAGCAAACAGGCGTTTTCAATGGCCTCCACAGATCTGTGTACCCACTTGAATTCAACTTTTGAGAAAACAAGGCAGAAGAAATGTTCTATCTTTGTGTCATTTTTCCCTTTCTTCTAAAGTATATTTAAAAAGGAGAAAGATTTCTGGCAGCAGCTATATATTCATCCTACTTTGCCTTAAAAGATCACTTCTTCCCTGAACCAGGAGAATTAAATGTATAAAACCTTTCAGAGCAAGATATGCTGGAGATTAAAGAAATAACTATCTTTCATAATTCACATATAGCAGGGGTGAAAAATAATCTGTTATTATCTACAGCAAAGAAAGTAATTTTTATCCAGACATGAATACTTAATCATTAAACCAAGTGATGTTGCCCGTATTAATAGACCCAAGATAAATCAGCCTTAGAGTCTACTGCAGCCCTTAAAATAAAAAGAAGATAAATCAGCTGTTTGCTGCTGTGAAAAAGATTTTTTATAGAATGAGAACACAGTGACTATCCCCTAAATAGCAAAGGATTAACATGGGAAAGGAGGATCAGTTTGGTTATGATGGGACAAATGAATTACACAGGTTTTCCTGATACTTGCTAGTCTAGCAGAACAACATGATAGAAGGTCATAGAGGGTCTTGGTTTTGGAGGGAGAAAGGATTGGTTTTGGTCTGGGTCTTTTCTGCTTTTTTCCAAAGCAGAAAGTCCTGGAGTGATGTGACAGGCTATGTGATGAAATGGTGTTTGGTTAAAGGCAATGTCTCCTCGTGTCCAGTCTGACCCTTCATCACTGGGTTGTCTCTGGTTTCCTGGCATTATCTCATACTGTCAGGCTCTTGTTTATTAAGAGCACAGGCAAGGAACCAGTGTTGAAGGTACTTTATGAACACAGATAAAAAGGCTCTACAAAGGCAAGTATAAATATAGCAATATCTTATCTGTGGCCCTCAGCGTAACTGTGAGTGATCCAGAACAATGTGACAAAACACTGTTTTCTGAGGTATCAGAGGTTCAGTGCTTCTGCAACGTACCTGCCACAGTGATTCCTTGTCTGTGCTCTTAATAAACAAAAGCCTGACAGTATGAGATAATGCTGGGAAACTGGAGACAGCCCAGTGATGAAAGGTCACACTGGACATGAGCAAACATTTCTTTAACTAAACACCATATCATCAAATAATCTGACTCAGTGGGAAGGGAAGTCTTTAGATATAATAAGAAATTATAATAGTGAAGTTGAAATCTACAAAATGTTCTGATTTTATTATGGAAGCTGTAAAATATAAAGAGAAACATTCCTCGTGCAAATTCCTTTTAAGAATAAATTGCCAAAAGGTTAGAAAAATCTGAATGATTTTCATTAGGTGAACACTGCTGTAGGGATAAGATCCAATACTGTGTACACACATGCTTGTGTATGTCTATGAAATCATGTAGCAGTTTTACCATATAATCACTTTAATGCATCTACTGCATAAAAATAATGCTTCTGCTGCAGTTTAATAATGTGCAACAAAAGAATGTGTTCACAGAGCACAGTGGAGCAGAGTTTTTGAGGTAATTTCTGAAATCAAATGTTTTTATTGCACTAAACCCCAAACACAGCCCGTAAGTGCACAAAAATCAGAAAGAGGAGCTTAGTGCATAAAGGTTGTGTTTGCTCACAACTTATCCAACTAAGCTTGCAATGCCTGAATATGCAAGGGTTGAAAAAATGAGATGCCATTAGAAAAGAGAGAAGAAACATTAAAGAAAGGTAAAAAGCCAGGAGAGAGCTCATACCACAAATATTTTCATAATATTTGGGCTTTAAGTATTATTTCATGACATTCAAAGGTTCATGATCATGAGACCAGAGGGACAGTTTGGAGGCACTCTGCTGCTGAAAAAGAAATCTGTTATGATTTAACATCACCGAGCTCATGCTTAGTTATTTTTTAAGAGATTAGTTAGAAACACTCCTATTAGAGTCTTTTAGGGGAATTTTACTGGAGTGGAACCAAATACCTGCTTAAAGGAATCTGCTAACTTCAGAAGAGCTCAGCAGATAACAAGGACTCAGGGGTTAGACCTTTGGCCTGTAAGAAACAGAGGAACATTTGGAATCAACTTGCCTGCTTTGCAAAAGTGTGCCTGGGACACTGCTTCATTAGGAGAGAAAGGCAGAGTGTGACCTCTGGTCATATACTTATTAATGTTTTGTGTTTCTTTAATATGCATCCTTCAACTTTGATGAAAAAATGAATATATTGATATTTATAATATATATTACAATGCAACCTTTATATAAATAATGTCCTCGCAGCATTCCTCTCCCACCCTTCAACCCCTAGATCTCCACTTCAGGAATACATTTATTATCACTGCAAGCATAAAGCATTACTTCTAGACTTTGAGAGAATATTACTGCTTACGCTTTCAACAGAACTATGAGCACTAAACCTTGTTCTGCCTTTGAAAAGAAACCCTGTGCAGTTTCTTTTTCTCATACGTAAGAAAGTCATGTAACGACAAGAAAACAGAAAAGTAACTGAAACAGGACCTTATTTCCTTTGGGGATTGCTTAGTTTACAGAAACATTGATTTTATGAAGAGAGGTTTGCTGGTTGGTTGGTTTATGATTCTATGATTCTGAAACACTTTTTTTTTTTTTTAGTAGCTGCTCATTTTTGTTATTTTTCTTCAAGAGATTGCAATTATCAGATTAGCTTAGGTCAGGTTAGAGTAGATCAGAACAGAAGAGAACAGAACAGTCCAGTTGGAAAAAACCTACAATGATCATCTAGTCCAACTGACTGGCCAGTTCAGGGCTTCCTCATGACCAAGTTAAAGCATGTAATTAAAGGCATTGTTTAAATGCTTCCTAAACACTGACAGGTTTGCGGCAAAGACCACCCCTCTAGGAAACCCATCCCAATATTTGAGGGGGATTTAAAACTCAGCATTCAGATTACTTCACCTTTTAACATTATCATTCAACTTTGCTGAAAGAAATTATGAAAACCGACAACAGGAAAAAGGAAACTGACATAAAACCATCTTTTGAAGATCCGACGAGAGGCATATACCCCTTGTATACATGGTAAAACACTTCATGTTTCTCCAAGATACAAAGAATCATTCTGTTTTCACAAGTTAAAGAAAAGATCCAAGAATAACCATGATCCACTCAGATATAGTTGTTCAATTACTAACATGTTTTCAGTCAGTTGAAAAGGGAAAAGGCAGACCCCTCTAAGGATAGCTGCTATACCATGAGCCTCCCTGACATGGAGCCAGGAAGGTGCAACCTCTGTTCCAGCCCATAGTGCTGTTACTAAAGACTTACATATCAGTATAACCTCAAATGGCCAAAACTCCTAGGGCACTGCAAAACCTAAGCTATAGCAAGCCTTCCAGGTGTGGGGGGTTTGGGTTTTTTTTGGTTTTATACTAGGTTTAGGAAAGTCTCTGTAGAATCCCAAAGTACATGAGCATTAAGGTGGAATAAAATCATTCTTCCCACATTTTTATCCATTCCTAGCTCAAGGGAGAAATAAAGCCACTGAGTATCTCCTATTAGGGAGAACTCTTCCACTAAATACCCCTGGCAAGCTCACTTTCCTAGTGGTTATGTTGCTAGGAATATATCAAGAAGAAAAATGGTCTTGTGTGCATGTGCATCCTGTGAAACCAAATGTCACAGTGAAACACTGGATCGGTCCATTTCTCAGGTAATGCTGAGCTCATTCTTACTAGGTAAGGAAATCTGACTGTCTGCTAGGGCCTATGCTGCAGTTCTTGCCAGGCATCATGCTGACATCCCTCCCATAGTTTGCTTAGAGAGCAGATGAAATCTTTGCCACAAGCCACAACACCTGCCATAGCTCCCTAGCTAAAAATAAAACCTGATCCTCCTCTCTCACCTTTTTCTTCTCTCTTTTGTTTTATACATCAAGGGATAACACCAGCGAGTCAGATCATTTGACTGCTTCACTGGAGCTTGCCAAAAATCTGGCTCTTGACCAGATTTTTACTGTAAAAAGGAGTAACATTCAGAGGTCTCGAAGAAGTAACTGGGCTGGAGTCTCAGGCACAGATTGCACATGTGTGGCAGAGAGAAGTAAGGAGGGGGTAAATAGGCAGGAAAGGTTTTAGTGAGTGAATGATAAAGAATAAGATGGATATCAGATGTCATGCCAAAACCAGAGGAGAAATCATGTCAGCTACAGAGAGAAAAAAAAAAAAAAACCCAAACAAAAAACCCCACAAAAAAATCATTATTCTTTCAAAATGGTCAATTCCTATCTATTTTTTACTGTCCATTTCTCCTCTCACCAAATGTGGCACATTGGTGTAGCAGAAAGCAGGAATCTTAAGTTAATAGAGCAAGAAGGTATTTTCGTAGCTATCCACCATGACAAATTAACAGACTTACAAACAACTGAAAACGTAAAGTAAGCTCAACTCTAGAAGGTCTTCTCCATCTGTACAGTACAGACATCAGATTCTGCTTAACTGTGATACAGAACTAATCTTTTCAATTAATGTAAATGAACTGCACTTTTATGTAGACTATTACCAGAGGGCATTCAATGATATTTTTATTCACCACATTTGACCTTAAAAATGTTTTGCAGTCATCAAGGATACAATTTTTCACACAGTGGGGATGTAGGAACAGCTAATTAAGTGGTGTTTAATGACATTTGTTCCTTAAAGGAGAGCTGATTAAATGTAGCATCTAATTTTTTACCAAATCAAACAATTTAGCCAATTTCCAAATGTGCTTAGTAAGCTAGGCCTTCATAATTACAGAGCTTACGTAGATGCACCACAATCACAATGGGTTTGCGAGCTGGCAAATTGAATGTTACTTATTTGTGAGTCTCAGTTGTTTACAATGCAGAATTCTGATTTCTTATTCCAAGTGTATTCTTTTGGGGGAATAAAATGGTGTCAGTTTTAGCGAGTAGAACACACTGCATCCACTTGAGAACAGTCACTGTGAAGAAACCTCGAAAGCATTTCACAAGTGCAGTTCTCTGCAATCTTACTTTGGCAATTTTAAGCCATCCTTTGCAAACAAACCCGGAGTTTGCCTTGAATTTGAGCCATGACTAGCATAGCATCCTGGTTTTGATAATCAACCGGTCTGCGTATCAGCACAGCTTATGCCGTCTAAGAGAAGCTCAGGAAGGTATTGGGTGATCATATGAGTACCTCATATACCAGGCCAGCTGGAAGAGATGGAAGTTAGCTTTTTCTCACAGAATATCAAGCACATTCTATTCACCATATTCAGGAGAGTTGAATAATTGCCTTTCACCACGAACTGCTGACATCAGTTGTTTATTACACATAGTAGAATGTATATTCTTTTATTGCCTTAAGGCTGGGTGCTTCTTAGAGGAGACCAATGCTGCAACCATGTCACTGCACTCCGATATCCTGCCTGTTTCTCCGGAAAGGCACAGATCTCCTGCAGGTTTTGTTACTATATCTGCCAGAGCTAAGAGTACATTACGGCTCCCAAATGACACCAGTACTTCTTGGGCAGGAGAGTTAAACCCTACAAAGCTATTGCAGGGTGACCCAAGTCATCTCACACTGATGCAGCCCCACCTTGAAAACTGTGTGACGTTTTGGGTGCGTCAGTGTAAGAAGGACATGAAGCCATTAGAGGATGTCTTATGGAGGATGAGCAACATGGTGACAGGCCTCAAGGGCAAGACTCAGGAGGATCAGATGAGGTCATTTGGCTTGTTCAGTTTGGGGAAGTGAAGGCTGACAGGTGCCCCCATCACTGTCTGCACCCTCCTCAAGGGGGACAGTGGAGGGGAAATGTTGATCTCCTCTCTCTGATGACCTACTATAGGACATGAGGAAATAGAATGAAGCAGTGTCTGGGGAAGTTCAGATGGGACATTAGGAAAAGGTTCTTCACTGAGAAGGCAGTCGGTCGCAACAACAGGCTCCCTAGGAAAGCAGTCACGCACCAAGCCTGTCAGAGTTCAAGGAGCATCTGGACAATGCTCATAGTTGTACGGATTAGTTTTAGGTAGTCCTGCAAGGAGCAGGGATTTAGACCCAATGATCTATGGGTCCCTCCCACTGTGAGATATTCTACGATTCCATAATTCTATGGTCTTCAACTCTAGAATACAGGGACTAAAGTTCAATCAATTGTAGCTGAAATAACCAAATCTTTACTGTCTTAACTGAAGTTTTACTAGATGAAAACCTCAGAAAGTGCTTCACAGATTCCAAATATTTACAGTTGCGCACTTTCTATAGAAGCCGCAGCATCACACTCTTCCTCAGCAAAACATTCAGGATTCAAAAAGTTATGAATCAATTGTACAGCACTGAGCCTCAATTTTCAAATTAAAAGTATGTGAAATCCTCCTTCAGCTTGATAGCTGCAGATTGGGGATAATGATACATAAATAAAATAATCAAAATGTTATTTCTTTACAGAAACATTAATTTTACTGTTATAATTACAAGTGTCCTAATTACACCCTAACAGCCATCAGGGGTCATCTCCCAGTTCCATCCACCAGCCGGCAGTGGCACCTCTGCCAAGTGCAGGCATGTATATGCATGTGTGTCTCAAATAGTAATGATAGTTTCCACCTACTTTCAAGACTCTTTCTAAATGATTATGGGCCTCCAGTGGTATGAGAAGCTCCAGTGGAGTGGCACAGATTCAAGAGACCCATAACAGGAACCTGGCTATATTGCAAACATAACTTCAGATCTCATTTTAGCTCTCTTGTAGTGATGATAAATGCATATTAAGTAGTATAATCTTGTAATGATAAACTGTTGAGGTCTAAGCAATATTCACCAAAGATTTATTTGCATGATGACTTTTTTAAGATGATAGAGAATTGCTCTCCTTCCCTAGTCACTGGGAATGATGGTCTGTATTAGTTTTTCACGTATTTGGTGAGAGCCAACAGCCATGACAGAATAACATTCCTATCTGTTGCAGCTCTAGCACTGTATTATCAGACCCTGATGCTTCGCAAATCTTTAAGCTATGCACCACAGTCTATATATGCATGGTGATATCAAAAAGAAGTATTTCTTATTAGAAGTTTTAGTCTTTATTGCAGGGAAAAAAATGCTTAGAGCAAATAATTAAGGAGCATGTGTTAAGATCTGTGTAATGAGAGAGATCAAACAGCAATCATTAATTCCAGGTAATATTTGCATTTCAATTCTTTTCAGGACAATGAAGCCCACCTTGAACCACAGATTCTCAGTAGCCCATTAAAGATGATGTGAATTGAGTCCAGCGTCAGTATTTTCTGACTTTAACTGCACAATGTCATTCAGTATTTGGAATTTCCATCAATCCAGCACTAACTTTCTTCCTCTTGAGACATTTAGAATTTCAGCCTCATGGGTTTTTTCCTATGAACACCTCCTCACCAATCTCTTTACTGAAATGTGAAGGGCAGAGGGCCCAGTACCCGTAAAACCTGTCAGTGACTTGAACCCTTGTCATGTAACAAAGTCCGCAGCTTCCTATGCACTGCCATTCGCAGTTTGAAACAAATAACCTGACAACTGTTCAATTTTAATATGAGATTTGGTGGAACTAGAGTCATTTTGGCTAATGAACTGGCTGACACTGAAGGCTAAGGTGCCAGTTTATCAGCTGAAGGGGTCAGTCAATACCGTGGCCAGCACTACTGAGAACTCATACATCAGTGACCACTGGCTGCCAACAGCCAACAACAAGGACCTGCTCAATAGACATGCTGAGCTTGGGTTTTCACAAGTCTGCCTTATGAATGACAAAAGAACAAATCAGAAATTTCCATATTATTGGCAGTCACAAATTCCAGCCATTCCATATCTCTTCTTATTGCTTATAGCCAGTTTCTCCTTCTTGCTGATAGATGACTTTGTACTAGAGCTAATTGTTTAAGGAATGGTCAAGAGAGAGGAGCTTGGCCACTGAACACTGTTATATTTGCAGTGTTGTGTCTTTTTCTCCTTTCCTTGCTCAATTTTTAAACCATTTTGAAAAGTTTTCTTTACAAATGGAAACAGTGTTCAAGGCCAGGTTGGACAGCCTTGGCTGGCATGGTTTAGGGGGAGGTGTCATAGAATCATAGAATAGTTAGGGTTGGAAAGGACCTTAAGATCATCTAGTTCCAACACCCCTGCTATGGGCAGGGACACCTCACACTAAACCATGTCCCTGCCCATGGCAGGGGGCTGGAATTAGATGATCTTAAGGTCGTTTCCAACTCTAAGTGTTCTATAACATTTCCTTATGCTTTTGTCCCCTTCCACCTTTGCAAATGCATAGATTTTTGTCTGTGTTTCAGCTGGGTACGCAGTGTGGTGGTATTTTAGAAGTGTTCTTCCTCTAGCTGACAGTGTAGTTTTTTCCGGCATTTGTTATGTATGTATCTATTTACTATATAAGTAAATGTCTACTGGAGAAGGGGAGAAAGAGTGAGAAAAAGGGAAGAAAAGCTGTGAGAAGACAGAGACACTGTTGATCAGCTAGTCTACTTCCCTTTAAAAGAAGCATTGTTCTCCACAATGTATTTTCCTCAAGATCTGTCCAATCTCATCTAAAGTCATTTTAAGCAATAACTTTTCTACCATGTTTCTTCTAAGATCATTTCACAACACATCTCATGGCTGGGAACTAGGTCTTAATATACAAATTAAATTTACTTCTAATGATTCATAAAAACTTTACTTATGAACTCTTCATATGAAGTGGTAAGATACTTCTAAAAACTGAGTTCCTAGTTGAGTGTGCTGAAATTCCCTGTATTACTACTTTGCTTCTTATTTATGGTTAGCTTACTAGGTAGGGTTTTGCTCATTTTTTTCCCTTCTATTGCCTTTGTTTGCTTTATTCTATCACTGTGATCACCATAGCTAAATCAAAGCTTCATGCCACACTGAATTAATTTGGCTCATTCAAGATTCGTGTAAATTTGACTTGTAATTACGGCATTGGTTTATAATTCTTTAACCCTCACACTACTCTGATCTGTTCCCTCAAATTGAGTGACATGAGATTCAGTTCCTCACCTGTAAAATTAATTCAATGCAAAATGAGAGCAAAATGCTTCTATTTTGGCCTACTTATGCTGTGAGCTCTCCAGGAAAGAGTTAAGAAATAGTCAAGAAACAGTCACATGATGAGAAATAATCAACAGTTGAAAATAATCACTATTGGGCTGATTTATGACTCTCTTTAAAGAGATATGCACATTACACCTAGAAGAATAATTAGCAGTTAACTGAATTCAGGCAATACAAAAAGTATTTCCTAATGTTCTATCTTTGAGTTTCTCACAGTTGTTTGTGACACTTTAGTTTTATTGCCTTGCAGCTATCAAAACACTTTGAAAATTCATCAGAAAAGTTCCAAGTATACCCAGTTGCACACCTGATCTGTCTAAGCAACTGATTTCTGTCTTTATACATTGGTCCCCATGCAACATTAGCACCTGCCAGAAGCCTGGCATCCCAAATAATAATTTTCCACAAAATTTGGAACATTAGTTGCTATTTTCAGTATAAAAATAAACAAGTCTATGTATGAAAGACTGGAGATCACTATGTAAGACAGAGTATGCTCCCTAGCCGGAGAAAGTACTTAGTTAATTTACTCTGTTTGTATATTATGATCTCATGAAAAAAATATGCTGTGGAGTTCTGATGTTAAATAGGTTTGAAATTCTTTTTCATAAGAACAATTTAATTGAGCCAACAGAAAGTCACAAATTTAGTGGTACCTGAGCTTAGAAATAATGAAAAATATTCAATATATTTGACTACATATAAGTTAAATTTCATAAAAACAAAGGACAAACAAATTAAACAACAAATTGATTTGTTTTGATGTAAGTTTCAATCCAGTGCAAAGAAGTAAAATTTTTCACATGTTGAATAATGTAGTTTTAAATCAAGTCAATTTTTTCTTCTTTCATAATCCAACTCATTTAATGGAGAAAAAATGCAGTTATGCATCTGAGGCACAGCTACAGGTTGGGCAGAGAAGAGATTCAGAGCAGCCCTGTGGAGAAGGACTTGGGGTTGTTGGTCAATGAGAAACTTAACGTCAGCTGGCTTCACTGTGCACTTGCAGCCCAGAAAGCCAACCGTATCCTGGGTTGCATCAGAAGGAGCGTGACCAGCAGGTCGAAGGAGGTGATCCTGCCCCTCTACTCTGCTCTTGTGAAACCTCACTTGGAGCATTGTTTGCAGTTCTGGTGTCCTCAACATAAAAAGGACACGGAATTGTTGGAACAAGTCAGAGGAGGGCCACGAGGATGGTCAGGGGACTGGAGAAGCTCCTGTATGAAGATAGGCTGAGAAAGTTGGGATTGTTCAGCCTGGAGAAGAGAATAATGCATGGAGACCTCAGAGCAGCCTTCCAGAATCTGAAGGGGGCCTATAGGGATGCTGGGGAGGGACTATTGGTTAGGGACAGACTATTCATTAGGGACTGTAGTGATAGGACAAGGGATAACGAGCTAATCCTTAAACAGGGGAAGTTTAGATTGGATCTAAGGAAGAAGTTCTTTACTGTGAGGGTGGTGAGGCACTGGAATGGGTTGCCCAAGGAAGCTGTGAATGCTCCATCCCTGGCGGTGTTCAAGGCTGGGTTGGACAGAGCCTTGGGTGACATGTTTTAGTGGGACGTGTCCCTGGGCATGGCGGGTGGGTTGGAACTAAATGATCTTAAGGTCCTTTCCAACCCTAACTATACTATGATTCTATTCTATGGTTCTATTAACACAGCTGTACTGTCAGCACTGGAGCTAGTGGAATTCTCCAAGGCCAAGCATCACCAATCTTTCATCCATTCAGGAGGAAAACATATTAAATGGCAGAAGTAATGACTTCATGTCGTGGTTTAAACCCAACCACAAACCTCGTTCACTCACTCGCCCCCACTTCTTGCCCTCCCCCTGCTCCTGGACGGACGGAGAGGAGAATCGAAAAGAATGCAACTCCCACGGGTTCAGATAAGAACAGTTTAGTAACTAAGGTATAACACAAATCACTACTGCTACCACCAATAATAATAATAATGATAAAGGAAATAACAAGAGGAAAGAATACAACACCTCAACACCAGCCGACCAATAACTCGCCCCACTCCCCCCAGCCAAGCACCGACCCATACCTCGTCCAACCCTGCAGTCCCAGCCCTTCCGGGTAACTCCCAGTTACATCCTGGGCATGACGTGCTGTGGTATGGAATACCTCTTTGGTCAGTTTGGGTCAGGTGTCCTGTCTCTGCTTCCTCCCGGCCTCCCCTCCTCCCTGGCAGAGCATGAGGCTCAGAAAGTCCTTGGCCAGACCAAACACTCGAGCAGCAACTGAAAACATCGGCGTTATCAGCACTGTTCCCAGGCCAAAAGATCAAAACACAGCACTGCACTAGCTCCTAAGAAGGAGAAAAATGATTGCTGCTGCTGAACCCAGGACACCTCATCTCACCTTAACAGCAAGTGTTGGTTGTGAGTTTATCTTATAAACACATACTGGGTGTTTCTCATTCAGTCAGTGTGGGGAGTAGGACTCATCTGATTAAGCACACACATTCTCATTTGAGCAAGATAATGGACAGTTAACACAGGCAATAGCATCCAAGATGCGCAAACCTGTATTAAGAAAGCTTTCTGAATTCCATTTCTGACTGTAGCTCAGGCTCCAAATATATTATACTGTGATTCTATGATTCTGTGATTTCCACCTGCAAGGAATGGAGCTCACATTATTCTCTTCAAATACAGCGGTTTTCAGATTCACTTCTGGCATTTTCTGTGAACCTTACCCAGCAAAGGAGACTCTTTGCCCTAACAGATAGCTTTGACAGACAAGAATGTTCCCCTTTCTGTTTTCCTTTTCCTCAAATAGCAGACTTTTTCAATGATAAGATGATTTCCCCATAGGCAGAGAGAGGTGCAACATCACTGGGACCAGCTGAGGTTTGGAACTGCTGCAGCAGCTTGCTTTCTCAATAGGTGGCCAAGGAAAATAACTGGGTTTAATGGTGCTGTTCCAGCACTAAGTTCTTTGGCAGTTATCATAAACATTTTCTAGATAGAAAACAGGTGTTCCAACATGCTTCACTGGGCAGAGTGAAGAACGATTCCCTCCCTGGCATGTCTGTGCATGATGTATTCAATGACTGCTACTTTCTGATCAAGAATACATTCACTCATCCAGGAGAAAGCAATCCGTGTGGTTCTGTAGTCAGGAATGAGTTGTGCAAACAGAAAGTCATTACTTTGGTGGGGAGAAGGGTAGGAGTGTCTGGAAATACGGCTGACTGAACAAGTGTTGCTTAACTTTAAAACCAGATGAATATTGGAAATGTGGCCATAATATTCAGGGGTTTGTTTTTTTCATATGGGGAAGCATATGTAGGTGGTAACGAAGAAGATGAAAGATGAAAGGAAAAGGGGGAGAGAAAAAATAATCTAGGAATCAAATTCTTATTCAGTATATGGTTTTATTCCAGAGGCAATGAAGTTCTGCTGACTCATGTCAAGTGAGGATTTTTTTGTGCAGATAGAATCACAGAATCATAGAATGTTTTGGGAGAAGGGACTTCTAAAGGTCATCTAGTCTGATTCCACCTGCAATGACCAGGGACATCTTCAAGTGGATCAGGTTGCTCAGAGCTCCATCCAACCTGATCTTGAATGCTTCCAGGGATAGGGCATCTACCACCACTCTGGGCAACCTGTGCCAGTGTCTCACCAACTTCATCGTAAAAAAATATCTTCCATATGTCTAGTCTGAATCTCCCCTATTTTGGTTTAAAACCATTTCCCCTTGTCTTATCACAACAGGCCCTGCTAAAAAGTTTGTCCCCGTCTGTCTTATAAGACCCCTTTGAGTATTGAAAGGCCTGTAAAAGGTCATCCCCCCACCTGTATTGATACTGGGGGTTGCAGGGCCTTGTACTTGGCCTTGCTGAACCTTGTAAAGTTCACGTGGTCCCACATCTCAAGCTTGCTCCCTATAGAATGGCATCCCATCCCTTAGGCATGTCAAACACCACTCAGCTTGGTGTCATCTGCAAACATGATGATGGTACACTTGATCCCACTATATCCTTGAAGAAGATATTAAACAGCACTGGATATAAAGCCCATTTTTAGAATCATTAATGCAGCAGTTGCACTAAACAGTCCATGTTACCCTCACTTGACTGGAAATACCCAATTTCCTCTTCCAAATACAGAGAAAGACTTCAGCATTTTAGCTAGTCTCACAACAACTGTTTGTAGATGCTGCTTTCCCTAAGGCTGATTACAGAGTACACTCTAACACCTGCATCACCTAGAAAAGCTCAAAATGGGCTTTGGATGAAAGGCGAATGATTTTGTGATGAATAGCATCTAGCACAATGCCATGGTGATGGTCGTAAGAGACTCTGGAATTGGAACTAATTTTTGTATCTAAGAAACACTGAAAATAACTTTCCAGGATATTAACTTTTATTTTCTAGGAGCAGGCCTAATATGAATGTTATTGTATTCTTTCTTCTAAGAAATAGGTAAAAGTGCTCATTTACTTATTTTTTCTCAAGAGCTGTATTAGAAAACTAGCACTCCACCATTGTGAATTCAAACCAGAGGGTAGCCTGCATAATTCTTTTGTGCTCTATATCTTCATGCCTCTATGAAGTACTGACATAAGATCCAGGAGCTGCAGAGATCCAGTCCACATGTGCTTGAATCCCATATGGAAAAAAAAGAACTGAAGTGAAAAAGCAGCCTGTGGGGTACTCCAGCCAAGGAGAATTTATCAGATGCATGGAGGAAAAGGCAAAAGGCTTGGGCTCAAAGACATCGAAGTGTGGATTCACAAAAGACAAGACACTCGATTCAATTCTGAATGTTGAGAGGGTAAAAGAAAAGTCAGCGGAGGAGATAAAACAGATTTGGAATCAGTATTTTTCTGCAAAAGGCATGGTTTATGCTGTTATTCCTGCAGAGAAGTTTGCTTTAATATGGAAGAGAGCCCAGAAATGCCCATTGTTTCTGTATGCTCTGCCAAGAAAAGGCTACAAGTTCTTTGTGGGACAGTAGTCAGGACCAGAATTGCACTCCAATTCCCTAATAAACATTCAGACCAAAGGTGAAACTGCCACTACCCAGTTGGTCCTGTACCTTTTTCCTGATCTACAGAAGGAAAAAGGGGTAGTTCTAATGACAGCAAAAATGGACTCCAAGTTCTTGGTGGTCCATGAAGCAGAGTGCTTGGTGAATCAGGTGCATTTTCTATACAACAAATTATTCTGAGACCTATGAACTAGTGAAGACCTTCAACCACATATCTAGTGAATTTAAATATATGTCAGTTATAGCAGAGCTTGAGCAAAGTGGGCTTGGAAGAGAACTGAGACCTCTTAAATTTAAAGATTTTAACCATGCCAAGTGCAAGGTCCTACACCTGGGTTGGAGCAATCCCAGGCACAGCTACAGGATGGGCAGAGGAGAGACTCAGAGCAGCCCTGTGGAGAAGGACTTGGGGGTGCTGGTCGATGAGAAAATGAACATGAGCCGGCTTCAGTGTGCGCTCGCAGCCCAGAAAGCCAACCGTATCCTGGGCTGCATCAAAAGGAGCGTGACCAGCAGGTCAAAGGAGGTGATCCTGCCCCTCTGCTCTTGTGAAACCTCACTTGGAGTATTGTTTGCAGTTCTGGTGTCCTCAACATAAAAAGGACATGGAACTGCTGGAACAAGTCTAGAGGCCACGAGGATGATCAGGGGACTGGAGCATCTCCCATATGAAGAAAGGCTGAGGAAGTTGGGGCTGTTCAGCCTGGAGAAGAGAAGGCTGCGTGGAGACCTCAGAGCAGCCTTCCAGTACCTGAAGGGGGGCTATAAGGATTCTGGAGAGGGACTCTTTGTCAGGGACTGTAGTGATAGCACAAGGGGTAATGGGTTCAAACTGAAACAGGGGAAGTTTACATTGGATGTAAGGAAGAAGATCTTTCCTGTTAGGGTGGTGAGGCACTGGAATGGGTTGCCCAGGGAGGCTGTGAATGCTCCATCCCTGGCGATGTTTAAGGCCAAATTGGACAGAGCCTTGGGTGACATTGTTTAGTGTGAGGTGTCCCTGCCCATGGCAGGGGGGTTGGAACTGGATGCTCTTAAGGTCCTTTCCAGCCCTAACTATTCTATGATTCTATGAAGCTATGATGCTATGAATGAGTCCATGATAGTACTCGGAGTGCTCCATTGGCAAAGCTATGGTAAATCCACAACTCAGATGCAGCGTGAAGTTTCTGTTCCCCTCATTCAAAATGTGTATTAGAAGAGGAAAAGAATCAAGGAAAGCAACAAGTGTGATCAAAGACATAGAAGAGCTGTCTCATGAGAAATGACAGCATGACTATTCCCCGGTAGCCTGGAATTCTTCTAGAGGGAAAAGAGGTTATTTAAAGGGGATATATGACAGAGGGCTATGAAATCATGAGTGGCATTAACCAAAAGGATAAGGAGCAGCTTTTGCCTGTGTCTTCAGCATAAGAACCAGAGTAAATCAAATCAAGTGAGAGCCTAGTTCAAAAGGAACAAAGGAGTACTTAGCTCTTCACACAACTGGTTGTAGATCTGTAAAACTCCTTGAGAAAGGAGCTCAATGGATGCAAGACAATTTCACTGGTTTGAAGGGAAACTGGAGAAATAAATAGAGGAAGGATCCATTAGGGGTTACTGAGTAGGCTAAATAGAGGCATAGGATGGAAGCACCACAATTGTTTGCTCTGCTCTTACTTACTCCCAATATATCCAATTTCAGCTATGGCTGAAAAACAAAATGGAGGATAAATTGACCATTACAGCCATTTTTTATGTCTTTGGGGACTTTTGCCACTGAGTTTAGAAGCAGCAATTCTGGTCTTTTAAACCATAATTGATTCATTGATTTATTTATGCCATTCTCAGTATGCACAGAATAAAATAATTAACTCCTCCTTGGTTTTCAAGTATCTTCCAGATATATCACCAGTTTACTTTTTCCTTCCATTTTTCAGCCAAGTAAACTGCCTTTAGAAGAAGAGAAATACTTTGTTTTATTGTTTAGAATTTTATCATAGCATTAGTGTGGTTAAGTAGAATAAATATTGTTAGGTAATAGGAAAAGATTTCATATGAAACATTTTAGTTGCAGGGAACAGCGACACTCATGATGTCATTTGTAGCTATACAATTTCTTTCCCATCAGCTTGTTAGCCCATGTCATCACTTGTTTTTGTCCATGTGGAACTTGTTAAATACAACAGGAAATTTGGGAGGGTGTTACAAGCTTCAACTTATTCTTACCCCATTGCAGTCTACAGTCAGAGTGACTTTATCCTTACATATCAGATTTTGTTGGAGAAGGAAGATGCTCGGATTTTGTTTTACCCCATTAAGTTAATGCAGAAGAATCTAATAAGACTTGTATTGTTCCTTGCAAAACCATAAAAGCATAAATGAGATGTATCAGACAGATCCCACTGTATATTCATGCAGACAACTACAGCTATTCTGTGAATTGCTAAAGAAAAACATATCCATTGTTTACAGTATTTTTCTATTGATATAAATGAGCAATTGAAACTAAATTACTGAGACATGTGCTTTCTACTGCAGTTTGAGTCACCCATATGTTCCAAAAAGGAGATCTTTTCTACTTAGACCAAAAATCCCACAAAGGAATAATTGATGAGATATGAATCATTTCATTTCTCTGAAAGGAAGGGGATTGTTTTTATACTCTTGTGTCTTTCAGTCCTTCCTTTAATGACATTCACACCGTGTCACCTAGAATTAGTGTCATACAGGAACAGTTTGAAGCAATCAAAGCTTCTATTTCAGAAAACTACAGAAACTTAAAAGGAGAAAGCCTATAAACATATGGTGTTTAGACAGGCGCTCTGTAAAATACAACTTTCGTCAGGTGAAGTTGCTGTCAGTGCTTTTAATCAAAAGACTACAAAAAGAATATTGTCTGTCCATTTTCTTTCCCCTGTTCCCTGTGTTTTATTATGATGTTATGAAAAATAGAAGTCATGACCAACTTTTGCATTGTGTGCTTTTCCCCAACTAAAGGAAGGAAGAGGGCAGGTGGAAAATAAAAGGTCTATGAAGTGTAAGAGAATTACAAGGGCAATGAAAGTACAACTCCTTACTGACCAAGGAAGGAAATGTGACTTGGTCTTTCAGCAGCTAACAGTCCCACAGAGCTCCCATCATCTTCTCGGTATCTTACTTTTGAGGTAAGCTAGTGAGTAAGCATGGGCTTGCTGGGAGCAAACTCTAAGAATATAAAAGGAATGTTAGTTTTGGTTTGGCTTTGCACTTGAAAGGTATATGAGACATACATACACACATATCCACCTCCCTAGAGATTTCATTACCATTACTGGGACATCAGTCATTCTCCCTCTCCTTTACTACTAAATTACTACTGAATTCTACTAAATTTAGGCCTCCAAAGTGTCCCTACCATTTTGCTGTATAAATGCAATTTATGGAATGCAGGCTCTGAGAAAAAAATCCTTAGAAAACAGATGAAAAGTGAGACTGCAATTCTTTTCCAGATTGATTCACCTGAATTTAGACTTTATATGCAATGCCTACATTTGTGCTAGATATCCAAGCTCCAATCATGGCAATCTAGGTTTAAACGTACTTACATGGCACTACCTGAAAATATTCAAGACATCTCCATTGCATCTGTGTGTAAGAGACCCAGACCTCTTTGGATACGCAGGGGAGGTGAGGAAGGATAGTTTAAAGCTTGTGAAAAAAAAAGCTTAAAGCTGGGCACACACCTGGGCTACTGAATCAAGCCTGTAGTTCACATAGCCAATAGAGCCCAGACTGCAATTCAACTTACCTATAGTAAGTGCCTACTGCCTGGTCAGCTGAAAGATGGGCTGCATTATTAGGTCTCTATTGACTGCAATGAGACCATGCAGTCCTAGATAGAATATGCAGAATTATATACACCAGTGCCAAAATTCATTCAATAGATCCAATTAGCTGGTTCCAGCCAGCTCCAACATCCCCACCACAGGACACAGCTCAGTCCAAAGATATGCTTTCCCTCCAACCTGGGTCTGATTGGTATCTGCAAGTGCTCCACTTAAACTGTCTAATTTCAGCGCTCAAGTTCTTCAGAGATTTAAAATCCCACTTCCACCTGCAGGTGTCTCAATCCTGCCACTTTCCTTTTGAATATGCGATTTAAAGTTGTCCCTGAAAGAAACACACTCATCTAGAATTGTTTATAATAATGTGAAGCCTAACAGCAAGCAGAAAATGCATCAAAAGCTGACAATTTGTTTTGAGAAAAGGAAGGGGAGATATAGTGCCCTGTGGTGAGATAACATCCTGATGTTTAAAACATTCAGCCAATCTTTTCAGACTGCTGCCTCTCCAGGAGAAGATTTGCTTTATTTTTGTTGTGTAATAGCTAACTTATTAGGGCTTCATCTCCAGCTGGATCTTTAGCCACTGGTGTTATGCAAGTAATAAATGCTTTCTTTATCTCTCCGTCCTTTCTTTTTACCTTTATTTTTTCACAGTAGCTGGGCTTTCATCGACTACCTGAAATAATTGACCTATAGAAGCGCCATGCTGTTAATCAACTGTTTCTACATGTGTATCATCCTCTGTTTCTTTTTCTTAACTGAGAATTTACCCTCTAACAGAGCTTCCTCTGTTTACGCTGAATTATTTGTCTGACAGAAGCAGAGATTAGAAAATCTCATCCCATTTTAGATTGACTGTCAGCGTTCTGAGCAAGTAGAAAGGGGGGAGCAGGGAGCAGTGGATGCCCATGTGCACAACAGTGCTGGGAGGTTACCAAGCAACAAGACAGAGATATGTCAAAAGGGCAAGGAAGATGGGGAAGATGAACAAAAATGTGGACAAAGGACTGGAGAAGATGAAGGGAGGCATCGTGATTGCCTGACCTCTTTCTTATTTCTTACCTGGAGTTGCAATTGTGTCCCTAAATACAGGCTGTGTAAAGCATCCCAATTTATTTACATGGAGAATGGAGAAAGGCTGGTGGGCTACCTGATTGTCAAAGGATTATCCTGTCAGCAGTACACTGTGTGAGTAGAATGGGACAAAGTGTGCATATGAACATGAAAAGTGCATGTTTTTTACTGGGAGAGAGGGAGTCACAGTACAAACAGATCTTGTTGCAATATGCACAGAGTAAAACATATTAGTAAGAACCTGGTCTGACTTCAGAAAAGTTCACGGTCCACAGAACAGCTTAAATTTGGAAGCTATATTTTCTTGGGTTTATGAATGTCTTAAAATATGCTCTTGCACCTGTTTTCTACACCTTTTTCTCTACCCAAATCATTTAAATTAGATCAGCCTTCTTCAATGAGAGAGACAAGGAAAAGCTGAGATGTAGAATCACTATCTGCCTACATCAATTTTGCAAGAGAATTTATGTCTATCTGCCCTTTAATGCATATTCTAGTCCTTTGTTAGGTTTCCAAGCTTGACTGAAGTGGGATACAGTAAATGTTTAAGGAACCATACTTATTTGGATAGCAATATGGCAAGATAAAATGTCAACAGTTGTATTCAGCTCCTCCTATACTCTTTGAATCAACTTCAACAACCCCTTGATAAACATAGGAACCTGGTATTTTGTTTCCCTGAACGGAAAGGTTTCCTCATATGCATTCCTTGTATATAAAGAATAAGGAACAAGTTTTTCCCGTGACGTTATTAAAGCAGCTTAAATTCATGGGGTTTAGTCTTCTCATCTTGAATATGAATTGTCAGAATTTATAGTATTATTAACCTAAACCTTCTGCATAAGTATTTTGTGTTGCCCAATACTGTCCCAAGATGTTTATTATGAAAATTATGACGTAAATGTAATAGCAAATGTAAAATATTCTGAAATACCTTGTAGCTAACCTTGTCTTCCTATCATGCCTTGTTTTCACCTTTGTCAGTATCTTTTCATGCATTGCAGGAAACTGAGAACTGCCTTTTGAGCCTTTGGCAACAATGATCCAGCAATTCATGTGAACAAGTCAATCTTTTTATACATCATTACTACAGAGTGATGTTTATAGAGCTTGGGGTTTAGAGAGAAATAGGAATTTCTCTCTCCTTGGAACAATAAAGCTGAAAAAGGACAATGACCATTGGTAGGTGCTGTTTTCCTCAGTAGTTCTTAGTGGAAAATAAAAGTTTGAGCAAAGAAAACAACTGTAAATGCTGCTAAGTCAGTGTCTGCCACATCAGTGACATACAAAGAACTGGTTTCCTTGTTATTCAGCTCCCATTTCAAAGCATTTCCCCAAGGTTAGCTTGAGGGTGAGCTGCACCAGAAGGAGACTCCATCATGAAGGCTCAGCACTTTCTCGCTATATCTTAGTGGCAATTCATATCACACATTATTCATTATAGAGCTCAGGGGCCCCCAGAGAGGTGTGTCACCTGCACTTACAAGCTATAGAAACATGGCCTTACCTCTTAGCCTTTTCTAAACTCAATTTCTGTGCAGCCTTTTATATCCAACAAGTTGCCATATGATTTCCCCTCTGATAAGCTTTGACAACGTTTCCTAGAGGGGAGAGCACTAGAATGTATCATTATCTTCTTGCATATCTCCCTCAGTAGCCGGTAGGAATTTCACTGCAGTTAAAAAATGTGACATCAGCCAAATAAAACACATTCTGAAGATAAGGAATAACCCATCAGGTTAGTTTTGCTTTGCCCTGTTTGCCACTAGAATGCCATTCAAATTGTGAGATGCCCTATTTCAGTCTGTGATGCCTGTTCATTTATCATCAGAATGGAATATATATATATACCGTGCACACATTAGAGCCACTCATCTGGCCATGAACATAATCAGCGTAGAGAGAAAAGCTACAGATTGCATCTGCCAGTGAAACAACCTCCTACCACCCTAATTAAAATAAATAAATATATAAAGTAACTCCACAACTCAATTACCTCTGAGTAAGCCACAGGCTGATATTTGTTCTCAAACAAGATGATCATTAAGGCAATTTATGTTACTTAAGAAAATATATATATTTCTGAGTGGAAATAACAGCAAAACAAACTGATCAAGTAAAAACTTGTGGGAGTGAAAGAGAATACTGTAAATTGGGATATCAGACTAGGCAAAGAAAGGCAACTGCCTGGAGAAACTGGATACACGGGGTATTCTTGGAGCTACCATAGGAAGAGTTTTTCCAGAGAGTAGAAAGCACTTCTTGTATTTTCTAGAATGTGGATGCAAATTCAAATGCTGTAAGTCATTCAAATGGAGTAATGGCCTGAATGTAGGACTGCTGTGTTGTATCCTAAACCATAACTTTTTAGAAAGAGGACACAGCAGGGGATGGAGGGAACAGATGATCCTACATCTGCCTGTTGTGGAGCTAATTTTGTAAAGGTTGTAAGAGAACTGCTCTGATTGCTGTCAGAGGTGAAGAGATCTGGCTAAGTTTTTTAATGAAATTGTTAGAATATGCTACTCTATCTTAACCAAACCACTTCATGATGAAATGTATCAACTCAATTTTAATCAGAAAAGACTTTTTTGTTCAGGGTAAAATTTCCATTGAGAGAAAAACCTATGCAATAGTATCCAATATGCTGATGATTAGGCCCTCTGTGATCTGAAACCTTCATTCTCTGTCCCAGCCTAACATTTTCCCTGTTACCAGTGACTATTTTAACCATGTGCTAACCACAACAGAGACTCCTAGTTCCTTCTTCCCCAGATCTGCATAGAAGGGATTTCCAAAGATGTTTTTTCCAACCCAAGGCAAACAAGCAAAAAGCTTCACCTCAAAACATTGAACTCACAATTGGAACTTACTTCCAGCAAGTTCTTACAATCTGCAGGTCATCAAGAAAGGTTGGGAAATTGCCACTTCCTGACTCCTGTACTCCCAAGTCATCACCATCCAGTGCCATGCTAGACCACAAGTCTTTGCTTCAGTTTTACTCGCATTAAATAAGGAGGGCACGAGTTTAAAACAGCCATGTCTTTGAAGACTGGTATGCAACGGTGCTTTATTCATGTCATCTGGTCGTATATTCTTCAAATGGAACAATTCCTGATTTCACAATTAGTCTCCACTGACCTTATTAGGCTGTGTTAACTATGTAACGTCAGAATTCACCACTCCTGCCTGCCTTTTGTTCCAGGAATCCAGTTACAACGCACATGCAGCAGCCATGCAACACCAGTGTTGTGCATGTAGGCCACTTGAAATATGAATGGCCACTATTTAAAGAGTGGAGGCATTTAGATATAAATAACTGAGGAGTGCAATCAGCCTCGGAACATCAGCTTTAAAAGATCAAGCTTGTCATTTGCTTACAAATGCCTGTTTCCTATTTGCAACGCTTGTTTCTGTAAGTTTGTTCTTGTGTTTTAGCAAGCTGCTTTAACCCCAGTTTGAAGTGAAACTTGCTGGTGTCAGCTATTGCTGGGGGGGAAGGAAGGCAACTTCATTTTGAATAAACTGGGTCAGTTCCCTTCTTTGTCATTATGAATAATTTCATTGCTGTGGTTTTAAGAAAGTTACGTAAGTTGCCTGGGTCATGGGAATTCTCAATTCACACAGCAGCAAATGGCCAGAAGACATGTAGAGTTCCACCTACTTACACACACTGCGAAATTCAGGATTTTTCTTTTAAGCATAGTGTTTATAGCAAACAGAATCAGTTCCACCAACACAAAATTCATACACTCATCTGAAATGAACCATTCCCACATTTAAGGGTAAAAAATACAACCCTTTTCATTGCTATTACACTTTTTCTGTTTTATGCACAGAGTTAATTTGAATTATTAACTGACAGCATAATTCCCTGGATAATTCTTGTTAAAACCACATTAGATATTTTATAATTTAACACAAACATAAAATTCTGCATTACTTGCCCCGTAAGCCTGTTGTGAATCTTGTGAATCAGCACATCACTAGTATTTTTACTTTTACAGTCTTTGAGGGCTCATCTCTTTCAATCCCAAATCCCTGGGTATTTATTTCTTTGGTTGTTTTTTTGATCCTTTCTTTTCCTGAAAATATATTATGTATGATCCCAAAGATGTGGAAAGAGAAGGAACAGCAAGACTCGCAAATAACATGAGTTCCCTTTGGAACAGTGGTTCTACAGGGTTTTAAGATACCAAAACATTTATGCATTGTCTTTGAGTTCCTACATTATTCTGTTATGTGGATGTGAGCACACAAAAGCTCTCCTAGAGAAACTGAAAAACCTTATTTTAAAATACAGTCAATCATCAGAGTTTTCATTCTTATAACAAAACCCACTTGTACTCATCAGATAGAAAATAGATATGAGAATTTCTAACATTGTTAAGTATTTTTTCTTTCTTGGAAAAAAAAAATCATTACCTTTGACCACTGCAATGTAACAGAAACAAACAAAGAGGAGATAAATTTCCTGATCTTAAGGAACTACATTAAGGTTCAAGTTCTTCACATTTATTCTTTGGCACTGATATAGACTTCCAAAGCACCCTCAGCTAATTACTTTCAGCTAAACTGTCTCCATTGCTTATATGAATGGGACTGCACAATATGAATCCTCTCATTCCTGTGAAGAAGGTTATGTGTGAATTATTCATATTGAGTGTTCTGAAACAATTTGCCATTTTCCTGGAAGGAAATTAATATTTATTTATTTTGCAAAGGGGAAACAGTGCCTCACAGTCTGACCCAGCTGCTGTTCTTTCACATCTCACATTAGCACAATCTTCTTATTTCTAATGCTTAGAAATCAAGCTAGAGACTTCAATGAACCATATTTTCTTCTCCCTTATTGCTACATCTGTCTTTTTAATATGTTAAGGGGGGTTAGGGGTACTGTGGTTTGCAAGTTGTGGTCGCAAGATGCAATGTTTTCAACATTTCCTCCAGGAGACCCTGCTGCAGCCTAATGCATTGCACTTATTCATAGCAATGTTTCCTAAATATTGGCATGCTGCCATCACGCATGTAACTTGTACTAAGTTTTAAATCAGATATGGTGGAGCACTTCCTTCCTACTCTTCCTGGTAGCACGTATGTATGTGTCAAATCATTATCCTCTTGGTCAGCGAAACGTTTAAATAAGTGGCATCTTTTTTCTTCTCCTTTAGGGTAAAGAGCTTCAATACCTTCACTCCTCAGAGTCAAACCTCCCTAATCTCAATCAGCAGCCTTATCAACAGTTCATAGCTTGGAGTAGCTGTGGAACAGCATCTTCCAGACAAGCTTTTTAGTCCAAACCAGACATCAATTCTTTGACTGTTCCCCTAGATGTCCTCACAGGCTATCCAAAATCTCTCACAGACATCTGGATGCCCACTAAGCCTTAATTCTTCACAGCACTCTAATGTCACTACTGCTACACCCTGACCTACCAGGCAGTGTTGCTAAGGCTAACTTGTTATTAAGCCCTATGGACTCCAATCTTGTTATATAAAATGGAAACTGCGTCAAAGACAGAATTTGGACAAATGACCTAAGAAAGTTTGTGTCTTATGCATGGAAAGAAAGACACACAAAGGTGGTTCAAACCAAACTAAATTGGAGTTTTAAATGATGAAAACAACTATACAGCAAGTAGGATTTTCAAAAGAAGGATGGGGGCTCATATGCTTTATGCAGTGCATTATACTATGGTGTCCCAAACATTCAAATGAGCACATGTAAAGGTAGCTCTGCTGTCTCTGTCATGCAGTATACTCTGTACAATGCAGAGTAGGAATACATGGAATAATAAAAGGTGAGATGGACACTTGGGTCTGTGTCAAGAGGAGGTAGGACCTTGAACAAAAGGGTCAAGGTGAAAGATGGGGAAGAAAAAAATAGAATGAGTGGTGAACTAAAAATGTTGATAAAGACATTAGGGACTTCTATTTGTAATTAGTTTGAATGAAATCTGCATAATTACAAGTCTTTGAGTAGGAATGCTCAAGGGTGAAAAATGGAGACTGCTCTGCCCCTTCATCACCAGAAGAAATGAGTGCTCGGCTGCTGCTGGGATCCCTTGGCAATAGCAATCTCTCATGGCATTTCTTAAGTAATAATGTGCCTTTCTGACTTTGCAGTCCCTTTCCACTGTGGTGGAATCCTGTTGATTTTCAAGCCATAGACTGACTACTTTCAAGAGGAGAAATACTGCCACATCTTGGGATAATGACTGGAGCTGAAAGCGTTTTATTTGTTCCAGTAATTCTCTCAGAAGAAGTTGAACCCAGTCCTTTTTATGACCAAATGGCACTAAGTTATACTCTAATATTAAAGTGCACAAAGAAACCTTCAGAGAAGGCACTGAGGGTTTGTGCCCCACCTTAGGCTTTGATACATTTACATCAATGAAGCATTATGACACCAGGATTGACATCCGCTGTCCAAACCCTCTATTACTGTAATATCCTACTAGGATCTTGTTATTCATTATCTACAGTTGCATTAGCACATTCACTGCCCATGGAAACCCTCACACCAGCCTGCATCTGAGGATGACCTGCTGCATATATTAAAAGCTGCTTCTGAAACTCTACAGCACGTAACTGCTTTTTCAAAGTCAGTACAATGGATAATTCGTGTTCTATCCCTTGCCTTTAAGGGTGATGGACCTAATCCAATTTGGGGGTGGGAAGGAGTAAAGCAGACAGCATAATGATGCACAAGCACCAAGGATGCCTAGACGTCTCTAGGGATGTAACTGTCTGAGTTTGGGAGAAAATCAGGAGCAGTGAAGTGTTATCTCATGGGTAATGCTGGGAGGCTGCAACCACACTGAACTCAGGCTAAGGAATGAATTTTCCATTTTCTAAATTGTCATGTTCCCAAATGGGCTCTTAGAGATACTTTGCAATCTTAAAAATAAGAGATTTGTAAGGCATCAAAGGTCAATTACATTAAGAAATGCTGGATCCTTTTACATTGATGTCCTAATTGCTTTTATTCCAAGGGTTTTCACTCAGATGTCAAATTCAATCTCTTTTTCTTCTCTTGGGTCAAGGAAGCTTAATATTCCTTACCGACACATAATGAACCTTTGTATTTCTCTTTAATATGTAGCTTCTTTAAAATTAATCTCTTTAAATTATTAGCTCAATCTATTGTTCAATGGTTGGATGTCAAGGGGATTTTTGTTGTTTTGGGTTTGGGGCTTTTTTGTCTCCTATTAGGTCTCTGCTATTACCAGTTACTCCTAGGAAGAAATTAGATCAGGCAGCAGAACTCAGAGGTCAGCAAACAACACCAACACAAAAGCGTTGGCAGAATGAAATGTCAAAATCACTGATGTGTAGGATTCTAGCTGTCTCTTCTTTCTCTAATAAAAAAATAAGTATCACCAATGTCTGGTGAGTATTTATCTAGAAAAAATACTTTCTTCTTAGGAGTTTTGAGCTGTGGACTACCATATATGTTAAACTATCAGAGTGAAAACTGAAGCAAAGAGATACTCCCAAGTGTTTCAAAGGACCACAGCTCCTGCACTGGTATAGTTTGCAAATGCTCTCAAGGGAAAAGGCAGCTGTGGTAAACACTGCACTGCAAGCATCTGGACAGCTTCATAGCTGAAAAGTCTTTTTCCCTCCCAGGTATTTTCTAGTGCTCAGCATTAGCTATTCTCAGCCTTCCTCCTTTTTTGCCAATCACACACACATCAAAAAGATGAAAGCAGCAGGAAGAGAGGACAAAGGAGAGAACAGCAGAAAGGAATGCAATACGGAGAATAATTCAGAAGTCAATGAAATTAGGGTAGCTGTATTCACCAGTGATGATCACCATGGACACTTATCCTCTTAGCACCTTTTAATGTCAGTTTTCTCTTTATGTTGCTCAGGTCAGGACATCCTCCAGACTCATTTTCCATTAATCTTTCTCTGCTTTGTACTGGATCTTTAGATCTCACTGAGTTTTCTCAGCATTCACCTGGGATACAAGCAGCTCATCATGCTATTGTACATTTGTTTTTACTGTTGAAACTGAACAAACCCTTATTCCAAAAACCCCAATTGTTGTAAAAGGCAGGTACTATTGATTAAGAGAAAACATCTTGAAAAGCATCAGGATGGAGTGCCTTTAAGATGCCACCTCAAGAGACTCAAAGAGCATCTGTTACCAGCGGAAGGTTGTTTACTGAGCCATGTGGGATGAGCTGCAGGATGTGGTACATGTGGGCTCTGTCTGGCTACTCCCAACAGTGTCTTTCATGTCAGATTCAGTAACAGCTTGATTGCCCTGCAAGTGGGAGTTACCATGGTGCTTTGCCTTTACTCAGCCCAGCTCCCACTGAAGTCAGCAGCAAATCTGCTCAACTGACTGCAGAAATCTGGTCAACACTGATGCTCTCTGCAAAATTCCTACCCAAGTCAGAGAAACTCTGTGTCTGGCTTGTCTAGTTCTTATCTTTGTTAGCAGTCTGAGAACTAAAGCTAAGACAGATGTGAGGTATCCAAAAGCTACTATATTTTACTCACCTCTTCAACATGTGCTCACTGTTCAAGACAGCTTGTCACTGGGGTAAATCCTATCTTCAGTAAATAAAGAAGGAATCGATCATACTTTTCAGAGACTGCATTTTCTGTGAATAGTGAAGGGATTTAAATTATATAAAGGAAAATAAAAACAACAAACCACAAAAACTCCAAAGAAATCTCTTCCAAATCAATTAAGTTAATATCTTTAGAAAAGATTGTGTGCTGTATTGAAGGTTTGTCAGGCTTATCCAAGTATGTAGATTGCTGCGAGTGAGTGAGGTGCTGATCACTGGCAACAACCAACTGTGGAGCAAATTGTCTAAGACAAATCCCTGCTGCTCACAACCTTGTTCTCTGCTCCTCTCTCTTGGACTGGATGACACAACCATGGCATGTTGAAAGCAGAAGGGGGACCCATTTCTTGCAGACAGAACTGAACAAGGTTGCCCTCCAGCTCAGATTCTTGCTGCGTATTTGACATGTTACATCAGCATCAAGACCTGTGACCACTTGTAGTTAATTCACACAAAATTTAGGGAATTATTTGCCTGCTCCTTTAGAAAGAAAATATACTTGCTGCAGTGATTATAACAAATCTCTGCTCTTCATTCCTGAGTTTACAGTGTGCTTAAGAAGCCTATGTATAAAATATTAGAGGGTAAGTAAGTAAGCTGGGTATCTTGATATTGGCCACTCGCTAGATGAACAGAAACATGACAAATGATTGAAAAGTGTCGGCATTATCTGGAGCCATGTCTTGTGTGTGCAAGCAGATCCTGCCAAGGATTGGATGTGCACATCAGCTAGTACACTTGACAGGCCATGCTCCTTCTTCTTCTCTCACAGCTGTCAATGCAGTAAGCTGAGAAAACCAGAGACACTCTACATATGAGGCAACGTCCCACTTAGCATATAATGTGAATTTTTATTGTCTTATTTACATAAATTCCCTGCCATCAAAGCCTTCAGTTCCTCACTCTTTCTCCTACCAAATCTGTAACTCTTCTGGTGTAGGTTTCCAATCCCCTGCAAGTTTCTGTCATCATTAGAGTCGTAGTTTAAACAAAGTCAGCCATAAATCACGCAGTTGTTCACTCACTCCCCCCCCTTCTTGCCCTCCCCCTACTCCTGGAGGGACAGAGAGGAGAAATGAATAGAATGCAACTCCCACGGATTGAGATACGAACAATTTAGTAACTAAGGTATAACACAAATCACTGCTGCTACAACCAATGATAATAATGACAAAGGAAATAACAAGGGAAGAGAATACAACACCTCAGCACCAGCCAACCGATAACTCGTCCAACCCCACCCGCCCGAGCACCGACCGATACCTCGTCCAACCCTGCAATCCCAGCCCTTCCAGATAACTCTCCGTTACATGCTGGGCATGACGTGCTGTGGTATGGAATACCCCTTTGGTCAGTTTGGGTCAGGTGTCCTGTCTCTGCTTCCTCCCGGCTTCCCCTCCTCCCTGGCAGAGCATGAGGCTCACAAAGTCCTTTGTCCAGACCAAACGTCTGAGCAGCAACTGAAAACATCGGCGTTGTCAGCACTGTTCCCAGGCCAAAAATCAAAAATACAGTGCTGCACCAGCCACCAAGGAGGAAAAAAATGACTGCTACTGCTGAACCCAGGACAGTACCCACCCCTTATTCCATACCATTCATGTCATGCTCAGATCCCACATTTTCAATACACCATCACTTTTATCTCGGTACACTCTTATCTTAGTGCATGGACCAGTCCCTACAAAGCTGCTGAGTCCATCTGGTCCATGATGTCAGGCTCCATCTCTTGTAACAGTCTCTCAGACCAGGAGAGGCTGTGTGCAGTGTTCACACTCATGAATAACCTGGTCAATAGTGCCCATTGCTAAGTCCACCCCTCGATCATGAGTCCATCTCTACGTTGCATCTCTGCCCTGATGGCCTGAAGTGCCATGGCCCCACCAGGCTCAAAATGATTCACTGTCCCCTTCAGCAGTTTCTGCAACTTGTCGTTGATGACTCCATAGAGCTGCCTTCCATCTCTGATGCTTGTAAAGCACTGGAGGGGTCCAGTGGACCAAATACTCTCTCATACTGTCCCACACACACTGCCACTCATGCCTGTCCAGCCTTGGGGAAGATCTCTTGGTCCTCCCATATTGTGGTCTAACCCCAGACAAGAAGCAAACTTGACTCTGCTTAACTTCTGAGATCAGACAAAATGGCCGTGGGTAGAACACCCTCTGCGTGTGTGCCACCATGCTGATCCCCATCACAACCAGCAGGCAGGTCCCAAGGGTACCCAAAGGCCATTCAGACCCTTCAGAACTCTCCAATGACGCTGCTGTACTTGTCCTTGGGGCTGGTGCAGCTGCCGTGCCTGCCGGCTCTGCCACCGCCAGCTTCTCTTTCCCTGGGTGCAGCTCTTCCTCCTCTGCCGTGCTGGGAAATGCTGCCTGGGCTCCTGCATCCTCCTGCGGCTCGGCGGGCGGCTGCCGGGGGACGCTCTCGGCCGCCTCCTCCCTCTGCTCAGCAGCCGCCTTCCTCCCGGCCTCCGGCCCCGCTCCCGCCGCCGCCTGGTCCCCGGGGCCGCTCTCCCGGGCCGCTTCGGCCGCCGCCGGCTCCCGGGGCCGCTCCCCCTCGGCTCCCCGCAGCCTCACAAGGACAGAGGCGAGGACAAGGGCCAGGGCGGTGAAGGGCAGCGGGACGGCCGGGTACGAGTCCACGGCCACGTCCATCTCTCCCTGCTGCCGGAGCCCACCCGTATTACAAGCCATTGCCATAAAGTACAGTGAAACAAAAACCTTAGCCCAAGCCCCACACTTGATAAACACTAACACAGGGAATACCGGCTCTAAGTAATGTACAGCACTCTGTGAGATCAAGAGGAACAACTTTGAGAGCCAGTAAGTCAGCATTGTGACGAGTGACTATTAATCCGGTCAGATCTGTCATTATCTCAACCCTTCGTGCCCCACGTTGGGCACCATAAAGAACTGTCATGGTTTAAACAAAGTCAGCCATAAATCACGCAGTTGTTCACTCATTCCCCCCCCACTTCTTGCCCTCCCACTACTCCCAGAGGGACAGAGAGGAGAATCGAATAGAATGCCACTGCCACGGGTTGAGATAAGAACAGTTTAGTAACTAAGGTATAACACAAACCACTACTGCTCCCACCAATAATAATAATAATGATAAAGAAAATAACAAGGGAAGAGAATACAACACCTCAGCACCAGCCAACCGATAACTCATCCAACCCCACCTGCCCGAGCACCGACTGATACCTCGTCCAACCCTGCCGTGCCCCAACCCCTCTGGGTAACTCCCAGTTACATTCCGGGCATGACGTGCTGTGGTATGGAATACCTCTTTGGTCAGTTTGGGTCAGGTGTCCTGTCTCTGCTTCCTCCCAGCCTCCCCTCCTCCCTGGCAGAGCATGAGGCCAAGGACTCAGAAAGTCCTTGGCCAGACCAAACATTTGAGCAGCAACTGAAAACATCGGTGTTATCAGCACTGTTCCCAGGTCAAAAATCAAAAACACATCATTGCACCAGCCACCAAGGAGGAAAAAAATGACTGCTACTGCTGAACCCAGGACAATTAGGAAACATTGTTGGTCATTGAGGAGCATCATGGGGTCAAGAAATGCTCAGGCTTGTGATCCAGGCATAAGCACAAGGAGCAGGGCTGCTCCTCCTCCCATTTAGTGCAGGGATCTTAGTCTACAGAGAGAGCAAGGTAACAGTATGCTGAACTAGCATCAGTACGCTGAACTAGCTATTTGCCATCCTGTTCTGAGCAGCAAGATACGAAGGCAATACTGCTTCTATGACACTTTTCAAAATATTTCAGTACTAAATATTCAGCTCCACAGATCAGATCCAAAGCCACTAAACAGCAGAGACAGAGAACGAAAAGGCCTTTTAAATGTCCTAGTCCATCACTTTTCCGATGCAGAATTTTTCCTTGGATTTTGTCCAGTGTAGTCTTTATTGTCCCAGCACTTTCCTTCAGAGGCTGTACTCCTGCCAAAGACATTCAGACAGATGGTATTTGCAAGTCAGGAGAAAAAAGGACATTTCCTGGTTTGTGTTCCTCCAAAGAAGCATTGCGATGCTTTCTTGGTATTGGGCCATGATTTTTCTGCTGGTAAAATTTAATTCATTTTAGTAAAAACATCCTCATCTCTCACCCTTCACTCCCATCAACTCCTGATTATACATTCACTTGATGGCAATCAGAAAAGTGGTACTTTAAAATTAAGAAGTCTGCCACTGGAATTTATTACATGTGTTCCAATATATATTGTAATGTGTGTTGCATTTTTATTGTATTATATGTATTACATTAGTATTGTTTTCTGTAATTGTAATACAGAACATGCATTATGATGTATTATATTTATGAAAGAATATATTATGTGCTATGTCATGACACAGAACCTGGATTTGCACATTAGTTAAAATATAAGCACAGGCAAGAAACTACAAATAACAGCAGTATCTTTTATTTTTCCCCAAAGACCTTCATTCTGACTCATTCAAACCAATGGAATGTTTGCCGTATCCTCCAGCAAGACCACATTATTTCCATGGCAGGAAAACACTGCTTCCTAGTTCTAGGAAATCCCACAGCTTCCCCAAGTAGTGTTGCTTCACTTTAACCTCATTGAAGGTCTTTTTCCATGTACAAACTCTTTCTTCCTCAGGGTGTTGGCAGCCTGTAAATAAATTCACAGCAAACTAGTTTAAAATAGGATGTTAACATATACAGTAAGAGTATCAACAAGTTGTGTGAAGAATAAGGTTCTTGAGCTGTAACACCTACAGGAAAGCACCAAATGGCATTTTTGCCCTGAGCACAAACATTAGTATGGAAGTCTATACTTCATGATGGTCAGACACAAGCTATCTGTATGTGTTTCAACACCCCATATGCAAGTTCTTATAGTATTTTTCTTTAAGCTGTTGAAGGAAGGAAAGAATCACTTGGACACAGCACTGGACTACCAGCTTTTTATACAGGCTTTTTGCTGTTGACCTTGGGCAGCATCTGCGTGTACCTGACCATGTATAGAACGTGCTCTCCATCTGTATTTTGGGAGTTACATTACTATACTGACCATCAGGTTACCTGTATTGCTTACTGAGATAGCAGGAACTGTAGATGTTAGAAAAGTGTATGTGAAGATAGTAGCAATTTTACCAGCACATTGGTGCAATGCCCTCACATTTCGTTTTGGAATTATCTCCTATGAATTTTTTGGCTACTTACAATAGCAAATCACATCAAGTCAAATAAAACTGGGCTAGAGAACTTTCCAATTCATTTTGCATAGTATTTTTTTACTGTATGCAATAGAAGTTGAGCACTGTAAGTAGATGTGCAAATAGAATATGTAAACTGTGCTAAGATACGTAAAATAAGAAGGTGATTGGTGACAGCCAACATGGTTTCACTTAGGACAAATCATGCCTGACCAATATGGAAGCCTACAATGGGGTAACAGCACTGGTGAATAAGAGAAGAGTGACTGATGTCCTCTCCCTGAAAGAGGATAGATTTAGATGAGACATTAGGAAGAAGTTCTTCACTATGAGGATGGTTGACACTGGCACAGGGTGCCCAGAGAAGCTGTGGCTGCCCCAGCCCTAGCAGTGTTCAAGGCCAGGTTGGATGGGGTTTGGAGCAATCTGGTCTAGTGGAAGGTGCCCACATGGCAGTGTTTGGAACCAGATGAGCTTTAAGGACCCTTCCAACCCAAACCACTCTGTGATTCTATGTGGCTTTTTATGTCCATTGTGAAATCCATAAAAACCTGTATTCTGAACAGAAAGATGATAATTATTTGCATTTTTTCCCGAGTGCACCGTACAGGTATTAGCCCATACAATTTTCCTTATTTTAAAAGACTTACTTCAGTTCCTTTCAAATATTAGCTATTCTTTGTTCTTTTGATTCCCTGTTTGTCTTTTGTTAAAGGATAAACTAATTTGTGGAAAAGAAATGTAAGCATTCTCAAAATAACTGCATCGGATATATTCAACATTTCTAACGCACTGCTTTAGTCCATGTCCAGCTCTAAAATCTAAGCCACGAGACTTCAGATTTCTTTAGAAAAAAAGCAAAACAAAACATAAGAAAGCCTTTTCTATGAGCAGCAAGCGCAAATCTTAATTACCTGTAGACATCCAAAGATTGTTTCAGCCATTCATGTAGGTGAAGAGGTGTTGTTCATGTCACCTTCCTATAATTATATTAAGATGGGAGTGGAAACCATCGACACATGGCGAATGAAACTGATCTTGAAGAGGGCACTGTTATAAGGAATCAGTGAAGTATGCACCACCAGGCTTTGACCTTCATGCAGCAGGAGGCAATGAAACAGAATTCTTTGATTTAAGAGAGAGTTTTAAAAAGAGGATTAGATAGTTTATGAATCACAGAGGGCCAGGATTGCAGCCAGCACTGCATGGATGCACAAGAAGATAAGAGAAGGTTTAAGGAGCCTTCCCTCTCCTTGCCTCATTCTTGCTCCTTGGACTTTGTGAATGTAAAGGCTTGAGTAGAGAAAAAGGACTGGAAACCCCACGAAGTGTAGAACAGGCTCACACAGTCCTTTCATTCGCTGGGCTAGCTGACAGAGCAAGGTCAGTGAGGAGACAGCACACTGGATGGGAAAGAGGAGCATTATCACCTTTATATGTTCTATACGGTATTTTCAGTCCCCATGGATCCCACCTTAACCCAAACCTAGAATATCTCCAGTAGCATGTGTTTAATACTAGATTTCAAACTGGGTTGCAGACTTCTGTAGGTCTGTGAACTACAAAAGACAGATAAGAACACTAAACCTGCTTTCAGCTGGCTTAAATTTTTAGGATAGAGTTTGGATAACTTGAAGACTTGATGAATCAGTAAAGATAGATGGCTAAAATCCTGCCTTAATATTTAGCAGTTCAAGGTCTGTAAGCTGCCTTTTTCTATTTCCTAGCACCTTTCCAGTTCTGTGTATGTCTCCCAAGCACAATGCTGAGGTGTATTTCAGATTATATCTGCTGGCAAGTCATCCTGTAGACTACAGTCTCTCCTTCCAAGGTTGTCCCACTACTTGTGAGCAATAGCAAAGCAAGGATGGACTGGAAGTTCCTAGCTGTAGGTCAGGAACGGATATTTTCAAGATTGTTACTGAAGAGTTCTCCATGGTTCAAAAGTGTATTTGTGGAGAGCTGCAGACAGCAGAGTGGCACTGAGCTGGGATCTAAGCAGAAAGTGAGGTTGAGTTGTGCTGGTAACAGCCAAGCAAATCACAGCAAAGATCATCAGCAGAAATGGTCTTTGACATTCTGATCATCAGTCTATCCTTAAGCTAGAAAACCTTCACTAAACCTCCACTCTGTACAGGGAGAAAGAAGTCTTTGCTAGTCCCAACCCAAGCAAGGAGTAAATGACAATCAACACTTACTAACTCATCCTGACACCAAAATGTCATCACAACAGTGGAAATGCTACATTAAGTCTCACTGTTCTTATCATTAGGAACTGATTCTTATACACTGTAAATTTACAGGCAGAAAGGAAAGGCTGCGTGGAGACCTTATAGCAGCCTTCCAGTACCTGAAGGGGACCTATAGGGATGCTGGGGATGGACTCTTCATCAGGGACTGTAGTGACAGGACAAGGGGTAACGGGTTAAAACTTAAACAGGGGAAGTTTAAATTGGATATAAGGAGGAAATTCTTTCCTGTTAGGGTGGTGAGACACTGGAATGGGTTGCCCAGGGAGGTTGTGAGTGCTCCATCCCTGGCAGTGTTCAAGGCCAGGTTGGATGAAGGCTTGGGTGGGATGGTTTAGTGTGAGGTGTCCCTGCCCATGGCAGGGGGGTTGGAACTAGAAGATCTTGAGGTCCTTTCCAACCCTAACTATTCTATGATTCTATGATTCTATGAATACACCAGGGTGAAACCTTAAGAGAACAACATGTCACCAGCCCACATTTAGATTAACCAAGAATGGGCATCTCATCAGCAGTGTCCATATTTTGGATAGCATCCCTCTTCCCAAAAGCTCTGTGCCAGTCTGTGGCTTTGCTTCCTCTCTTGGCCATCCTAAACACTTTGTATTACACCCCCTAAAGATGACAAACCTAATTATTTTAGTTGGCATTTCATGCTTGCCTTGCCTTTCTGACATTAGGAACAGTATTTGACTTTGCAACTTCTCCTACAAATGTTCCACCAATTGACAAATTATTGCATTTTCTACCTCAGGTACAATCACATCAGGCTCCTGGCATCAACTTGCTTTGGTTATACTCGTTCTTCTTTCACACTTGACATGGATATCCTGCTATTGAATGCTCCAGCACTTCCTTCTCCTCCATCAGTTCTTAACTACAACAATAAAGTAACCCAGCACATTCCGAATGCTGCAGTCAGAGAGGAACATATAAATATTTCATCATGCACTGGCTTTTAGAAAAATGTGAACAAATTAAGGCTCTCATGTCTCGCTGTGAGATCAGTATTTTATCTTCTCTCTATTAAAAAAGTAATAATCAGGGAAATGCTGTAAACTAACATGAGGTCTCCTGAGCAACATGTAGCATGTCATTAGTCTGCTATTTATATCACACACAGAGCCCCAGAAGCCATGGTATAAGGAAAGGGTATGCAATAATTAGTGCCGGAAGGGTATTGAGTTCAACGTGTAAATGAAACAAGTAGTAATCATCCAGATGGTGTCATCTCTCCTGAGTTTCACTCTGACTGAGGATTATTAAACTGTTTTAAAAAGAATTTTGTTCTTTTTAATGCAACCCACAGAAAAACAAATGCAGAGGGTTAAGAGGCAATACAGCATCACTTATTATTGCTGTTAATGAGTTGTGTGATAATGAGAGAGCAGGTCCCTATTGTGCTGAAGTCTGTACAAACACAGAGTGATGGTCCCAGCTAAACGTCGTGAAGGGGATCACAAAGTAGCCTAGCCACAGAGCAAGGGGTATCTGAAGTCCCTTACACACGATTAATGTTTTGTGACATCCTTTTCATTTCCACCATCATTTTAACCTCTCCTCTGACCATCATCACTTTTCACCCTTCTAACTTTTCCTTCTCTTCTGATTTCCCTCTCCAAGGTTCTGCTCCCGGACTGTGACCTTGGATTTCAGCAAGAATCCTGATTATGTTCCCATCTCTCCTCTTTCAAGAGCTCTTTTGAAAACAGCACTTTTCCAACCAATTCCTTCCTGCTTCACAGAATCCACAAGCCCATTAGCAATTTATAGCACTGTATACGATCAGAGTCATCTGTGAGGCTAAAATCTGCTTTTAGAAACCAATATTCTGCTTTTGCTGAAGTCGGAGAAGTAACATGGTTTTTAATGAGGGCAGATTCTGATGCATGTTCTTTTCTATATTTTCAGACACTTTAAAGCCAGACTTAGCACCTCCTACAGTGATATACTACCATCAACAAAATGCAGGGTAGCCCTAAATTCTGTGTCAACTCGAGGTTTATTTGTCCCTTACTAAAACTGAGGATGCTATTAATACTGTTGTTGTTGTTACTATTATTGTTAATATTACTATTAACCATATTCTCCCTGCATTCTATATTTTGTTTGCAATAGTACTGGGTTACCAGTTTCCATGTAAATGCCAAACTGAATTACTCAGTCAGAACTGACACTTCCAACGGGTATTACATTTACTATCAGCCGACATAAAAACTGGGGTTCTGTGTTGTTGCTGTTCTCATTCATCCATTTAGAAGATATAAAAAACTGTGGGTCTGTCTGTGACCACATCACTCACATTTAGCTCCACTGCCATCAAGACATCCACTTACACTGATGCAAGCGAGTGGATAATCAGCTGCATAAGAATAACATGGTGGTTGAGGAGACCTGAATTTAACTTCCTGCCATGCAAAAGTTTTCCTCGTGTTTCACAGAAGAGATCAGTGCCCTAGGGTATTAAGATGGGATACCACAGGGAGCAGGGAAAAGAGGGGAACATTTGGCTGGATGTTCTCTTTCACCAGAGCATCAAAGAACAAGTGCTTCAGAGTGCAAGGGGAAAAGCAATAACTGTATCTTTATAATAGCTCATCTGCAGCAAGAGCGGGGGTCAATGGAGTCAGCGAGATGACTTTCAGAAGTGGTAACAAGAATAAGACCGAGCTACTCATCACACTTGTTGTAATACAGAGTTTTCTTCCACTGCAGTTCCTGTTACTAATTTATGATTAGTTCATTCAGGTCCACAAGTATCAGTTGTCTGTCTTTCCCTTTCTCACTCCAAGCTGGAATGCTCAGCATGCATGTCCACGGGAACCACAAGACATTCTTTCCTCACCTTGGCATCTCAGATTCACCCCCTGTAAAATGGATAGATTTTCTTTACCGATGTGGAATTCTGGGAAACAAAAGACCCCAGCTGCCATTCTTTCCCACTTGCAATATGACCAGAGCAAAACATAATACCTAAAATTCACAGCATCATGGCTTTCAGAAGAGCCAGCCTCAATAAGTCTTATCTATTCTGCCAGCAAGATGAGAGAGTTGTGCTATGCTGAGCCATTACCTCATTCCTTTCTTTTCAACCATGTGCTGCCTTCCATCTCTTGGAGCTTCATATGTCAAGAGCAGGAAGTAAGTGGGGCGTAGGATTTTCCTTTCAGCATTGTTCAGGCAATGACAGGATGCAGCACAGATGGAATAAGCTTGTTTATACTGAATGCGCTGGAGTTATTGATGAAGGACAGCTTCATCCCTCTCTGAAAAACACCCTCTGTCCTGGCATCCTGAGCTTCACTCCAAGATTAGCCACAACCTGCAAGCAAACAACTTTCTGAAACACAACCACTTTGAAAGAGAAGTTCTGGGATTTCTTTTCTCCCCTCCCTTCCTTGTTTTATTTATTCTTTAAACTATTTTTGTCTTCCTGTGTACAACTCAGGTAACAGTGCAGTACCTTGCTGCAGCCACCTAGTAGGAGGTTCTGTCTTAGCCATATAACATGTGTTTCAAAACTGGGGTTTCCTAATAGATGTCCACACCTGAGGAATGTAAGATGCACCATGTAACCCCAGCCTTGTGAAACAGAAACCTCAAGTCTCAATCTTAGAGAAGCTGTGGCTGCCGCATCCCCGGCAGTGTTCAAGGCCAGGTTGGATGGGGCTTGGAGCAACCTGTTCTAGGAAGGTGTCCCTGCCAGTAGGAGGGGGTTAGAACTGGGTGAGCTTTAAGGTCCCTTCCAACCCAAACCCTTTTATAATTCTAAATCCAGGAAAGAGTCTATCAAGTAAGAACTCACAACCCACCCTTTGATCTGTATACTCTTACCACTGTCTACCCTTACTTATGCCTTTATACAAAAACCTGATGAGAAAGGCCCTTCTATTTCTGCATGCAAATACAAAAATAGTGGGTTTTTAATAGAATGGAGTTGAACACAATTCCTCATAACACAGACTCATTTATTGAAAACACCTCTCAGTGCTCAAGAGCAGATAGAAAGGGGAAGTTAAACAGAATTCCAGAACCATTTAGGTTGGAAAAGACTTTTGAGATCACTGAATCCAACTGTTAACCTAACACTGCTGAATCCCCCACTAAACGATGTCCCTAAGTGCCACATCCACACGTCTTTTAAATACCTTCAGGGATGGTGACTCAACTACTTCCTTGGGCAGCCTGTTCCAGTGCTTAATAACCCTTTCTTTGAAGAATTTTCTCCTAATATCCAATCTAAACCTACCCTGGAGCAACTTGAGGCCATTTCCTCTTGTCTAATAACCTGTTACTTAGGAGAAGAAACAAGGAGGAGTTACAGGAAAAAGGCACAGAGAACAAAACAGAAAGCATCACCATTCTAATCTACACAATTTTAATGCTCCTAGAACTAAGAGAAACAATAGGAAAAGGGAAACAATTACTAAAGAGATGGACCATCTTCTATATGGGAAGATATTAAACAGAAAATGTGTTTTTCTGGAAAAGGAAGATGGGAGATATGATAGCAGAATATATAAGTTTTGAAAATCCTGCAGAAAGGAAACAGTCAATGATCATGCATTATTTTTCACAACCTAAGAATAAGGGGGAATAGGGACACAAGTGAAATTATGAGGCAGGTATATGGCAAACATCAAAAGGATTTATACTTTCATATAGTGCCAGAGGATATAAAGGAACTCATTGAAACACAATTTCAGAAATGCCAAAAAGTGATTTGACAGATTCTTGCAAACAAAGCCCATCTACACCTCTTAAACATAAATATACAGATCCAGTGCTCAGAGAGAGAAACACCTGAAGTGCTGGTTCCTGGGATTTAGGTAAGTCTGTCAGGAGAAATGTCACCTTTGCCTTTTCTTGTCTTCTTTCCTTCACCAGCTGTCAAAAACATATTCCTGCTCTACAGGCTATAGTCTCACTAAGCAGAGTCTTTGGTGCACAGTGAACTGTAATCACATCAGTGATTACACTGGTGTCACTACATTAATAATGACATTGAAATGTAATACTTGGTGTTTCTGGCTTTCACAAAAGAAATGTAAAAGAAGCAGAGATTCAACAGAGGATCTTTTCTACGTACATCTCTCCAGGATAGCAACTTCAGTGACTGCATCTTGATTAGGAAGCAACTGCACAGCCTGAAGTTGGGAAACACAGTTACGAGCTAAAGCTTTATTTCCTAGAAATCCAAGTCCAAATATCCTCACTCTTTGTAGGGCTTCTGCTGTGCAGGTATCTGTACTCCTGCTGACTTGTGCTGGGGTTTTGCAATACACAGCAGTCCTCTCTTTGGCTATCGTTGTGTTCAGTTTGTTAATTAACCAAAGGCATGGCCAGCGAGGGGATTTTCAAGCTCCCTGCAATCCACACTCATTACATGAGTAATACATAACAAGAATAGGAAACACTGCGGATTTACCCCAGTCCTTACCCTGACAGCAGTGCATTGTTACATAGAATGAGGAGCAGATCCAGAGGTAGGTTTCCCATGGTATCTTTAAAACATATGACAGGCAGATGTACTTGCTCAGAGTGGTCAAGTCTAAGCCAATAAGCCCTGCTGAGGAGCCCCATCATCATTATTCTGTATTTCTCTAGCTCAAATAGAAAAGCAGACTGGCTCCCATAGCAAAACTGATCTTAGCCCTTTGCCCTTTCTGCTGCCAACATGCAAAAAGGTTCAAAAGTAAGGCTAAGACCATCGCAGTAGTATCAATCTATCTGCTTTCCTCACTGGGACAAAGGTGAAGAGACATAGGAGAGGGTACAGAAGCTTAGAGGCTCTGGTCACACATGCTGCTAACACTGGAACCATGATCTAATGAGCAGATTATTCTTCAGTACACTGTACTCTTTGGCTATGGGGTCTCAGAGCCTACATGCTACAGACAAGTATTGAACCTTCTGTGCTTTCGTTATGCCTTGCTCTGCATCATTTCTGCCTCAGCAGGGGGACAAAGAGGCATGGAGGTCTGCTGGCCCACACCGTGTTGTATTTAACAAACCATCAGTGACTTGGTGAAGGGATATATTCTGGGCAGTATACATGATATCATCCTCCTGTGCTAAAGTCAGTAATATACTGAAGTCAATGGAAGTCTTTCCACTTACTCCCTGTGCTCTGGAGATTTCAATTTCAGTAATTAACAGAAGATGAAGAAACAGTTGTGGTAATAAAGGAAATAAAAATTCATGTTTGCTTCGCCATCCTCTTCTCTTCCTGAACAGATTTTTTACTACTCCCTGCTTCTTTCTGTTCCAACTGCTGGCATCTCTGTAGAAGTTCTGCACTGAATCATTTTGGGGCATAAACACAGGATTCTGAAGCACCTCAGTGAAATGAACATGGCATAACAAAACAGCAGCAGTTAGGGGGGTTAGCAAAAGCAATGCTCTTACCACATTTTCACTTCTCTCCAAAAGGATCATGAGATGTCAGAACTCCCTTACTCTCATTTGTGCACACACGGGTAGTCTTCAGGCCTCAGTGGGTGCTGAGATGATAAGAACACAGGATAATTCAGGGAAGGGGACTTATGGAGGTAATCTGGTCCAATTTACACTTAATCACAGAACCACAGAATAGTTAGGGTTGGAAAGGACCTTAAGATCACCAGGTGCAACCCCCCTGCCATCCTGCAAACATATCCTGGAGCAGTTTTATCTCTAATGAGGATTGAAAAGGCCCCTATTTTAATGAAGTCATCCGCATAGTTGGTCTGTATGTTGAAGTCATGTTGGCAGGCTGTGCTAGCTTATAATAGCTAACTGTCGTGATATGCTTCCTGATGCTGCTTGAATTATAAACTAGCATTCCCCTGTCTGTCCATGAGAGAAACTGAAAATGGTGCCTATACCAATGTGTTCTAATTGTTGAGTTTCCTAGTCTTGGGGTTTCTTCTTGTCCCTCATGGCAGCAGTCAGAAAGAGGGACTTGGCAGGTCGTGCCGTATCTAATACCCAGGAACTGCATATATCAAATTATTGCCTGCTTACTTAATGCTGCTTGAAGCATCCGTGTGGAGTCTGCTTTCTCTGTCACCTGAAAACTGCTTCTGAGAAAGCCCTGCTGTGCAGAAACTGGGGCAGAATTGCGTCCATTTGTTAACCTTCCTGCTTTGTGTCGAGCTTGGAAAGAAACTTTGAATTTCATCAAAACCATCACAACCAGAGTTGCTGCGAACACAGTGAAGCTGACGATAGGACCCATGGGTGAAACATTCCATGCTTCCCTCCTCCACGTTTTTAGTAGTCTTCCACATCTCCTTCTTCTGACGTAGATTAGTGGGATCTTTTGGGCACATCCATATCAGTGGTTCCAAAGATTCTTATCCTTTGGAAGGCAGGTGGTAGAATATCTCTTGCTCTTAGTTTCTTTCATTCTTTTTTCCTTCTACTCTGAGATAGCCTTTAGTCTCCATATTTGTTCCATGATTATGGGCTTTTGCTTCCACTGTGCTAATAGCTCTTTCCTCTTGTGCCCCTGCAATTGGTTTTCTCCCTGGTTATCCATCCAAAAATGGTTTTCTTTTTAGGAAAGTCCTTGCAAATAAAACTATTCTGCCAGCATAAACAAAAGCACGTAGCTTTGTTACCTGCTCTGTCTTTCTGGTAAACGGGCTTTCTGTGGGACCTAGACATCTCTGCTACCTGAGCCAGCAGTTCAAATCATAGAATCATAGAATCATAGAACAGTTAGGGTTGGAAAGGACCTCAAGATCATCTAGTTCCAACCCCCCTGCCATGAGCAGGGACACCTCGCACTAAACCATCCCACACAAGGCTTCATCCAACCTGGCCTTGAACACTGCCAGGGATGGAGCACTCACAACCTCCCTGGGCAACCGATTCCAGTGTCTCACCACCCTAACAGGAAAGAATTTCCTCCTTATATCCAATCTAAACTTCCCCTGTTTGAGTTTGAACCCGTTACCCCTTGTCCTGTCACTACAGTCCCTGACAAAGAGTCCCTCCCCAGCATCCCTATAGGCCCCCTTCAGGTACTGGAAGGCTGCTATGAGGTCCCCATGCAGCCTTCTCTTCTCCAGGCTGAACAGCCCCAACTTCCTCAGCCTGTCTTCATACGGGAGGTGCTCCAGTCCCCTGGTCATCCTCGTGGCCCTCCTCTGGACTTGTTCCAACAGTTCCATGTCCTTTTTATGTTGAGGACACCAGAACTGCACACAGTGCTCCAAGTGAGGTCTCCTGAGAGCAGAGTAGAGGGGCCGGATCACCTCCTTTGACCTGCTGGTCACGCTCCTTTTGATGCAGCCCAGGATGCGGTTGGCTTTCTGGGCTGCAAGCGCACACTGAAGACGGCTCATGTCCATTTTCTCATCGACCAGCACCCCCAAGTCCTTCTCTGCAGGGCCGCTCTGAATCTCTTCTTTGCCCAGTCTGTAGCCGTGCCTGGGATTGCTCCGACCCAGGTGTAGGACCTTGCACTTGTCATGGTTGAACTTCATAAGGTTGGCATCAGCCCACCTCACAAGCGTGTCAAGGTCCCTCTGGATGGCATCCCTTCCCTCCAGCATATCAACCGGACCACACAGCTTGGTGTCATCGGCAAACTTGCTGAGGGCGCACTCAATCCCACTGTCCATGTCAGCGATGAAGATGTTAAACAAGACCGGTCCCAACACCGATCCCTGAGGGACACCACTCGTTACCGGTCTCCAGCCGGACATCGAGCCATTGACCACAACTCTTTGTGTGTGGCCATCCAGCCAGTTCTTTATCCACCGAGTGGTCCATCCATCAAATTGATATCTCTTCAATTTAGAGAGAAAGATGTTGCGTGGGACAGTGTCAAACGCTTTGCACAAGTCCAGGTAGATGACATCAACTGCTTTACCCTTGTCCATCAGTTCTGTAGCAGTCATCCTCTCACCCTGTTTGTAAGGGTTCAAGAATGTTATAGGTCAATATAGGGCCATGTCTTGCTCTATTGAAGTATAAGAGATTCTTGCTATTTCTCTTATTTTTAGACAACCCTAGACTGTAAATCTAACAAATACTGGATTATGGGATGTAGGAAGAAATGATTTATTGCATCTTGCAAGTGGCCTGGTGATACAAGGGAAAGAGTGATGCCTAATTGTCCTGTAAAATTATCTGCTAGGTGTTGAGGATCACTTTGAATTTTCATTTTTAGGCAGTTAGATGAACTTGGCCTTAGAGGTTTTGGTAAACATTTGTATTCTGTGCTTTCGTTCATGTCTAGCTAAACCAGAAATATGTGCCACAGATACGTTCTGTTGCTCAGATAAAAAGAGCAGAGTTTGCATGGGTGAATCTCTCATGGTATTAACTTAAAAAAAGTAGGCTTTGTTAAAATCATACTTAAAAAACAAACAAGCAAACAAAAAGAGCCTTAAAGCAGTGAGAGGGAGAGCTTAGCCACCTGAGTGCGTCCTGAGCTCCAGATATTGGCACATAAAGTCAACTATGTTTCAAAAACCATATTCTTTACATTTATTTTTCCTTCAATATATCTGGGTCTTGAAACGAAAATCAAAACTTTACAAGGTGTGTGCACAGCTTTGAGTTCTCTGTAAGTTAAAATAGACAGTGAGGTTTTCTGCCGTAGCAGACTTGAGAGAATGACTCAGAACTCTCCATGCAAACACGGCAAATAGCATCTAGTGATGGTCTAGTGTGAGGCATCCCTGGGTTGGAACTGGATGATCTTAATGTCCTTTCCAACCCTAACTCTTCTGTGATTCTATAATTTTCTGAAGACTACACTGTTGAGCTGAGAGATGCCTTAAACTGGGAACGCAGAGAAAAAAATCCCAAGTCTATTGCCTTACATATACCAAACAAATTAAGTGAGTTTGCATGTGGGAAAAATAAAGCAAAACACTTACACGGCCTTAATTGTTTTGAAGAATCCCAGGGGTATAAAACCAAAGATTTGTATGTATAGAGAGGGAACAGAATTATTTTTTCTACTCCCAACAGCTTCACTGATTTGAGGTACCAGAGCTTAGGTGTTCGTACTAGGCACAGCATCTATCAGTTAGATACACTGATCTCGTACTTGCATACAGTTTTGCATTGAGTGGCCAAAAACAGATAACAAACTAACTGCTTCCCATCCAAAAGCAAGTATCTTCCTCCCCAGTAAAAGACTGTATAAGCTTCATGATTTCCTAAGGCAAAAGAAATTCTCCTGACTTTCGTGAGATCTGTGGGACCCTGGGGCCCTGTTTAGTGGGAAAGCGTTGTATTTGGTTTAAAGGACTGGTACTCCAAATGGAAAAGAGAGATCAATGACAGTAAGCTGAATGTTTTCTGAACAGCTGTCTCCAAATTACTTAATGCATGTTGAATTTGTAGATGTTCAATTCCCTTCTGGATGTAGGTTTAGCCTCTCCCACATAGACTACTAAGCACATATTTAGCTCAGCAAATAGAAGACAAGGAATGGTCTTGCAGGAGAGGCAAGGACAAATCTCAGTCACTAATACAGGAAATAAAGGCACTTCTATAGCATGAGGGCATCAATAGAATTTGTATTTATACACTGTAATTTTAAGTATGTTCCTAAAACAATGTGCTTCTCCCATCCATATTTGGAGGCACTTAAAGCTCACAAATGTGACTATTTTCAGCCCCAAATATCTCATGAGCCTGCAAGTTCTATCTCTGAGCAAAAGGAGGAACACTTCTTTTTTCACTGCATTGTTTGTTGAGCAGATTAATATCTGATTAATAAACAAGCTTCACTGGGCCGCAAGAATGAGGCATTTCTCCCCTCATTTTTCTCCTCTGGCAATAACTAAGTACCACACAGCCACTTGTCCACCATTTGCTCTCCCGGATGGGATGAGGAGGAGGATCAAAAGCATGTAAACCCCACTGGTTGAGATAACAACAGATCAGTAATTGAAATTATTAATAATATAGTGATAATAGAAATAATATCAGCAATAACAATACTGGTAATAATAATAGGGAACAACAAAGAAAGTGAAATGAAAGCTCAGGAAACACAAGTGATGCACAATACAATTGCTCACCACCCACCGACCAATACCCAACCCGACCTGAGCAGCGATCAGTCCCTTTCAGGTGACTCCCCCCAGTTTCTATGCTGGGCACTACGTGCTGTGGTATGGAATACCCCTTTGGCTAGTTTGAGTCAGGTGTCCTGTCTCTGCTCCCTCCCGGCTTCCTGTTCCTGTCCTCACAAGAGCATGAGACTGAAAAGTCCTTGGTTGGAGTAAACGTTACTTAGCAGCAACTACAAACACTGGTGTCTTACCACTGTTCCAAGACTAAAGCCAAAACACAGCACTGCACCAGCTACTGGGAAGAAAAAGAACTCTATCCCAGCCTAAACAAGGACAACCAAAGTAAATCCCCTAATGGTCACATAGCTTCCTGGCCCTTGGGAGTCTTGGTTTCAATTCTTTCATTAGTTAAAGAAGCCTCAAAGTATACCCTTTCTGGAAAATGCCCTGTCTCCCAGAAACAGAGTGTGCTGGGTGGAAAGGCAATAAAATTCTGCCACTGTACAGCAGAACTGAAATAAACATTAAAGCTATTTTAGCTAAGGAAAGAGCATTGATGGGAAGAGGCTTGTTAGTTACAGAAGGGAGAGAAGTGGCATTACCCCCTCTCCCCTTCTTCTGAAAATGGAAGAAAGTTAGAACATTTAGTCTATTCTGTAGCAGTAAAGAAAATTGATCAAGACCTGTGTCTGGCTACAAAGCCAGGGTTTAAAACCATGGAGTAGGACTTTTCACTCAAGAACAGGATGGCCTCATCGGTGTTGTCTACTGGGAGCAGTTAGTGGCTAATGCTACTCCCCCTGCCACATCCAGGCATCACAAAATCACAGAATCATAGAATTATCAGGGTTGGAAAAGACATTAAGATCATCCAGTTCCAACCCCTGCCATGGGCAGGGACACCTCACACTAAACCATGTCACCCAAAATACTTTTAGATGCGTCTGTCAAAGCTATTCTAGAGAAAGAACAGTTAAACATTATGGATAAGTGTAGTTTACCTTTTATTGCCAATGAGGCTGTTTTTCAGAGCATCTTGTTCCCCAAGCAAGAGATACCGACATATAGAAAGCCAGAGAAAGTTCATCATTTTTAGGTCATAACAAGGGTTATGCTAAGCTCTCTGCCAAATTTTTGTGGTAGAACTTCTTTTATTGGAGGGAGGGTATAGGTATGGAGGCACAGGCATTACTTCTTACTTGTAACTCTAGCAGTGGCTTGGAAAGAAAAGAGTGAGTCAGAAAGAAGGCTTCTCCTTAAGGTTTATTGTTTTATTTAGCTCTTTAGCTTTTTCAGCACTAAATCTCATTTGGCAAGGAGAAGTGCCTTCTCACAGATGTACATTTTATAACAGGCATTTCAAAGATGCAAGGACTAAAGGAAAGCATTTCTGTCTTAAGTACACTCATCTCTCAAATGACCAGTCAGCATATGTAGACAGAATATTCAGTTACTGTAATTTAGTACACTTCAGAACACAGAGTACTGAGACGCACAAGTCAATAAGAATATTTAATAAACAGGAGCAGAACAGGAAGACTACACTGAATTATCTCCAGCTTGTTATCCTTACGAGTCCTATTCTATCCAATTTACTCTCCTTAAAAACTAATTTTCCTTTATTCCAGTTAGGCACTCAACCTTTCCCACCATTCACAACAATTGCCTCTTCAGAAAATAGACAGGGGAAATACACAAAAGCATAGTCAGGCTGAGGAGGAATAATGTTACCGAAGCAAAGGCTGCATGTGCAGAAGTGGAGATAGAACCACTCAGCTTTCGATCAGGGACTGCTACTAGAATCTTTCTATTTTGCATGATTTAGTGATGGGTTCACAGCAGAGCAGACCTACATCTGTCCTTTCTTATGGTGGGCCTTTCTTTAAATATATTTCTGTGCTAATTGCTTAAAGGTGGGAAGGACCAGGAAGATAATCTAAAGGAAAAAAGGAATCATAAATCATCCACATCAAAATAAAAGATAACATTTTGGATGCATCCTGTTAGCTCAGCACCATATTGTCAGCCTTACTCAGTTTCCTGACTACCATGTTCTCTCCAGGGAGTCAATGTTCATAACAGATGAGGACAAAGGAACTTACTAGTAATTGCAGGGGGGATTTCCAATCTCAGTGACAGCATGGGAGGTCATGAAATAGACCTTAAGACCCATCTGTTAAGTCCGGATTTGGGTTAGAAAAGCAGAGAGAAGTATTGTGAATTCAACAGCTCTTCATCTCTTGAAAGCCCAACTCGCTTCCCCTGTGGAATTGCTCGCCTTGGCCTTTGAAAGGCTGGTCAGAAAACTGTGCTACAAAACATGGCCCTGCAAGGTTGAAGGACCAGAAAGAAATACCACAGCAGCATTCCTTCCCTCACCTAAAAAACAAGCCAGTAAGGTCATTTCTTCTGCTGCTGTGCAGTGTTCAGTAGATTTAACCACTGATATGTGCTCACCCTCCACAGCACAATATATGTATTCAGGAAAATAATGCTTTATGCAAAAAGTCAGCCAGCCACATGATTAAAACGAACTGCTTAGCAATGTATAGATCTCAGACACATATTTGCACCCAAATTAAGGAACTGCATGGGTAAGTATGAATTTTTACAGACAACTGACACTGAATTAACTTGAATTGCTATAAAGTCAAAGGCTGAACACATGTATTAAAGTACTTTTTTATGATTCATACAGACTGGGCTCCCCCTCAAAACTTATTTCTGGTCACCTTAGAGAGAAATGAGAAACTGGGCATGAAACAGAAGGATAGTATTTGACTCCTTCACATTGGGTAGTGTTGTGGTTTAAACCCAGCTGGTTTACACCACTGGATAGTGGCTGAGACTGAAAAGATCTTGATCAGGGTAAATGCTGCTGAGCAGCATATGAAAACATCAGTGCGTAATCGGTCTGATTCTCAGACTGAAGCCATAACACAGCACTGCACCAGCTACTAGGAAGAAAATGAACTCTATCCCAGCCAAAACCAGGACAGTATCCACCTCTTACCATTCATACCATTTCATACCATTTGCAACATGCCAGGTCTCACACTTCCCACCATTCTGTCTGTAGAGATATAGGTGTGTATATATATGCATGTGTATGTATACAGAAACAGGTATCATTCCCTTAGTCTATGAAACATCCCTACAAAAGTTCATTGAGTCCATTCAGTCCATGACTTCTGGCTCCATCTGTCATTGCAACCTCTCCAGGCAGAAAAGACTGATGCTGTGTGATGTTGTATTATTGCATGCTGAAGCTCATTCGAATTCCATCACTGCTGATAGAACTTGTCCAGTTCTATCACAGTTCATTCTTCATTAACGTGGTGGACAAATGGGAGTCAGGTTCAGATCCTCAAATCCAAAGTGCTGGAGATGGGATGCCATGAGGCGTCCAGTGCAGTGATAGGTGTATAGCTGCCATGGAAAGCAATAATATCTAGTGCTATACAGCATCATACAGTTCAATTCACTGGCTATTTCAACTCAAAATCAAATCTCTTTGAGGCACACACTGGAAATCAAATCTCTTTGAGGCACACACTGGAAATCAAATCTCTCTGAGGTACACACTGGAAATCAAATCTCTCTGAGGCACACACTGGACCTGAACATCCTCCCACATTACCCACCAAGTGTATTCATGTCCCTGAGCAAAAGCAATACAATGAATGGCTTTGCCTTTACCTGAAGCAGGAATAATCCAGATTGTCTTCCCCAGCAGATTCTTTATGTGCATCCTAGGAACTTTATCCTCCTCTACAGTTTCTTACAGTTTATTGTCCTCAGCACATATCACCTCCCCCTCTGGTGACATTCCAAAATCTTTGCCCACCGGCCAGTCCATGATAACTTTGAGGACTCCTGGATGACTGAGATTTCCTATTCAAGCTCGTTGTGTCATCAGTGCAACCCACTTACTCCATGTAGTATCACTTGCATGATGTGTAGAGCATCCCTTTGAACATCCAGCCCAGTACAGGGTTTTGTTATAAGTGAAACACTCATCTTTTGCAGTTCAAGGCTCTGTTTGACACCAGTGAAGTCAGCTCCAGAAAAGAAGTCAGCCTTATGGATCTGAAATGTGTCCCTGTACTACGATGATCAGCAGCACTGAGAATTTCTTCAATGGTTTGTTGTGGAAATTTGCACTATAATGCTCACATGGTATGAGAAGGCAACAGCTTTTAAATAAATCCAGACGTAATAGTATGAGACAGTTATTGGTTAAATAGCATCTGCTCTCAATACATAACCCTTATTATGGCTAATGGGAAATACACATGCATATATGACTATGGGGAAGACACATCACACCAGGACCAACAGGCTTCATCTGCTTTGTTGTCAGGGCTGGAGCTTGTCAAATTTAGCTGAAATAGGACAGAGTCCTCCATAGGGAAAAAAGCAACCCAGCTCCGTGTGCCCCAGCATTTTCTTGATAGAGGATAGGCACAGAGGTGGTTGGGCTGTGCCTAGTAGGCTCAGGGACATCTATTGGGCCAAGCAGGATAGTAAATGGCATAGATCACCTATTCTACCAGTAAACTGCAGCTATGCTTATCTTTAGAATGAAGAAGGAACTGTATCTGTAAGAGACCTACTCTTCCATGGCTCATCAGCACTATTGTAAGGGCAAATCTGAGTTACTTCATTCAAAAAAGGAAGAAAAAAACTACTTACAATATACTCTTCAAGAAACACTAGGGCTCCATTCACTGCCAGTGGGATTAATGGAAAAAATGCCTTAGGTTTCAGAAGGATTAGGATTTAGTGAGTATTAAAAGCATTTACTAAGCAAAAGAGACATTGTTTTACAGGTGGGAGAAATCCAGTTTTAAAGGTCTGCCCTGTTTCCACTTGCTGGATAACACTGGATGCATCTCCAGTCTGAGATGCCTGCTGCCACCTCACCTATGCAATGGGGTCGCTAAGCCTACACTCTATAGAAATACTAATATGTGTAAGAGGCTTCTTTTTACACAACTATTACATGTAGAAGGAGAAAAGTCTTGCACAGGTTTGAAACCTCATTCATGGGCTCTTACTTTATAGTTGCATGATACAGCTATAAAGTAACAACAACTGCAAAGCTGCATGTCTCTGCTACTTGAATTTTGCATCTTTCCTTTTTTTCATTACTTACTATTTTTCTTTCTGATCAGATCTTCAAATTTTATATTTCCTAGAAGGAATTTATTTTTGCTAGAAGAGGACTGTACTGTCACATTCCGGACAGCAATGAAACACCTTGAGCTTCTTGTGAAGAGGCAAGTTACATAGTGCTCTGCCTCTGCAAATAATGACTAACTTTGCTTTGAAAGGCTGACCTAAATTGAAGAATGAAAAAAGGGAGAGAAATACAGATCAGTGCATATTCAGAATCCTGAGCAGTTGTTTATACTGGGATAAAAGCGTCCAATAAATGACTTTGATAAGATGTACTTTTTCCCATCATATCATACTTTTTCATGTTGTTCTGGAGTCAGAGAAAGGCTGCAATTCTGTGGCCTTACTTACTAAAAGCTCCCTAATTTTGTTTTAAACTGCAGTGCTAAGAAGATAATGCCTGTTAAAAGTCTATCATCAGAGAATGAGGATTACAGCACATTTAATCAATTCCGATATAATCAGACTGTTTTTTAGCCTCTTTTCCTAATCCCACAAGGCTTTATTAAAAACTTTCTCAGTCAGCATAAGGTAAAGAGCACTGAGGCTATAACAAACAAAAAACCTTATCTCTTACCCTCTCAGTGTCTGCAAATGAAAGGAAACTAGTTGTGGAAGAGCTCTGATGCCAAGCACCCAAATCTTCTTGAGTAGTTCCCAACACAGCAGTGGTTAATCCAAAGAACTAAAGAAAGACAGACATACAGACACACATGAATGAGTCAGACTTAAAGAGCTGCTTGCAAACCATGATTTAACTATGCACAAGTGGAAATATAAATGGTCTCCTAGCGTAACAGACAATCTGACAGTTTTATGTTGGCTAGGAGATGAGATTAGCTCTGCAGAAATACAGCTAGATGCAAACAAATGCTAGCTGAATGTGTATTACTATATATTGATACAGACATACTCTCAAATTCACACACTTTATGAAGCCAGACACCGGAGTATTATTGCTTGCAACAGAAAGCAATAAATGTCAGTACATGTGGGTATATAAAGCATAAACAAATATGCTCTTTGAAGGGTTTTATTCTGACTTCCTTATTATAATCCCCCATTTTAACAACAATTAACTGAGGAGAAAGACTTACGTTGCATCTAGTCTCTGTCTCCAGTTGTTATCCAGGTAAAGCTGTCTTGCAAAATTATGAGCACTGCTTGCAAAAGTATTAAAGGAAGAAGTGATTTGAATCCCATTCTCAGAAGTGGTTTGGCCTCACAGCCTTCATAGTACTAGCGGTAGCACATAACTCCAAGTTGCCAGTTGCTCTGAGCTACGTGGGCCCCAGGCTCCTGCTCTGATACTCCATTCCATCAGTCCAAACACTGCTGGCCTCCCTCATGCATTTCAGCACCTTGGTAAGATTTGCGAGGCCCTTTGAGGACTGACCATAAATGATTTTGCAAGATCTAGTAAAAAACCATGGCAATGCCTTTTGCATTGTTCCAAAAGAAAGACTTTCCATAAACCCCCACACTAAAGTGTTACTTAGAGTTGTATTGTCTTCCTACTGAAAAAAAGAAAGTAATTATAAGCCAAATGAGATGTTTTAATTTATAAGGGAGTTCCTTCTCTCCCTTAGAACAAAGACTTTTCATTTTTAAGCTTTTAGCAGATCAAAAGTGTTTCACTGCCATATGTGATGTGCTATTCCATAAGGAATATCGTGGGGTTTAAAATGAGATAGCTCTGTCCCCTCACTGTTACACATTTTCTTCCACTGTGATAATTGTGGGGTTTTACTCTCACTGGGGCAAGATTTTCCTCAGAAGGGGACAAATGGCAATTCCAGACATCAAACTAACCCTTTCAGATCCAAACAAGCCACACTGACTTGTAAGGTACTTCCTATGATACAGGGGTTGGATTCAAGCATCGTTTTGAACTCATCTGTTCCTTCTAGAGAAGCAGTGAACCTTGGTTTTCTCGGATACACCCCAAATCACTCAACACCAGACAAGTTCTGAGGTGCAAATAAGTTTGCTGCTTGTTCAGGAGGTTTTTTGTTATCCCCTTTTTCTTCTCCAGAAAAGGGAAGGATTATGTATTTATAAACAATCTTGAACCTCCCTCAGGTGTTATTATCCATGCTTCCCCTTGATCGCATTGTCTGCACCTATGACTCAATGCAGTGATAAATAGCTCTGATGGACCAAAAGCACTCCACATTTTCCCATGTCGTCATTTGAATTAAGTGTCCTTCTGCACCAAACAGGCTGGAAGCTGGGCTAGATGACCCACCTAAGGTGCCTGGACGAGATGGCCTTTAAAGGTATCTTCCAACCCATCTATTCAACGAGAGTTTAAAAAGAAAGAAGCCTTAGGACAGTAAGTTTTTACCATGCTGTCAATGGGTGTATACGACAGTAGCATGCTGTGTCCTCTGGAGCACTCAACAGAATGAGGTGAAGTCCATGCAGAGGACTGTGCTTTCAGCCCCATGCACCCCTGATTCAAGCATTTGGAAACTCAAGAATGAAAACTTGTTTCCAGAAAAGTGAATTTCCTTTGCAACTGAATGCCACAAGGACAGGCACTTCCTGAAAATCCTACAAAACATGTTTTGTTCTAGAGGATATGAGTTAATTTTGGTTTGTGTAGTATCAAAGAGAGCAAAACACTGAAATGGCCCAACTGGCCACAAAATTTACTTGCAGGAAGCATGTAGTGGTGTCTGTGCCCCATCCAGCCTGTTATCTCATCCAAGGCAAGAATCAATGAAGAAGGAAAGGTGGGGATGGCTCGGTGGCCTTTTCAAAGCCTTTCCCATAGTAAGGATAAGGATTTCCACACTCCAACTGATCACTTCCATTCCTTGTGCATATTCCACCATGCTTATGAGAAGTGCCTCTGAGCCACTACTAGAATGCGAGCTTTGACAGTGCAAAGTCCCCAGTCTGCGCAATCCAATTTCAGACCCAAAGGGTGAGAATGAGCTTCTTGTGGATTAGTAGTCCATGACAGGTCAATTTTTCCCAGCCCCTGATATAGTCCAAACAGTGGTATAAGGCAGTCATAGGGAAATACGTAACAAGAATGGGTGATTACCACGGCCAAGGCACCACAGCCCACTACTGTAAGTGAACTGAAGTGCAGCAATTCAAGGGAGGCAAACATAGCCCTGATCTCTGCTATCTACTGGCTGCACTGCTAAACTCTAGGCTTTGTGGTTAATGAGTTTTCAGGTAACATTGAGAGAGTGAGTAAAGGCATATGCATTCCTCTGAAAGAATGCGCTACAGGCACTCTGTTATTGCTGTTAGCTCACTGCTTTAGAAACAGTTATTCCAAGCTCTGCTTTTCCCCCTTACACACATTTTACAATAGAGTAAACCCAGTGAATCCGATCAGGTTTGTGCCATGCGACTGCCAGAAGGATTTGGTCCATTTTTATTGCTCTTCTTTATTTTTTCTCCTCTTAATTTTTAATTAGAGTGTAAAAAATGAAACCTGTTTTTTATTAAATCCTTATTTATGAAAATTGCTTCAAACCATGCACAGGAAAGCACTGAGAGGATGATTGTTCATTTTACCATGGTTATAAATATTGGCTTAAATTAAATATGACACTGAGAATAGTCAGAGATTTTTAAAAGTGATTTATAAGAAGGGCAGGATAGGCAATCGAGATGACAGAGGAAGCATGTGTATGGGGATGTGTGTGTGCATATTTAAACACAAAAGCCCCAAGAAGTAGCACAGAAAGTAAAAAATTGAACACTCAAAGAACAAAGCCTAAAAGTAATAAAATGCTCAGAATTTATTCTCCCATACTCTTACATCATAAAAGCTCAAAGCACAACAGAGATAAAGAATCGATGGATATAACACATCGCACATATTTCAAACCAGGAATTTATGAAACAAAGTTCTTGTGCAGCTTATCTTTAGGTTTCGGGAGGCAGGCCCCTATGTGGGAACAGTAAAAATCCTTCCTAAGAACAATAAAGCAGATGGAGGTACATGAGCCAATGCACTGGCTGTTCCATGCATGCTGCTGGCAGACATTTAAAACTCAACTGTCTTCCAAGGCTGTCAAATCTCGGAGGATTTCTGCAGTCAGCTTTTCATTTATGATTCTCCCAGTACATAGTTTGCCTCGCATGGAAAATTAAATCATAATCAGAGGGAAAAAGAAAGCAAACCCCAAGATGTCTGTATTAGAAAGGAAGCGTACTCATAATGCCTCTGTTGGTGCTCATTTTGATCTTCCATAATGCATGCATATGTAAGAAGCCTCTCTTTCCACTCAACACTGCTGACCAAAGCTAAAAGCTAGTCATTTAAGCAATGTGCAACCACAAATACTTAATGGGTCTGTTTCTTCTTGACCCAGGTATTAATTTATAATTTTGCTGCCTCTCATGTTGGAACACCACCCCCCCCACCCCCCACCCCCCCAAACCTCTTTCTTTTCGATAATGAGATGTTAACTGTATGCTGTGCTGACAAAAGGTACTCATCACAACAGGACAAAGGGTTATGAAATAAGTGACAGAAGACATTTGAAACCTTGCAGAGTATTAAATTGAATCCCTCCTCTGAAGAAAACAGGATGACTTTGTTTGTGGATGCTGCTTAGAAACATAATGATAGAGTTTGACCTGATGTTAACCAACATAGCTAAAAAGATATAGATAGACATGCAACACAGGCATTCAGACAGCTTGAGTTTGTTACCCAGGTTGGTGACAGACTTTATGCATGACCTTAGTTGCAGAAAAACATCACATCGGTATCAAGCAGCATCCCAAGGAAACATTATCCACCAATTCTCCCTGTGTAGGAAGAGATGCTTCCCCAAACTAGAGACCCTCTGCCATAAAATATAGTCAAATAAGGAAAGTCAAAACACCTCAGGGTTGTGGATGACCACCTGGACCCCTTGTTATTAATGCGAAGTAAGAATTTTCCTGGTAGTCTTTCCTGTATTTCAGTTCCCTCCTCTGTAAATATGCGTGGTTGTTATCTCACTGAGAGCTGGTGATGGCTGTGAGATGCTTATATAGTACAGAATGGAGATCATACAGTAAAATAGCTACATCAGCTCACTCGCACACTGAGGGTGGCCTTCAAACTATCAGCACTTGCTATAGACTGTCACTCCAACAGACCTCACAGTCCTTCACAGGTCCCTTATTACACCTCAGTAATGCTGGAAAAGGAGTAATATTTTCCCTAGGCATATTGACATATTCATATATATGTATAGGCTGTCTTTGCTATTATCCTTATATCCATGAAAATCTCAGCACATAATATACCTGTATCTGAATGCCTCTAAATCCTTTAAATTCCAGTAAATTCCTCAACTGCAAATTCTCAACTTGCAAATCTGTGTCTGGGTTCTCCTTTCACTTGCAGCCATTTCTTCACCCATTAGTCTTACTCCTCCTTTATTACTGTGAGATAAAATCGCGTCTTCTCTTTTAGATCAGATCCTCTAGGTGAGATACCTACAGAAACGCTTTTTTTCCCTGAAGACTCATACTGCCTGGAGACACTGCTTCAAACCATGCACAGAAAAAGCACTGATTATTCATTTTACCATGGTTATAAATATTGAATTAAACAAAATATGACACAGAGAAGAGCAGGAAAGTTTGAGATTTATACAAAATAGCAGCAGGTGAGACAATAATTCTATGTAAGAGGGGCAGCTGCAACTATTAATGACCAAAGCATCAGGTTTTACCTACCACAAGGTAACTGGACTGAGAGAATTCCCGCGATGTGTTGACCACTGATGTCACGGTACATCATGGTGATGTCACTGCTGCCCAGACCACTCCTCATACCATGGGTGACTGTCAGGTAAATAATGGGGAAGGAAAATGAGACACTGTCTTTGACCCCATGGCTCCATGAGGACAGCCTGAGTAAGGGGAATTCCCACTCTCCTCAATGTCCTTTCTTCAGGAACACCCAGGAAAAACTACCTTTCTGGAGTCCCGCCTTACCCTGGTCAGTGGGCAAACTCCCACAGGCAGGCAGAACCCCCTTGGGCAGTTCTAATCATGGAGAATGTTGTCATCTCACTGAGAACCAGCTACAGTGTGGTGAGCATTAGGTAGGAAGACGTGACAGTTTCATCCCCACACATCAGTTGCTAAAGTGTAAGTTGCATAACAAGAACAATTTCAATAAACTGAGGAAAAAAAGAAGAGAAAATGTCAGTTTCACCCAGATTAAATATATGCAACTTTAGATCTTTCTCAACTGTGTGAAGGTGTACTGCTAATAAGTTGTGCATATGCCATGAAAAACAAGAAGTTGGCTAACTTTGAAACTTCAAGACTTTTTTATAGCTAGTGAAGCATGAAGTGTGTTGTTCACCTGTATATAGATGTATGCATATATATTTATATATATGAAGCTTGAACAAAATCTGCTGAGTTTTTTTCTTTACTGCTCCTACAAAACATCAGCTATTGCAGAATGTCACTGGTGAAAATACGAGCATATGTATGAAATTGATTTAATGCCAGCTAAAGGAACATTAATCTAGCTGCAAATTCTCACTGCGGGGACATGGTGCAGTAAATTTTTGCTAGTCTAACACTGGAGTTGATACTGCATGATGTATGACACTTCCATTTGGAAAAGAAAAGAAAACTTTTCTTCAAAACCTTAATTGACTCTCATATATTTCTGGCTACAAACTGTACTGGATAATAAAGGTAATAAGTATAGCAAGTAAGCTCATATTTTTCCATCTGAAAGACATACAATTAAGCTACCCAGCTCTCTGTATTCTCTTCATTCTCTTTGTAATAACTGGGAGTTAAAAATCTTAATTCACATTGATTTCCTACATGGATTTTTTAGTTACTAATGTACAAGCAGGACAAAAAGAAAATGCCTGTACTTCAAAACCATCCTTAAAAGTGAAGTTAAGAATCAGATTGTCTTATAGGATGTTCTATAGGTAAGGAACAGTACTGAGATGGCACTATCACTCCTTAGCAGGAGTCCTATCTGGAGTGGTTTTCTTCTACTATGCTTAGCTGGAAACTATATAGTCAAGAGAGTGCCACAGCAATTTTATGTGCTCCATATATATACAGGGATAAGCATTTTACGTTTAAAAGTTCACACAAAAAAAGCTGTTGGTGCCATTCCTAATGAACTACATAGAGGTCAGAGCTTTGGATCAATGGATTGCTGGAAGGTGGTAGCTCACAGTAGAAATGATTAAAAATAGTTCAGAGACCCTCTGTTAGCTCTACTCCACTGACCACTACGTAAATGACTTGGCAGCTCACTTATGCAGGGGGAGACATCAAGGGTAAATGCCTTTTCCTGCCTGCTTCAGACCAAGGATCATTGATCTGAATTTGAACATTATCTTATGTCATTAGGCAATCTGAATGGAAGCATGGCTCTATTTTCTGCACCAGAGTTCTTCTTCTTACTGCAGTAAAGAATTGGTTTTTATTGTATCATTTTCCTTTTCAGCAAAGATGGGAAATAAGAATCTTCAGGAACAGTGCTGACCTTTTGGTCTGAGACTGCTTTAGATCCAACTGACAGTGTAGCTAATGCCCCTTATACACACCACCTTTCTGATTGCTACCAGCATTTCAGTTATTCCAACAGAAATTCTCCTTCTGCCTTTCTGGAATTAGGTGTACACATACACACACACCCTCCAGATGCCCGAATATACAGGTGAGCTACGTTTACAGAGCTGGACTTGCAACTGGGCATGTTTCGGTCATCCAAAGTAACACAAAACAGTAAGACAGCTCCTGCAACCCTAGTCCATGCTTCACAGGATCATAGAATCTTTCATACAGCTTCTAGTCAGATCTTCATCTGAGGTCTTTCTTTCTCTCTGTGCCTGGCTGGGCTCCATGTGGGAAGGTGTTTTCCCTCTGCTGTCTTTCTGAAGTATTGATAGCAAGTCACTTGGGACTTGCCTGGCTGTGAAGGCGAGCAAGTGGACTGACTCCAAAGTCCTTGAAGACTACAAAGACAGGAGATTCTTGTGAAGTATGCCCAGTTTAATGACTGTTTCTCAAGTCTGATATGCCCTCTACAGTCTTGACATGCTACTTAGCATACAGCTGGTACAGGGTTTTACTGTACTTCCAGTGGCAGCCATAAAGAGACCCTCACATCCCTGCACAGGAAGGGGACATGGTCATGCCAACCATATGAAAAGAAAGGTGCTGAGGCATTCTGTAACATACATTTTATTGCAAACCATAAAAATGATCCCCTTTGCATCTGCTAACAAATGCAGACCCATCCACAGTCTTCTTTCAATGTAATCTGTCCCATGGATTAGCTGAGGTCCTGCATATGCCACCTCCTGAACAAGTGATGCATGTTACAAATAGTTGGGCCCTGAGGTTTTTTAGGACTCTGCTGGGAGCAGTCCATTCTGAAATCTAAACTACCCCAACTGCCATGCAGGGATCAGAAGTGTGTTTCAGCAAGAACTGAAAAGGAAAAGCTCAGAGGCAGCACAAACAGAATCAGATTGTCCTTAGCTTAATGGAGGAAGTACAATAAAACGTACAGAAAAGATGCCCAGCTTCAATCTAGGAGTTATTCAATTGTTCACATATGCAGATTAAATCAAAAACTTTGGATAAAAGTAAATGATGGTAGAAGGAAGAGAGGAAGGTTAAAAGGGATGCAGTGATTTTATCTAATATGGATGTTGTAGGAAAAATAGTTGAACTTTCTTTGAATGCAACCTTCTGGTAAACCTGACAAATTTCACTCTAAGGCTGGAGATTCAGAAGGGAACAAATGGCTGCAGTCAATTGTGGAACAAAGGAGCAGCTTTACAAAGAAGCAGTAGAGAAGGGCATGGATCCTCTGGGTAAGTGCACACTTCTCTTGTTCTGCTGGTCCACCAAAGTCTAACCCTAAAAGTTTGTGGTGCTGCCTGCTTCATAGGTTCCTGCAAACACTCTCTGGCCAACCAATGTGTGATAATTTTCTTCTACCCTATAGTAATCATATTATAGTTAATGTATATTATATATAATAATAACAGATGATTTCTGCCATTATGAATTAGAACTAGATGGAAAAATGGAACAGAATTAAGCTGCTCTCTGAAGACTGAAAAACTGAATTCTAAGTCACAGTTTGAAATTAAGTAAATAATCCTGTTTTGATGATTTTGGAAAGAAAATGTTTCAATTAATTTATTTCTTCATCAACACTGGCTCTTTTGAGTCCCCTGGAAGTCTTTTATTCATTCAAAAGAATTAAAAACTTTGTATTCTCATTTAAGCTTGGTAAATTTTTGTTTCCTTCTGTTGTCCATACAACATTTGCTTGCTAATGGCTTTCACTAACTGATCATCAGCTTTAACCATTAACTCTTTCCAAGCCATTTTTTTTCATTCTTACTGTTGCACAAAAACATAAAATACATCAGTGGCCAGAGTTTCTATTAGATGCCTGGAATATTAATTCTTCCTGGCGAACAGTTATAGGATGCTCAAGGCTGGAAATGACTTCTGGAGGCCACCTGGTCCAATGCCTTGCTCAAAGGGACAGCTGAACTCAACACCTCACCCATCTTATTTTTTGCATTTCCCAAGGTGGGATTTCACAGCTACCCTGGGCCTCTGTTCCAATATTAGAACACTTTCATGGTGAAAGTTTTTCCTTAAAACCGGTCATAACGCGTGTCATCTACAGGCTTTTCACTGTCCATCCCCAACAATCACCTGGCTCCATACTCTCTATACCCTCCCATTCAGTAATTTAAGAGAGTATAATGTCCTCTTAGCCTTCCCTTCCCAGGCTGAACAGTGTAGCTCCCTCAGCCTCTGCTCACCAGGCAAGTGCTTCAGCCCCAGTCATCTTGGTGGTCCCTGCAGTGTGCAATGAGGAGCCCAGCACAGGACACAGCACTTCAGATGTGGTCTCTCAAGAAAAATCCAGGCCCATCTCATTCACAGACTGATAACATTCCGTTGGCATTTCACACAGCATCAGGTGAAGGTATTCAGTACCTTCCAGACTCAGCTTTTTACTTGTGCGTGCATCTGCTATGACAAGTGATGCTCAGATGCATGGCAGCAGCAGTTGTCAGCTTTCCAGTATTGTAGTTTTCTCAGTTTTAGAACTATCAGGCTGTCAGTGCCATGGGCTGTTGACCTAATAGGATTGTCAGGAGATGTCCCCACTGAATCCTTCCCAATTGTTATGACTTCTGAACACGTTCTTCTTTGACTTCAGGATGCTTAACTGAGTTGCAGAACACTTCCCCAAATAACAAGGGTAACAACAGTAACAACAGCAGCAGAAGGAAAGAAACAAGTCATGCAATCAGTCAGGGAGAAAATGAGGACACTGAGGGTGGGAATTGGGGGTAGGATGCTGCAACTGACAGGAAAGTAGATAGAATTTGAAAAGGTTTTTTAGAGTTATATACAAGAGGACTCAAGAATACCCCCCTGGGGCTGTCTGTGTGCTCACCTTCCAATGATGGCTTTACCATCAGTGCATAAGAGACAATGCTTTTTGAAAACTAAGACAGCACATATACAAGAAGACCATAGTTAAAAGCCCAGGTAGGATCAGGCTAAAAGAAAGAGAGACACATATTTCTTAGACTATCCATGAGTTAGAACTAGATGATCTTAAGGTCCTTTCCAACCCTAACTATTCTATGATTCTCAAAGAGCTAAGTGAATTTAGTTGTAAGCCAACATAATATAGGTACTAAAACAATGCAGACACAAGTAGACTTGAGTGGGTAACTATAAGCCAGATTTCAGTTTCTCCGGAAGACTGTAACCTCTGTGTGGCACAGGTGGAAGTATGGGAATTTCTGAAAATGGGATTTGGGGATTTTTTTAAAGCCTTTTTCTTTCCAATTTTTAGCAGCTTGGCCCCTGTCTGAACAATGAAGGAAAAATTATGCTTTCAGAAGCTTTGCTTTCACACTGAGATTTATCTCCCTCTAACAGCATGCTCTTGCTACGCATAAAGCCAGCAAACAGCATGGTCATCACCATGGTCATCTGGAAGTAGGAGATCAGAGTTCTTTTTCTAACTGTGCGAGTGACTTGGGTTTAGACACTGAGTAAGTTACTTTATTTCTCTGAGCATGCTCTCTCATTTTCTGTTATACTGTGTGAGCAACAGACGTATTGGCTCCAAGCAGCAAAACAGGTCTGGCTGTGATCTGTCTAGATTACTACAACATAGATGAATATAGAGGTTCTACAGTTGCTCTAAGCTTGGTACTGCCTGTTTTACTTCCGTACTTCAGTGTTTCTCATGATGGAGAGGTTTCAACTACACACAAGCACTGAACTTTCCTTCATCTTCCAGCAGGGCCTTTCCCTGGCAGTTAAGGTAAAACCTCACTAGCTGAAAATAGTTTTTCACTGTCCATTTATACACTGGTCAGTGTTCAGTGAGTTTCTTGACATTTTAGCAGGGCAGATGAAATTTCAATCATCTGACCCACATTTGTGCTCCTAAGTCCCACCTATCTCTTTGGTTACATCCTGAGTAATGAAATAAAGAGGACCAGAACAGCACAGGACTTGGGCTCCAGCGCTGTCTGTAGCACATACTTCCATTTCTCTGCATAGCATCCTGCACTTCTGTAGACAATGGTCAGGCTAATACAGGGAATACGATTCTCTGGAGGCAGTTTGGATGTGGACTTGTGTTTTGGAAAAGAGAATTTAGCTACGTATACATCATCTGCAGTGTGAAACCTTTCCCCATAGCCACCTTGCTAATAAAGATATAGCCTTTCATATTTCACCCTGCTTGAAATGTGTCCTTAGAGCAGTTGCCAATATGCCCCATTCTAGGAATGCTGCTGCCTGATTTTGACAGCCATAAAAGCTCTCCCCATTAAGGAAAAGAGGGCTTCTTAGCACTTTTATCTGGGAGACAAAGCCATCTTCAAGAATGACTTGTAAATCTATATTGCACAAGACATGAATGACCAGTGCACTTTGCACAGACGTTTTGCTCTCACATCCTTTAAGCATGTCTGAATAAAACCTTTCATCTTTCTATGAGATCTGTCCTGTCATAAAATGTCACAGAAAGAACTTCAAGATCTTGAAAGGAAGGCAGTATGCAAAGTAAAAATATAATTATTGCTTATAGTTATAAGCATGTAGATTTTCATTTAAATTCCTGGGGCTTTCATAAGAAAAGGTGGTAGGAGGGAGGATTGGCACGTAACATAGTACAGGAAAGATATGAATCATAGAATCCCAGGTTGGAAGGGACCTAAAAAATCATCTGGCCCGACCTTTCTAGGCAATGAACTTCCAGCATGATCTCCCAGCACCCCATTCAGCTGCATCTTAGAAGTGTCCAACATTCGGGAATCCACCAGTTCCCTGTGGAGATTATTCCAATGGCTCATGGTTCCCATTGTGGAAAATTTCCCTCATATCCAATCAGCATCTCACCAGGAGTAACTTGGGCCCATTACCCCTCATCTTTTCCATGTGACTCCTTGTAAAAGGGAGTCTTCATCTTTGTAGCCACCATTTAGATACTGGAACATGGGGATAAGGTCTCCTCTGAGCCTTCTTTTATCAAGGTTGAACAAACCCAGCCCTCTCAGACTTTCCTCACACACCTGCCCAGTCCTTGGATTACGTTTGTGGCTGACTTTGTATCCAATCTTCTCCACCAAGTTTCGCTGTTCTACTTACAGAGGCAAAAGGGAAGATCCTGGCCTAGAGCATCAAACATCAACAGCAAAACCTATTTACTAGAGAGGGAATTTCCTTTTTGTTTTTCACTTTCTCTCCATACTTTTTTCTTAATAAAACATCAGACAATAAAAGCACAATAAATACAAAACCACATTAATAATACTCCTCCACCTCAGAAAATTATGTTCTTCAAGCAATTTTGGATTCCCACCTGTCTTTATGATGATACACTGAATAGCTGGTTTGGGCTGAATCTATCGTACAAGCTATTAAAAAGCCCATAAATCCAAATCTCATCTTAAAATATGCATTTACCCCAGGAACTTCAACAAGACTAAGGGGAAAAAATCTCTTCTTCTTTCTCTTAATCTATCTCAAAGTCTTTACTGACATGCATTCTCTTTTCTCCACTGACTTTACTGACAGGCAATTTTGATAGGTTCTCTTTTTTACCAGCTTTCAATATTTCATGACAGTTGTCAAGCCAGCATTGACACAGTGATAGGATTTGATATGACCACCAATACTTTAAAGTAAACTTTCTTTTGGAACTGATAGCTGCTATCATTTTAAACAGATACGCAGTTCTGATGTATTATAACTTCTGTGTGCAGAAGCTGAACATGATGCTAGGTCACTGAAACCTTTGTTTTGTTTTTGGGCTTTTCCTCAAGAAAGCAATTGTCCTTTTCATTCTTTCCTATGTATTTGTTTATTTCCCCAGTGCTACTATAGTAATACAGATCATAGAACAGCTTGGGTTGGAAAGGAGCGTAAAGATCAGCCAGTTCCAACTCCCAGCCATGGTCAGGTACTCCAGCATGACACTGAGGTGACAAAGATAGATTTCCACAGTAGCTGGGCCTCAAGGCAGACAAGGTAGAAGCTATCATCTGTGAAGTACAGTGTCTTATAGCTCCTGTCCCTCATGGCCTGGTGTCCTCATGGCAAGAGGGACATGACAAGATCTGGGAACTCCCAATGGCAAAATACTGCAGACCTTGTCTGAGAGGCTAGATCACCCCATACTGGCCAAGTTTCCATTGCCTCATTTAAAGTTCCTTTTCAGACAGAAAACCACATTCTGGCACTCACCCATGGGAAGTTTGTTCGCTCCCCTACATAGCCTCATTTTATAAGTGAAAACATGGTATTTAAGAGCAATGCATCTGCCCAAAGTCAAAAAGAAAGTCTGTGACAGAACAGAGAAGCAAAACAAAGACCTTCAAGACATTCTTTAGGGACAAAAGTAAGACATGGGATCTCCAAGAACAAGGCAGTCCTGAAACATCCCTCTTACAACAGCTACAGCAGTATAGCGCTGTGACCACTTCCCTGGTGAGCCTGTTCCAGTGACCCACCACTCTCTCAGTGAAGAACCTTTTCCGCATGTCCCATCTGAACTTCCCCTGTCACAGCTCCATTCTGTTTCCTCATGTCCCATCCCTGCTCACCAGAGAGAGGAGATTAACACCTCCATCTCATACCCACCTTGAGGAAGATGTAGGCTGAGATGGGGTCACCCCTCAGCCTTCTCTTCTCCAAGCTCAACAGCCAAAGTGAACTCAACTGACCCACCTGTGTGCTGACCTCAAGGCCTTTCACTGTCTTGGTGACCCTCCTCTGGACACCCTCTAATAGTCTGATGTCCTTATCCTGAAGCACCCAAACTGCAGATAATACTTGAGGTGCAGTGTCTGTCTTGTATTATGGAACACATTTTCTGCAGTCAGACCATGGGCTGATGAACATTCCTAGTGGTAACAGTTAGGATCATTTGATGCAGTATGTCTGACACTCTGACACTACAGTTCTGCATTGTCCATACCAGCAGATAAACAACTTTTGTACGTCTGATTCAAAATGTTAACATTTAAAACCAGCACCCTGAGATCTAATTCTCCCCTTACACTCAGTGATGCACAGAGCAAGTTCTTTCACTTTCTTCCACCAGACCAGTATACATCAGGGTGTAGTAAAAGGCTACTAACAAATAGCTCTTGCCACCTTTGCATAGGTCTTAAAATACTTTGTTCATATTTTTTAAGGTGCTCAAGCACACCAGCTCCAACAAACAAGATTTGCAACTTGGAAAACAGTGGCCTCTGGAGAAAACATTGTCTTTTAAGAAAGTAAAAATCTGTTTCCAGCAAGCCATTATTACCTTGTTCCTACTGAATGCAACATTAGGGAGCTGTCTGAATATTAGCTCTACAGTTACTCATAATAACTAGATTCCATTTAAGACTCTTACACAGCAGACTTGACAATAACCATGTTATTACTGCACATCAACACATCTCTATGGCAATACCTTTTGTTTGGGTACCAGAGCTCCTCCTCTTGTTTAATGCATCCTACCTCAGATTGCTTTCATAAAATAAGGAAAATGCAGTTATGTAGAAGTTGAACACAGAAACACTGCAATGACTTACATGCAAAGTCTATGCCACAGATAATGAATTACACTCCAGAATCTAAACTACAGCACTACTGTAATTTCCTTCCCTCTTCCATTAAACTGCATTTGCTTAAGCCAGTGTAGCAGCAGATACCCTGTGCACATGAGTAGTGTTGCATTAAAGTCCTTCCCTCTTTGCTAGTCACAGACTAACAGAAAGTGGAATGGCAGGCAGCTTATCATTGGACTCAGTCAGGTAGGAATCACTTGAGCTACCTTGAGCAATCTGTACTATAGATATCTGCTATGTCTGATCATGACAGTGCTGTTTCAGATATCCTGGATATCCCCTCTGGCTTCTCACAGCTGGTCATGAAGTCTGTCAGCCCATGAAGGCAGTCTCATTTCAGATGTCCTTCAGACACCTGAAGCCATCTCAGGTGGCACTAGCTGAAGCCATCTCAGGTGGCACTAGAAGCCTGTTCATAAGCAACTGAATCAATCTCTATCTTGAATCCAGCCAGCCTCATCGAGTTCAGTTGGTGCAGAGTCACACAAGGAAACAATGACCGTCTTTCACATTTGGCTAGTCTTCTCTTTTAAAGCCATATTCACTGCCCTCTCTTTGCATGATCAGCAATTTTGTACTACAGCAATCTTTTAATGGTCCTCCTTCCATGGGTGTAAAAGTGTAATCCCCAGCAACCTAAAAACCAAAATCATTTCTACGATTTTATGAGGTGCCTGTTTGGAGGAGGTCAGGAGAAGGGGCTCTAGAGTTGATTATTAGCAACTGGAAATTTTCAGCTACTTTACTGCTTTTTGCAGTTCTTAAGTTTAATGTATCTGCTTAGGGAGGGAGGTAGTTGTATGAATTATAACCTGACTTTAAGCTTAAGTACACAATGTGAATCACTTGATTGATGGCCCATTTGATCAGCTGTGCAGTCAGGGTCCTTCCTCTGCTGCAAACTTAATTACATGGCCATACCACAGCAGATATTACAGCATCCTAGGCTGGCAGGAGGATTCAGGGTCAGTAGTTGTACTATAATACAGCTGGCATCCTGCCTATCTATCCCCCTCACTCTGCCTTTCACTGTTCATGTAAGAAATCCAGGTCTGGGGTCTTTCTTCTGTCCTCCATCATTTTGCTCTTGAATTTAGCAAGGCCTTTAACATGGTCTCCCCACAGTGTTCTTATAGCCAAATGGATATGCTATGGGCTAGGTAAGGGATGAAAATTTTCAGTGCATCCTGTACTGAAACAGCCCAAAACAGTGATGAACCCTGCTACGAAGTCCAACTGTCAACCAGTTACTACTGGCTTTCCTCAGGGATCAGGATAGTTAGGTCATCTATTCAGAATCTAATCACTGTATCCCATTCCTATCCTATCCTATTCACTATATAAATAACTCTCCTTGAAGGACTGGAATTTCTATTTAGCAACAGATCTCCAACTCGGACTCGACATCACAGCATCTAAAAAATGACAACTTTAAGCTGTATGTCTTGAGCAACAAGATCTAAAACTTGATGTCCTTCCACTGCTCTCAGTTTATATCAGCTTCAGGGCTTCTTCAGATTTCTTTTGATCTATTTACCAGAGCCATCCAATGCATTTTGAACTGTCTCTGCATTTGTTTCATTTTGCTTTTTACTTTCATCTTTATAGCATCAAGGACGTTATTTCCAGGTTTATTCTTGACATATACCCAAACTATTAGAGACATCACTCTATAACACCATTATGTCTTACCCTAGTGTTTTCCTTATTCTGTCTTCTCTGCAGTCTTGAAATTCTCTGCATACCTTCAGCCAACTAGTTTTTAAGTCAGTCTGTTTTATCATCAGGTTTTGCTGTTCTCCACCACTGCTATCCGTATACCAATGTAATGTGCTCATTAGTCCATATATGCTGATTTCATGGTTATTCCTGCACATACAGTGAATCAATATTCAGGAAAGAACAGAAATCACTTTATGCAGTAGATTTAGAGGTGGAGGAGGTTCAAAGTACTGTGGGAGGTTAGTTATCAAGAACAACCACCTGGGAGCAAGAACCTAGAGCAAAGAATGCTTTCATATTTTATACAGGAAAAATGTACCATGAAAATGAATAGTTTGCAAACCACATCACATCCCTCCCCCTCTCCATTTCCCACCAGTGATTTTTCCCCTCCCTTTGACAGCAAAGATGTTCTCTACTTTAATGGTCCCTGTCTGGTAAAATTACTCAGGAACTGGGTAGAGCTCCTCAGGTTCAAATGGGGAGTGGAGTTTGTTACTACCATATTCCCTTCTCTGCTCTTCCAAGACAGACAGGAACAGACCATATCTACAGGCAGAGACTGGATACCTGACCACGAGGCTAAGATGTGTTTCATTGATGGATCTCCCAGACACTGATGTTTGTTTTGGTGTTTAAGCTTGAAATTATGTAAACCAAATATTATATAACATTGTTATTTCTAGACGATATATGTATAATATACACAATACATTATATGCAATTTGTTGTGAATGCCTCAGATACAGTGTTCTATATCTATGATGTGTGTTACCTGAAATTCGTAGCTATTTATATGCAGGCATTACAGAAAGTGGTTTTTATAGTTATCCAGAAATGTGTTTATGAAGTTGGTTATTACATAAACCCACCAGCAACAGCTTCTTGAGGAACCCAGTTCTGTCACAGTATGTTAGGGAAGATCTGGAACACTGTACAGAGCTCCTCGGGAGACATCAGCCTCGTGCTTCCTGACTGCATTTAGACAAGAGGTAGGGGCTCAGAGGGGTCTGCTCTGGGCCTGAGGAGATTTGAAGAAGCAGAGTTCAAATGCCAGCAGCCTTCAATGGCACCTGAAAAAGAGTTGTGGGAGTGTGATTTTGGAGCTAGACACATCAGTCTCACTTAAGACTTTGCACTACTTGTCTGCATCTTGTCTATATCCATGCTCAGATCAAGCCCCCCAGGCTGGGAAGCTGATGGATAGCTTTATTCCTGAATCTTTCACTGATACGCTATTTCCAGGTTTGGTCCCATGGTTTCTTTTCAGGCTGCACTTTCCCAGCCACTCCAGTATTACTGAATAGCCATGTTTTGAGTCAAAGCTCAGGTAGCAGTTGCCTGATGTCACTGGATGAAGTATCTATCTCCAGAAATAAAGTTCCATTGCTTCATCCCAAGCCTCTTTGTAATCACTGGAATTTATCCCACTTGCTAATGTAGAACAGGGAGGGATGAGTAACAGGAAAACACTTAATATAATAGATTATTGCTCCTTGGGGCAATTTGTCACAAACAGTTGGGAAGGTTGTGATCCACGTTCACTCCTGCGAGATCACAGCATGGGAGGGGACGAGAGGCAGCAATTTCTGGCATGAGGAGCAGGGAAAGGGTGCAAAGAGCAGGATAAGCAATTCTCAGAAGCTCTTTGGAAAAATATAAACAATCTGGTAAGAGGGAGGAGGTGTGGGAGCTGAGCAGAAGCAAATTAAAAGGATAATTAGAAGAGGGGAGAAAAAAAAGGAGTTGCTGAGTACATTTTAGCTGGTGAAGCCAGGGATTTCAGATGTATTCACAGCAGACAGATGGTAAAAGAAGGGGGGAAAAAAACACCAACCAGCAGCACACCCTATAATCAGTTCCTTAGCATGGATATTAGGGGAATTTAGTTAAGGATAGGGAATAAGGACTTGGCAGCCTTAATACACAATTATTTTGCTTTGTATCTTTGCAACAGTGGGAGAGGGATCAGAGCAACCAGAGACAAAAGCCACAGCTCTGGTTTGCTGTGGGGTGTGAGCTGGAGCAGTCTAATCCTCACCATTCACCTAGACTGGTATTTTAATTGTAGTTTTCTCATTTCCCTTTGTTAGTGGTTGGGACTACCTTTTTTCTTGGACACAAATGCCTCTGGGTTTAATGCCTGGGAGTTTAATTAATGAACATATGAGATATAGAATCATAAATGGTTTGGGTTGGAAAGGACCTTAAGATCATCTAGTTTTAACTCCCCTGCCATTGGTAGGGATGCCTCACACTAGGCCATGTCACCCAAGGCTCTGTCCTTTTGCCACATCAGTACATCTATGTCTATGATGCATGTTACATGGAATTCACAGCAATTTTTATGCTATGGAAAAACACTGAAATATAAGCCAAATGCCCCATATCCCCATGCTCTGATAACATCAAATAACAGAAGCTGCAATAAGCAAAACAGGAAAGAAGTAAAACCATCTCCCCAGCATGCTGAAGAAAGTACATGTCTCCCCAGTGCAACAGGGTAAAGGACCTGGATTTACAAGCAGCTCTGACTGTACTACACCTTCATGTCATGGAGCAGAGATCAATGCAGCGAATTTCTTTGGCTCAGCACCACAAATGCCATTGTCTTACTCTGGATGCATAAATGGCCCATACAAGCCAGCCTGGAGATCTCTACACAGTACAGTCCAGAGCCTTGGATCAACATCTTAACCCTCTGAGGCTAGGTGGGGTGTCAATTTCATGGAATCATGGAATGGTTTAGGTTGGAAAGGACCTTATGGTCAACCAGGTCCAACCCCGTGCCATGGGCAGGGACATCTCACACAATCTGGGTTCCTTCTCTTTTGTAGTGGCTGAACAGGGATACTTCATATACCATCAGCTTTCTTGAGGTAGGTACTTCAAGAAGTAATTCAGTTTAGGCTAGACCTGTCTGGCCTAAAACTGAGCTCAACCAAGATGAAGAGTCCTCCTGCAGGAAGATACCCTGAAAATATTAAACATCTCATTTAAAAATCCAGTTTCCTCCAAAATTACAAGCAGAACTCCCACTGATTCAATTAAAAGAAGACTCACGTGCTTATAGCCCCCAAACCTGCTAATACATAAGGACATCTGACTCATGAGGACAGTGACCAGAGGCAAGCTGTTCACACACTTTCTTATTCACGGAATCATGACAATGGAAAGGAAAGATAAAACTAAATTGACTTTAAATATAAAAGAATTCTGATGGACGGCTAAAACGTTGGGATAATTTTGTGGATTTTAAAAATACCGAATATTTTCATTGCCTTGCTAACTGGGGAGGTTTATGACAGAGGTATTACTCAAAGGAGCAAAGGGTTTGGGACTTTTAATGTTTCCTTTCAAAGTGAAATGGAAATTAAATAGGAATGAAAAAAAACCCAAACACAAAACCACCACCACAACTTTTGTGATTCCTCAGGGTGATCTCTCTTATGAAGATTTGATTTTTACGTGTTGTAATATGCACATTATCATAGAATCATAGAATGGCTTGGGTTGGAAAAGACCTTAAGATCGTCCAGTTCCAACGCCCTGCAAGTGCTGTGTTCTGGTCTATTTCTCCATAGAATAATTAGGGTTGGAAAGGACCTTAAGATCATCCCGTGCCAACCCCCAGCCATGGGCAGGGACACGTCACACTAGACCAGGGCACCCAAGGCTCTGTCCAGCCTGGCCTTGAACACTGCCAGGGATGGAGCATTCACCACTTCTTTGGGCAACGTGTTCCAGTGCCTCACCACCCTCACAGTAAAGAACTTCTTCCTTATATCTAACCCGAACTTCCCCTGTTTAAGTTTAAACCCACCACTCTTTGTCCTATCACTACAGTTGCTTATGAAGCCCCTCTCAAGCATCCTTGTAGCCCCCACTTCTGATAGTGGAAGGCTGGTTGGAATCACACTGTGTTTTGAGTGGATTGGTTCGTTGCTGCTGAAGTACTGCAATCTTTATTAAAAAAAATTAGGATTTTCCTAGATGTGTATGTCCCACCTGGATGTGAGATCAGGAGGGAATTATCCATCCTAACCATGGATCTCCCACATTTCCCCTCACTCCATGCTGCTCATGAGCTGTGAGTCTCTGGACATGGTATGGCTACAAGACCACCAACTCCAGGAGAGGGCTGCAACCTTCCCTGCCCTGGCCAGGGGGCAAGTAGAGACCAGGTAGACTCACCTTCTCCATGGTCTTTGCAGACAAAGTCCATGCTGTGCAACAGCTTTCCCAGAAAATCTCAGAGGAGCTTCCAGCCTCCCTTCTCCCTCCAGGCCACCAGCACCAGTCCTACAATGAGCTGCATTAGACATCCATTATAGGAAACTTCTTGCAACAGATCTGATGTATTTTTCCCACAGCCTCCTCTTCTCCCAGCTGCTGGATGCCCCAAATCCCTTTCTGTGCTACCCAAAGTAGGGAATAAAATGACCTGGAGGACCTGACACAGAAAGAAATGTCAGGATACAGTGGATAACACTGTATTCAGTTTATTCACTTCCTTTCAGAAGGATTTCTGAAGAATAAAAGCCTCCACTTCCCCCTGGCACCAGGCCTGGCTTTGCAACAGCCTATTTCCGTATTTCCATCTTGAAGGGTGTGACTCCTTGATAGATCAGAACTTACATCACTTCATCTCCCACTTAACTGATTTGATGAGGAAAGTGGAACTGCTACAGTGGCAATTTAAGTGTATTAAAGAAAAAAAAAAAGCTAATGCAAAATTTTGATTCACCAAATTTAAAGTCCATTTCCATTACATTTAATAAGTTCAGCCTCTCTTAGTTCATCTGTACTTATCTTTAAGTCTGCATGGCTGGGTGGCATTAGAAATAAGATTATTCATAGTAGGGTGCTCTGCATATGAACTTTTCCTTAGCTTTCAGTCTTTGCTCAACTGTAGATCATTTCATAATCACATGAGTGGTCGGCTTTTCTGCTCTTGTAAAATCAAATCTCACACCATCAGCCGGAGACCTTTCAGCAAATACAAAGAAGGGTATAATTAATTCAAACAAAGTAATCATTAAAGTATGAGGCTAGTCTGACGCATGCTTTTTTATTTCCCTCCAAGCATACACGAATTATGAGATCCAAATCACAGCTCTTGCAAGAGACTAGTTCATGCATTTGTGTAGGGAGAAGGGAGGAACTTGCTACATGAATTCTCACCCTTTCACTGTAAATCCATGCACAAGCTATTTGGGTTTTAAGGCCTGAATCGTGATGTAGTACACCACATCAAGGGGAAGCAGGCGAGGAAGTAAGCTCAAGGAAAAATCTAAGGGTTGACATTAACATGATGGGGAGGAGTATGTTAAAAGGCTGCCTCTGGGATGGCAGCAGGTGCTTAAATTCTGAAGGATATAAGGAGTGATTGGGGATGGAGGAAAGTGAAAGGAAAAGCTTCCGTACACTTGCAGCAGCAGCAGCTGGTGCTTCCCTGTGTGTGGAGTCAAGGAGAAGGAGCAAAGCCCTTGGAGCCAGCATGGGAACAGGCACTGCTGGTAGTTGCAGCAGACGTTCCTTAGCAACAACCTGGAGCAGATGGAGCCGGGTACCACTGCAAGAGACTCAGCAGCAGCCCCTCATCCCCCACAGCCTCTGCCCTGCGCACAGGGAGGTGAGACAACACAGCAAGGTCTACCAGAGAGCTATTCTCCAGACAGAAACAAAGGAGATCACCTCTGCTTGTGCCAAGTTGGAGCCCAAAGCATAATGAACAATTTAAACCAGTTTCATAAGTACTAACAACACTGGTATAATGACATAATAGTGATAAGTAATTACAGAAGTGTTACACATGCATATTCTTTTATTATGGCTGAGTAAATTGGATTTCTAGGGATGCTGAGAAATCTTGGAACATGCCTATGACCAAAAATATCTTAAGGTGATCCCGAACCACACTTGGGGGAGACAAAAGAGGAGGAAAAAACCAAGGAAGATACCAGGTCTTAATCTGCATTTGAAGTAAAATGTAAGGTGATGGATGATCCACAGTTAAAAAGGTTATTTGAAAATGGATAGTTCACAGATGCAGACGATTTCAGGGAAAATCTGCATTGGCAGATGGATCTATCACCAAATTCAAGAAAACAGGAACCTTTCTTGGGTTAACTCATTAATCTTGTACATGCAGAATGTGAAGAATCATCAGGTTAAACACAGATAACAGCAGAGGTAGAGCTGCCTGCAGAGAGTGTTCATAAGCCTGTAACAGATATCACTAAGTTACATAGATAACCCTTTTTTCTTCAAGATCAGGTGTGCAGAACTGAGCACTCGGATCTCTTGCATTATGTTATGGTATATGCAAATATTATCTTATTATCATTAAAGGAAAATAAATTCTGCCTGCCTGCATTTGATTTGGCAACATGCCCTTGAGACTTGGTTGTAATCTGTATGCAGAAGCAAGGGGGAATAATAGTACAAAGGCCATAAAACTTCATGGTCAATAAAGAGCCATAATTGTCTCTAGGGGGAAGGACAAAAGCCTTCTCTTCAGAGCTGGTACATAATAAGTGGTGGATTTCTTGAACCTTCTCAGTGGCAGGATGTTGTCTGAAACACATCCATGGCCAAACTAGGAGTATAGCAACCAGATTTGTACCCTAAATGCCCTTTTTCTATAAATAACACCATTGCTGAAAACCTGATAGATTAATTGATTTATCTTGGTTGATTACCTTGGTAAATCAGGACCTAGGTGAACATCTTCAAAGACATAGGAATAGCTCTGTAGCCAGCAAAAGCAGATAAACACTTGATTATGTATTCTGGTGAGTCAAGCTCACCCATATGGAATCTCATCTCCTGTGTCTCCATTTCCCTTCTGCTAATCTAACCTCTTAGCAACATTTTAGCAATTCCTGTGGGTGATACAAGCAGTGAATAGAAATTGGAAAACTACAGATGAGTTTGAATTTACTTCCATTAAAGCCAATGGATGCTTTATCCCATTAACGTCAAGGACACTAGTCTGAGTGATAATGGTGTTTAATATTACTTATTTGGCAATGTCTGGCCAAAAGAATAAGTCCTTTCTTTCTGTAGTTGTACAGATCAAAAAGAGTGTAATCAAAAGAAGGCTGAATTTTCTTATTAGAATTTGCTGATTAGCCAGAATGGTCCAATTTTGAGGAGATGGTTTTAAGCCTGCCAGTTTGCCTATTTCAAACCTTTCAGTCCATTGATCATCCAACAGCTTACCACAGTTTCTGATGATTCACAGTTTTGTGACAGCTCCAAACAGGACAAGATGAGAGCACAGAGCCACTTTGTGGATCCTCAAGAGCCAAAACTCCCTGTCTGCTAACTAGTGCAGACCACTGTGCACTCAGGGTCCCACGGGTTTCCACAGCTCCTGTTCCCCACTGCCAGTTAGGGCCCAATGCCCTTTCACAGGTAATTTTCTATTGTTATTTTTCCTCTGAGAAGCAATAAAATCAAATTTCAAAGTATCAGATTTTATATGAAAGAATTCCCCACCAAGACCCCTTCATCCAAAACCATTCACAGGATGAATTACACTTCTCAGCTAAAAGGGTGGAAACCTTCAGCCAAAAGGTACTAGTCATACATTACTCAAATGTAAGCCCACGTACAGATCCAGCAACACCTTTAAGGTGATTGTGCTGTATTTATGTATACCTGCATCAATTTCCCTACAGTACTGCAAATCAGCAGTGCTAGCGTTTCATAAGATACTATTCCTTAATGTGAAGTAAGTTTGATTCAAATTGATGCAGGAGTGTTCACGCAGGAATTTGCAGTAGTTTCATTATGGTGATCAATACTGTGTCTTCACTTAAACAACAGCTACAAGTAGTGCCAGCAGGCAGGTAAGGTAAAATAAGGCAAAAAAACAGTGGCATTATTGCTGTTATTTTAGTAGCGTGGCTGCAATCTTTCTCCAATCACTAGCCACAATTACAACTTACAATCTTCTTGCTATCATCAGGTAACTGTTCTCAGTGTGGTACTGGCATGGACTGAGGTTAGTGAGCAAGGCCCGTATAGAATCATAGAATGGTTTGGGTTGGAAAGGACCTTAAGATCATCCAGTTCCAATCCCCCTGCCATGGGCAGGGACACCTCACACTAGACCATGTCACCCAAGGCTCTGCCCAGCCTGGCCTTGAACACTGCCGGGGATGGAGCATTTACCACTTGGGCAACGCGTTCCAGTGCCTCACCACCCCCACAGTAAAGAACTTCCTTATATCTAACCTGAAATTCCCCTGTTACAACATCCCTGCCTCAGCTGCTGCCAGCATGTCCATTTCCCTTTTGTTTCATTAGGCAATTTCAAATAGCTTCTCCCACACCTTTTCACACCCTCAGCAAAAGCCACTCCTGACATTTCCAAGACAAGAATACACAGTTTTGTGTTCTTTATCATTTTCTCTTCCATCAGGGCTGATTCCTTTTACTGGCAGGAGAGCCATCATCATGTTTCATAGAATATACCCTTTTTTTATGCAAAGCATTAGCTAGAATGAAATTTCAACACTGATCCTGAGAAAAGGACATTGCAAATTGTCTTTATGGTGAGATAAATCCAGTGTAGCATGAAGAAAAAAATTTCCAGTGCATTTCCCATTCTGATTATGTATCTACTTGGAAATCCAGAAAGATTTTTTAAATCACCCATCTACTGGGTTCAATGCCATGGAAATTGCAAAGAAGTTTTGCTTTGCAGGGCCTCCTGTACTATGTCTTGTTGAACAAATCTGAATGTGTCTATGTACAGAGCAGAGAAATTCAATTGTGACACTTCTCTGTGTGGATTGTGTCACTTTTCATCCTAAACTGGCTTTTCCAGGCTTCAGTTCAGCAGGTTGTGTCACCCAACTCCAGAATAACTGTTTTGAAACAGATTGGGTCTTTCTTTACTCCCATAGTAAATCAGTTCTGTCTGGGGGTTTGAGCTTTGGTTTGGGTTTTTCATTAAAGGATTCATAGGATCCTTTTTATAAAGGATCCACATCTTGTAGTATTTACTATAGTCTTATTGTGCAAGTATTCTTTCAAGTATATACTTTTGTTTTTCACTCATACAAGTAATAACATGGGAAACAATTGCTTACTTTGCTTTGTGAAGAAGATTCGTCCTTATCTAGAAATTCCACTGTTCTGGCTAATCTCTAAAGAGGAAATTCCCCTCACAATGATACAGGCACCAAATAGCATGTGATGCGTTTCTAGTGCAATCACTGTCATTGTCACCAAGCATACAGACGGTGACCTGGGGGACAAGAAAAATCTTGGTGCAGATTTCCCTGACAAACCCTTTGGCTTCCAGGTTACTTTGCTTTGACATGCTTCAAATATTACACAATGTCACAGTGTCGTGGTTTAAACTCTGTCAGCCACGCAGTCTCATTCACTCACTCCTCTCCACTTTCCTTGCCCCCCACCCCCCCCCGCTCCTGGATGGATGGGGAGGAGAATCAAAAGAATGTAACTCCCACGAGTTGAGATAAGAACAGTTTAGTAACTAAGGTATAACACAAATCACTGCTGCTACCACCAATAATAATAATTATAAGAGAAATAACAATAGAAGGGAATACAATACCACCTGCCGATACCCAGCTCGACCGAGCAGTGAACCAGCCCTTCCGGGTAACTCTCCGTTACATCCTGGGCATGACATGCTCTGGTATGGAATACCTCTTTGGTCAGTTTGGGTCAGGTGTCCTTTCTGCTTCCTCCCGGCCTCCCCCCCTCCCTGGCAGAGCATGAGACTCAGAAAGTCTTTGGTCAGACCAAACATTTGAGCATTAACTAAAAACATCGGTGTTATCAGCGCTGTTCCCAGGCCGAAAGTCAAAAACACAGCATGGCACCAGCTACTGAGAAGCAGAAAAAATGACTGCTACTGCTGAACCCAGGACACACAGTCATTACAGGATACACTGAGGTCAAAGCAAACAACCGCAGAAGAAACTTACAGATTTGACTCTGCCTTAGAGGGAGAAGGAATCGGATCTCAAAACCGCCCTTTAAAAAAGGCTTTCCAAGAAAAATAAAGCCCAAGCTGGAAGAGATCATTCTTGGACATGTTTTTTTTTAGCATTCTGATACTGTATCGTTATTTCATTCCATGTTGGTTTTGATACTGAAAAATCCCATTAGATGAAATTCCCTGTGTTTCACTTAGCACTAATAGCTAAAAACAGCAGTCTTTCAGTGTGCTTTCATGGCATTTCTTTAAATATACTTTTATTTCTAATTTTAAAAGCTGTCTCGTGTTAAATATTCAGATGTTCTGACACACTTATTCCAAGCCTCCTGCACTTCCCCAGAACAACTGAAGGACTGAGATGCAGCTTTCGTGCAGCTCATGCAGTTGCCTTCCAGCTCCCCCGTGTCAGCTACCCCTGTCCTTGTTTATCGTTTCTGAAATCAGTATAATGCCACCTTCATGGTACAGGTGTAGATTAGCAGCTGCCTCTTAATTACTTGTGTAACAGTTATCATCTCTTGTGCATGGCAGAGACAAGGACCAACATAAAGCCAGCACGCTCAGGTTGGAGGATAAACCATGTTAATCTCTCCAGTCAGCATGTGACATGGCCTGGAAGAAGACTTCACATAGAATCATAGAACAGCTAGGGTTGGAAAAGACCTTAAGATCATCTAGTTCCAGCCCCCTTGCCATGGGCAGGGACACCTCTGTGGTGGTTTAAACCAATCCACACAGCTTGTCCACTCACTCCCCCACTTCTTGCCCTCCCCCTGCTCCTGGAGGGACGAAGAGGAGAATTGAAAAGAATGCAACTCCCACGGGTTGAGATAAGAACAGTTTAGTAACTAAGGTATAACGCAAATCACTACTGCTACCACCAATAACAATAATGATAAAGGAAATAACAAGAGGAAAGAATACAACACCTCAACACCAGCTGACCAATAACTCGCCCCACTCCCCCCAGCCAAGCACCGACCCATACCTCATCCAACCCTGCAGTCCCCCTGCCCTTCTGGGTAACTCTCCGTTACATCCTGGGCATGACGTGCTGTGGTATGGAATACCTCTTTGATCAATTTGGGCCAGGTGTCCTGTCTCTGCTTTCTCCCAGCTTCCCCTCCTCCCTGGCAGAGCATGAGGCTCAGAAAGTCCTTGGTCAGACCAAACATTTGAACAGCAACTAAAAACATCGGTGTTATCAGCACTGTTCCCAGGCCGAAAAAGGAAAACATAGCACTGCACTAGCTACTAAGAAGGAGAAAAAACTGCTACTGCAGAACCCAGGACAACCTCACACTAAACCATCCCACCCAAGCCTTCATCCAACCTGGCCTTGAACACCGCCAGGCATGGAGCACTCACAACCTCCCTGGGCAACTGATTCCAGTGCCTCACCACCCTAATAGGAAAGAACTTCCTCCTTAGATCCAACCTAAACTTCCCCTGTTTAAGTTTGAACCGGTTACCCCTTGTCCTATCACTACAGTCCCTAATGAAAGAGTCCCTTCCCAGCATCCCTATAGGCTCTCTTCAGATACTGGAAGGCTGCTATGAGGTCTCCACGCAGCCTTTTCTCCAGGCTAAACAGCCCCAACTTTCTCAGCCTATCTTCATACCAGAGGTTCTCCGGTCCCCTGAGCATCTTCATGGCCTCCTCTGGACTTGTGCCAACAGTTCCATGTCCTTTTTATGTTGAGGACACCAGAACTGCACACAATACTACAAGTGAGGTCTCATGAGCACAGAGTAGAGGGGCAGGATCACCTCCTTCGACCTGCTGGTCACGCTTCTTTTGATGCAGCCCAGGATACGGTTGGCTTTCTGGGCTGCGAGCGCACACTGAAGCCAGCTCATGTCCATTTTCTCATCGACCAACACCCCCAAGTTGTTCTCCACAGGGCCGCTCTGAATCTCTTTGCCCAGCCTGTAGCTGTGCCTGGGATTGCTCCGACCCAGGTGTAGGACCTTGCACTTGTCATGGTTGAACTTCATAAGGTTGGCATCAGCCCACCTCACAAGCGTGTCGAGGTCCCTCTGGATGGCATCCCTTCCCTCCAGCGTATCAACTGAACCACACAGCTTGGTGTCATCGGCAAACTTGCTGAGGGCGCACTCAATCCCACTGTCCATGTCAGTGACAAAGATGTTAAACAAGACTGGTCCCAACACCAATCCCTGAGGGTCACCACTCGTTACTGGTCTCCAGCCGGACATTGAGGCATTGACCACAACTCTTTGCATGCAGCCTTCTAGCCAGTTCTTTATCCACTGAGTGGTCCACTTATCAAATTGTTGACTCTCCAATTTAGAGAGAAGGATGTCATGTGGGGCAGTGTTGAATGCACATAAGCAAGAGCTTCTCACATCTGACTTGTCTGGGTACCACTGTGGTTGTAGATCCATTCTGAGCTCTCTTCTGGACAATTTACACATGTAAGACCAGTCAACCTTCCATATTTTCCACTGAAATATTACTACACTCTCACTCCCTTTCCTTAGAAGAGAACTCCATACATGTATCCAAGCCTCTCACTATCCCAATACTTTCCCCATCTGCACTTCCATCACCAATACAATGCTCCCTGCCGCATCCTTCCTTACCAGCTGTTTTTCACCATTTCTCTCAGCTCTTAATGGCCAAGCATGCATTTAGATAGAAGTGCATGTGTTCCTACCCCTCAGCTCAGCTATAGCTCTTTGAAGAAATCATCAGGTGCAGATGCCTTGTTCCTTTGTGTTTGCTTGTGCACTATCAATGGCACACCATGCATGACAAAGGCTAGAATAAAATTCCAGGCTCCAAAGCTGCCCATTTATCTGTCTTTTGACTAAGAGTAAGATTACTTAAAAAATAAAGCAACATAAATTCTACTAAGTAGAAGGAGATTACCTTTATTTGTTGCATGTCTAAGTAAACTGCATAAAAATAACAAGAAGACTATGACAGGAGATAACCAAAGATGGTAAATTTAGGCTGACATGTTGGCCTTAACTTGAACTGTTCAACAAGAAAGTATACAGTAAACCCAGAGATTCAGTCTTAAATCAGATTCTCTTGGGATGAATCATTGTGCTGCATGCTTAATATATTTTCAGGTACTACCTGAGCTGTTAGATGAGACAGGAACACTGGGAAAATAGAAATGCTGAAAGACCATCACTGGGGATCAGAGACTCTTAGGACCAGATGCTGTAATCCTAAATTGCAGCAACTGAGTCCCTGCCCATGCAACACAGAAGTTAAATGCCAGAAGGGATACAACAGATGAGCCATTCAGACAGACAGAGGGAGGAAAAAGGAGGCCAAGCCTTGGCGGAGTGGACCTGGTAACAAAAAGAACAAAGGTCAAAAGAAAAAGGACACAGCAGTTACTCACACACGTGGGAGTTATGGTAGGGAAAGCATCAGCAAGCTTGAAGAAGAGTTCACATGAAACACGTGGTGGTACCTTCTGTTAGTCATCTTGAACAGTCTTTTGGGTGACTGTGAGTTTCTGCAGTCCAGGTTGAAGCTAAATGTTCTGAGATTAAAACCATACAACAAAATACCTTAAATTGTAAAATGCAAAACCATAGCAAGTTAGACTTGGGACACTTGAGGAAAAAAAGTCTCATTCTCTTGACAAGTCAGACTGCTTTCCAACCAGGTAGCCAATGTAGGCGTTTCAGCTCATATCTGAACCCAACTGAATCCTTGTTGCATTTTTCTTTATTATTTAATAGATACAAATAGTCTGTGAAGCTCAAGGGGGAAAAAAAGCTAAATGAATCCTTCTAAACATGATTCCCTTCACTTGACACACTGGGATTAACTGTAGGCCACAGTTTTCATTTATAATCTATGTGAAAATATACTCAAAACGCAAATAACGATGTGTTCTTAGCCTCAGGGTTGCCCCTTGTAACCGATGTAATTGTTCCAGAAACTGCTTCCCTAGCCCTAACAGTTGGATACCTAACCACTGGGACACTAGTAGTGCCTGGATCATTTGGTTACTGGAACTGGTGGCTTTTATTTCTGGCGCTGGGAAACAAATGGAAAACTTGTGGATGATTTCTCAAAGACACAAAGTCTCACACTGAACACCAGTGAAGCAGCCATTTGTCATCTTATGGTTCCCATCTACCTCTGAAAAAGAAGGGGTAGAAGTGACCCATGCCGACTAAGCCATCTATCTTCCAGCCTCAGGGACAAACTGTTGTGGTTTGGGATTGGGCAGCTCAGCACCACACAGCCATTCACACACACCCCCAGTGGGATGGGCAAGAATCATAGAATGGTTTGGGCTGGAAAGGACCTTAAGATCATTCAGTTCCAACACCCCTGCCATGGCCAGGGACACCTCACACTAGGCCATGTCACCCAAGGCTCTGCCCAGCCTGGCCTTGAACACTGCCAGGGATGAACCATTTACCACTTCTTCAGCCAACCAATTCCAGTGCCCCCTCACAGTAAAGAACTTCTTCCTTATGTCTAACCTGAACTTCCTATTTTATGAATTTCCTCCATGCATTTTATGTTTTCCATCACTGCTCTCTGAGAGGGATGATCAATGATCATAAGTTCTTTTCCGTTCTTGTGCTTCATGACTGCATCACAGCATCACTGGGATGTTACTAAATCATGCTCACTTCTTGCAGCAGAATGAGTCCCATCTGAAGAGCCAAACACTTCTGGTGAGTGTTCACAACACACATCACAACTTCCTCCCAGCATCTGTAAGAAACAGTAATGCCAAATAGTCTTTTAAATCAACTGAATTTCTTCCCAGTCCTATTTGGAACATGGCAAAACTTTTACTACTTGAGTAGATTATTAAAATAATAGGATTATTAAAACAATTTTGGTAGGTAACTTTGTACATTTCGACAGTATAAGAAGCTACAATCAGTTTAAATGTGATTTAAAACCAAGCCACAACTGTAGATGAATTCCCTTACGAGCGCTAACACATAAAGGCTTATTAATTTTTTTTATTTAATTTTATCTTTCCTTTTTATCAAAAAGTTTTTAACAGCTTTTTTCCACCTATTTAGGGCCAGCTCTGATTCCAAGGTAAGATGTTAGGGAATACTGTATCACTGTGTAAAAAATACCAAAACAAATTGGTAGTTCAGCATGACAAGACAACAGATCACTGCCCAGCTGGGATGCCAAGAGGAAAATCAAAGCAAGCACTGGTGTTTGTAGGCTCCTGCACAACGTGACAAATGTACATTGTGATCTCAAGAGAAAGGAAGATGAGCTCAGGAAGTGTGTAATGAATGGCGCTGTGTCTTTGAGAGTCAGCAGCACAAGGAGCACCTGTGGTTCCAGCAAAGCTCTGCTACCTTAAACACTACATTGAGCTGTTGATAATCAATAGCAGTAACTCCTGTTCCTGTATATTTTACAGGGAAGACTCCACACAGGCCTCCTACAACAGGTTTGTGGCTGACAGGAAGCCTTGGAGCCCCTTCCGAGAGTCAGCACTGAATAGCAGAAGCTATTAGTTGGGATCCAGAAAACCCAGAAAGCCAACCATATCCTGGACTGCATCAAAAGGAGCGTGACCAGCAGGTTGGAGGAGGTGATCCTGCCCCTCTACTCTGCTCTTGTGAGACCTCACCTGGAGCATTGTGTGCAGTTCTGGTGTCCTCAACATAAAAAGGACATGGAACTGTTGGAACAAGTCCAGAGGAGGACCACGAGGATGATCAGGGGACTGGAGCACCTCCCGTATGAAGATAGGCTGAGGAAGTTGGGGCTGTTCAGCCTGGAGAAGAGAAGGCTGCGTGGGGACCTAATAGCAGCCTTCCAGTATCTGAAGGGGGCCTATAGGGATGCTGGGGATGGACTATTCGTTAGGGACTGTAGTAATAGGACAAGTAATAATGGGTTAAAACTTCAACGGGGAAGTTTAGATTGGATATAAGGAGGAAATTCTTTCCTGTAAGGGTGGTGAGGCACTGGAATGGGTTGCCCAAGGAAGTTGTGAATGCTCCATCCCTGGCAGTGGTCAAGGCCAGGTTGGACAGAGCCTTGGGTGGCACTGTTTAGTGTGAGGTGCCCCTGCCCATGGCATGGGGGTTGGAACTGGATGATCTTAAGGTCTTTTCCAAACCCTAACTATTCTATGATTCTATGATCCATCTTGCTTCATCTGCCAAGAAGCAGCTTTATCTTCTGCAGGCCTGTGAGAAGTGATCCCCCATTTCCAGTGCAGAGAAGCAATAGGTATTTGGTGGATGTCTACTTGCATCCTAAGGTGGAGCTGTTAAGAGTTCTGGCGCACTGGTGGGATGTGATTTTGGTTAAAAAGGGAAGGAAGAAGGAAAGAAGGACAGGGTGGCATAATTCATTTGTACCTTTCCTCTTGAGCTATGCCAATGCCATGAGGCCCCTGCCTGTCTCAGCCTCCCCGTGCAAAGAGATAAAGGAGCTGTCACAAATTCAGTTTTACCCTGTAAGAAGTGTCTGTGTTCCACTCAGAGGAAAACATGCACCATGTTACTCAGCTGATGACCAAAAGGGAAAGAGGGGTGCCCGAAGCGCCCTGTGCTGCAACTGACCCTGGGAAGGCGCAGGGGAAGTGGGGAAGGAGGCTGTACCTGACAAAGAGCAGTTTCTCTCCCCATTCTGTGCAGCAGCATGACATAAGCTCCTGTGATTGAATGGGGGCCTGCACATAGATATTACTAAATAAATCCAAATCTCTTGCACAAACATGAAAGCTGAGAGTGTTTAATTCAGGCTTGAGTGCTGCTTTCTTCTCCGCACCAAGACTAGACCACTGTGATATAAAAGAAGCATTGACTCTATTAGGTTTTAGCTATTTACCATATTAATCATAATCCAGCTCACCTTTCAAGAAGTAAATAACATCTTTAAGATTATCAGACTCAGTTTCAAGCAACATTTTTCTTATTAAGCAAGCACAGAGGACTGGGAAAAATCAATAGGCGAGTTAGACTAGCCTCCACGTAGAGGGTGTTTGTTATCACCCATAAGTCACTGTGAAAGATGACAAAGCTGCCACATCATGGAGAAAAGTAATTTTACAAGGCTCAGGTGGGTTCGAGTTTCCATCTTCTTCCCTCCTGTAATTCAGTGTATCATGTGTTTCCACCACCAGCTAAATGAATCTGCTAGCCTGCTGCACAGAGACGGTCACCACAGTGACAGAGCTCAGTGTGCTCATTTCCATTCTATAGACCATGTTTCTTTACTTTTGCTCTTTAGCAGTAAAGGACTCTAATTCTTCATGTACAGTGGTGTAAGCTGGTGTGACTGGGTGAGTATCCACAGCTGCAGGAGGTGGCTGACTATATCCATCTGTGGGAAGGATGGGATTCTCCTTCCAGTTAGCAGGAAGAAACTTAAAGAGAGACCACCACCACATTCATCACCTGGGGGACACAGTCCACCTGCCTTATTGTCTATTCACCCCCAGTAA